>NW_026294595.1:29284445-29884445 GCF_007827085.1 Peromyscus californicus insignis
ACCCTAGCATATTTTGCAAGCTACATATTTTGATCTACAAGGACAGACTGTAGATCAATTGTTTTGTGGTTGGATTGATGTTCATGTTTCTCTTTTGGTAGCCTGCAGAGTACCTTTTTGTGTCAAAGACACTAGAACAGTAGTTCTCAACCTGTGGGTCATGACCCCTCAGGGGAGTCATACAACCCTTTCACAGGGGTCATATAAGACTATTGGAAAACACAGGTATTTATTTATATTATGATTCATAACAGTAGTAAAATTACAGTTATGAAATATCAATGAAAAAATTTTATGCTTGGGGGTCACTACAACATAAAGAACTGTATTAAAGGGTCCCAACATTAGGAAGGTTGAGAACCACTGCTCTAGAAAATGGGGGTGACAACTCTAGTTAGGCACCAGCTCAGGCTCTCCAAGTTCAATGAGTTGTGCATGTATCAGCAATGGGGCCGTGCTGTCAGTTTGTGGAGTGCAACCTGTTGTCTTGGCAATAACCTGGGTTGTTTGGGGATTTCCCTGGTACCCTTTCTGCCAACAATTCAATTGGATGAAACCCCGTCCCAGTACTGAAAGCTTCATTTGGTGACAAGAGATGGTCAATTGGGGTTCTACCTCCCTCATTATTTGCAGACTTCATTAGGATCACCTTCATATATTATAGGCAGTACACTACGTTTTCATTCCATGCCTCAAATGTCCTTCAATCCTGTGTCTCTCTTCTCCCACAATTCTCTCCCTCAATCTGCTTTCCCCTCCCCATTCTTCCCTATTATTTTGTTCTCATCTCTACCCACCTTCCCTCTCTAGTCCACCCATAACATCTATTCCATGCCCCACTCCCATGTGTTTCCCTTAGTCCCTTCCTCTATGCCTAACCTCTTTGAGTCTACAGATTGTAGGGTATCATTTATTTAATGGCTGATAGCCAATTATAAGTGAATACATACCATGTTTATCTTTCTGGGTCTGGGTTACCTCATTCAGGATGATTTTTTTCTAATTCTATCCATTTACCTGCAAATTTCATGATATAATTTTTTAAGAGCTCAGTAATACTCAATTGTGTGAATTTACAACATTTTATTATCCATTCTTCTGTTGAGGAGCATCTAGGTTGTTTCAAATATCTGGTTATTATGAATAGAGCAGCAATGAACATGGTTGAGCAAATGTCCCTATGGTAGGATGAAATGTCCTTTGAGTATATGCCTAAGAATGGTACAGCTCCATCTTGAGGCAGATTGACTCTCATCTTTTTTAAGAACCACCATACTGATTTCCATAGTGGCTATACAAGTTTGTGCTCCCACCAACAGTGAAGGAGTGTTCCCCTTGTTCCACATCCTCAACAGCATGAGCTGTCCCTTCTGTTTTTGATCTTAACCTTTTTGACAGGTACAAGATGAAATCTCAAAGTAGTTTTGATTTGCATTTTCTTGATGGCTATGGTTGTTAAACATTCCTTTAAGAGTTTCTCAGCCATTTGAGATTCTTCTAGTGAAAATTCTCTATTTAGATCTGTACCTCACTTTTCTGGGTTATTTGGTTTTTCGAATATCAAATTTCTTGAGTTCTTCACATACTTTGGATGTTAGTCTTCTGTTGGATGTTTTTTTCCCCTGTTGGATGTTTTTTATGTTTCCATATGAAGTTTGTAAAAATATTTTCCCATTCTGTAAGCTGCTGCTTTGTCTGACTGATGGTGTCCTTTGTCTTACAGAAGCATTTCAGTTTCATGAGGTCCCATTTATTAATTATTCATCTTAATGCATTAGCTAACAGCTAAATGTCTGTTCTGATCAGGAATTCTTCTCCTGTACCAATGAGTTCAAGACTACTTCATCTTTCTCTTCTATTAAGTTGAGTGTCTCTAAACCTAATGTAGAGGGTCTTGATATATGTGGACTTGAGTTGTGAGTGGGTTGATAGGTAAGGATCTGGATCTGTTTGCATTCTTCTGCATGCAGCCATCAAATTTGACCAGCACCATTTGTTGAAGATGATGTCTTTTTTCCCAGTGTCTTTCTAGTTTCTTTATTAAATATCAGGTGTCCATAGTTGTGTGAGTTTGTTTCTGGATCTTCACTTCAATTCCATTGGTCAATGTGTCTATTTTTATGCCAATATCATGCTGTTTTCATTACTATAGCTTTGTAATATTACTTGAGATCAGGAATGGTCAGACCTCCTAAGGTTCTTTTATTGTTCAGTATTGTTTTAACTATCTTGGATTTTTTTGTGTGTTTTCATATAAAGTTGAGAAAAGTTCTTTCAAGATCTGTGAAGAATTATGTTGGAATTTTGATGGGGATTACATTGAATCTGTAGATTGCTTTTGGTAGTATGGCCATTTTTACTATGTTATTCCTACTGATCCATCTTCCGATATATTCTTCCATTTCTTTTTCCACAGTCTTGAAGTTTTTATCATACAAGCCTTTCAGTTGCTTGGTTAGAGTTACCCCAAGATATTTTATATTATTTGAGACTATTGTGAAAGGTGTTGTTTCCCTGATTTCTTTCTCAGTCTATTTGTCATTTGTATATAAGAGGGCTACTGGTTTATTTCTTTGTTAGGTCTTTGTGTGGTTTGGGTACCAGGGTAACTGTGGCCTCTTAGAAGGAACTGGGCAATATTCCTTCCATTTCTATTTTGTGAAGTAATTTGAAGAGTATTGGTTTTAACTATTCTTTGAAAGTCTGCTAGAATTCCACACTAAAATCATCTGGCCCTGGGCTATTTTGTTTGTTTGTTTGTTTAGAGACTTTTAATGACTACTTCTCTTTCACTAGGGGTTCTAGATCTGTTTAAATTCATTATCTGATCTTGATTTAACTTTGGTAAGTGATACTTATCAAAAAATAACCCATTTTGTTAGATTTTCCAATTTGATGAATTCGGTTTTTAAAGAATGTCATTATGATTCTGTGGAGTTCCCTAGTGTATTTTGTTATGTCCCCCTTTTCATTTCTGATTTTGTTAATTTTAATATTCTCTCTCTGCTTTTAGTTAATTTGGTAAGTGTTCATCAGTCATATTGATTTTCTCCCTGAGTTTGATTATTTCTTGCCATCTACTTCTTTGGGGATGTTATTCCTTCTTTCTCTTCTAGAAATTTCAGATATGGTGTTGGGTTGCTAGTATGAGATCCTCTCCATTTATTTTTAATGCAGGCACTTAGTGCTCTGAACATACCTCTTAACACCACTTTCATTGTGTCCCATAGGTTTGAGTATGCTGTGTCTTCAGTTTTAGGAATTCTTTAATGTTATTTCTGTATTAATTCACTTTTTTTCTGTAGAGATTTGTTGAATTTCCATGAGTTTGTAAGCTTTCTGTTGTTGTTGATATTCAGCTTAATCTGTGGTGGTCAGATAGAATGTAGGGCATTATTTCAATTAGCTTGTATCTGTTGAGATTTGCTTTGTGTCCAAGTATGTGGTCAACTTTGGAGAAAGTTCCATCAGGTGCAGAGAAGAAGATATATTCTTTTTTTGTTTGGGTGAAATGTTCTGTAAATATCTCTTAGGTACATTTGTTTTATAACATATGTTAGCTCCAGTATTTCTCTGTTTAGTTGTTGTCTGGATGACCTGTCCACTGGTGAGAGTGGAGCACTGAAGTCTCCCACTATCAAAGTGTGAGGGTCAGTGGGATTTAAACTGAAGTAATGTTTCTTTTAGAAACATGGGTGCCCTTATGTTTAGGACATAGTTGTTAAGAATTGATATGCCACCTTGGTGAATTTTTCTTTTGATGAGTATGTAGTGACTTTCCCTATCTCTTCTGATTGGTTTTGGTTTGAAGTCTATTTTGTTAGATATTAAAATGGTTACACAAGCTGATTTCTTAGACAGAAGTTTGTACCAGGGTATTGCTGGGATAGGCCTGGCTATCGGGCCCTCCCCGACTATCGAACAGTCCTTGAAAGGAGGAGTAAGGATTAAGAAATAACAGATAGGAAAAATAGAGATGTAGAAAAAGACAGAGGCACAGAAAAACATCAGGAGGGCTCTGGATCAATGCCATAGTCACCCCGAGTTTATTCTTCATGGGCTTTTTATACACTAGCAAGAGGAGAGGCAAAAGACCTCCCTGCTGTAGGGTATCTTTCTGTATGCTGTGAATATATGCTGTTCCTATTGGTTAGTAAATAAAGCTGTTTTGGCCTATAGCAAGAAAGCTTACAACCAGGTGGGAAATCCAAGTAGAGATACAGGGAGAAGGGCAGAATAAGGAGATATCAGCCACTGCCCAAGGAGCAGCAAGATGCCAGTAGACTGATAAAGCTACGGCCACATGGCAACTTATAGATTAATAGAAATGGGTTATGTTATAAGAGCTAACCAGCTATAAGCCTTCCATAGGCCATACATTTGGTAATTAATTAAGCCTCTGAGTAACGATTTTATAAGAAGCTGCAGGACCTTAGGGCCTGGTGGGACCAGAGAAATACGGGACAGTGGGGCCAAATAGGATCAGAGAAACTTGTGGCTACACTTCCCCCTCTCAAAGACACAATGGTTCAATGTACAAACCAGTGAAAACACCTCCTTAATTCTCAAAACATCTAGTAGCCACACCTTACAGCAAAACATCCTGTAATTAGGCCTTAAAGCATAAGACACCCGCCTTTGGCCAAACATCTTATTATGCAGCCTTGCAGAGCAAAACAAGCTTGGACTCCTTGACCTTGAGTCAAGATGGAATAAGGCCATACTATGGAGTCTCTCTGGGCCCCCACATCTGACCATGTGTTTGTTTGGAGGAATTTGGACTTTGGTACTTTGGGTTAGGAAAGCAGTGGAATGCTTTAAGCACTGCTTAATGGGCCATCCTAGTAGGAGCCTGGAAGACAGTGGTGCTGAGTGTGATTCGATGAACTGTCTGGGGCTGGATCCAAAGGTTTCAGAGGAGAAGAATTTTAGTGTGTTGCCTAGAGATTGTTCTTGTGATGTTTTGCTGAATAAAGTGGCTGCCTTTTGTCCTTGTCCAGAGTCTGCCGGAGGCTAACATGACAAGTTTTGAATTAATTCTATTGGCAGAAGAAATCTCAAAACAGCCTAGTATAGACTCTGTTGTGGATTTTTAGTGATAACTCTAATGAAGATTTATAATGAAAAGGAGCAAGCTGACCAGGGTAAATTGCAAAATGTAAATTTTGAGGAGAAAAAAGAGCAACAGGAACTAGAACTGAGCTAAATTCTATGTTCAAGGAGATAAACAGATTAAGAAATGGAACATAGTGGGTGGTACCTCAGGGCAAGATCCCACAAACTGAATTTCCATCTTGTGAAAAGGAAGTAAATAAAAGCTTAGAGCTGGTTATGGTGGGGCACACATTTAATCCCAGTGCTCAGAAGGCAGAGGCTGGCAGATACCTCAGTTTGAGGCCAGCCTGGTCCACAGGGCAAGTTTCGGGACAGCCAAGCTTATGCAGTAAAGGAAAGAAAGCTGGCAAAGATGTAATTGAATGAGGGGGCTGTGTTCCAGCTTCAGTCATGTGGTTCTGGCTTTAGAGTTAAGGATAGAAGAAACAGGTTATGGAATTTTCCCCTGTGCCTAAAGAATGCCACTGAGGCCAGGCATGTGTCAGGGTTGTCCCTAAATGGAAGCCTAGAAAGGCAACTTTGTGAAGATGTGAAGTTGAAGCCTAGATTGCCTTGGAGAACTCAAGATGTTAGAGATGCCAGGGTTGTGGGATACCTGCTGAGGAGAGCTACTAATAGGTAGTGGAAACAGCCCAAGAGAAAGAAGTGTGTTGCAGTCAACAAAGCTGAACATAACTAGAGATCTGAAGAATGCTTTGACATCAGACATGGAGATGAAGAGTTGGAGTTTGCCCAGCTAGTTTTCAGTCTTACTTTTGTTTAGTATTTTCTCATTATGCTCCCTTCTCTGTGTTTTAGAATGGTAATATATCTCCTATGTCGTTATATGTTGGAAGAATGTGATCTGCTTTTTGATTTTATGAATGAGGCCACAAAGAAAGAACAAGAGAGCCCTTCAAAGTGAACATCCAGAAAGAAAATAGGAACCTCAGTCCTTTAGTGACAAGTAACTAAATTCCACCAATGTAAATTTAGAAGCATTTTCCCGCTTCATCCTCCAAAAAAACAATGCAGCTCCAGACTACCTCCTTGACTTTGTGGAACCTCCAAGCAGAGTCTTGGCTTTGTCAGAACTGACTTATAACATGAAAAGGTTTGAGCTAATAAATTCATGTTGCTTTAATTTGTTAGCTACACTGTGACTTGCTAAAAAGAAAGGACAAATTAATAAATCCAAGAAATAAAGATGAACATCACCTCCAAGAATAACAGTGCTTTGGTAGTAATTGTCTATTGTCTGCCTTGGTATCTGAATGCATACTGTCCTAGTCAGTATTAACCATCAATTTGACCCAGCCTAGAGTCACTCAGATAAGAGATGCTCATTTGAATAATTGTATTTATCGGGTTGGTTTGTGAGCATGTCTGTGAGGGATCGTCTTAATTGTTAATTGATGTAGGAGACTCTAGCCCTGGGCTATATAGGAAAGCTATCACAGCATGAGCCTGCATGAGCCAGAGAGTAAGTCAGCAAGCAGCATTCCTCCATGGTTTCTGGTTCAAGTTCTTGATTGAGTTCCTGCCCAGGCTTCCCTCAGTAATGGACTGTGACCTAGAGGTACAAGCTAAATAAACTCTTTTCCCTCCTAACTTGCTTTTGGTCATAATGTTTTATCACAGCAACAGAAAGGAAATTAGAATATATGTGGCAATAAAAACTTCACATTAAAAAAATACTAATATCTCTCTTTTATTATTCAAGAGTTACCAGATAGAATAATCCAAAAGTGTGAAGATTGTGTGCTGCCATAAACCTCCACTGTCTTCCTTCGTTCCATGTGTACATTTAAATTTACAATCAAACGTAAACATATCAATAAACTAGAAAGGCCCTGGTTATTTAAAGGGTATTCAGTCAGAGTAGTAAGTATTGCCTTTTATTAGCTGAAGATGCAAAGAGAAGGCATTTATTGCCACATGGTGAGTTATTAGATGTTTATACACTGTTAGCTGTGTGGTTTTTTTCTAAGAGATTAAAACTCTGGTTCTATGGAACAAAGTTGGCCATCATATAGCACACAAATATTTTCTACAAATGTCGCAGTATCATAAAGTCAGCAACTGCCATTATTTGTGTAAAACAACTGCTGGTTTGGGCTGAGTTGTGCTAGAAGAGGATACTTATTGAAAACTCCAATCATTTTCTGAAAGGTTGGATAACATTTTTTCCCCCAATGCTAAGCTGCAGCACATTATCAGTGGTCTGAAAATAATTACACTTTGCAATTATTTAATTGTATTAAAGATAACGCCTGTTTTCTAAATTGTGAACATCTCTTTCTAAGATTATCTAGATCAACTTTCTCTGTTTCCCTAGCACTACTCTTAACCCCAGAACAGATAGCCTGGTGGTCTAAGAACAAACATTTTAGAATCTGGCAGATGTAGCTACTAACCCCAATTCTATCATTCATGAGCTGAGTACATTACATCTGACTTTTGGTTTCCTTGCCTATCTAGGAGGCATATATCCTTGCTTTGGCACTGTGGGTATGATTTTTTTTTTTTTTTTTTTTTTTTTTTTTTTTTTTTTGCAGAGCATGGTAAAGGTCACTTAACAGCTAAGGTCAGCCCCAATGATGCATAGAGCCTATTTTTCCTAATACTTATTCTGAAATGCAGCTCTTTACATCTCTCCAACTAAGTACACATTTCACTAAACATTTTAATATACTTACTGAAATTATGACATCAATTCATAAATTATTCTGAGCATTGTTGCTTTACTTGTCATTAAAGAGTTAATGCTGCTAAAGTCACTGGTATGAGTTAAGAACGTCCTCTAAGGAATCTTTAAGAATATCCTAAAGTGGACCTGGAAAAGGTGTCTTCAACTCAACCCTCTACCTGTCAATGGGATACTTTGCACTTTTATGAAGGGTTTTATTAGCTGAGGCCACAAGCACACATTATATTAAATAGCTATTATATGTTACAGTTGCCATAAACTCTTTCTGCCAAATTTTATTGAGAATGATGGGTGTGGCAACAATCTGGTGGTATTCTGGTTCCAGGCTCTCTGGCCAACATCCATTTTACATGAAAACCAACTTATCACACTCCAATTTATGAGTTTCCACCAGAGTCTGTTATATTTCATAAATTCAGAGAAAACTCTATTATTTATTCTAAATGTGACAGCCTAGGTTTAGAGGTGGGCAGGCACCACACAAGTAATCCACTGATTAGTGCAAGCAGGCATATCAGAAGCCAGCAAACTCCAATTTGCATCAAATGCCAGCTGCATAGCAACTTATCAGAGAAGCCCAGATAGGAGGGCAAAGAATATCCCTTCCTTAATTATGAGTATGTGTATGCAGGTGCAAACTTTTATTAGTATGACTGAGCATTGGAGGATAATAAATTAATGCTATTAAGATTTGTTACATATTCCTAATATGCATACCAATGCCTCTTAGTGGTAATATGGGAGACTTGAGCTCCAGGTCTGCTTACAAAGTCCAGTGAAAAATGGGAATGAGGTCTGGTCAGGAATACCAGTAGATGTACCTTTCCTAAAATGCTTTGTAGTATGACATGCATATTGTGTGGTAATGTAAGATAATCTTGATTTGGGGTTTTGAAAAAAAAAACTATCTATTTTGAATATATAAATCTAAGATTTTTGTAATAACCCAAGAAAGGAAAAATTAATACAAAGGGAAGAGGAAATTTATTATGGAAACTTTCTTTTTAAATTTGAATGGCATCCAGTAGTCCATGAACTATCCACAACAAAACATATTTGATTTGTTTACTTATATTATCATATTATTATCCACTTCTAGATAGAGTTCTGTTTGAGAGGACAGATATTTTCTTAAGAGAGACACACTAGGCAACTGATGTGATGGAATATTTTGCCTACTTTCCAAGACTTTGACAAAGCATAAGTGCACAATTCCTTTGACTTAGGAGACTGAAACCTAATGAAGCATATCTTGACTTGGGTATAGGATACAGTGTTTTACTCATCCATTCAAGTACCCATTCACTCAGATGACAAGCATGCATTGATTATTCATCTGGCATGATGGGTTTGATATAACATGATCAATAACAGTACCACATAAGACTATTACAAGGATTCACTATGGTAGCTCATAGATGATACGCACTTGCTTCTGTTCCTTTCAGATTTTGTTGGCAGAGTCCTTTCCAATGCCTGTTGGTTAGCAGCCTTGTGGTGCATGCTCCAGAGTAGAGGATCTAGCTCTCTGAATGAGCCCTGAGAAACCCACTGATACCACCTAGCAATGTGAGGGCATGAGCTCCTTATACATAAATCCCTGACTGGGAAATCAGAACTCAAGTAGGACCAGGTAGGTAGATTAGTCTTCTTTCTTTCTTCATGGAATAATAGAGGTACTGTTTTTCTTTCCAGATATTCCAGAAAACTTTCTATATGCCAAGAAAATCTGCCTGCCAGATGGCCTCCTGATGCAGGGCCAACCATTTAAAGGACTACATTTCATCACTTGGTATCTTCACTTACACTACTTCTCCCTTCTTCAACCTTCCCTGGGGTCTCATCTCCCAAATAAGTGCTGATGAGATCTTCACCAATATGTCAAAGCACAGAAATAGAATAGAAAATTACAAGGACTCTCTTCTTTCTAGATGTTATGACTCTGTAATTATTGCAAATGACACCAAGAATGATTTACTTTGTAAAATTGTTATCTTCCATAATTTTGTAAAGACTAAAATATTTTAATGTTATGAAATAAAGAATAACTTTCTCTTTCAAGAAAAAAGAAATGGGTCTTGAATGGGGGCAATGGCCCACTGAGTAAGAATGTATGCTACCGAACCTGACGAACTTGATCTTCAGGACACATATGAAGAGGAGAGAACCAATCCCTGCTAGCTGTCCTCTGACCTCCAAATGTGCACACATACATAAATAAATATACGATGTTTTTAAATTGGTACCTCTTTTGCACTCTCAAATTGAAAGAAGTTTTATTAGGGAATTTCTAAGTCAACCAACAACAAAGAAAATGCTTCTATTGTTCCACTTGCACAGCTCATATTTGTACACTGTCTTTAAAGGGGGGCAAAATTATCATTTATTTTTCCAGAAGTATAATGCCAGGCTAAGGATATAAGCTAAGTAAGTAGCTTATATCCATATTTTATGTAGTTTGCATAAAATACCTGGAAGGCAGAATTATTTTAAAGTTTATGAAACTAAGAAATGCAACAGTAATAAGCTACCAGTTAATAAGAGTTATTACTAATACCACACACAGTAAGAGCCAGCAAAAGGAAAAAGCTATCATTAAGAAGCAAAGCCATGCTCCACTTTTTTAATTTTAATCTTTCTTTCTCTTCATTCATGTACAAAAAATGTACAACTTACAAACCATTTCTAGAGGCCAAGATTCACAAATTTAATAGCTTTTGTTTTGTTTTGTTTTGTTTTGTTTTGTTTACTGAGTGGCTGAAATGCCTACTAGCAGAGTCGCTCATTTAAAGATTATACATCATTGTCAAGGGTAAAAATTCTTTAACTAGTAACATTACAATATGCATAATAAATTACCTCCTAAACACATTTCAATAAGTTCAATGGTTCTCCACAGAGTTATCATACAGAAGTGTCCACTAACCAATGGATTTGTGGTTTGCAACACAAACACAAAAAACACTCTGCTGCTTATGAAAGACTAAAGATAATTTTCATCTTCAAAGAATGCATTTGACATAGTAAGTTTTACTCTAAGGCTATGTCTATCATATTATATTTGAATAGTTTTAATTACTAAGGTAAGTCCATGTCAGTCAAAAGATATTACTATTTTGGATATACCATTAATTAAATTTAAGAGACTAAATTAAATCTGTATTCATTACAAACATAGTTTTAACTTATTTTTTATTGCTAAATGTTGATTAGATGTAAAGACTTTGCCCATTAAACAATCATGGAAAATACTTTTTCTTCAAGTATTAAGCATTATAAAATCTTTTAGATCGTAGGGAAAATAAATAAACAATTTTCTATGGCAAAATAGTCTCCCTGGCTCCTGGAGTGTGGTTGTACTCCTATGGTCTGGATTTTAAAATGCAGTGTAAGCATTCACTAGTCAGAATAGTCCATTTGCTATAGCAACACGCACGGGATTGCATTTTCAGCTTTCTCCAGTTACTCCAAGAATCTCAGTGGCAATATTGTAAGATCGCAGGTGACACAGGTGGTGATGTAAGAGGACAGAAAATGGGCAAGACAAAAACAGACAGAGCATTCGTGGTGTTCTGTTTTAACATAAACCATGGCTCCTTCGTGGAACACCAAATAGAAGCTTCATAATGACCCTATGTGGTCTTTGTGGCTCAGCCAAGATTTGTATTTCCACATCTAGATACACAGAATTTCTCCCAAAGTTATTCTCATATAATCAAATGGCCAATCATAAAAACTTCAAATCAAGACAAAGCCTACATTAGACCCTTACATTTGGTGGAAGAAAATCACAGAACTATTTATGTGGCATTCTGTTTTACAGAGGCCTTCCCGTTACTACCGTACTAAATGTTGTCATAAACACATCAACCACCATCTGTGTATTTGTAACAGCCAATGTGAAACCAAGAAAGAACATACCATGCTGGTGAGTCCATCCTCAGAGGCCCACAAAGCTCCATACACCTCCATCCCAATCTCCAACACACCAACATCTTTTGACATCTGTAGCTTTTAAGAGTGTCCATGCCAGTGTCCTGTCTATGTGGGCCTTCCCAGACATCTTATCAGGAAAGCTTATGGGTTATTTATTCACAAATGAATGTATGGAATGAAGTAGCTTACATGCACTTAAACACTTGGCAAACACATGCTAAAAGATGGAGAGAGAATATCAAAACTAATAAAGTTAGAGATGAAAAGGGGGATATCACAACAGACACAGGGGAAATGCAAAGAATCATAAGGTCATACTTTAAAAATTTGTACCCCAGGAAACTGGAAATTTTAAAATAAATAGATAAATATCTTGATATACACAACCTACCAAAGTTAAATCAAGATCAGATAAGCAATTTATTTTTTTTTCAAAATTTTAAAGTTTTTAATTAATTAATTAATTTTTCCCAGTCAGGTCACAGTTTCCCCTCCCTCCCTCCTTTCCTCCAAGTCCTTCTAACTCCCCCCCACACACCGCTCATTCTTATAATTTCTATGTCACCTTTACCCCAGCATATCTTGTAGGCAAGGCAAATAGTAGGCGAAAGATTATGTGGCTGGGTTTGGGGTCTCAATCCCTCAACTGGAAGTCTTGCCTGGTTACAGGAGATCATTGGTTCAGACTCCATATCCCAGATTTCTAGGAGTCTTACCTAGGACCACCCTCATAGAATCCTGGGCATTTCCATTGCTCTAGGTTTCTAGCTCACCCCAGCGATTCCCTGATTCCAGTTGTCTTCCCAGTACTCTCTCCCTCTGTACTCCCCCAACCTGATCTCTCCTGTTCCCATGTTCACTCCTCCATCCAGACCCCTTCTCCATATCCACCTGTGATGTCTATTCCATTTCCCCTTCATAGTGAGATTCATGTGTCCTCCCTTGAGCCTTCTTTTTACTTAGCTTCTTTGGGTCTGTGGATTGTAGTATGGTTATCCTTTACTTTATGGCTAATATTCAGTTATAAGTGAGTGTATACCACATTTGTCTTTCTGGGTCTGGGTTACCTAACTCAGGATGATCTTTTCTAATTCCATTCGTTTGCTGGCAAATTTCATTATGTCGTTGTTTTTAACAACTGAGTAATACTCCATTGTGTAAATGGACCTCATTTTCTTTATTCATTCTTTGGTTGATGGGCATCTAGGTTGTTTCTAGTTTCTGGCTATTATAAATAATGTTGCCATGAACACAGCTGAGCAGATGTCCTTGTGGTATGGTATGGTGTTCTTTGGGTATATACCCAGGAGTGGTATATTGATTGAGGTAAGTTGATTCTATATTTTCTGAGAAACCATCATATTGACTTCCAAAGTGGCTGTACAAGTTTGCACTCCCACCAGCAATGGAGGAGTATTCCCCTTGCTCCACATCCTCACCAGCATGAGCTGTCACTGTGTTTTTGATGATCAGATAAATAATTTAAACACAATAATAATAATAATAATAATAATAATAATAATAATAATAAATAATCCCTAGTAAAATAGAAATAGTTATTAAGTCTCCAAACTAAAAAATGTCCAAGGCCAGGTGGATTGAGCACAGAATTCTACCAGATGTTCAAGAAAAATTAACACTAATACTCCTCAAATTATTCAAAAACTTGAAACTGAAGGAACATGGGCTAATTCTTTTT
Source organism: Peromyscus californicus insignis (assembly GCF_007827085.1). Lineage (NCBI taxonomy): Eukaryota > Metazoa > Chordata > Mammalia > Rodentia > Cricetidae > Peromyscus > Peromyscus californicus. Next base: position 29,297,885 of record NW_026294595.1, read on the forward strand.
ATAAGGCCAAAATTACTCTGATACCTAAGCAACACAAAGGCCAAACAAAGAAAGAAAATGACAGACCAATTTCCCTTATAAACATAGATGCAAACATTCTCAGTTAAATACTTGCAAACTGAACCTGTAGATGCATCAAAAAAGATTATCCGCCATGGTCAAGTAAGCTTCATCCCAAAAATGCAGGAATGGTTCAACATATATAAATTGGTAAATGTAATTGACCATATAAACAGACTGAAGGACAAAAACCACATGATCATCTCATGCTATGTAGAAAAGGAATTTGACAAAAATCCAACACCACTTTATGATAGTCCTGGAGAGACTGGAGATGCAAGAGATATACCTCCACATAAGAAAATGAGTTTACAGGAAGCCCACAGCCAACATCAACCTAAGTGATGAGAAACTCAAAACATTTCCAAAAAAGTCAGGAACAAGACAAGGATGTCCACTCTTTCTATTCTATTCAATATAGTACTTGAAGTCTTAGCTAGAGCAATAAGACAATTGAAGGAGATCAAGGGGATACAAATTAGAAAGGAAGAAGTCAAAGTATCTTCATTTGCAGAAGATATCATAGTATACATAAAAGACCCTTAAAACTTCTACAGTGATAAACACTTTTGGAAAAGTAGCTGGATACAAAATTAACTCACAAAAATCAGTATCTTTCTTATAGGCAAATAACAAAAAGACTGAGAAAGAAATCAGGGAAACAGCACCATTAATAATAGTCTCAAAAATTATCTTGGGATAACTCTAGTCAAGCAAGAGGAAGACTAGTATGACAAAAATAAATTTAATTGAAGAAAGAAACTTAAGAAGATATCAAAATCTCCAAGGCTGATGGATCTGTAGGATTAATGTAGTTAAAATGGCCAACTACCAAAAGCAATCTGTATATTCAATACAGTCCCCACTAAATTCCAATACAATTCTTCATAGAAATGGGAAGGACAGGCTTCAGCTTCATATAGAAGCACAAAACCCCCAGGACGGCTCAAACAATCCTGAATAGTAGAAAACTCTCTAGAGGTATCACTGCCCCTGATTTCAAGTTGTGCTACAAAGCTATAGTAATAAAAGGCTCATGGTATTGGCACAAAAACTGACCCAGGAACAATGGAATGAAATTAAAGTCCCAGACATAAGCCCACATGCCTATTGAGACCTGAGTTTTGACAAAGAAGCCAAAGTTACACACTCGAAAAAATACATCATCTTTAATAAGTAATGTTGATCAAACTCGATAGCTGCATGGAGAAGCATGATAATAGATCCAAACTTATCACCCTGCACAAAACTCAAATCCAAATGGATCAAGGACCTCAGTGTAAGGCCAGAAACCCTGAATTTGATAGAAGAGAAAATGGGGAATAGGCTTGAACTCATTGGCACAAGAAAGGACTTTCTGTAGAGAACATGCTTAGCATAGGCACTAAGATCAACAATTAATAAATGGGACCTCATAAAGACACCATAATTTGGGTGAAGCAGCAGCCTACAGAAGGGGAAAGATCTCTACAAATTACACACCTGATTTAGGGTTCATATCTCTATACAAAGAACTAAAAACAAAAGACAAAAACAAAAAACCCAACACCAATAAAACAACCCAATTAAAAACGGGGTACAAAACTAAAGAGAGAGTTTTTGAAAGGTTAAGTACAAAAGACTGAGTAACACTTAAAAATAAGTTCAACCTCCTTATCTACCATGGAAGTGCAAATCAAAACTACTTTGATATTTCATCAGAATGGCCAAGATTAATAAAACAAATGACAGCACATGCTGGTGAGGAAGTTGGGAAAGGGGAACTCTTATCCATTCCTGGTGGGAGTGCAAACTTATAAAGCCACCATGGCAGTCAGTGTGGCAGTCCCTCTGGAAGCTGAGAATTGATCCACCTCATGGTCCAGCTATACCACTTTTGGGTATATACCCAAAGGTCTCTACATCCTACTATAGATACACTTGTTCATTCATGTTTATTGCTGCTCTACTCATAATCACCAGAAATTGGAAACAACCTAGTTGTCCATATATGGATGAATGGATAATGAAATGTGGCACATTTACATAATGTAATATTATTCAGCTATTAAAAAATGAAATTCACATGTGAATGTATGGAGGTAGAAAAAAATCATCCTGATTGAAGTAATCCAGACCCCAAAAGACAATGGTATGTATTTGTTTATATGATGATATCAGCTTTTAAGTCTTTCATAGGTATCTTTTAATACATGTAACAAGAGAGGTTAGGTATAGAGTAAAGGACTAGTGGGGAGGAGAGGATCACCTGAGGAAGAAAATTGAATCTACAGTTACGGAGAAACAGAGGGCAGACTGGAACAGCAGGATTGTATGGGAAGGAGAGGGAAAAGAATGGTAAGGGAAGGGATATGGGGAGGGACAAGTAACACTAAGGGCCATTTGTGGGGTCATATGGAAACTTACTACAGTGGAAGATTCTTAAAATACATACATATATGAAAGACATCTAGATGGAGTCACCAAACACAGGGGAGACAATTCCCCAACTAGACATCTCTTATCCCCAAGTAAAATTTCCATTGCCATGAATGGGTTGTATCTCAGTGAGTTGTTGGCCAAAGTGACCTCACAGAAACTCCCCAAACTCAGGTTACTGCTAACCCTACTGGTTTCTCCCTACAAACTGATGGGAACTAGCTTTGGGTTTTCAAAAGTCTCTTGCCGTCCCCAGTGAGCTCTATACCTCCTGCTTGGAGAGCAGTCTAGCTGTGAGTCCAAGCTCTTCTCTGCCCCTATGTTTTAGCTCCTCCATTGTGAATTCTAACCCTCTGAAACCCAATTAAAATACTTTCTTTTATAAGTTGTCTTGGTCATGGTGCTTTATCACAGCATTAGAAAAGTGAATAATATACACACAGTGAATATTAGACAAGATTGACCCTTGCTCAATTACCCACAACAATTCTACCCCATTGTAAGGATACTGTCACCATGCTGCCTGTGAACCTAGAGGAATAATTTTAATAACAATAAAAATCTGTGCATGAAATAGCAGTGACTCTTCCAAAGCTCTCAAATCTCAGGACACACACCTTCTGGGTCATTCATGTAAGTCTTGAGTACAGTGTGTAAGGTGTTCAACAGTGTTTTAGCTGAAATGTCACGTTATCTTTGAATTTGAGAGTTAATCCTAAACAGAACAAGAGGCAATAAATAGGCTCATGTTCTAAAGAGAAGACACTAGGTCTACCCTGAGAAACAGTAAAGGTCCTTACTTCTAAACACAGAAGAGTCCATTATGTAAAAACCAGACGAGAAAGTGGAGGAAAGTCTGAGACTTAGAAGCACCGGGTCTTAGGCACTCTGTGACCTTTCCTCTCCCTATGTAGTAGGGTTGAGAAGGCTCAATCTTTTCAAATAAAGAAAGGAAAATTCTGGAAACAACTCATAATCACTAAAAGTGGAGTAGAGGAGCCACACACTTCTCTTTTGTCTGAGTCATGCAAGTGGCATCCATAGAAATCTCTGGAATGGGTACCTGAAAATTGGTTCCTGCTTATGCCTTTTGAGTCCTGAAGAAGAGAGATTGGTGGAAGCAGTTGAAAAAGGGTGGAGAGGTGACCTGAAAGCAACCTCCAATTATTTGGTAGATCCAGCCCAAAAGACTGCCATGCAGGTCCTAAGCCAGCTACTTTCGTAATGAACTACAGACCCTGTGGTCTAAATAAAGCAAATTTGCCTTCTTCCGGTTCTAGATGACAGAACTGTAGGGCTGCTTTCCTTCAGGAGGTCCTAGTGAGAAATCTGTCTTTACTTGGACCATATGGAGGAGCTTGCTTATATTCCTTGGGCTTGCAGCCCTTCCTCCATCTTCAGTGCCATTATCTACCTCCCCACCCCTCACCCCTCCACCCTTCATCCCTCCCCCCCCCCCCCCCCCCCCCCCCCCCCCGCGCACCCACACTCTCTGCTTCCATCCCGAAATCTCTCTCACTCTTTCTGGCTACCTCCCTTTTATAGGAATTCTTTTGATTACAGTAAGTCCATTTGAATTACCCATGATTACTTTCCCATATCAAGATTCTTAATGTGACCACTTCCAAAGAGCCCCATTTGCTAGGTAAAAAATTATGCACAGGTTTTGAGTGTTGGGATATGGATGATATTATAAGTAAAAGGAAGCTTGATAGTTATGAGGAGTCACACGGCAAGAATCCTAGAAGTTCTTCTAACAAGAGAGGGACACTGGGAGTGTTAGGAAGAGCATGCCCAAGTCGTGACTCTAAGACAGCTCATCAATGTGTTTCATGAAGGAGCCCCTGTGGACCACTACCCTATAGAAAACCAGATGTTGCAGTCCAACAGCCCAAGCTACTTGATCTACCTCTATTAGCCTTTCTCCTCCCTGACCCCCTGGAGAGTGAAGGATTGAAAGAAAAAGGAGAGACACAGCAAAACAAATGCTGACCTCTCAGATAGCACAGATCTAAGCCAGTACAGAAAGAGAAGCCTTGCGTTCAGTGTGAGACCGAAATCTTGAGTTAGGCAGCACCTATCCTCCAATACCAGTCTTCATGAATAACACATGAGCGTTCTCATATGATTCTGCCTGCAGGGCAGCCATGCTGGGGGAGAAGGAGATCCAATGCAGCATGGTGCAAGGGTGAGGCTACAGAGCAAGGAATCCTCTCCCATGTGCACATCACAGGTTTGAGTGTATTCAACAAAGTGCAATGATTTGATGTGTGTTTATGGCAGATCCCCAGTCATCCCCTTTGATACAGTATTTTTCCATCTCTGATATCTGATGAGCTCGGAGCAACTACACCATTCCTGTGCTCAGCAGCAGCACAGCTCATTCCCAATTTTTAGCCACTCCTAATTATTCAGACCTGCCTAATTCTCTAAACGCATTAACTGGCACGGGCTGGCATCTTCCGTGTTGTTCAGGGGTTGCTACACTCCCTTCTAAATTATTTCAGCTTGGTGTTACGGAGATAATCTGTCACTAATGCAAAGTTGTGTATTTACAATATTAGAATCTCTGTCTTGTTATTTTTTCATTACTACTGTATTTTCTGAGTCTCCTTCATTACCATGTGTATTGTTTCATTATTTACATTTTGAATGCTATTATCTCTCAGGCTGTCAGCAGAAGCACTCTGCGATAATGACTCTGTGGGAAAAGAATTATCTAAATATGGATCTTCCTGCTCATGCTCAAATAAATTACTGTCTAACTCTTCAGATGCTGCTCTGGATCCTCATTAAGGCCCTCATAGCTTAGCGGAATAGCAGATATCAACTGCCTTTGTCTAAGGGTCGAAAGGTGCAGAAACAAGACTGGAGATAGAGAAATCTGAACAAGACAGGAAGGAAAGAACATATCCATGATTGTGACAGGAAACATAAAAACAGTCCGCAAAATGCATATTTAATAGCAATAGCCTTGAAAACAAATACCTGCTGGAGAGTCGGAATGAATATGAAGTATTTGGGGGTCTTGGTGTTATTCTATTTGCTGTTTTTGGTTGTGTTCACAGATTGCCTGTCCAAAAGCAGGCACCAGGCAGGAGATTTTGCACCGTGTCCTGACTTTAAATATCAGTTAATTATTCCTATATCCATGCCCTTCATATTTCTACCCTTACATCTGTCTTCTACATTAAGCTTACATTCAAACACTTAATCGCAATTTTTATATCTGCCCTTGGCATCTCAAACTTAACATGGCTAGCACAGAACTCTTTCTTCTCAAATAGCTTTGTTTCCTCTGTTGGCATCCATGCTGTTTCAGGGTATGCCTGCTAAATGCTCAATGTACTCCACAGCTCAAGCAAAACACAGCCAATTCTGAAACACTTCTCTTACCCTTGTTCACCACATCTAATCATCATCCAACCTAGGGTTTTGTACCCAAACTCCATCCGAAATCTGACAACTTCCCATCTTCTTGTGACCACACTGACACAGGAAGTTCTCATCCCTCAGTTGAGAACCAGCTTCCCCACCAAGAGAACAGCTCCTGCCCTTGCCCATTCTCCTCCAGCAATCAAAGAGAACACTGTCAGATGTTTCCTGCTGTGACATTCCTCCCTAAAGCCTCAATGGCTTCTCTGATACCTGAACTGAATCCACATTTCTCACCATGATTTGGCCTTAACTGTTGTTGGGTTGCACCTTTCACTGTCTCCAGCCACAGTGACATTCTAGATCATTCCTGCCATCTATTTCTTACACATGTTCACCCTTCCATCTAGATTTTTCTAATTCTAGACTGACTTGTGAATGGATGGCTGTGTTTTCTTACTCAGGCTTAATTCATCCTCTTAATAGAGGTTTTCCCAACTTCCTACCTATTTTTTCTCTCACCCCTGGTCCATCCACTTCTTTACTGATAGCTTAACTCATCTTATTAGACTTTAAACAACAGAAGGCCAGGAATCATGTCTTCCTCATTCCTCACTGTATCTATAGGATCTTCAGACACAAAGCAGCCACTCAATAAATATTCACAAATGAATAAACAATTGAAATCCAAATCACTCATGACCTGATGTCAGGGACCCACATTGCCTGTCTCTTTGTTATGCTAAATAGCCTCATTTCTAGATGTCTGCCTACTTGTTTTGAAGGAATCACCTCCCTCAAGACTTTATGCCTGTAATATATGCTCAGTGCTTTTGCAAACCCAGGTCTGCCTAGCAACTTTATCCGTGAGCCCTTTGACATTCTTCTAGAAGGTCAACAGCTGGGTGTGGGGAGCACACACCTCGTTCTCTCTCCCACTATGCTTTCACAGCACTTTCCAGAGAGCATCTGTCTTTGACAAAAGCATCCCTTCTGAGGCTTTCTGTACACATTTTCCAGTCACAGGCAGATTGGACTTCATTGTCCCCAGGTCCATCAGGGCATTGTGACTGAAAGAGAAAAGGTTTCCAGTTCCAGGTCCTGGGGTCAATCCGTTTTGAAATCCTATAATTCTCCATTCTGGTGACTTAGCATAGAATTCGGTTATAGAACTTTTGTTTATTTCTTAGGAAAGTTAGGTAAAGTGAAAACAGTAGGCAGAATTTGGAAGAAACAAACAAATAAAATCCCATGCCCCAAAGAAATAGTTTCTTAAGGTCCTGGTTAATATTCTTGGCTGTCGTAATTAAACAAAACAAGGCCAACAACAAGAAAAGGCAGGTGTTCCTTTGTCTCCTAAGGTTGTGACCATGCTGCCTACATAAACCTGTCTGCATTTCCACTGTTTAAAGAAATATGAAAACTGTAAATAATCAATGCTGCTTTCTACAACACTGCCGAGCCCAGAGAAAGGACATAATGAATATTTATTGAACTACAGCTTTGGGAAAATATAATACTGAATTATAAAATATGAAAAGTGAATCAAAAGATCATTTGATAATATCTAGAGAAGAGCTGGTTAATATTAGTATCAGAATTACACAGAGCAGTCATGTAAAACCTATGACCATTCTATAGGAACAAATGAAATTACTTTAATAATTTACAAATCTATATTCTATTAAAGAATTATATTATTTAGACAGATATATAAAATCAATATATAAAAATCAAGATATAATTAATCTTGAGCTTTTTTACCTGTATAATTCATCTTTTTTTGCAATAAAACTATTATAGCCAAGAGTTTATAGTTTAGTCATTCCTGTGGGCCAGACACACATGTGCTACTCAGAGCCTTCCTTGGGGTGGGTAACAGTGAGTGTCTACTGTTGCCTTGAAGGAACATGAGCAGAGGAATGTTCAGCCACTGTCCACTTCTCTCAGGGATTAGCACTAGGTGTGAAACTTCCTCCAATTACCAAACCTTGCCACTCATACCCTGGTGGTAACCAGGCACCCATTATTGAGGCTTCCTATGCTCTTTGTACTATGTGAATCATGTTACAGATGTTGTATCATTTAATTTCTCCAAAGATCTTGCAGTGGAAAAACTATGATTCTAATCCTCAATAAAATTGATGGTAGTGGTGCTATGTCATGAAATATTTCTCTCATGCTGCTCACAACTAGCAGCAATTTTTCTAACATTCATTTTTTCAGGTAGAAATAGCCCTACCCACTTGAGTCACATTACTATTTTCCTCTGCTATTCCACACAAGGAACCAGAACTGCTGTGTAAATGGAATTTCTACTTTTCAATGTTTAATATGACCTCTATTTGTGGATCTAGAGAAGTTTGAACTCTTTAAAATTAACTCGACAGATGTATGCTTCAAGCGTTGCCTTTCCACCCTCCCTTCAGTGTAGATAAGTCTCCTCCTGTGTCTCCTGCCAGGCAGGATGGGTCAGCCTAGCCCTGGCATGGTAAGCACAGTAGCAAAATCTGTGAGAGGTGCAGATCATAAAATGAGTCATTTCTCCAGCTAAATTAACTAAACCACATCACAAAACACTAACAAAAGCCTTTTACAAGCCACTCAGTGAATCCTTTTCAATGTGTATTATGTTCTTTTATTAGTTCACAAGCAACAAATGTAATGCAGACATGAATCTTATTGGAATAGTAGTGGAATATCTGAAGTCAGCAGATGAAAACTTGAGGTCCTAGTGAGCTGTGGTAATGTAGTAACTTAGCAACCATCTCCATTGAAGGCAAAACATACTGTGGAAGCAAACTACTAACACAGATTTGGAAATTATTGATTGCAGTGAGGTAAGAGTTCACATCGCTTACACTTAGACAGACCCCATTCCCAACACTTATCATGGCCACACTAGGAGATACTATTATGATTGCCATTTATCAGATTAGGAAACAAAGGTCAAATACGTTGGTAAGAGTTATGAAACCAGAAACATCAAAAACATGTTTTGAGCCAAGTGGTCAGACTTTTAGTATTTTCTGTCTGTTGTTTTACGTCCTCTCAGTGATGAGAGCTGTGACTCATTACCAGCTGACCACACAGAGCCATGTACAGGTCCTGAATTTAACAGGAAGTAGTTTCCCACCTTAGCAACCTTGGCCCCAACAATCTTCTCTCCCAGAGACACCCTCAGCTTCAAGCTCAGCTAACTCCATAGTCACTCTCTAAAGCATGGCTTATGTATAATTTTTGAAACCTTTTGTCATGCCAGCCGTCTTTTTCCAGCCAAGTGGCCTTTCTAGTGGCATAGCCAGATGACATTCCTGTGATGGACAGTGTGTGAGCCGCTGTGTGTGGGTGGGAAAGAGGTATCAAGTAGGAAACACAAGACAGAAGTGAGAATGGCCGGACCCAGATCTACTGGGGACTGGCAAAGCTAAAACACATCTAAATACTTCTGGATTCTGCATGCATGACTACTGAGTGATGCTTATATTATTTACCTGTGTTGCAAGCCCATAGGGCTGAACGTGCAGTGAGATAAACATTCATTCATTATTTATTAGCACTGTCAACAGTGCGTGGTTCTTCCTAGTGTCCAGACCTGTTCCATCCCAGCACATGAAAAATCATATTGCCAAGATAACCTAAGATGCCCCCCACCCCCACCTATTCTGGTATGGGAGAAAAGCAGTCATATGGAAGTCTTTAGATAACAGATAACTCTCCACCTTTGGCTCTTCTTGGCGGGCTTGTGAAATATTTATTACATTTCTTTCCAAAGACTTAAAAGTATCTCTCTCCTGCAGAGAGTATTGTTCTGTGACCCAGAGCAGACCCCACCCCTGCCTCCATCAACTGCACTTCCACCTCCTGCCCCTCGCCTGACCCCGTCTTTCAATGCTGCCTTCAGGTTAACATCTTCTGACAAATTCCTGTTGCCTTTCATTTACGCTGTTACACTCCATATGGCTCTTCCGGCTTTGATGTGGCCCAGAATATAGTACAAATCACAGAATCCAAGCGCCGAGATGTAATAACTCACCAAAGAATCTCTGTAGTACTGCACCCAAGGCAGAGCTCAGCACACGTTTAAAGCAATGAAGGCCATGTATCTACACAGAAACAGAAACCACCATCTGCACAGCACTGCTACATCACCTCTGCTGCCCGGGTTGGGAGTGGGTGGATGTGGGGAGTAGGACTCACAAGCAGCAGATATGCCAGAGCTGGTAACTGGTGACTCTGAGCTGAGACTCAAATTTGAGATTCAATGATAAATTGGTCCAAAGCATATTTCAAACCAAACAGAAGACAATTATAGTAACAATCATCCCATAACTGAAAGCAAGCAGAAACAGAAAATGTTTTTAATATGTTTTTTTTTTTTACCCATCCTCATCCCATGTGCCAATACAGTAAGGCAGCTTCAAAGGAAACTCCCCATCTTGATTGAAGCTAAGCAGCTACAAAGAAGAGGATGGAGTAAAAGCCGCTCAGCTCCCTGTGTGTTGGACGTTGGTGACTAGGAACAGAACAGATAGCTCAGTTAAACGTAGAAACTTCTCCCACTGTTTACTAACTTGATTTCACATAAAGTGAAAAAGAAAAGAGAAAATGAAGGGAAGGAGGCTGGGAATGAGAGGGAGGTGGGGAGGGAGAGGAGAGGGAGAAAGAGAGAGACCAGGCTTCAGGCTGTCCAGAAAATTTGTTCAGTTCAGTGAGCAACTGAACTCTGAATATCCTCAAGCAAGAGTCTCAGCCTTTATAATGGAACTTGTTCATCAGTCAAGCAAGGCTAATTAGGACCATGCACCCTCTCTACCTGAAAAGGAATAGTTCATGTTAATTACCTTGGACGCTTGAACACCCAGTGTTCCACGCACAAAAAGGTGAAAGGGTATTCTGTGATTGTTAGCAATTATCTGTGAAATTATTTAGGTTGTCAGGAGCAACAAAGCAGATCTGTCCTTGGGAGACCTCCCACACCATCACACTGTGCACATGGCTCTTATTTTTAAAGGTATGTGCTCCCTCGTGCTCTCTCTCTCTCTCTCTCTCTCTCTCTCTCTCTCTCTCTCTCTCTCTCTCTCTCTCTCCCTCTCTCTCTCTCTCTCTCTCCTGTATTTTGTTCTCATTTGGGAGATTGCCTCTATCTTTCTCACTGCACAGTATCCTAATTTCTAACCACTAAGAGACAAGATATAGTACATTTGATGACCCTACACCCACATTCTCCCTAGTCAACCCTGATGCTGATTAAGTGACTCACATCTCTTCTTTCTCTCTTTATACACTAAAACCATATTTTCTGTTCATGCCACAGTGGCAAATACTAATGCCTGGATTCTCTGATTTTCTTCATTAATCTGATCCATCAGGTAAATACAGATACATTTTCACATAGCTGCAGCCAGTGATTCTGGAGAACTGAAAAGAAGACTTGAGGAGTGACTTTCAAATAATGTCTTAGATCGTCTTATGTCTTAATGATTGCAGACAAGAAACTGACAAGAGACTGAAAGCTGCATTGTGAGCTATTCATCTCACTTGTTGCCCCCTATCAGTGGTTCTCAGCTTCCTAACGCTGCGACCCTACAGTTCCTCATGTTGTGGTGACCCACAGCCATAAAATTATTTCATTGTTACTTCCTAACTGTAATTTTGCTATTGTTATGAATTGTAATGTAAATGCCTTATATGCAGGATATCTGATATGTGACCCCCCCAAAGGGGTCACAACCCACAGGCTGAGAACCACTGCCTCTGCTGACTAGTTTTATGTGAAACTTGACACACACTACAGTCATTTGTGAAAAGGGAACCTCAACTGAGAAAATGTCCTTACCAGAAGGGTCCATGGGGAAGACTGTGGTGCATTTCCCTATTTAGTTATTAGTGGAGGAGTGCCCAGCCCATTGTGGGTGGTGCTACCCCTGAGACTAGGGTCCTGGATGTGTAAAAAAAACAAGCTGCAGCAGACCAGTCAGTAGCAGTCCTCTGTGGTATCTGCCTCAGTTCCTGCTTTTAGGTTCCTGTCTTGACTTCTCTCCTTGACAATCTATGACCTGGAAATATAAGATGAAATAAACTCATTCCTCTCCAAGTTGCCTTTGGTCACAGCAATTGAAACCCTAACTAAGACTACCTCTGATAGTATTGATTCATTTTCCTTCACCAGTTTTTAATAAATAGTTGCACCATGACTTGAACGCATCCCTTCTTCTCCAACTTTTGGCATTCCCAAGGTCTAGTTTCTTATTAAGATTAGAATATGATTTTTTAAAAATGCCCTGCAAATTTATTAGCTTAATCTTAGAATTGCAACAGGTTGTCTGGGCTCTGATTCATAATGTGTCAGGAACATACAGGACAAGTCGAGAAGGAGAGGGGAAAATAAGAAACTACAAAAAGAAAAAACACACACACAATTCAGAAAAACTTTTTTAGAGACTCGAAAGACGTTATTAACTAAAGATGCTTAAAGATATTTGGTTCTGGCCCAACTGGACCTATTGATGTATAAAGTGACATTAAGAAAATCTGCAAATGACTTAAGCTTTGCCTCTCAAGACAACGTCCTTCAAAAATGGCACCATCATATATCTGTTAGGTTTGTTCCATTATATAAATAAAAGTCAATTTACCTAAGAGTTTGTATCTCATTGCAACTTTGAGGGAAAGAAATAAAGCACAGGAAGAAAATAGCATGTTGGAAGGTTCCATCAATGAAAGAATATTTAATAAACACAGAGAAAACTAAAACCTACCTGCCCATAAAGAAGTGTGTGAGTGGTATACAGACACAACACAATGCTGGTCACTACCCCAGCTTCATGCTACTGTTTAAATCACGAAACTCACTCTAAAAGTCAAATGGAACCCTGAAAGACAGAATAGCTTAGCCAACTTTTAAATAATAAATTTAAAATACAGGAATAAATCTGGAGTACTTAACCCTTCCTGACCTGAAGACTTATTGCAAGGCTACAGCAAATAAGCCAATGTTGTATTAAAGAGATAACTGATTAGTAAGATCAGAAGGCATGTTTGAACAACTAATTATCAATGCTGTGCAAGGGAAGATCAATAACAAATAAAAGATAATACTTTCAACAATTTCTGCTGGGAACACTAATCCCATGTGTGAAAATGATAATGAACTTCAATTACCTTGCCAAAGATATAAGAATAAACTCAAGTGGACCATAGAGTTCAAGGAAACTCTTAAAGGTAAAAATCTTCTAGAAGACATAAGATAAAGTTTTAATGACTTTATGTTAGACAAAGTCTTCTTCCACAACCCAAGCAGGTACTATCTCTGGTGATGAAAATCCTACCATTTGTATCTTTAGATTATTTTTGTGTTATTGTTGGTATTTTTATATTTTCATTAAAAATTATAATATACATTTTAATTTTATTTCCTATGTACTTCCTTTCTACCTTTTCTAATTATAAACTTTTGAAACTAAATATATTTATATTTATTATTTGACAATTTCATGCATGTATGCAACTATGGTAGCTTGAATAGGGATGGCCCCCATAGACTCATGTGTTTGAATGCTTGGCCTATAGAGAGTGGCATTCTTAGGAGGTGTGGCCTTGTTGGAGTAGATATGGCCTTGTTGGAGGAAGTGTGTTATGTGGAGGCAGGCTTTGAGGTCTCTTCTATGCTCAGCCACACCCAGTGAGACAGTTCACTTCCTGTTGACTGCTGAACAAGAGCTCTCACCTCCTTCTCCAGCACTATGTCTGCCTGTATGCCACCCTCCATGATGATAATGGACTAGACTTCTGAACTGTAAGCTAGCCTCAATTCAATGTTTTCCTTTATAAGAGTTGCTGTGGTCATGGTGTCTCCACAGAAATTGAAACCCTAAGCAAGACAGCAATGCATTTTGATCATATTAGCTTCCCATTTCCCTCTTCCACTCTTTTTGGTTCTATTCTATACCCCCACCAAACTCACATCCATTTGTTTATTTATTTATTTGTTTGTTTGTTTGTTTGCTTATTATCTTTAGAGATGAAGACTCAATATAGAACAATTTAAATACTGACATATAATTTTTATTTTGAAATTTCTGTTCTCTTTCTTTTGTATTGATACTTCTCTCATTTATTATCTTACTGTGTGGAGGCTGGAGAGATGGTTCAGTGGTTAAGAACTCTGGGTGCTCTACCAGAGGACCTGGGTTCAATTCCCTGCACCCACATGGCAGCTTACAACTGTCTGTAACTCTAGTCCCGAGGAATCCTACAACCTCTTCTGGCCTTTACAGTCACTATATGCACATGTTGTACAGATACACATGTAGGCTGAACACCAATACACATAAAATAAACATAAAGAGAAACATCTAACTTTATGAATCACGCAGCTACACCACATCCCTCTGTCCCTGCTGCTCCTCTCCCTTAGGGCACACTTGTTAAGCTGAGGTTAAGGGGCTTTCTCTCTTATAAGATATGACTGTCTTGGGTTGCTTTATTGCATTTATTCTCTTTCTCTTCTCACCCTACCTTTAGCTGACTCTACTTCCCTCCTCCTTTCTTCTTTATCACCCCCTCATCACCTTTATTTCTCCCTCTCCTACTTTCCCTATTTCTAACACTAATTGCTTGTCTCACACTGCTTTTATTTTATTTCTTTCCCTTAGTAATGAATATCTTACTATATACCATAATGTCCTTGTTCCTTCATCCACAAAAAGTTCCTTAGTTGAAGGAGTGATTTTGTTTAATTGGCTGTTGCTGTATCATCATGCTGGTCTTGTTCATCACTTGTAGTCGATTCTGCAGTTAGTACTCCACGCTCCCAGCGGCTCAGGGGATTTTACCCAGTGCCATGTATACAGAGGCTATTTCAGTATAATCCTGGTACAGTGGGGAAAAACTATACTCAACCCTATTACAGTCTAGCCCCATTTGAACATTGCAAATACCTCAACCAAGTAATAATGGGTATTACAAAATCCAATCAGCAACCTAATCCAAGACATGTAAGTTCTAATGTAGAAATGAACAAACAAACATACACCCCCCAAAAGTCTAGGAAATAGAAATCTTCTAAGAATGATCAATTCTGGGCCAGGAAAATGGCTCAGCAAGTAAAGACACTTGTCATCAAGCCTGATGACATGAGTTTGTACCCACATGGTGGAAGGAGAGAACCAATCCTGAAGGTTCTCCTCTGACCCACACAACACACAAACCATGAGATACACACACATGAAAATACTTGTTCATTTCTTTTAAGAATTGTCAGTTCCACAATGATAGATTCCAGTAAGAATGAAGCAGACAAAATTCCAAAGAATTCAAAAGAACGATAAGAATTTCCAACAAACTCTGAATGAATTCAAATAAAGAACTGAATATAATCAGAATGTCAATATAGGGTATAAAAAATTCAATAAAAAAATGAGAATATTTTAAAAACAAAACTAAAATTTTGGAGATGAAAATCTCGATAAGTTAAAGGAAAAAAATCAGTGGAAACCTTCATCAATAGAAGAAATCAAGTAGAAGACTGAGCATCAGAGATTGGAGGCACATGGATGAATTGCAACACTAATTTGACAAAAATAAAGTTAAAATAATAAATAAGAAGATACTAACAGAACTTGTAATTTCCAGGGGACATTTTCAAAAGATGAAACTTACAAATCCTGGGCATGGGAAAGGGAGAATAAGTACAATCTAAATGCATAGAAAATACACTCAGTAAAATGAGGCAAACCATTCCCCAAATCTAGGAGAAGTGGCCAAAAATTTAGAATGCCCAACTTCAAGAACAGAATAGAGCCAAATATCATAAAATAATTAAAACGCTTTCTATACTTAGCACACAGAACAAAGAAATATCTGAAGTTGTAAGGGAAAAGCACCAAGTGAACATAACATTAAACCCATCAAAATCACAGTACATTTCCTAAATGTGCTCGAACAGAAACCCTAAAAGCCAGGAGGACATTGCTGGTCTTTGAGTGACATGTCCCCCATAGGCTCGGGTATTTGGACACTTGATCTCCAGTGGGTGGTGCTGTTTGGAAAGGTTTAGAGGTGCAGCCTTGCTGGAAGAAGAACATCATTCCAGGTGGATTTGAAGTATTTAAAGCCTATGCTGCTTCCTGTTTGCTCTCCCTGCTCCCTGCTTGCATTTGAAGATGTGAGCACTCAGTTTCTAACTGCAGCTGTCATGTCTGAGGCTTGCTGGCATGCCTCCCCTTCATGATGGACTCTACCCTCTGTGACAGCAAACCCCATTTTTCTATAAATTCCCTTTATCATAGTGTTTTGTTATAGCAACAAAATAGTAACTAATACAAAACCTGGTGCCAGAGAGTGGGCTGTTGCTATGGAGAACTTAATAAGTTGGTTTGGGGAGGAATGTGGAAGACTTTGAAACTTTTGTACTAGAAGAACAGTTGAATGCTATAAGCAAAGCTTAAAGGGCCAATCTCACAGGAGGCTGTAAGACAAGTAGTATTTGAAGCAACGTGGCCTGTGGAAGCCAGGTTCAAGAAGTCTCAGTAGGAACAATAGGAGCAAATCGATTAGAGGCCATTCTTGTGCTATTTTTGTCAAAGAATCTGGATGCCTTCTACCTTTGTCCTTCACCTCTGCCTAAATTAAAAGGTAATGGACTAATTTCCACAACATAATGTTGAAGATGTGGCATGGTTGTCACTGATAACACTTATGCAGGTCCACAGCAGAAAGGAACAAGTGAGGCAGACAGAAATACAGAACGTCCAGTTTGGAGAGTTTCCTTTCTGTTGCTGTGATAAAACACTTTGGCCAAAGCAACTTGGGGGAAGAAAGGATTTATTTGACTTCTACTTCCAAGTCAGAGTCCGTCACTGAGAGAGAAGTAAGGGCAAAAACTCAAAGGGAAACTGGAAGCAGAAACCATGGAGAAATGTTGCTTACTGCTCTCTTTATTGTGTTTTTCAAACTGAAGTTCATTGAGCTTCATTGTATAACTCAAGACAAGCTTCCCAGAGAATGGTATCATTTACTGTGCCCTGCATCCTTCAATATCAGTTAGCAATCAAGATAATATCTCAGACAGGCTCACAGACCAACATGATAAGACAATTATTCAGTTAAGACTCATTATTTTCTCTCTCAGATGATTCTAAGCTGTATCAAGTTGAAAGTTAATGGTAACTTGGAATATACACATATTGAAAGTAAAATTCAGACTATCTGGGAAAGGAAGAACAGTAGGAAGGGAGGGAGGGGTTTAAATAGCTGGGAATAGGGGATAAATGCATAGAAATATTTTTGTGAAACTCATCACCTTGTTCAATGAATATACACAAATAAAATAGTTGTATAATTTTCTAATTTAAACATTCACATTTTATTGTATGTCAATTTAGATAACAACGTTTGAAACATGAAAGAAGAAGAAGAAAATTGTTTGACAAAAGTTTTATTGTGGACAGTTTCACAGTTGGGAGAACAGGAAGCTACATCAAATACAATACAAATATAATTGTATCCTCTTCTAAAGATTTAGGAGGTAGAAATGAGAAGGTATATTTAAAACATTTATTGACATTGGGTAGCTAGGACTTGGAATTTATTTGGAGGGCTGATGTTATGAAAAGATAGTAAAGAATGACTCCATGTTACTGCTCTGGTTGCTACCATAGCAAGGAATCAAGTCATTTCCTCAGCAGAACAGCTGTATGAATTTTATTCTCAATGTATTATTCGAAATAGAAACAGATGAAATGCAAATATGTAGTTGTGTGATTCGTCTGGAATCTAAAAGGTGAAATAGAACTTCAAATTCTCAGCAAGCAGATGATGATTGACATAGATAGTAATTGGTTAGATCACCAAAAAATGTTAAACTAAGACCCAAAAGCTAAGACCTATACTCCAAGAAAATAATAGATCAAGAGTTATTAGAAATTTATTATGAAAGTCCAACTCCCCTAAAGGTCTTTTTGAGAATTGTGATCCATCAGAGTCAGAGAATCAACAAGAGCACAGGTGAGATGACAGCCATTTTGCCCTAGCAACAGTTGGAAGAACTCCATGATGGACCCTCAGGCGTGCTGGCCACTCAGTAACACACTATCTCATCTGCATATAGAGGAACGCTGCAGTGAAGGCCTCTCCAGATTTGATACTAATTATGGCAGCTATCCTCACATTGTTAAGGAGAAATTGGCAGAATTCCACATGACATTTTTTGGGCCCCTAAATTTAAAATGAAAAGATGCTTTCAGCCATGTCACTGTTAATTTTAAGCCTGTCCACACCTGGCATCATATTTTAATTTTACATTTAGGAAACACATTTGGAGTTATTAATAACAATTTCGACGTGTTCCAACATAATGACTTGAGTTTGTTGTTCATGTTTCTTGAAATAGAAAAAAAAGTAAATCAGACGACAGACACATAAAAATACTATTATGTTGTATAAGAGATATTTTCGTGGGTCATTTTTTTAATATTGAGCAGGCAAGCTACAATTATAGTCAAATATAAAGCTAAATATGAAATCATAAAAACTGCAAATAAATTATTAACAATCCATTATGTGTTGACTACCAAAACATACCTCCATTAAATCTCATACATTTTACCACTTGGATAACCCTAATCAGATTCCATTAACTCTTATTTTAGATATTTCTAACAAGCTTGGTAACTGCTGTACTTCCCAAGAGCAAATTAGAAGTAATAAGTTTGATGCAGCCAGGATCTCACTTTGAGACAAGCACATTAATGCAGCAGCCTGTGGGAGAAACTGAAGAGGAACAGGACAAAAAGAGGAAAAAAGCATCAAACAGCAGAATATCGAACTCCACGTGGAGACTAATCTTTGGCCATTTAGTATAAAATAGCTAATTTGCTATATTTCATTAGTTTTTAGTGAATAACAACCACAAAAGTTACAAAAAAAGGGTGGCTACTATACAATGCAAACATTATTTTAATAAGATTTCAATAAAGGTGAAATTGGTTATTAGATTCTGAAAAGTCTGTTTCCACTGTTTGTAAATTTTGCTTATATGAGATCATTTTTAGTAATGATGCTGTCTCCTGACATAAAACATTATTCATCAGAAATAAGGAATATCTTTAAAAAACTATTCATTGCTTCAGTTATGTAGTGTTTATTAAATAGCGTCCAGTTTATTTATTTGTGTTATTTAGGCCTACTTGATTTCCACCTAGTTTCACAATTATTTGCATAGAACCGTCTTAGTCTCTATTAGCCACAAAAATACAAATGAATTCATCTCTACATCATATATTCTCTTCCAAAACTGCAATATCTAAAATGCAGAATATGAACAAAGGAAAGTAATTTACAATACACACACCTACAGCCTTGATTGACAATAAATAATTTTAACAAAATATACACTTGAATAATTTCATTAAAATGTATATTCATATGATTTGCTCTCAAAAGCTAAAATTAACTGGGAAAAAGTTAGTTCAGATGAATACATGAAGAAAAATATAAATGACCAAATATTACTAAAGAGTTAATGGTATAAGCAAACCTCATGTTGCCTGTTCATGGCTTCTTGGAACGGGCAGGATAAAATCAATACTATAGCAGCCATCATACAGTATAGTAATCTGAGGAAGGCTAAATTTTCATGTCTGCTAAGAAGAGAATTGAAGTGAAAACCACATCTTTCTTTAATCCTCTTATTCAGTCATCTTCCAACCTTAATTAATGTGATTTAAATCAAGGGCTCGCTCAATAATCATGAGTCTTGATTTTTTAAAACAATTTCTATTTATTTTGTTTCCAAGACAATTTGTTAAGTGAGATTTATTTTTACCTCTTTTTAAAAAATGTGTGTGTGTGTGCGCGCACGAGTGTACTAGTGCCACCTGTGTGTGAGTGCCAGTGGAGGCATTTCTACTACCCCCTCATCAGAATGGCCCAAATCACAAACACGGGCAGCATCACACATGGCTGGGCATAGGGTACATCTGACTACTGGTGGGGATTTAAAATACCACAGCTGCCTCAGAAGACAGTTGGCACTTCTTAAAACGCTAGCCTCTTACCCTGTGGTCTTCCCCACCATCATCCTGGTTATTAAACCAGATGAATTAAGACTTGATGTTACACAAGAACCTTCACATGAACATTTACGGCAGAGTTATTCATAATGGACAAAACCTGGATGCAATTAAAACACCCTTAAGTAGGTAAATGGATAATTCAGCTAAGATATAGCCATTCTGTGCCATACTACTATGTGTAAAATAAATTGTCAAGCCATGGAGCAACATGGAAGAGTCTGAAAATGCATATTATTAAGTAAAAGAAGTCAATCTGGAAAACATGCATTTCATGTAATTTCAAGCATACAACACTTTGGAAAAGGAAAAGCTATGGAGACAGGGAAAGATAAGTGGTTCCCAGAGGGGGAAAGAGTAATGGGCAGTTCAAGTACAAAGACTTTCTAGGCAGTGAGACTAAATGATTGACAAGTGTCATGAAGCATTGTTGGAAATCCATAAAATGTAAAGTACCAAGAACTAACCCTACTGTAAACTAGAAACTTTCATTTCTTAGTAATGTAAGCCGATGATAGCAACAAATATGTCCTTATTGCATAGCCTGCTGCCAACAAGGGTAGATTGTTTACGTGCTCCAGTAGGGTTGTGGAGACCTGCTGTACTTTCCATTCAATTTTGGTGTGAACCTAAAATTGCCCTACAAAACAAAAACTTTGAAAAATCTTTATTGACTACTGAAAATGCAGAAAAGTAGTCAAACGATGATGCTATAAGATCTTAAAAGTTATGAAGGAGCCACATCTACATGGAATATACCATAGAAACATAGAGGGGGGGGGAATGTCGTAAACAGAGAGGGTGCAAGGATGTTGAGCAGGCAGATTTCTGCTTCCCTCCAAACTCTCCAACTGGAAAAGAATTTTAATGAATTCTCAGTCCAGGTAGAAAATGGGGAGAAAAAAATGGTCAAAGTGCTCTTAGAGAGAGAAGTGTTTCTATTTAAAATGAAGTAGCTAGGAAGTCAGTGACATCAAAGGAAGTTAAGACGAAGGGACAGGATGGTCAAGAGAGAGATATGAGGACATGAACCAGCTATGAGCTAATGATACTTATCCTCAAACTGTAGCATTCTAACTGTTCTCTCCAGACAGCACTACTGAGGATAGTATGGAAGGGAATAGTACCATGGTACAAATGAGTCTACAACATTTTACTGACTCTAGAAACCCAGATCTCAATCAGTGTTCTGTGGCCAGAGGGTTTCACATGCTGTAACTGAATTCCAGTACACAGCCTCAATAGTCCTAACCAACACACTGAGTTTGAGGAGAAGCTAAAATGGCATTTTAAAATGTTTTGTTAGTGTGGAACTACTTACATTAATAAATTGGTATATTGAAGTATTTGTGGGGTTTTTTTGTCAATTTAGTGATTACTTAAACTATTAAGCTGTGATTATAAATCATAGAAATACACTACATTTTAGAAGTAAGTGAAGGAAAAATTTAAAAAGAATAATAAGCCAAACATGGTAGTGCATGCCTATAATTCCAGTATTCAAGAAGTTGAAGCCAATGTACTGAGGTTTCAGGGCCACAGTGGGTCAGACTATAGAACTCTGTCTCAAAAGATCCAACCCATAAAGAAACAGAGCTGGTGGCTTAACAGGAAGCCCGAGGTCAAGTTAACACAAGAATGTCTATCATGAGCATGGGAAATCTGTCCATCTTCTGGTGTCTTCTTCAGTCTCTTTCTAAACAGGAGTCTTTATCACACCCCTACCCTCAAGACTCAAAGATCTAGGAAGAAAGATTTTAAGAGCTAGAGGTAGTCTGCAACTCCAAGGAAACAGCCTTTTCCAGACACAACAGAACTGATGCACATGTGAAGCCGTTGAGATGGTGACAGCATGCCTAAGTTCAAGGCCAATAAAATCCCAGCAAGGAGAGGGGGAGAAAGGAGATGGGCACAAAGTCCCACTCCTAACCAAGAATTTGTTTGCAACTGATAACTGCTGGGAGAGGGAAACCGGTTTTCTTCAATGGAGTAACACTGGTTCTGTCAACTGCACTCAAGGGCAGGCCTCATGCTCGGGAATATTTGACCAACACAAAACACACTCCATGGTGTGTGTGTTCCTGCTTTTTTTTTAAGAGAGAAAGAACGTGAAGTTGGATGAAGTTGGAGGGATGGATCAAAATATATTATATGAAAATCTAAAATATTAAACACATTTTAAAGAATAAATGTCTATTATGGATTTTTGCATAATAATGGGAGGTAAACATGAAATATCTCTTCCAAAACAGCAAAGGGTGTTTGGCCATTTACACTACTAAAAAATAAATCCAAACCAATTCCCAAGAAGAACTGAAATCTAGAATGAAAATCTGCATAAATCTCAAAGTTTTTCTAACTTTGGTAAAAATCCATATATACAAGGACTCGTCACACCTAAAGAACAAAATGCTTCTAAAGTTTACTGCAATGTATGTCACAATCAAGCTGATCAAACCAGTGATAAAGAGGATATCTCAAAAACAGCCAGGGAATACAGAGGCCTAACAAAGTGAAGATGAGATTTCATGATTCTCATAAAAATAAACCAAAGAAGACAGTGGGTCAACATTTTAAAGTACTAGAACAAAGCTTATCAATCAAGAATTTTATATTTTGCAATTTTTTAAAAATTTTACTTTCCACGAAAGTTTCCCCTCCTTCCTCTCCTCCCACTTCTCCCCCCCCCACCTCCCCCTACCCCTCACCTCCATCCACTTACTTTGTGTTTTATTGAAGATATTGATAGAATCAATCTTCATCTAATTTTAAACAACATTCAGGGACTAGAAAGATGACTTAGCAGTTAAGAGTTACGCTGCCCTTGCAGAAGCCCTGGGTTCAGTTCTCAGCCCAATGTCAGCCAGCTCACAACTGTCTGCAATGCCAACTTTAGGGACCTAATGTCCTCTTCTGGACTCTCTGGGTACCTGCTCCCTCACACATATACACAAAATTTAAAAAACAAAAATAAATAAATTAAAGACATTAAATGAAATCCTTTAGACTAGGAAAAATGATACTGTGTAGGAATATTTACTCAAAATACCAAAAAGTTCTGAAATGAATAACTACCCAGGTTAATGAACACACACAGACACACATTTATATGTGATATAATGACATCTTAGTCATCAATGAACCACAAGTATGACAATGGCCCCATAAGATTATAATATAGCCTAGATTTGTAATAAGCCATCAACAAAACTCTTGCAAATACATTTAGGCTGTTCACATGGTGGTAAAATAGTCTCACAATACATATGCCAGAAAATATCCCTATTGATTGGTGAGATATACTTAGGAATTATATGTATAAGTGAATTACATGATAGCAAATGAAGTAAATCCCATCGTGTGTTAGTTCCTTTTCTCATGCCAGGGCCAACTATCTGGCAAGAAGCAATTTCAGGGAGGAACGGATTATCTTGGCCTATGTCTGAGCAGGAATAGCCTACCATGGCAGGAGATGAGTGAATGACAGCTGAAGTAGTGGGAGTGTGCACACACCAGAGTGGTGACTTGTGCATACATCAAAAGAGCAGAAGGCAGAGAACACTCTGGTGGAAACCACAGCCAGGCTATGCCCCGTAAGGCCACCCTTCCTACTGACCCATTTCCTCCACCTAGGACCCATCTCTCAACACAACATCATTAGCTGAAGACCAAGAGTTCAAACATATGAGCTTCTGGGAGACATTTTATATTCAAACGATAGTGCATAGTAACAGTAGCCTACAGGCCAGGAATCAATAAATCCAGCATTTTAGTCCCATACTCCACATTTCAATAACAGATATGTGAGCTGAGGAGATTGCTCAGTAGATAAAACACTTGCTGTGTAAGCATGGGGGCCTGAGTTTAAACCCCAGAATCGCCCTAGAGCCAGATGTGGCAGTGGGTACATCTGCAATCCCAGCACTCCTAAGGGGAGATGGGTGCGATGCCTTTGCAGGTCAGGCAGCCTGAAGTCTACAGTAGGAAGAGAAGAAAACGTGGGACCATCTCAGACAAGACAGAAAAAGAGGACTGGGGTGTGAGCCGTCTTCTGACTTACACATGTGCACTGTGACATATGTGTGCCTATACTCACACATGCACAGAGAGAGAGAGAGAGAGAGAGAGAGAGAGAATACAAGAAAAACAAACCCTAAAAGTAACTGCTATAACAAGTGGCCAGAAAGACAAGGACTTGAACAACACTCCTAACCTTGACCCAGCTGGCATTTATCAAGCATTCTGCCGAAGCACAGCAGAAAGCCCACTTTCCCAATTATGCACGGACTGTGTGCTAAGACACAGAATCTCCTATGCCGAAGAGAGTTGCATTTTTCTGAATATCAAAGTGAATGTTACTTATGGCATTTGGAATTCAAATGTAAAAAGTGGTTAAGTCCACAAGGAAGGAAGACATGTGAGGTCTTGATTTGGAAAAAGCCGCAAAGCGGTAATTTTCGGGATGAGAAATCACCTCACACTCAAATTTGAAGCTATCTTTGTTGTGTGTGCCCATTTTCTTTGCTACATAACATCAAGTTCCAGTGTTTGTCCTAAACACACAGCTGCCTCCCGTGAATGAAGGGCAGGAAAACTGTAGGGGCAAAATAAAGAATGGTGAGCTCAGCACTTGACTGGAAGCCAGGGCAGAGAGAAAAGAGAAGCCTTGCGGCATGAGATAACAATTCAACAACAGCAGGATACTGGAGTCAGAGGTGAAGAGCATGAATATACTTGCAGAAACCCCAGGGCATCAGCTCTCTGTAAAACACAGTGGCAGGGTTTGACCCTCTTGCACCTTGATGCTTGGAGGGTGAACTCAAAGAACACTGTGTGACCTTTTTCTCTCCCCCTGCAAGTCCCTACAGAGAAAAGTAACCATGTGAATTTATTTCTGGATTGATGTAACCAACTCCCCCATAGTAAAAAAAAGTAGCTACAGTTTACTTATAAATAAATATTTTAGAGCCAGACGGTGGTGGCGCACGCCTTTAATCCCAGCACTTGGGAGGCAGAGCCAGGCAGATCTTTGTGAGTTCAAGGCCAGCCTGGTCTACAGAACAAGATCCAGGATAGGCACCAAAACTACACAGAGAAACTACACTCAAAAAAAACCAAAATAAATGAATAAATAAATATTTTATTACATTCATATCACATTTTATAATTTCAGCATTGTCTCTCAAAAATGACAGGAACGGGGGCTAGAGAGATGGCTCGGCTGTTAAGATGTTAAGATCACTGGCTGCTCTTCTAGAGGACCTGGTTTTGACTCCCAGCACAAAGGTCTGTAGCTCAAGGTTCAGGGTATTCAGTATCCTCTTTGGCCTCCATAGACACTGCATGCCATGGTACACAGATATAATGCGGCAAAACCACCACACATATAAAATCAAAATAATAAAGATAAACGACATCAAGTTGAGAACAAGGTTATAGGGCGGAACCCCTAGGATATTTTCAAAATGAAAGACCTACAAACAGAAGCTTACTGTCCTCTCCAGCCAGGCTAACCCCCATCTGTCCCCACCTAGTCTCTGCCTCTACCTCCACATTTTAACATTCTCAACTGATAGTACATAAAAATAGGAGAAAGCCAACTAAATCCGCCATTCCATTTACATGCACAGGCAACAGAGATGCCACAAATGAGTTCTGAACACACTACAGTACACTGCCACTTCACTTCAGAGCATCTCCTTTGTAGAGAAAGGGACTCATTTGACAACAGGCTCTGGACTTCTCTCAGGGACATACCATCTCAGCGCCACTTGCCAGCTCCTATTTCTCAGTGTCCTCCTGGAAGCTGCAAAGCACTCCAGCCCCTTTTTTGGACCACATGAATTCAAAGAACATCTGTAGTACACACACACACACACCCACATGATCAGCAAGGGCTGTGAGACAGGATGGAACACAGAGCCCAGGGCAGGGAGGGTCTCCATCAGGCTGAAGTCAGTGCGTCATGCTGCTTACCGTAGCTGTTTTTGGATTAGTCTGTGTTCTCCAGATGCTGTTGCAATGGGTGGTAAAATGGCCTAGATTATTATCTTTGTGCCTCCAGGAGCTGGCACTTCACCTGCCTAACACAGGAAGCTGCTTCGTAAGTGGTTTTAGATTGGATTACAGTGAGTTCAAGGAGTAGACACAAATCTGGAACAGAAAAAAAAAAGTGTGTTTATGATCACACTGTGGCAAGAACTTCACAGTGATAGTAAGTCAGGGAGTCCTCTAAGAGGTAGAGGTAGATTTTTTTTTTCCAACTGTCCAAGCCAGATAATCCATTAAAGTCAAGTGGCTTTTGGCCAATGTGAGTAGTTAATATTATGAGACGTGGGGAAATTATTTGTGGGTTTTTCATTTCAGCACAGTATGTAACAAAAATCATATTACAGGCAACCTGTGCAGTGAGCAATAATTTCCCAAACAGCCCCTCCTTCCTCCTGCGCCTTTGGATGATCCCTTCCCAGAAGAACTCTGACCTTTCCACTTAGCAATGAGCACATCCTTGCTTATCCTCAGCCCTTGTCTGTTAGTTGGTTCCAGGACAGGCACCCAAGCCATTTGAAATGGTGCCGTGACTGCTAAATGTGATTGTCTGTCTTACACTTCTCTGAAATAGTGGATCTGACACTGGAAAGGACTGCATCTCAACACAACACACAAGCACAGGGTATGTGAGGAACCAAGGAACCAGACTTTCAAAAAAGTGAAGGCTATGTAGCAGGAATTCTAATCCAGCGTGGGGGACGATAAACTGACTCCTGATGCTCCTTAACTCACCTCTAGATATTTAACCAGGAAGCAGTCTTGAGGCAGAGGAACATGGAAGCCATGTTAAACTCTAAGGCAATCCTGTGAGAATTTCATCTTATCTTTAAGAAAATGACATGCAACCTGGCATATGTGCTTCTCCATGAGATACTAACAAAAATATAGATAATAATGTGCCCTACAACAGCTGGAGCAGATGGGTAGAGTCTCAGTTTCACCTTTGCCCTTGACTCTGGCCACATTTTACTCCCACCCACACACATTTTTTCTTGCCTTTTCTTCTTGTCCTTCTGTCTTCCCTCGCTTCCCTCTGAACCATGACTAACCGACAAACCACAGGGCTGGCAAAAACAGCTCGCTCCAGTCCTGCCCTCACAGTTATTAGATGTGATTGCACCAACAGACCTGAGCCACAGGCATGAAAACTAGAAGAGCCTTCAACCGAAAGTTTCGTAGCAATTACAGACAAATACCACTACCCTGGCCAAACCACAAAAACGCATACCCCCACCCTCCTTACTGTGCAAAATGTGAAGCCAGCATCCACTTAGAAAGCTACTTGGACTTCAGGATTTCCCTGGAATGCAACAAGTAAATAGTCTTTAAGTCGGTGGTTCTCAACCTGTGGGTCATGACCCCGTAGGGGATCCAATGATCCTTTCACAGAAGTTGCCTAAGATCATCAGAAACACAGATATTTACATTACAATTCATAACAGTAGCAAAATTACAGTTACAAAATAACAAAAATAATTTTATGATGGGGGGGTCACCACAAGTTGAGAAACTCTATTAAAGGGGTGTGTATTAGGAAGGTTGAGAACCGCTACTTTAAAGTATATTTGAGTTATTTCATATATTGTTTTCACATTGTTAATGCAAATGTTACCTTTCAAATATAAGCTTCTCTTCATTGAGCAATATAAATTTTTATATGCATAGAAACATATCTACATGAACATGTCTATACACATACATGAATGTATGTTTTCTGTTACTGTAACAAAATAACCAAGGCTGGGGACTTCGTAAAGAAAAAAAAATTATGTATCCAAATGTTCTGGAAGTTCAGGAGAACAACATCAACACATGCTCTACCTCTAGTCAGAGCCTGTTGGAGTGCTTCCCGATATGAGAAATGGCCTTGTGACAGAATCCATGTAACAGCTGGAGAGATTCATTCAATAGTCTTTTGTGACAACCTTTTCTTACAGAGACCAACTAGGGCCCCATGAGGACTGCAACAATTACTTCCAAGGGCAGGGCCCCCATGACCTGACCACCTTCTGCTAAGTTACCGCCTCTCTCACTGTCACATGCCGGAACTAAAAAGTTAACCTTAATACACTCAAAGCAACTAAAGCATGCAAATATGTGTACACACCTGTGTATACGTGTATAAAGGAAGAGCTGACAGTTTTTAATAAAAGGGGGACCTGTAGGTCCCTGGCCCCCATTTTGGGTAACTGTTGCCTTGCTTGCTGACCTTGAACTTGATATCCTCCCTATACTAATTCCCTGACGGGTTCCACCCTCCTGAATGCTTAAGAGAAGTTCCTTGTCTGTGTATCCTGCATAATGGGCGTTAACAGCTTAGATGCAAGATTATAAAACATCAGTAGTGAATTTCTGCCCTCCGGGGTTCTCCCATTGTGCTGTAAGCCTGTATTTAAGACTTCCTCCCTCCTTCAATAAACAGCATTCAACATTAAAAGAAAGAAAGAAAGAAAGAAAGAAAGAAAGAAAGAAAGAAAGAAAGAAAGAAAGAAAGGGAGGAAGGAAGGAAGGAAGGAAGGAAGGAAGGAAGGAAGGAAGGAAGGAAGAAAGGCCCCCACAGGTTCAAATTTGAATGCTTAGTCATCAGGGAGTGGCACTACTTGAGAAGGATTAGGGCATGTGGTCTTGTCGGAGGAAGTGTGTCACTGCGGGGTGTCCAAGCCAGGCCCAGTGTGTCTCTCTTCCTATTACCTGGGGATCAGAACGTGGAATTCTCAGCTACTTCTCTAGTACCATGTCTGCCTGAGCCGGGTCATGCTCCCCTTTATGATGATAATGAACTAAACCTCTTAAATTGTAAACAAGCCCCAATTAAATACTTTCTTTTATAACAAAAAAAAGGAAAAGCTGATGTTTATTGCAGATTATCAGATCATCTTCTGCTACAGTCTGAACTGAAGTCAAGATTTCAGGCTGGACAGCAACAGAAGGTTTGACTGACATTTATGCCACTTTTGAGCTGGTAGTACACAAATTCTCGCCATTTAACTTCTCCTCCGTGTAGGATTTGTTTTGTTTTTTGTTTTGTTTTCATTTCCTTATCCTTGCTATGAACTTCTTAAGGTCACTTACATCTAAACACAAGTGTAGCAGAGCCAAAACCTCTCTTCTTCTCAAAGAGAGCATACAGCAATCTACTGACTCGGGCTGATCCTGGCCAGGGCAAGGTACCACGGGATTTGTCTCCACTTTCATTGAGGCATAATTGACAAACAAATATTGAGTATGCTGAAAGTACACAACGCAATACTTTTATATAAATATAAAATTTCTGCCACAATCCAGCAAATAAAAATGTCTGATAGCACACATAGTCGTGTGTGTGTGTGTGTGTGTGTGTGTGTGTGTGTGTGTGTGTGTGTGTGTTTGTGTGTGTGTGTTGAGAACATTTTTCCTTTCTCAGAAAATTTAAACATATTGCTATATAATATAATCATGTTATATATAATCATGCTATATAATAGGTTCCCCAAGCTTATACCTAGTATATAACAAAATTTTCATAGTTTAATCAATATCTCCTCAATATGGCATTTTTTTCTCACTAAAACTGCCTACTTTATTTGGGGAAGTTTATACACATCGTTAAGCTGAAAAGGAGACTGTGAAAGTCATCATTCATTTATGACGTGAGATTTCCCCACATAATACACAGTGGACATCACAGAGCCTGTATCTTCCCAGTAAGACTGTCTGGTGTGTGAGCAAATACAGTACAGAAACTTCCAGTTCCCCTTTAACACACCTTGTAACAGAGGCCACTTTAGAGCCAGTGCCTGCTTCTTTTAGTGCTGGGATCCTACGAGAAGTCATAGAGGTCAATGTTAAAAAACATGGCTATTTGATATTGGTAGCCGAATCTCAATGGTTCCGATTTTCTCCCTACTAGCTATATGAAGTTCTGTTTTTATAGAAAATTTCTGAGACTCTTCAGAGGCACTTGTGTTACTTGTATTCCATGGTTCTTGCTCATCACACCAACCAACCTGCCTGAGATGTTTCCATAGCAACTCCTGACATTTCTACTTGAACATAAACCCTGCTTCTTCACTCATTCCACTGAAATCAAATGCCTTCCCTGGAATCTCATGCTGGAATCATGTGTCTCATGTGGAGACAACAATCCCTCTGTGTTGCTCTTAGTCTCTCCCAGAGCCTGAGGCAAGATCACTTGGGCCCAGAACTGTTAACACAAGTTGGTTCTTGCAATATACACATTCAAGTTTCTTCCTCATAAAAACAAAACACACAGGCAGAGTGGCTGAATCAGTGTCAGACATGAGATTAGGCATAACCAGGTAACGAGAACCATCACTGCCTTCCGACAGGCAGATGCTGTCAGTGAACCTAGTAATATGTATGTGTGTGTGTGTGTGTGTGTGTGTGTGTGTGTGTGTGTTGTGTGTGTACATATATAAATGTATGTGTGTGTATATAAAAATGTATATATAAATGTATGTACGTATATTTGGGCTGGTGGTATTGAGCAGTGAGTACTCTAGTCAGTGTTAACTGTCATCTTGACACAGCCCAGATCACCTGAGAAAGGAGTCTTGATTGGGTTATTGTCTTTATCAAGTTCATCTGTGGCCATGTCTGTGCGAGCCTATCTTGACTGATACTGATGGAAGGCCCAGCCTACTGTAGGACCTATAATTTCCTGGGGAGCTAGTCCTGGCCTATACAAGGAAGCCTAGTCGAGCATCCTTGAGCTTCAGTGAACCAGAGGGCATGCCAGCAAGAAATAGTCCTCAGTGGTTTCTGCTTCAAGTTCCTGCTATCTTCCCTCAATGGTGGACTGTCACCAGCAAGTATGAGCCCTTCCCTGTGCAAGCTGTTTTGGTCAGAATGTTTTACCACAGCAACAGAGAAGATGCTTGATATCAAGTCTAATACCAAAGTTTAATTCCTGGGACGCATATGGTAAAAGGAGAGAACTGATCCCCCCCCCATGTCTGCTCTCCAGATATCCTCATACCTCTACAACCTCTACATACATGTTCTATCTATCTCTATCTATCCATGGCTGTGTCTATTTATCTCTATCTCTCTCCCTTGCACATGTACCATTTATAAAACTGTAATTTAAAAAATAGATTTGAGGTAGGGTGGCAGTGGTACATGCCTTTAATCCCAGCACTCAGGAGGCAGAGCCAGGCGAATCTCTGTGAGTTCGAGGTCAGCCTGGTCTACAGACCAAGATCCAGGACAGACACCAAAACTACACAGAAAAATACTGTCAAAAAAAAAAAAGGGCAGGGGGAGAGAGAGATTTGAAACTATATTTTAAGCACTATTGATTTCCTCTACCACCCACCCAAATGAGTCTCCACCATCAGCCAAAAGGTCCCTAAGCTCATTTGAAAGTCATCACTCATGTATGCAGTAAGATTATGCAGTAAGTGTAAGTCAATAGCAGGTGAACTCAGGAGAATGGTCAGTATTTGGCTTATTCATCAGAAATCTCAGCTTCTGAAAAGTAAGATCTCTTTCTCTATTTCCTTGATGGGGGTGAAAATCTGTCTTACTGCTTCTCAACTTTTAATCTCTGGACACCTCTAACTTGTGCTGAAAGTTCATTCAGATACCAGGTCCCTATGGCAAGCTATCCTTTCCAGTATGAATATACCAATCCTTCCCATCTCACAGCAACTACTGGCATCTCATGCTCAAGGTTGTCCACAATGCCACCATCACTCTGGTGTGCTGGTGTGCTCCATACAACTTGATGCTTGCTCCACTGACAGTCCCATTTTGACAAAGGAAAGGTGGACATGTCCTTCTTTTATCCTGGGTACCATCCTTTCAAAAAATCCTAAGATAATTATTTGCCTGTTTTGCAGTATCAGGCAGATACTGAACTTATCATTTTAATGGAGTCAAGTCTGCTGTAATCAGTAAACTTCACTTTACTTAACCTTGATCTGTTATATCACCAACAGTCTTCATGTCGCAATGCCTAGTCTTATACGTACCTATCTAACTGCTCCCTCCATTCATAGGTGTTTGAGGGTTAATGTATCCTAAACTGAAACCACATCACTCATCCCACCAGCCTGACCTAAGCACACTCTTCCTCATCAGTTCCCCAGTTTCTGTTAATGACCTCCTCCCTCCAGTTTCTCAGACAAACAGCCTTGGGGTTATTCTAGCATACTCTTTCCACCCCCTCTTTCCAATTCTTGTCTAGCCAAGCCTTCCCTCAGAAGACATGAAGAAGTTCAGTGATCACACCTCCTGCCTTTCTCCAGCACTGCTCCAGTCCACACTGCTCCCCTTTCTTCCCTGACCCCTTCCGATAGCATCTGACTGTCCCGGTACTTGCCAACACAGCAGCCAAGAAAACTCTGCTAAAACACACACCGCTCAAGGTCCTCTCTCAGTAACCCTGGAAGACTCCACGGCTTCTGAAAGAAAGGCCATTCTTCATAATGGTGTCCAACTCTACAAGCTCTGGCTTGTCCCTTCTGCGTCCCAGTCACACTGGTCTCCTGGAGTCCTTAAGTACAGCAGGCATCTTTCAGGCTCATTGCTCTGAAATTTTCTCTTCTTTCCCTCCTAACTGCCTTCAACACACCTTGTTAAAAAAGAAGAAAAACAAAGATTAGGTTATTACTAAATATTATTGTAATAAACAGGTAAATATCAGTTGTTTCCCTTCTTATTACTTAGTTAAAATGTTTTAGCATTTCATGAGACTAGAGTAATGGTTCAGTGGTTAAGAGCACTAACTTCTATTCCAGAGGTCCTGAGTTCAATTCCTAGCACCCACACAGTGGCTCACAATCATCTGTGACTTCAGTACAGGAGATACAACACCTTCTTCTCCCCTCCACAGGCACTGTATGCACATGCTACACAGAAGAAACGCATGCAAGCAAAATAAATAAAACTAAGTTTTTTGAAAAATGGACTAGCATTTCAAGATAAAAAGGAGATTATTTTTTGAAGTCAAAAAAAAAAAAACAGACCAGAAATATATTTAATTTCTCTTTTGTAATGGGATGGAAAGTCATTTGTTTGTCTTGACTTTTCTAAACATTCCTAGGTGATACAATAGCCCCATATCATCTTGTCAAATGCTCTCTCTACACACCCAGAATCTCACCCCTACATCCATGGCTGCACTAGAGGGTCAGCTCTAGCCTTTATGCACACTAACCTCTCCTCTAAGACCACCCCTACTCCACGCTTATGCTGTAGTTTTTCTCATTCTCTGACCCAGATCAGTGGCTACCTCTTCCTTGATGTCCTCCCTGATTTCTCCTGCACAAAACCACCTCTCATACACAGACCCGAGAATCTTGATTTGGATTTGTACTTACCACACTGCTCTGATGTGTGATTTTTTTTTTTATGTAGCTCCTAACTAAGATCTGCGTGCTTCTTAAGATTACAAACTACATTTTATTATCAGTGTCTCACAGAAAATGAGAATTCCATAGAATGACCACTAAATAAAAGGTGGAAGTAGAATGAGAAACGACCAAATTAAGGCATGAGCTTGCCTTGCTCGCGTTGACTTCCCCTTGTTTATGTTAGTTCAACCTATTCAAGAACGGTGTCATTGTTACCTTACATTGATGTTGATGACAGTTTCGTGAAAATTGCCACCAATTGTTTCTAGATCATTATCTAAAATAAAGTTTTATTAGTAAAAACACCTGCTCCTGAGTTTTTCCTTACCTTCTAACACTCAGATGTAGCTGCGTTACGCTGATGCACAGCATACACAATGCAGAACTATTTGTATGTATTTGATGTGTGTTCATATCCACAAATATCCAGTCGTGACCATGCTCTTAGCAAAGAAACAGACACATAAGTACGAGTTACATCATCACTGCGGCTCGGCAATGTTGGTGCTTATGCAAGCATCACACGGCTTTCACGTAAGACTATTGACCAATGAGGAGAGTAACTACTAGAAAGTCCCCAGGCATTTCTAAGGAGTAGAATACTTTGAAGTATTTCAGCATGAATGTATTGATCTCCTTGGGGGAAAAGGATTATGTGCAGCAATCAGACATGATTATCTAATGGTGAAGACCAAAGGGTATTGACTGAAATCTGCAGTTGCCATAGCTACTGAGCCCCGAGACTTTACTATAGTTCTCTTATTACAAGCACAAGATTTACAGTTAAGACCGGCCTTTTTGACAAGAGAGGTTATCTGCTCACTAAATCTGGGAGTTTACTAGAATAATTTCCAGCCCACATTGTTTTGCCAAATTGAATCTGATTCAGTGAAATTAAAATACAGCATTCTCAGGGCTCACTTCATGACTTACTCGAACTCCCTCAATCTTTTTAAGATGTGAAAACTATGTTAAGAGCAAGATGACTCTTAGACGGTAAGACTATCATACCGCCGTTTCTCAGTTGATTGCAGCTCTGAAGCAGACATTCAGGGAGGAAGTTGACAAGGGAGGACCCAGGCAGCAGGTCGTAAATTGTCTCCCATAAAATAGCATGGCACTTTCCCCCTGGTGACACCATGTGGATTGCAGAAGGCAGGTTCTGAATCCCCCAAACCTCAATCATCGGAGCATGCCTGGATATCTAAAGCTGCTTTCTGAAGCCTTCCTTCAAAAATGGATTTTAAAACATAATCCTACCTTTGGCCAACTTCCCTGAAATTGATCCTGCTTCTCAATCTCTTATTATGAAACAAGTTCATCATGCACTAGTTACCCACTGATCTGGCTTGTGTGAGAGAGACTGCGGTCCCAGGCAGCAAGTCATAAGAAGCCAGCACATTACTCATACATAGGCATCAAGGGACAAATGTAGCATAGGGGCCGTTGTAAGCTGGTCCCCAAGGGTGAGGAAGGCTATTAGGGCAGATGGAATCCTGATTAGTCAGGCTTCACTTGTATCACAACTGAGAGACCTGGAAAATCAGCCCACCCTGGTTTATATACCTTGAGGACAATGGAAATAGCGACAATAAAACAGAAAGGGACAGTAGGGGGACCATGCGGAGCCCCCACCATCAGGAGTTTTTGCCACATAATGGTTGCGGGTGAAGGGGAAGTCATTTTCTTTAATATTGTAGCTGCTTGTGATGAATCAGGGCAGCTTGGGGGTCTTAATCTCATTGATAAAAGAATTTGAAAATAGACTCAAGCAAAAGCTGAAAGACCATCTTATTAGAATTTAACAGAAAACTTTCCAGGGAAGCAAGCTATAAAACCTCCTCAGCTGCTTGGAGGGTGCAGATGGAGGAGATAAAGAAAAAGACATGTAAGTTACCATGGAGGTCAGGCACCTGCTGGGCAAGCAGCTGCATGGTGGGAAGGAGGAGTTTAGTTAAACAATAAGGAAGCCCCGAATGTTGGGGGCAAAGCCCCAAAGGTTAAGAAAGGCATGCATAGAAAAGAAATAGAAAAAAAAAGTTTCAGTTTTCTGAATTATTCAGAAAATTGTTCAGACTCATGATGCAGTATGGCTCTGGCCAGTAAGGTACTTCACTGGCTGCCAGAGGTTCTGGGGAGGAAAAGTACAGTGTCTCCTTGCAGGAATAATTATCTCTTTAGCATAGTGTAAAGTGAACCCACCTTCCCAGGAGTGGTGCCTACCCAGGCCAGAGTCTATTCTCCTACCTAGGAGGTGTTTTTCTACTCTGTATTAAGTTTCCCGTGCTTCAGTATGTTCATGTAAGCAATCTTGGCAAAAGTCATTGAAAAACAAAGAGAGAAAGTACAGAAAAGAAAAAAGTCATGAAAGTAAAACAGGACTTGTTGGGGCAAAGGAGGGAATCAGTTGAAGTGGGAAGAGGATGAGAAAGAACAACCTGGTAAAAATGACTAAGACACATTATACACTTGTGTCAGCTTATTGAAAACCAAAAAAGGAAGGGAAGTTAAATCAATCTTTCAAGAAAATATTGCTTGCAGGTGAGACAAGAATAAAAGCCTGGGTGGTCCCAGGCAGTTTGTCCTTAACTTAAAGGATGGCATGCTCCACAGAGACAAGAAGGTGGCCCAGCCCGCACCAACTGTTCCTCCTAATTTTACATGTTGCAATCCCAGCATTCTGCAGTCATTCTCGAGATCTGCAAGCCACAGTGGGAAGACCAGGGTTAGAGCAAAGTTGCCCAGACAACTAGTTCTTCAGTCATTAGCTCAACTGCTTTATTCATTCATCCAAGTCCTGAAAAGGCATTTGCCTGTGGGATGCTGCTACCAAGGAGATGTCTTTTTAACTAAATCAGCAATCAGTCTGAGGAGAAATGGAGAGAAAGCTAGCTGGTGTCTGGTGACCTTCTTCAAGTCCAAAGGGTGTCATATGAGTAACTGGACCCGTCCTGTAGCTGTGTGCGTTAATGGTCATGAA
Organism: Peromyscus californicus insignis; assembly: GCF_007827085.1. Lineage (NCBI taxonomy): Eukaryota > Metazoa > Chordata > Mammalia > Rodentia > Cricetidae > Peromyscus > Peromyscus californicus. Next base: position 29,334,202 of record NW_026294595.1, read on the forward strand.
TTTGTCTCTCTGTTGCTTACTGGATCCTGAAGGGAAATTGTTTCCCCAAACTGGTCATATGTATCATTCTAGAAATAAAAGGCTATGTTCTATTAGGAGCTGCATATGCTACCAAACAGGGCCCAATTTCCCCACAGTATAGTGCACAGTCTCTGAAATACTCAGTGTTGCGAAAGAGAAAGAATAGTCATGAAGTGGCTGGATATTTGGAGATGGAAGAGCATGGCTCAAATGTGCCTCCTCAAGATAAGGGCTGGGAGTTTATAGATCAAAGAAACAGGTCCTATGACACAGGGAAAGCTGATTGAATGGAAGTAATGATGCAATCAGATGGTACATGTTCAGAAAATGGTGGCTTAGTATTATCTGTATGTAGCATGAATCTTAAAAGGTTTTATTAATAAAAACAAACCTGGAGCCAGGTACTAGGGTCAACGCTGGAATACCAGAGAAGCAGAACAAGTCATAGCCACCTCGCCTCTCCAATTCCTCAGCTGATCCTGTTTCCTCAGACTGGAAGCCTCTGAGTCCTTATCTAAATGGATCTCAGCTGAACTGCTTCTCGAAAGCCTGACAGCTTAACCAGCTCTAGTTCCTCGAGGTAACGCTTTAAATACCTTTCTGCTTTCTGCCATCACTTCCTGGGATTAAAGGCTCTTGTTACCATGCCTGGTTGTATCCAGTGTGGCCTTGAACTCACAGAGATCCAGGCAGATCTCTACCTCTGGAATGCTAGGATTAAAGGCATGTGTGCCACCATTTTCTGGCCTCTATATCTAGTGACTGTTCTGTTCTCTGACCCCAGATAAGTTTATTAGGGTGCACAATATTTGGGGGAACATAATATCACCATATGTAAGCAGTGTTTCGGTCATCTGATGTGAAAGGTCACCCTTGCAAAGCATACACAAGCCCAGTTACAAGACTCAATAGTTTCAATTGCTTCTGCCCCCAAGTTCCCAAGAAACAACTTGTACAACCTTTACCATCCATACCCTAGAAGTGTTATCTAGAGTAAAATAAATATGGATCATAGACTGGCATAGGACATACATTTCCAATCCCAGTATTCAGGAGACCGAGGCAGGAGGATTGAGGATTTAAGTTCAATGTGATCTACAAAGCAAATTCCTTTCTTAAACAAATAAATGTTAGTGGGGCCTGACACTTTAGTGTTTAATTAAATGACTTTCTAGAACCGCTGATGGAAGCAAGTGACCAGAGCAGTGAAAAACAGTCTCTCCCATTTCACGTGGGCTTCTCCTGTACCTGGGTGGGGGTTCTGAAGTGGATCTCAGCCTCCAGCCCACCTGCATATGGACTATTGGTAAGACTGCTAAGTTTCAGTTTCTTCTGCTATTAAGAGTGTTTCTGCAGAAATTTTTAAATAGCACATACTCAGCTGAGCACTTGCCACAAGTGCTTAGTGAAGAAAGACGATCACTTCAAGACACCCCATTTTGCTAAGAAGCCTCCACTTAAAAAGACACGAAGGTAAGAGAAGATATTCCTCAGGCCACAGAAAGAGAAAGCTGGACACCAGCTCAGCCACAGACCTCTTCATTTACAATCTGTCCACCTGCAAGATGTGCTGGGCCAGTGGTGGTGCAGAACTTGTAGGAGTGGACAACCAATGTCTGGTTGAACTTGAAGCCCTCACTCTGAGAGGTAGTTCATGCCCTACACTGCCTGGATGCCAGGAACTGGAAACAGGATAGCCCAGAAACCTAGGGTAGAACCAAAGAGGACTGGCAAAAAAAAATCAATGAAATTATTTCTAATGATACTCTGCTCTACTTATACATCAGTGCCTTTTCCAGTCATCATCAGAGAAGCTTTCTCTGGCAGCAGATGGGAGTGGGTGCAGAGACCCACAGCCAGACATTATGCAGAGAGAGAGAGTCTAAATTGGAGGTCTCCGTTGGGTCTCACCCCTTGGAGATTGAGGAACCCTGTGGAAGAAGGGGAGGAAAGATTGTTGTAAGACTTAGAGGGTTGGAGGACACCAGGAGAACATGGCCCACTGAATCAACTTAGCAGGGCTCACACAGGCTCACACAGGCTCACAGAGACTGGAACGGCAAGCACCGAGCCTGCATGGGTCTGCACCAGGTCCTCTGCATATAAGTTATGACTGTTAGCTTGGCGTTTTTGTGAGACTCCTCACAGTGGGAATGGGTGTGTCTCTGACTCTTGCCTGCTCTTGAGACTCATTTCCTCCTATTGGGTTGCCTTGTCCAGCCTCAGTAGGAGGGTTTTGCCTTGATTTGTTGTTTGACTGTCATCTCTTTGAGGCCTGTTCTTTTCTGAAGAGGAAATGGAAGGGGAGTGAATCTGGGGGAGAGGTGAGTGGGTAGGGATGGGGTGTGGGGGAGGGGGCTAGGAAGAGCAAAGGGAAGGGAAACTGTGGTTGGGATGTATTGCATGAGAGAAGACTCTATTTTCAATAAAAAAGAAAGTCAGAAAGGGAAAGGAGAAAATTTCTAATGATTTCAAATCTGTTTTTAATATTGTATTTTTAATTATGTATATGTATGTATTTTATTTTTAATTATGTGTATGTATGTAGAAGCATGTGGGTATGTGCATATGAGCTCAGTGCCTGCAGAGCCAGCAGTGGGTGGTGGATCACCTGGAGCTGGAGCTACAGGCATTTGTGAACTGCCCTAGGTGAGTGCTAGGAAATGAACTGGGGTCCTCTGCAAAAGCAGGATATGCTCTAAAACACGGAGCCATGTCTCTACCCACTCCAATCAGTTTATGCAAACAACATGAAAAGATAATCTCAAAATTTATTAGTCTTCTGCTCCTCTTGATGCTTCAAATGCATTCATTTAAAAATGATGGTTACTCTTCAGATCTTAATAGGACTATTTCACAGTGGTTAGGAACAATGACTAAATACCCAAGTTCAAAATATTTAAAGCACAATTGAGTACCAGGCCGTAGTATTTTTACAAGGACTTACATCCACAATCTATTCAGTTGGGGGGACTCTGTGCATTATTTTTAAGCTTATTTCTAGGGTTCTATGTGAAGCCCTGAAGCAGTAGTTCTCAACCTTCCTGTGTGGAAGTGCTGTGTGGTCCTTTAATGCAGTTCTTCATGTTGTGATGACCTCCAATCATAAAATTATTTGTTACTATTTCATAACTGTAGTTTTGCTACTCTCATGAATCATGATATAAATATCTGTGTTTTCTGGTGGTTTGAGGCAACACCTGTGAAAGGATCATTTGTCCTCCAAATGGACAGGACCCACAGGTTGAGAACCACACTACCCTAAAAAAATGATAAACTGTACTGGGACATCAAGGCTAAGGACAATAGCTATGGCTTCTTTAGTCATCATGGCCCAAGTCCACACGTTCTTAACCAGTTACAGATATGATTGCATCAATTACATAGGATGCCTTTGTTTAGCATCTGAAAACATTGTGTTTTTCTCTTCTCAAGTATGTGGAGTACTGCAGTTGATAACCACCAAGCAGAAGTCAAACTGGAGTTGTAAAACACAGTTTGCTCAGGATGTGTACGCTTATTCACCCAATTGCTCACTCATCCTTATTTTAGGTCTTCCTTCTTGCCTTGGTGATCTGCACCTTGACCTTAAGGTGTGGGACTCGGCAGGGGTGGGTTGGGTAAGGGTAATCCCTTGTGTCTCTTTCCCAGGTTTTCTGTTTACATCTTCATCTTCACTTAGCTCTGCATCAAACCTATGGGGAACACCAAACTACAGCCTTTGTTCAAAGTGTGCTTACAGAAATCAAGAAAACACAGAGAAAAATAAAGCTGCTATCATCAAACCCTCTCCTCTGAGAATTAACCATTCTTCAGCTGCTCTTATCCTGAGATGGTTTTGTCATGACTTGGCAAGGTTTAGAAATGTAGGAGACTTTTTCTTGTTAGACCATGAATGGTTTTAACTCAGAGTGGGACTACAATTGCCAGCAGAGAAAGCCCAGATGATAATTAAATAATGCAAAAGGCACCAGTAGAATTTGCAAGCCGCGTTACTAGTTCTCATCTGTGGCTCTACAGAGAATTCAGATGCTAGTCAATGGTTTGATTGCTGGAAACAACACATATCTTATACTTTAGCTGAAGTTTTCATCTAAAAAAATAAAGGTTTTTAGAGATGTGAACTATGATGTAGATTCCAACTCTTCCAAATTAGCGGTACTGTGGAGAAGATGTGTACACTCTTTTAATTGCTGTGACTCAAGTCTGTGAGTGTGAATGTCGTGCAGAGTGCAAGGATGGCTTGTGTATTCACTGTTAGACAAGAAGGATTCTGTTTGGGATCCTGAGATCGCATCTATAAACTGGAACTTATCAGCTGTGTCATCTAACTAACTACTTCAAATACTATTCGACTTCCCTGAAGTTTGTACTTCATTTTCAGTCCTACTTTTACAGATTTTAGCTGTTCTTGAATTCCAGAGCCAAGTTTAAATTCTATTTGTCTAGAATTCACTATGTGAATTCACTATGTATCCCAGGCTAGCCTTGAACTCTCTGTCTTCCTATCTTAGGCCCCCAAGTTCTGGGACTAAACGTATGTGTCATTATGCCTATTAAAGTCTCAGTCATCTGATTCCTTGAGAACAAATGGAAATTGTGGCGTGGATAGGCCAATGATCAATAACGCCACTGTATAACTCACAACCTGAGGAAGAACTCTGGAAGTGAACACTGTCACAAAATTCTTTAAAATCCAGCATTTTAAAATATTTCTAAAGATGAGAAAGCAGTCCTAGAATTGATTACAGCAAAGCAGAAAAAATTTCTACAAATCTTTTTCTGGATTATTTAGGTAATCAAACACGGTTTACAAAGAAAACAAAAATGAAATGACAAGAACATTTTCCTCAGTGAAAAATAAAGACCTAGAAACAACCAAAGGAGAGTATAAAGTAGAAGCTGTGACATCTTTAGTAGTTGGTAAGTGACTGGGTTTGGGGTGTTAAATCACTATATTCAGTAATGTTGGGTTTGGGGTCACACAATAATGGGGGACAGACCACCAAGCCTATTAAACCAAAAGCAGACTTTATTCCAGAAAAAGAAAAAAAGAAAAAGAAATTAAAAAAAAAAACACGGGGCACAGAGGCTTATCAGTTAGCTGAAACCACAGAGTTGAATTCTGAGGCTGTGGCAATGGAGGCAGATTCTGGCCCCCTTTTTATAGTAAGGGGGAAAGCATCAAGCATGGCGTGCATGCTAGGAGTCACATAGAAACATCAGGCATGGGGTGCATGCTAGAAATCACATAGAAACATCTATTAAAAGTTAACTTTTGTCCAGGCAATTGTTGGCTATAAGGGGCAAGGGGGGTTAAAAGTTAACCCCTGACTGTTGACAGAGGAGCTGGCTGTAAGCAGACAGCCATTGTTAGAAGCTAACCTTTAGAGCTGATGACTGTCAGATTTTATTTTATTTTTTTTTAGGTTTACAATTTTATATTTCTATATTGCTGGACCCTTCAGTAAAGGAATCAGAGAACCCATTGACAGATCAGTACAGGCAATCTGCAATCTTACAAGAGGATGACAAGAGAGCATGAAAGAGCAGAGCAACAGGAAATGTCTAATGTGTGTGGACTACAGTCATGAGCACAGAGAAGGAACAATGTGGGGAATGGAGTCTTCTGAAGAGACAAAGACAGGACTTTTCTTGTTGTTACTTGTTTTCAAAATCAATGAAAGACACGAAGCCACAAATCAAAGATACTCAGAGAACTCCATATAGATTAAATACAAAGAAAATCCTACACTAGCTACAAGTCATACAATTCTTCCCTGAAAAGAAAAGATCACAGAAAACCTTAGGTCAGATGAAAATGCCACAGTAAAGTCAGAGGACCAACACTAAAGCCAATTTCTCATTGTACACAGAAGAAGTTGTAAAAAATGTCTTAAAGTTCTATTACCAAAAAGTCAACCTAAAATTTCATATTTGGCAAAATATTGTTCAAATTTTAAATGAAAAAAAAAATAAATGAAATGAAGACATTTTCAGCTGGACTCCAAGACAGCTCATGACCACCAGATCTTTGTTATGAGAAGGAAATTAGGGGTGAAGGGAAATTGTTTCCCTGCTACTTTGGGAATGAAGGAAAACTCCAATGAATAAATAAATAAATAACCAATGCAATTTTAAAATTTAAAATAGTAGTTTTTCTTTTTAAATCAGTAAAGTTAGTAATATATTGTGAAGTAAATAATACAAACAGACATATTAAAAATTAAACCATTTAGAAAGGGGTAAATTGAATTATATGACTCTTGTATTGTTCTAAAATAGATACAATCCTAACTCAAGACAGTTATCATAAACTAAGAATATGTATATTCTAGCCTCTAAAGAGAAATACAATAAGTAAGCAAGTAAGAAGCCTAAGAAGGTGACTAAGTCAAACTATAATTTGTCCAAGATCATAAAAAGATATGATTTTACTTCTCATACTTGTTTTAGGGAAACTTTTCCTTTCAATTTTTATAATAATCTGCTTGTTTAAATAATTACAGTTGGTGAGGAGATTGTGAAGTACCTCATCCCGAATATTTCAGAGTTTTCAAAGATAAATAAAGACTATTCTCAAAACTTTGCTTCTATACCTGTTCATATCTTAAGTGACATTAATGAGATCGTAAGTGTGTATTGGAACCCACCACTGAGTGACCATTTGCTAAGCCCTTTGCTAGTCAAGAACTCAAAGCTGAGCTGGGGGACTAAATGTGCTCTACTTTGCTTCTTTTACTTCTTAGAAGCTCTACCTTTAGAAGGTTTTACAAGCGGTCTCAAACCAAAAGCTTCACACACGGCTACAGAGATGGCTCAGCCATTAAGAGCACGTGCTGCTTTTCCAGAGGACCTGGATTTGAATCCCAGCACCCACATGGCAGCTCACAACCATTTTTAACTCGAATTCCAAGGGATCCAATACTCTGCTGGCCTCCATAGGCACCAGGCACATATATGGTGCATACATGCAGGGAAAATGCCTATACATAAAAATAAAAGTAAGGGAAATATTAAAAAATTGCTTTATACTACAATTATGGCTTCACTTTTCTGCTATTTCTTTGTGATTTGGCAAATGTCACTCATTCTTTTATCATTAAATGCAAAATTTATCACTTAATACATAAGTATGATCCTATTGGCCAGTAGCAATGTGCAACATTAACTGTCTCTTTCAAATTGATGGTTAATAGGAGTGTAGGTTTTCCATTTGATGTTTAGATGCTTTTAACTGCAGCAATGAAATCTTTCCTGGGGTCAGAGTTGCATCATAGCCTGGAGACATTTCCTAATTTCTGCATTCCCCTCCCAACCCTGTGAATCTCTAATTCCATTTGATTCAGTTAGGAAGTCTGAGGTGGTGCATACCTAACTACACCTGTCTTCTCCCTCTGCTGCTCACATGATGCAAACACATCTATGACTAGCTCTCCACCAACACCCTGTGAGGTATGTTTACATATTGACATCCCACACACGATCCTTGGTTTGAAAGCAAGCCAAGACTGGCCAAGTCATCCACCTGAAAAATGTTCCATACCTACTTATTACAAGGGAGTCATACCTCTCCATTTCTCTGTTAGCAACTCTCCAAAATGCTCAAACTGGGAAGGCGGGCATCCTGTTTCTCTTTGCTAACAATCTTCAGTGTATTTTCTGGTAGAAATTCCAAGCCTGGTGGATTAGCACAGAACAAACACACCTTCCAACTTACAGAAGTGTATATGAAGAGGATGACTACAATCTTGTTGGCTTCTTAGAACCGGAAGAGACTGTCTCCTGCAAGTTGTATATTTGTACATTTTTCAAATAAATCTCCATTGTCTGTGATGCTAAAGTTAACATCAAATCCTTTGTTCCTTTGTGATGCTGAAGCTCACATCCAATCCTTTGTTTCCTGCTGTCTTAAGTACATTTTAAAACTGTCTTAGCCAGGGAAGGTCAAGATCATGATGGGGAAACCCACAGAAACACCTGACCTGAGCTAGTGGGAGCTCATGGACTCTGGACTGACAGTTAGTGAACCTGCATGGGACCGACCTAGGCCCTCTGCATGTGGGTGACAGTTGTGTAGCTTGGTCTGTTTGTGGAGCCCCTAGCAGTGGGATAAGGACTGGTCCCTGGTGCATGAGCTGGCTTTTGGGGACCTATTTCCCATGCTAGGATGCCTAGCTCTGCCTTGATGCAGGGGGAGGAGCTTGGTCCTGCCTCAACTTGATTTGACAAACTTGGTTGACTCCCATGTGAGGCCTGCCCCTTTCTGCATGGAGGAGGAGTGAATGGGAGGAGGGTAGAAGGGAGGAGGTGGGGGGAGGGAACAGGAGGAGAGGAGAGAGGGAAACTGTGGTTGATATGTAAAATAAATGAAAAAATTTAATTAAAAAACTGTCTTAGATTCATACTAATTCATGTAATAATGAGCCCCATCACCATGGAGCCCATGAGGTCAAAGGTCCACTAAGACCTTAGCAGAATGCACCATCTGTAGGGCCTAGGAAACTGGAAGTCCAGTCTTGGGCATTTGAAGACCTCTAGAATCTCTCTCCAAATAGGAGTGCACTCTCCTGGCACAGCAGAATGCCTTTATTATCATGCCACTTCAGCTTTGGCCCAGCTTGCCACAGGGGAGTCTGAGTTTAACTATTCCCATTTTACCAAATTCACCATCTGAAAAGGTAATGCAGAAATTCCTTGGAGTCCTGAAGATCCTTTTACAGCATCCATGAAAATGAAAGTCTGCATCAGAAGCACAAATTCCTTTGTAAATGGCATCAGGACTCCCTTTATGTTGCAGGGGCATTTTTGAAATAAAACATTTGGAAGTTTGGTTGTTTTTTTTTTTTTAATTGCACATTTTAAATGCTGAGACTAAGGAACAATACATTTGGAAAACATAAAAGTGACCTGAAAGAAAGATTAGATGGCCTGGAGCAGTCCCCAAACCTTAATAAGCCTACAGACACTGGTGGACCCCGAGGAATGCATGTGGGTGGGCCTTGCCAGCAAGTTTCTGAAGCCAGTCTAAAGTGGAATTGAGAATTTGCTGTGCTGAGCTCCCAGGCCGCACTGGAGTTTCTGCTCTCAAATCCACACTGGGAATCACCAAGCCCCAGCTCTCAGTCTCAACTCCAGTGGGCAATAGGCTCTTAGGGAGCTTATATAGTTTTATTTAAATTGTATTTTAAATTATTCTAATGTTATATGTATGGAATTTTTATCTGCATGTATATTTGTATACCACCATGTATATCTGTTACCTTCAGAGGTCAGAAGAGGGAGCTGAATCTCTGGTACTGAAGCTGTAGATGATTGTGAGATGCCATGTGGGTGCTGGGAATTCAATCAGGGATCTCTGGAAGAGCAGCAAGGGCTCTTAAACACTGGGCTGTCTCTCAAGCTCTGGGAATCTTACTTTAATTTTTTTTATAGGCTAACTAGGTCTAAGGTCCTCTGGAATACTACAAATGTCAAAGTTCCCAAGTGATTTTGACAAAAGAGATGAAGGACTTGCTTTACAAAACTGATTTAAAAAAAAAAAAAAACTCTTTGGAAATAAATATTCAGCCTTTGCTGAGAACCAGTAGCTGGACACTTTTATGCCTTTTGAATGATTTGGCAGTACTTTTAACCACTCTACCTTTTTGTTACCATTTCTTCCCTTGGCATCTTAAGCTTAGAGTACAGCCCTATAATAGGGTTAGTTGCCCAGGAGGCACCCAGCCCATCTCCCATGCCCTTCTCAGCTACTGCCTCCACTCACCTCCTGACTATTGGTGAGAAGCCCTCTGAGCCATGCTACCCCTTTAACTTCTCTGCTGCAAACCAGGTTAAGTCAATGTGTTCCTTTGAATGATGTTTTCTTTTTGTAAGAAATAGATACTAAGAGTTATTAGCAGCTCTCTCTCTCTCTCTCTCTCTCTCTCTCTCTCTCTCTCTCTCTGTGTGTGTGTGTGTGTGTGTGTGTGTGTGTGTATGTGTGTGTTTAACCTTGTGAACAAGCCGTACCCAAAGTAAGAGACAAGAAAAAAAATATGCAAGCATTAGAATTCTGGATACACATGTTGCTAAAGCACTGTGTAATCTAATCTGTTTCTACCAGAAGCCTCAAATTTTTCAAAACAGAGAGAAATAAAAAAGAAGAACATGAGGTAGGGATTGGTTGTCCAGTGCCAAACTGTCTTCCCTGAAAACATATATACAAGTAACACTATGTGGACTGGACAGGTTCTATTTAGGAATATACATGTATATACATACATATACTTACATGCATGCAATAACAACTAGTAAGAAAAGACTACCAATGTGTAGGAGAGGAGGAAGCAGAATGTGGGGTGGGGTTTGGAGGGAGAAAAGGGACAGGATAAATGTTATAATTAAATTATGATTTCAACATTTTTTTAAAATGTGGAAAAAAATCAGAGTATGATATATATGTATACAAAAATATCGTAAGACCCATTCTTTTATAAAACCAGTATATGTTAATAAAAATTACATATTCCAGAAGCTGGAAGAAAGCACAAAATCTATGTATTTTGTTTTTAACCTAGACTCACTTGACTCTGGTATTCTAACTCAAAGTTTAAAGGATTAACACTTGTGTAAGATCACACAGAAAAATGGGGTCAAAGGCAGCCCTGATGTGCTTGTGGGCATCATCCTTTGCTCTCCATAGCCTCTCTGAGTGTGGGTTTGACTTATCTAACACACACAGGGGTAAAACAGTCACTTCTCTTGCCAATATTATTCTAAGATGGCTGCTCATGGAGTGATTAAGCCTGTTCCACTAAGAACAAATCAGAATTTCTCATGATGAGCCACTGCTGGCCTGCTGAATTAAATATGTCTGGACTTGGCAGACATACATCTTCAGGATCTGTACTTTGCATTTTGCAGCCCTCTTTGGGAAAGGTCAAGTGCACTAATAGCTTTCCTTCACTCTTTATCAGCTAAGCATAAAAATCTTACTGGAGGAAGAGGCCCTGGCCCGTTTAATAGTATTGCAACTGAGCCATTAATGTCTGCAGAATCCCCAGGTTGGCCCCAGTCCTAGCTGAATCACAGCCTAGGCATGTGGCCGGACTTTTACGGCACTTTAAAAATGATACTGCACTTTAAAGAGTATGGGGGAGGTTAAAAAATTCTGGTGTTATATCAATTTTCTTCCATTTTATATTGAAGGAATGTATTCCACCTGTCTACAAGGACGAGTTCAGGAAACATGGAGAAAGATAAGGGTAATTCTCTCTGACGGTTCTGCATTCCTCTCCTGAAACATGACCTACTTTTTGAGAAGTAAGTCATACTCAAATGCTCCATTGCCAGAGCTGGAGGTCTTTTGAACGCTTGACTTTGGTTGTCAAGGAGATGTCTAGAGAAATGAATGACTCTGTGAAGATACTGGTACCTTCATTAATTTAAGTCTGCAGACAGAATTCAACAACACATAAGTAATGTGGCTATCATCAAAACCCACCCAGAGAGGCTTAGAAATGAATAAGAAGAATGGATTTCCACAATTACGTCTCTAACACAGAAAGCCTGACAGATAGCTAGCTTCTCTGGGAGTCACTGAAAATACTGGGCAGTGTATGTGGCTTGGGCTTTGTGGGTTATCTAGACAACTATGGTTGTCTCTGAACTCAGACTCCTCTAGACTATCTCACAAGGTTGACATGGTGCAATTAACCTTTGCAGGCTTTCTCCTCTTATAGAGTGAATGATGTCAGAAAATTCTAGTAGTCAAAGTTATAACTTGAAAAGAGGAAGAATTAGATGTGAAAAACAAAGTTACTCGCGTTTAAAGATTTTGCTCAAATTCCTTCCGTCTCACAATATTAAAAATAAGATCTTTTCGTTCCTCTCAATGGAGAGAAGACTAGCCGTTGTCACTGGTGACTGGGCTGTGGACTTGCTCTGCTCAGGCTCTATTTGTCAAACAACAGCCCAACGAAGTTCTTATTATTGCTCTAGTTTGTTTTGGTGCCCTACTGCTTTGTAACAAAGTCCCTCCGATTTGGCAGTTCCAAGCTATCAACACTCAGAATCGCATAGTCACTGTTGGTTAGGAAGACAGTTTAGCTGGGTGCCTTAGGCACATGTTTACTATTATCAGGATTTAGAAAATCTGCTTTCCGGCTGAGTGTCACTCAGTGGTATAGGTCTAGCATTTGCAAGTTCCTGCTTCATGCTTACGCATTTGGCTGTGATCACATCTCAGGCCTTCACTGGCTATTGCCTAGAGACATTAGTCACTTCCCACTTGTGAATTTTAATAGGCCTGCTGCCAGCATGGCACATTGCTCCTTGGAAGGCAAAGGATTTGAAATAAATAAGAGAATGGATTCTGAAGAAGGAAGCGTCCCTCTTTCTATAACTTAGTCCCAATCTCCCCCTCTGTTTCATCTGTGATTTATTGTTCAGAAGGAAGTCACAGTGGCAGTCTACCCTCAACAAGACAGAACTGTCCAAGTATGCCACTTCCAGGAAGGAAGGATGATGGGAGATTTTAGAGGCTACCACGGAGTTTGATTATTTTAAATGCTGACAAAAATCAATCTTAGAAGCTGAGCAGTGGTGGCACACGCCTTTAATCCCAGCACTCGGGAGGCAGAAGCAGGCGGATCTCTGTAAGTTCGAGGCCAGCCTGGTCTACAAAGCGAGTTCCAGGAAAGGCGCAAAGCTACACAGAGAAACTCTGTCTCGAAAAACAAAACAAAAAAAAAATCAATATTAGAAAGAATTAATAATTTTCCCCAGGTCATTTGATTGCCCTATGGTGAAGGAGGGCTTAATTTCTAGGCTACTGGGGTCCAGAGACCAAGTTCTTACTCAATTTGCAATAGAAAAAGTATGTTTTACATAGGAAATTACCTCTTCTTCACCGAATCCTTTTGATGACTAATTTCCTTTTCCATTGGGGAAAGCACTGGTATTAAATTTGTCTAGTTGTTTGTACACAGGCACACAGTTCTAATTTTAATTATTTTTATGTATTTCATCTTCTAACAATCTCCTCAGGGCTGTCTTTGTCTTCCTTTGGGTCTATATGTAACTCAACAAGATAAGAAATGCTGGAAACACATTTCAGTATGCCCCTCAGTTAGAGTTCTCAGGGATATTTATTTGGTTTAGGGTTAACGTGAAAGAAAAACTTTATAGTTTGGTCCAATTGGTTTTACTGGGAAGCGATTAGACTTCTGGGCCTTTATTGCTGTGTACAGTGGGAGAGCCAAAGACTCTTCAGAAGCTAGAAGGCAGATCAGGGTTTCCAAGGCTACAGAACCACATCAGTTACCCCCTGCAGAGGTCTGAATGTTTGGAAGAATTGAGTGGTGAGGGAGTCCTGGGGACCAGTAAAGGGAGTACTGAGTATTGTAGGTGAGGGTTCTGCCACACTGCAGCCATGAGAACAACACACGGGCTGCAGGAAGACAACTGTCCTCAGTCCAATCAAGGCCTCTGTGCAACCCAGATGGCCTGTGTCCCAGTCAACCCAGAGGGATTAACCACCTGTCACCTGCTCCTAGCTAAACATCATGTCATAGTTTAACTACTATATTAGAATTTTCATTGTTATATACTATTCAGATGAAGAAAACGCTAGTGTAACCTATAGTCTGGAGACACTCATCACCATTTCTTTAACAGCTAACACATAGGCAGTGGTCAATAGATGCTTGTGACATGCCCAGTGTCGTTATAATCACACCAATGGGGCTTGGAGTTTTCATCTCTACATTGATCGGTACCAGCTGCTAATATAAACATATGTGACAAAATTCCAACAGATGGATTGCATGCTCACAATGCACTTCATTCAGCAGAAGCAGAAAGGGCTCTCTAAACCTTTCCAGATAGTCATTCCTTATGGGATTTCCAGATTTCTCACATCTAAACTTGAAGGATTGTTTCATAAATGACACTTTTGCTTTTTCTTTATCCAAGGGTCTGTTTGAAAATTAACTTATGCTGTATCTCTATTGGATTTAAAAAGAATGAAAGATTCTGTGAATCTCAACACCTGTGTAATCACCCTCATGAACAACTAAAATGGTGGGAAAAAATAGTATTCTTTTCTTGAAAATGTGCTACTGCTGTTGGTTGAAGTGATTTTTCCTCTTACTGTGACGCCCATTTCTGCATCGCAATAAGTTGCTATATTTAATATAGAGAGAGTATTGCTGCTAGAAGAAGTGTTTCATATGCTTGGGGACTTCTGAGTCATCATTTGTCATTATTCCATGTGAAAATAAAAAGGACCCTCCCCACGTGTTACACACCAAGTGGTGACCCTGAAAAAGTAAACGTGAGAGCCTGACCACTCCCACTGCCGTGAACATTTGAACATAAATTGGTGTGTCCTCACATAATGATTTAATTTTAAATCAGTGGTGGGAAAGTGCCTTTGAATCTGCACAGTGTAATTTAGGTTGGCCCCTGGCATCGGGTCTTAGGGCTAAAGTTCGCCTCTTCTCAGAACAGTGTTGTTCTGTTTTTGTTTTGTTTAATTTGAGCTATTTTGAAGGGCAGGAAATTGGAACCACTGAGAACTGAACTTGCTGGAGAGAAACTGACAGAGAAGGTGCAATGTGCTATAGATAGGAGGCAGCGGGCTGCCTTATCCACCCTAACCATGGTGCATCGACTTGGCCCACTGCCCATCAAATGTGAAGACATTTCCCATGATTTCCCGTCAGGGATGCATGCCCTTCAGTTACTTTGCTTATAATCATTCGGTCTTCCCATGCTCACCAAAAAAGAGAATAACTAATATTTGCTGAGTGCCTAGCGTGCAGCATGGTATCCAATGCCATCTTTACAGCTGCAATTCCAGAAGGTAGGGATAGTACCATTCCCACAGTTAGAGAAAGGATTGATGTTCCAGTGCTGCACAACTTGCTCCAAGTTCAAGGAAGTATTTTGTCTCCAACAGGAACTGGTACTTGATTCTTCCTGAGCTCATGCTGGTTTTCCATGTCACCGCTGCTCATTGAATGCTGAGATGATCAGAGGGGATGAGAGATTCTTTCCACAGATCAGAGTAAATGTAATTGCCCCCTCCCCACCCCCACCCCCACCCCCGCCGCCAGAAACACAGCTGTGATTCTAGGTTTATTGGCAGTATGTCTCAACATAAAACAGAACAAAAATGAGTAGCATTGAGCAAGATTAGTCAGCAACATTCTGTGTATAGGATAATCTGTTTCACTCATGGTGACTATTCCCTTTCCCAGATTGTAACTTTATCCCTGGACTTGTACAACCAGATCCTTTCAGATTCTACCATATACAATAAAAATTGTATTGTGGGGCTAGCAAGATGGCTCAGCAGATAAACACTCTTGCTGTGTGAACCTAACAACCTGAGTCTGCCCCTGGGGACCCGTGGTGGAAGGAGAGAATCCACTCCTCAAAGCAGCCTTTCGACCCTCCATGTGCACCCTGGCTGGCATGCCGACGCACAAGTAAAGTAAGTACATAAGAATATTTTTATTGATTATAACATTTCCCAATCAAATATTCTAACAGGACAGTATGCCTGCCACGAATGCATCATTGTCTCGTCTGTCAACTTTGAAGTAGATAAGCAATATTCTTCTGGATAAATTTTAGTATTTCTTACTTTTGGATTAATTAGCATAGGTGGTTTCCCATGACCATGAATTTTTTTTTTTTATCTCTTTGGTATTATTTTAAGCATTTGCTCCACAGCCTAATCATCTTGATGATAAATGAAACCAGAAATATTGCCTTGTGGCTTTCATTACTGTTGGAAGTGCAAGAATATTTCTGCTTTATAAAATCTGCCACAGGCAGCCAAACTGCAACAAGCCACTCCCTTCTCATTCATTAAACCAATTTCCCATTGTTGGAAGGAATGAGCTTAGACATTAAAGACAAGCGTTACATTTCTGTATGTGGACTTTTTACACCCTCTCTCGTTTCCGGCCAGCATTCAGATTCTTGGCTCTAGAGTGCATGCTGCTCTCATATGAACGTGTTTGAGAACATGTGCTCTGCATTTGCTCCTAGCATGCAAATGGCTTAGGCATGTGCTCACTAAAACTCTTAGCACCGAGGGGATTTGCTTAGAGTCATATTGTTTGGCATGCATTCCACTGCAGAATTTGGGGAAAATACATAAAACAATGCCTTTTTATGCTTCTCCTCACCTTTGGAGAGCTTTGCGGGTTGCTTCTAACTCAAATTTAAGAAGAGAGTGAATCAACCATTATAAAAAAGAACATATATCATTTGAGTTAAGAAAACATCTTGATTAAGATAAGAGTCAGTTTTCTCATCCACATTGACACATTAATAGATGAGGATAAGACATCTGTCCAGAAACGAGTTCTGAAGCCAGAAAACACAGCTGAATCCACAGTCAAGCAATGGGGTGGATACATGGCATTCCGGGGGTTAAGCTGGACAGAGGAGTCTTAACATTTCCCTTTACTTACACCCCAATCTCTACTTTCTGAAACCTCTTACCCTGTATTGGTGAGCTTGTTCGAAAAATTCAAAAAGAAATGAAAAGTGCAGGTTACTTTATTTCCCTTACAGATGAGTTAAGAAAAAACAAAAACAAAAACAAAACAAAGCAGAAAAAAAACATTCTAATGTTTTCCACAGGGGACAGAGTAAGGTGGTGTTTACAGTGTCCAGACATTAGGATTTGCAGCTATTCCCCAGAATCATTATTTGCACGCCTGTGTGCTGCAGTGCATGTGTGGAAGTCAGGAAAACTTGCAAGAATTGGTTCTTTCCTTCCACCATGTGAGTCTTTACCTGTGGAGCCATTTTGACAACTCTTTGTCATGCTCTGAGTGGCCTTTCATCATGCGTAGACATTAGAATATGAGTTACCTCTTCATTGTTGTTAGTGTTTTATACATAGCTACGTCTATGCCCTTTTTTCTTATTTACATAGATATGATATACATGCACACAAGTAAAACAGTGAAAACTGTTTCAATGCCTTTGTAATGGGTGAGCACATTCATATAGAAAAGTACTGATTCATAAATGTCTTCAACAAATGTTAATACTGTTTGTCAACACTAATGAAAACTAGAGAAATGGCATTAGCATTTACCCTGTGGACTCTCGATGAATGGTGAGTTTGCTAATGACAAAGAGAATTGTCATTCTAATTTAAGCTTTTATGTGTAAATGTCAATAAGACCATCAGACATAGACCCATTAATTTTTCTCCAAAGAATTATACAAAAATGCTTTATGATAGACTGACTGTCCTGTGCACCTAAATAAAATTATGACAAGATCGAAACCATCAAGATCCCTTCTCGTCTCCCCTGTGGCCTCTAGTGCACTCACCTGTGATGTGAATGGTAATACCAGCAAAGGAAAGGGCTGAGAGCCAGCGAGGGAGCAGACCATGCAGAGGTCCAAAGTCAAGATGGCTGGAAGGGAAAGCAAGGAACAAAACAGGTTCAAGGAGAGCCAGGAGCTGATGGTGATCCTAGATTCTTACCACAGACACCCGCTCTGCTTTAGCATCAGCTACAGCAGCTTCTTTGTTCTCACGCCTGCAGAGAAGTCACCAGTCCAGAGCAGGCAGGCAGGCAGGCACACAGAACACACACGGAGACACACTTCCAGAATTCAATGTGCTTGGAAGTGGGTGTGGCAACACACACCTGTAATCTGAGCACTTTGGAGATGAGGGTCAAGGCCATCCTCAACTATAGAGCAAGTTCAAGGCCAGCTGGAACTATGTGAACCCTATCTAAAGCAAAAAAAAAAAAAATTATTAATGAAGAACTTTTTTGGTCAATCAGCAAGTTACTTAATATTTACAAAAAGATTTTAAGATAAATTTGGCACTCAAAATCTTAAGAGATTAAGGCAAAGCTATAAATTTAATAATCTCTTTGAATATTAATTTAGATTATTTAAGTGTACAGTAAGTGTTCTACAAGTGAAAAGCAGCAAGTCAACTATATCCAGAAATTCATGAACTATATATAGTAAATACCAAAGTAAGATCATGTATACACTAGGAGCTTTTGTAGTCTGAATGTCAGCACTGTAAAATGGTCCCTTATGCTGAAGAATCTCCATTCCTTTTACAAAAGCAGACATCAAACAGAAGTCTGTCTGAAATAAGGCTCTCTGCAAGTTTCATTGCTATTATTGTTTAATCTCGGGATCTAGTGGGATGTTTATGATCAAGCTTAGTAAAATATTTTTAAAAACAAGGGCAGAGTCTGGTCAGCTCTCTGCATCTTCTTATTTCTCCCTCACATCATGGAGTAGATTCACTGTCAAATGGTATGGATATTTCTCTCATAGCCTTAAATATGTGCATAATCATCTTACTATTTTTCCCTTTCAGATACATGATGAAAATCTTGCCAGCTTTTTAATACATAGCTCTAAGCTAGTGCCTAATTAGTATTATATAAGCTGTAACACAGCCAGACCTAAGCATGAAGAGCTTTCAAACTAGAATGTATGTTGCCAAAGTTGCACCTTCTGGGAAAATAGACATGCATATTTAGTAAATATGCATATTCTTTATACTAGATACATATGGACTTCAAAGTCAGTGTACCTTAAGTCAATCTCTGTTATGTTCTAACCAAGGTGCATTATTTAAATTATACTTTATCACTGCCTTTGTGGATGAGAAAGGACTCCAGAAGAAAAGAGTCTCCTGAAAACTGAAGGTATTCTGAATCAGCCAGCATTGGCCGTTTATGAAAACAGAAATATGTACATGGAACATGCTCACGAGGAAATAATTCCACCACAATGAAACATATAAATTCCTTATGTCATTTATTTACATCTATAAAAAGAACAGTTTGCTGACAACTAAATAAAGAAGAAACAACATAGAGTGGGTCTTTGCACGCTCTAGGGTCGTCATATTGCTCTTGCCTTGACTCTCTCACCCTTTCCTTGGTTGTCTATTTTCATTTGTTTATATAGTTCTAGGTGTGAAAATGGAGCTTGTGGGTGCTGGGGAAGCATCCTTTACCTGAGCTACATCTCAGACTTTTCTCCTCTTCAATAGCCAGTTACTACCATCTGAATAGTTCTCAAAATACCAGAAAAAGGGAAAGAATAGAACATTCTTATAGTTTATTGGTTCTCTTATTATTATTATTATTATTATTATTATTATTATTATTATTATTATTTCTTGGGATAGTGTTATAATGTGTGTTGTGAAACAATTAAGGTGAAACCAAGGGAAGTAAAATTCTTACTTATTTATTATATTCGGTGTATTGTCTTAGATTCTTTGCCTCTATTTCTTCCTAATTTCCCCATAACTGTAAAAGGCAAAAAGTAGCCTTTCTTCTTATGGAAGAGCAAATTGAATACTATAGTTTAGATATTTTTTAAAGGACACTTACTTATTTTACCTATATGTGTATTAATGTGGGCAAGTGTGTGCCACAGCACAAGTGTGGAGGTCCAAGGGAGATTTTCTGTTTTCTTTCCTTCTACTGTACAGGTGGGTTCCAGGAAATGAAATCAGGTCATCAGACTTGATAGCGAGCACCTTTACCAGCTGAGACAGCTGGTCACCCTAAGTTTGGATCTTAACTGGCCCCCAGTGGCCCATGCTTTAAGGGCAGCAGACAGAAGGAAGCACTGTATCCTTTAGGAGTCGGAGCCTAGGGGACGAGAATTAGCACTTGGAGGTATGCACTGGAAGGCAATAGTGAGTCTCCAGTCACTTCCTCTCTTTTCTTTGTTTCCTGGCTGACCCAGGCCTTTTCTACCATGCCTTATGCCTCCAAAGCAACAGAGCCAAGTAACAGAAGGAGCATGAAATGATCTCCAAAGTGAACCTTTCCACCTTCAATCCCATCCATCGCAGTTTGTTACAGTAACAATGCTAAAAATGGCATTGAATATCTGGAGTCCCGGGGTGGGGGTGGGGGAATGCTGGAGGTGGACGTTAATGATTTCAGGCTGCTGGTCTGATTTCAAAGACCACACTCCTTCTGCACTCGGTGATCTTGACTGTATCTGTGAACAGGCTGCAGGAAGACAGAGTAGTAGGGATTGTGTCTATGTATTACAGTCGGTTGCTATAATTGGAGTCAAGCAAGATGTCTTCATATCTCCATGAGAAATTCAAATAAGTGGACAAACATGGATGTCAAAAGAATTCCCGTGTCTTGTCCCTCTGTTCAAGGTTGCCGCTCTGTGAACTGTCCAGTTTTCCTCTGTACCAGCACTGTCGAAGTCCTGAGACACCGAAGTTTCCTTCTTTGTCTGCACTAACTCCTGAGAATGCTTTTCTTGGCCCTTCATTACTGGGATAGGTGTCTGACAGTTTTGCTAAGGTTCTTATACTATCTTTTCAGTGAAGAGTCTCATCACTTGAATTTCATCACAGTTAGCAAACTTAGAGTCTTCTTAAATAGGCTAGGGAGACGAATGGCACCCATAGGAACCAGTTTACTTAGTATTTTCTCAGTTTCTACAGGAGGAATGCTTCAGTAAAGCCATTCTACATGCAAGAGAGGTGAGATCATCATGTAAATTCAATAGCCCTTTGGAAAGCAGAAATTGATTCCCTATACGAAGTCTATCGAGAAGACAGAGACTGTTCCTTCTTTTTACTCTGTGTCTGTTTCACATAACCTCCAAACCACAGCTTTCTCGGGAATGTCAGTAAAACCCTTCTCAGATGTGACTGGGTTTTGTTTTTTATCTCTTCATTTCTGTTTCCTTCCACTCTGCTCAGTCAGACACTCACCCAGGGTGAGTCCTGGAACAACATATTCAAGACAAGGAACCAGGGATCCCTGACCGGCCCTGGGACACGCTGTCTATGCAGGAAGAGTTCTCCAGCTCATCAGAGCCGAACTGGAGAGGACTCCATGGTGCAGTCAGTGGGTCTGAAGGACAGGTGGAAGAGGACTGAGGCCACGCCTCCTTTCTTGCTCTTGTTCCAAAGACAAAGGTGAGTCTCCTGGGCTCAGAGCTGGAGGAAGGCAATCGTTGTTTCTTCAAAAAGAGGTTCCCAGCCCAGATTCCTGACCTTTGCGTGAGAACAGAAAGCATGAGGTCTACACAGGCAGCAGGGCCACTGGCAGTCTTATAGCATGTCTCAACTTTTCAAAGATGGTCCTCAAACTACAGGGATCCTCACGCTCTGAAGAGGCCAAGAAAGCTAGTAGAAAGATGGTTTTCCTTCTCAAACTTCATGGCAGAAAAATTGGTTCATTTACATTAAATGCATTAATGCTGGGAAATACGGGCCTAGAGTCATGGCTCAATGGAGATAGAACATGATAGAGTCAGGACCTGGCCTTCACAAGCATATTCACGGATGCACATACTCATAAATGCACAATTCCACATACACACACGTGCAAACATTAAAAATTTAGGAAAATACTTCTGAAGGAAATGAATTGACAATTACATTTTTAAAATAACTTTATTTATTTATATATTTATTTTACATCCCAGTCACAGTTTTCCCTCCCTCCTCTCCTCCCAGTTCCTCTCCCCACCCACCCCCTCTGTTCCCACCCTTTAATCCACTGCTCCTCCATTTCTGTTCAGGAAAGGGCAGGTCTCTCAAGAGTATCAACAAAATATACCATACCAAGTTGCAGTAAGGCTAAGTACCTCCTCATGTGTTAAGGCTGGACAAGGCAACCCAGTAGGAGAAGTAGCATCCCAAAAGCCAGTAAAAGAGTCAGAGACAGCACAGCCCTTGTTCCCACAAGAGAATCAAGCTACACAACTTAACATATATGCAGAGGGCCTAGGTGAGTCCCATGCAGGCTTCCTGATGGTTGGCTCAGTCTCTGTGAGCCCCTGTGAGCCCAGGTGAGTTGATTCTGTGAGTTTTCTTGTGGTGTCCTTGACCCCTCTGGCTCCTATAATCCTTTTTCCCCTCTTCTGCAGGATTTCCCGAGCTCCACCTGTTTGTCTGTGGGTCTGCATCTGTTCCCATCAGTGGCCAGATGAAGCCTCTCTGATGACAACTGGGCTCAGCAGCCATCTATGTGTATAGCAGAGTATCGTTAGGCATCATTACATTGACAATTACATTTTGAAGTAACAGAAGCAAAGAAAAATATATGCAGACTGATTGAGTTGAAGGGGTATAATTTATGACTAACTTAGTGAATAAAACTACTTTTCAGAAATGTATCCATTCATCCTTTTGTTCAACACATCTCCATGCCACACAGTGTGTATTAGGATCAGTTTTCAGTGTGGAGCCTTTAAAGCCCATTTCTGTTTTCATGCTTATACTTCCATGAAGGAGATAAGAAATGAAACACAATGACAACATAGAGAAGTAAATCCAATTCTCTTCCCTGGATCTATAGGACACCAGCAAAAAACGTAGACCTGACATTAGCAAATGGGATTTGAAGCGCGCAGTATTATCCTTGTAATCACAAATACTACCCTGTCCTTCCCTTCTTCATTAAGCTTCTCAAAGTCAGAGATCTGCTTTACTGCCTCCTTATCACACACATGTTAATTCCTGCCATTTGGTTTCCATGACAACACTTCTGTTTCTCTGCACACCAGAACCTTCATGATTCCTTAGTCACCCAATCCTCAGGTCTTTTAGTGGGTGTTAATCACTGAGTGACCCCTCCTCACACTCTACCTTCCGTCCAGAGTTCTTTCTCTCTGTGTTCTTGTCACCTCTGGGATTTGAACCTCACCTGAGTCATTTCCTACTCTATTTCCACCTCCATCTTCACCATTTCCATCTTCTTCTCCCCATCTCCACCTCCACCTCTCAGACCAGAGTTTTAGGCTCAGCCACCTTCCCATCTCTCCTGATTTTCCTTAAAATCTATTTTAGAATTCTGGCTTTTCTTCAGATCTCCTAGTAACTGACTTCTGCTAAGTAAGCATTACCTTGGTAGATTGTCCAGGTAACTTGTACTGAATCCTGTCATGAATGTGAAATCTCTTCTGTGGGCTCATATGTTTGGATGCTTGGTCCCCAGTTGGTTGGGGGCAACGTCTTGGGTGGCTATTTAATTTTTAAAACTAACAAAAACCCCACCTTTTAGAGAATATTTTTCTTTTATTTAACCTATATATAAGTGTTTTGCCTGCATGTTTGTATGTGCCATATACCCTGGAGCCAATGGTTATGAGCCTCTGTGTGGATTCTGGGAACCCATGATCCACATAGAAACCACCTGCAACCTAGGTCCTCTGGAAGAGCAACAAGTATTCTTAACCACTGAGCCACCTCTCTAGCCTCTCAACTGTGGAATCTTCAGGAGGTAGGAGCTACTGAAGGATGGAAGTCCCTGGGGATAAATTTTTGGTGTACATTGTACCTGGTCGGTCCCAACCTGTCATATCCACACCACTTTCTACCTCTTGTAGATACGAGCAAGCAGCTGACACGCTCCTGATTTCGTGGTGCCACCTGACCTGAGACCATTCCTTCTCTGCCATGAATGACTATATCCTCATACATCATATGGCAAGATAAACTTCTGTTTCTTGTTATCAGTTTATAACATGAGTGAGAAAGCAACTAATATGTAAAATTGGTACTGGGTGGAGTCATTATCAGTGAACTCCACTTTTCAGTATTTCAGTAATTCAGATGCTTTTGAAACTGGCTTGTGAGAAGAGTTTGGAACTGCCTTAGTATGCTGCAAGCAGAACTTAATGGGTGCTCCTGGTGGGTGCTCCCAAGGCTAGAATGCTAAGGGACAGGTCAGCGGGAACAGCTGGCATCAGGAGATTTCAAAGTGGAAACTGAGTTGGAAAACATTAACAATGTGCTCTGGCAAAGAATGTGACTGTGTTCTTCACAGGTCTGAAAACCTGAGTGAGGTTGAATTCAGAAGAGAGGGTCCAATTCATTCAGGAAATCTCAAGACAGCATGGCACCCAGGCTATGGTGTGGCTGTTGTCACCTCTGCATTTTATCTGGACTAAAGTGAGAAAAGGCAAACAATGGGGCAGAGAGAAGAGAAACGAGCAGCCAATCAAGGAAGCATATAAGCTAGGGCGAGGTGTGTGCAGATAAAGCATCTGTAATTGTTAGTGAGTAGGACCATTAAAAGGAACCCACGGACTTTGTCCTGATACAATAGGAGCATCACCTGGAGAGCCAGGCTCCCATCTATGGTTATAGAGTTTAATGTACAACTGACTGGAAAAGAGAGTTCCTGAAAAGAGAAAGCCTTCAGATACCCTGATGGAAAACAGCTTTCTAGGCAGGTGTTTTCCCACAAAAATACAGAGAGCCAACTGCAGTGATGGAGCAAGAGGGACAGGCTACATCTTTACCATGCAGCAGACTAACATGGTGCTAGTTTTCCAAGCACAGAAGAAGCAAGAATAAGGGAATCTTGAAGCCTTGTGCCAAAGATCCAGAAAGCTGCTGAGGCCAGGCAATGTAGAGCAAGATCTGCTTCCTTGCAAGGGGAATGCGAAAAGCCATTGTTTGAAGCTATGAACATAAAATGAAAGTTGCAATGAGACCTGAGGGTATTGGGGGTGCCAGAAATGTGGAATGCTTGCCATGGAAATGTGAAGGCTTCTCAAGCTTGTCCAAGAGAGAGGCTATACATGCCACAGGTAGAAGAGCTAGAAGGGTGGGACTATCCAAGCCTACTGGTAATGCTATCAAGAGCAGCAGATGTTGGACACAGAGCTATAGCATTTTATGTTCATCCTGACAAGTTTCAGTCTTGCTTTGGTCCAATTTCTCCTTCTTATGCCCCTATTCCTCTCTCTTGGAATGGAAATATTTACTCTGTGCCATTGCATATTGGAGAAAAAGAGATAAATAATAGATAGACAGATAGATGAATGGATAGATAGAGAGAGAGAGAGAGATGGATGAATGATGGGTGGATAGATAGCTTTTATTTTACAGAGGATCATAGTCAAGACATTGACTTGAATTGGAAAGGACTTTGGAGTTTTGAACAGTGTTGGGAATATAAAGACTGCAAGGACTTTTGAGTATATTTTGTAATATAAGGCAGATAGTCAAAAGCCTATGGGAGCCAGGGACAGAATGTCATGGTTTTAATGTAAAATAACCCCCTTAGGTTCACATGTATCTAGTCCTCATCTGGGATCACTGTTTAGGGTAACTGTACAACCTTCAGAAAGCGGAGCATTACTAGAGGAAGTAGGTCACCAGATTCACAACTTTGGTATAAATTGCATCTGTCCCTTCCTTATTGCATGCAGTCTCTCAGCTTCCTGTTCCATTAAGATTGAGCAAGTAGCTACCATACTCTCTGCCACTGCAGAGCCATTAACTGCCACGCCTTCTTCACCATGACTTATTTACTGAATTCCCCCAGATCATGAGCCAAAGCAACCCGTAAGTTGCTTCTTGTCAAGTGTTTGGTCTCAACAGCAAGACAGATAATGAGTGCATTTCTGTATTTTAAGATGACTTTTCTTGTTGGTTTTGTTTTGTTTTTGTAGATGAGTTACTGGCCTCAAACTAGTAACTCTCCAATTTCAGCCTTCTGAGTAGGTGGGGTTACCAGCATGTGTCACCATACTTTGTTGAATAGGAAGAAGCTGTGCATCTCAAGGTGCCTAATTCTTAGTGATAACAAGCAACTTGCCTGCAAGCATGCCTTTGAAAAGCAAATCAGTCTTGGCCAGGTGGTGGCACATGCCTTTAATCCCAGCACTCAGGAGGCAGAGCCAAGCAGATCTCTGTGAGTTCGAGGCCAGCCTGATCTACAGAGTGAGATCCAGGACAGGCACCAAAACTACTCAGAGAAACTCAAAGAAAAAAAGAGAGAGAAAGAGAGAAGGAAATCAGTGTCAAACCCACACTCCACCTTTCTTCTTCCGTCAGGTTCTTGCAATCCAAGACATCTTTAACCTGAGCCACTCCAGAGCCAAAAAGACTGAGGAGAGACTATACCTCTTTCCCAGATCTTACCAGAATCCCAAATTTTATCTTACCCCAGAGAGAATGGCAAAGACCAACAAAACAGCTGATAACAAAGGTTAAAAGAAGGTGGGGAAAGGGAGCCTTTCTTCACTGTTAGTGGGATTGCAAATTGGTCCCACCACTCTGGAAATCAGTGCAGAGAATTCTAAAAAATAAGCTAAAAATAAATCTACCATATGACCCAGCTATAATACCCCTTGGCGTATGCCCAAAGGACTTGAACTCTACTTCACAGAAACATGCTCAGACTTATCACTGCTCTATTCACAACAGCTAAGAAATTGAAACAACTTAAATGTTCTTCAACCAACAAATGGATAATAAAAATGTGATACTTATGACACTATGGAATATTCTTCAGCTGTAAAGAAAAATAAAATCACGAAGTTTTCAGATAAATGGAATGAACTGGGAGATAAAATCATATTGAGTGCAGTAACTAAGACCCAGAAAGGCAAACAACAAATGTACTTTCTCACTGGCACCTCCTAGCTCCAATGCTCAGATGTGAGAACAAATCCTGAAGTAATTGCAGAAATCAGGAAAGGAAAAAGAGACCAAGCTGGCGTGGATGTTTAAGTTGGAAGCTCCACTCCAGCCTCACCCTCTCCCATTACAAAACACGCCCCCTCTCAGAAAGTCCCCCAAGAGGTGACTCCTCCCGGGGAGCTATTCAAGACTGCATCTATGGGCTATTTAAACTGCCTCCTAGAGAATGACCACATGGTGGTTTTTTTGGTTTTTTTTGTTTGTTTGTTTGTTTTGTTTTTGCTTTGTTTTGTTTTTCCAGTCTTCTCTCCTGTTCTCATCTGTCAGGGCCAGGAAAATCACCTGGGAATGTTTTGCCCAATAAACTTGAACTTTTATTTTTAATTCAGCTTGATTCAGCTTACTGTGTTGGTGGAGAGACTTAATATCAGGGTATGGAAATTTTTCAGTGGGGTCATGGGGGAGCATTAAGGAGGGGAATAATGAGGTAAAAGTGATCTGATTGAGGAAATGGGAAAAGGAGGGGCTCTAATTAGGGAGGGGAAAGGAGACAAATACAGAAGAAGTAGTGCGGAGAGTAAAACAATAGTAAGGATGTCGTCTTAGGGTTACTACTGCTGTGAAGAGAAGCCATGATCATGACAACTCTTATAAAGGAAACATTTAATTGGGGTGGAGGTTCAGTCCATTATCATCATGACAGGGAGCATGGCAGTGTGCAGACCGACATGGTATTGGAGTTGAGAGTGCTACATCTTGACCAGAAGGCAGCAGGAAGTCAACTGAGACACTGGGTGGTATCCTGAGCATAGGAAACCTCAAAGCCCTCCCCTACAGTGACACACTTCCTCCAATAAGGCCATACCCACTCCAACAAAGCCACACCTTGCCATGGACTGGCCCACCAGGAGTACCACGACCATAGGAGAATCAGGGCTTGGGTAGTCAGGAAGGCAAGGATTCGGCGACTGACAGACAGACAACACACTCAGAAGTGGTTTGAATCTGCTGCAATTTTACTTCTGCAAATCAGTAGTTTATATACAGAAAAGAAAACTATCAAGTCATACAAGGAACAACAAGAGCTTGGCAATAATTCAATTACATCATCTTTAAAAAACAGCAAGCACATAATTATTAACCGGTGCTAGACATATCCCTTCACCCACAAGAACTTTATGACCCAAAGAGCAGTCTGTGCTTTTTAAACTTAGTACAGTCCCTAGACTTGTGTAGACTTCTTTGCGGTTGCGGCTGTGTTCTTCATCTTTATCTCAGCCGCTCGCTAGTTTATTATGCATTTCTACTTTTCTGGTTCTCATGACCCACTTAGCCAATTTGGATGCTACAGATCCTCCCTAAGTCTTTCTTCAGTTCTTTTATCACATATCTGTTTTAATATAAAACCTCTTTACCTGCTGGAATATGGACTCTTGTACTTTTACGCCTGTAAGGGGAAGGGGTTCTGCTGTAGTCCTTAAGTTTCCCATGCTGAACTTCCTCAATGGAGGGGCCCACCATCTGCCTCTTATGAGATAACGTTTTCTGCCATAAATCACTTTAGTTGGGATTCCTAAAGGATTCCTAGTGGGTGAGTGTTCACTCCCTAGAAGTGTCTGAACTATTATACTTTCTATTATCTAGCAGCTTGAGGTCTTTAAGGAATAGCTCATTCTGCTATATCTAAATAAGGTCCATGTCCAGCTTCCCCTTTCCTCCATAGTTCACAGCCCAAGCATTCATTAATTTTGGCTATGTTTTATAGATTAATTAGAACATTATCAGAAAAGCAGTTATACACCACCCATACCCCAAGGAGCTCATGATCCGTGAAGCACGTCTCCTTCGAGAAGGAGGCATAACATGGGCACTCTGCCAGGGACCTCCAGGGAGTTTAGTCCTGTGGGACACGTATCTCCCATCCGCTATTATTGACATAATTGTTCATGCCACACAGACGACACTGGAGT
This sequence comes from Peromyscus californicus insignis, assembly GCF_007827085.1. Classification (NCBI taxonomy): domain Eukaryota; kingdom Metazoa; phylum Chordata; class Mammalia; order Rodentia; family Cricetidae; genus Peromyscus; species Peromyscus californicus. The sequence continues at coordinate 29,362,624 of NW_026294595.1, forward strand.
TGGTGTGGCAACACCTCCTAATAGTACCACTCCCTATGAGATTATGGGGGCCAATTACATACAAACTACCACAGATGTCTAAAAAACTCACAAGTAATCACACAGTTTATTAAAAACTTATAATACATGTAAGTCTGAGTATAAATATATACCTTAAGTATAATTCTCTCATCTGGGCTGACAATACTCCTTCCAAGAGCCAAAGACAACAACACCAGGTGCAAGTTCTTTTGAATTGTTGGTCATGGTTGTCCACCAGACACCCCCAAAATACTACAGTCTATTGCTATTGCCCTTGGTTGTACCCTAAAGGAGGAAGGTAAGTCTCTATTGTTGAAGAAACCATAGACTTCCAACACAGGGCCAGAAGTCCTCTGGAGCTGAAACTGACCTAAATGACTCCTCCTTAAGGACCACTGCTCATGGTACCAGAAAGCGCCTTGCAAGCTTTCAAAGGAAGGAAGCAACCAAGAGCCCTACCCGGCGATGATGCCTATGAACCACATCAAGATCAGCAGGATGCAGTAGTGGCACACACACACCTATGTGAACACCAATAACTATCTAATTTCACTTAAGAGCCACTCAATAAGAAGAAAACCATGCTTGGTACGGAAACCTAGTCAAGTACCCAGGGATAGTGAAGTCATTGATCCTAGAGTAGAACCTACAACTACCACTTTACTAAGCCAGCATAATCCAAAACTACATTCCAAATATTTGTTTTTATACCCACTGATAAATGTAGTCCTCGCTCCTCAACAAGGAGAATTCTTTTTGAAACAGAGACTATTACAAAAAAACACAACAATCAGAATGCAGAATTTGGAGCCTAATCCTAATGGATGCACCTACAAAACGACCCCATACCTAAGGCTCAATGACCACTGGAGAAGAGAGGGTGGAATTGTGTCTCCCAAAAAGGGTCAGAAACCACACCCATAATGTCTCAGCAACATGACTGCCTAAACATGAGCTGAACAAAAGAATAGGCATGGTAAGTACACAGGGGAAAGGCCATGAGGACTCAACCCCACACAAAGAATTAAAGGCAGCCAGGGGATACTGAGAGCAGGAGGGTGGTCTTCTCCAGGGAAGAGCACACCAACTGGTCATTCAGTACCTAGTGGTCAGCTCTGAAAGCATGCATACAACTAACATGATACAGGAAGAGCAGGTTATATTTAGGACTATATGTGAATATACAAATTCATATGTGTGTGTGTGTAACAACCATTAATGAAAAAAGAAGTCATGGATTTGAAAGAGTTCAAGGAGGGGTATATGGAACAGTTTAGAGGGAGGAAAGGGAAGGCGGAAATGATGTCATAATATTATAATCCCCCAGAAGTTAAAAAAAAAAAAGCAACTAAGAAGAAAGAAAAAAAAAAAAGAAAACAAGTAGATAACCTCAAAAAACAAGTTGATCCACTATATACTATACTTAGAGAGCCTCACTATAGAAAACTAAATTGTACACTTCTTACTGGATTTTTCCCATTGGAATCCACAGAATAAGACGAAAGAATCAAACATAGTACACGCTGGAAGCCTAGAGAGACATGGACATGCTGCAGGTCTAAGCAGCCTTGGCTGAGGGCTATTGAAGGTGATGTGCATGCAGACGACAGAGTCAAGCTGCCTCCTCATCTTCCTGGTACAGACACTTCAAAGTCTTTCAGTGTGATCTTCAGGTTTTACCCATGAACACCCATTCTGTGTTTCCAGGATGGGCATCCTTCTTCCTAAACCAAAGCCTACTTATCTCAAAAGTCTAGAGACAATTTTTCATTCAAATGGGAACATTGACTATTTAGCTTGAAATTTTTAACATAATTCCTAAACAGATGAACATCTGTTTACAGGCAAATGAAATAATGGCTCTTGATACAGTCTTCCAAGGGAGTGTATATTGACAATAGTAGTTCAACAATTGTGTGTTGCCATGACAACAAAACTATATATAGTAACATGGAAATGCTTACATTCACTAAAGCAGGAGATATACCTGAGGGCACGCACATGCTCAAGTATACATGCACACGCACGTGTGCGCGCGCGCGCGCACACACACACACTGTGTGTGTGTGTATGCATATTGCATATATATATATATAGTATATGTTATAAAAATCATTAGAATAGCAAGACATTTGTTTGCCTTTTTTCTTCTTTTTTTAAATTTTCCTTTCCTGACATAGGGTGTTATTGAATATAAATAATTTCTGGTCAAGTCTTAGCACTTATAACAGAATGAGAAATACATAATAAACTACATAGATGCTGTGACACAAAGCACATTTCAGACAGTGAAGAAAAACGAAACCAATAACAGCAGTAAAACATTCCACCTTTTCCCGTTTCCCCAAACCTGGCCCCTCCACACCACTGCCGTCTCCTAGCATTGCAGTGTGACACTGACCCAAGAGGCTGTGACACACTGTAATAAAAACAACATGGAACTTTATGGCACAATCATTCTGAAAAGTAATGAGGCCTGCATTAGTCCTGGGGTGTTTGGTGTACCTTCAGCACCAGTGCAATTCCCTGCCCCCACCTTGGTGTCCAGGGATCACTCCTCAAAATAAGCTTAGGGTATTCCATGGTCAACACACTTCTTTGAATACGTTGTTGCTAACTCAGAAAATGCAAACCGAAAACTCAAGTGCACTTCGGTGAAATGTTTCAAACCAGTTAATATTTGAGTCCTTTTGTAATGTGTGTATATTCTGGTTTATTTCCCATTTCTGCCTTATTAGCATTAGTGACATCAACTAGTTTTCAAGTTTGTCTCTGTGTCTTGTGTGGCTTGATGGCATTACTGTGGCGACAGTTTGCCTTCTCCTCCTTGTGGAAGCCCGTTCTCAGGTTCCTCGTGGCTTTACTCAGCAGATATGCATAGAGAGGATGATTAGGACCACGGGCCTGAGTGCAGGTGTCTGGGATGGTCTGCACTTGGCTGTGCCGGGGGGAGGTCTTTTGCTCCACCCCTTAGCGTCTCTATAAATACCCTAGGTCAGAGACAGTCAGGGCTCATGGTTCCAGGCCCTCTCAAGGCTATCCTTTATTTTCAATCTGTTTATCTCCACAATCTAAATCCTTCTATCTATTATTTCCTACTGCTCGCACTCAAGAAAACTCTGGGGAGCTGTGGGGTTGGTGGGTAAACGCCCCACACCTCCTTGAGCAGTACCAAGAGTTAAGCCCCCAAAAGTAGGCTGCTCAATAAGAAGACCTCCGTAAAAATCTAGAAGAGAAAACCAAGCCCATGAATGTACAGAATGCACCAAGGAAACACAAGAAATGAAATTTGAAAGAACCGAGGCAGCAGGATCCTCCCACAACTCCTCCACCACTGAACTCAAAACACTGAATGACCTAAAGTGCCAGGTGCAGATTCCAAAAGCTCACTGGTAAAAAAAAAAAAAAAAATAACAAATTCTCTCAAAGAGGGTAAAATGGGCAGATTAGTTCAGGCCTGGCCCAGGAGAGGAAAAGTGACCACAGAGATGAAACAGAAGCAAAGTGGTTGAGAAAACCACTAATGCAGTGAAACATGGGCCGCACTTGAAAAAATTCACCAAGAAATTTGAAATTTTGAAAAAAATATAGTTGGAAATGATAAACACAATGAACCAAATAAAAATCACTGTGGAAAGAACTGTCAGTAGACTTGCCCAAGCAGAAGAACAAATGTAGGGATGGAGGGAGCACATAGTTTAGAAATACCACAGTCAGACATCAATGTGTATGTTGGGGGTGGGGGGGTAAGCATGACTACAATGTCCAAGAACTCTGAGATACAACTCAGAGACAGAATCTAACAATCTACACAGTAGAAGAAGGACCTGAGATAAACACTGAAGACCTGGAGGATGCATTCCATAAAATTATAATGAATATTTCCAAGTCTAGAAAAGGCAATTGACACTAAAATGCAAGAAGCAATTGAGAACAATCTCTCCTAGACACATCATAACACAGATATCCAATACACAACACAATGAAAGAATATTAAAGGCTGCCATAAAAAGATGCCAACTCATGTAGTCAAACACATCAGAATGTCACATGTCTGATTAGAACCCCCAAGTGCAAAAGAAGCATAGGGTGATACATACTGAGCCCTGGAAGGAAATATCTGTCTCTAAGCTATATCCAAAGACATATTGACAGAGAAATAAGGACATTTCAAGATGAGTACACACTAAGCATCTCATGACAGCCAAGCCAACACTGGAGAGCATTCTTCACAGAATACAATCCACACAAGGAGAATAAAACAGACAAAACCACAAGAACACAGGTAAGGATGGACACATTCCATCAGCAGCATCAATGCCCAGAGGAGAGGTAGGAAGGAATCCAATGTCCACACAGAAAACCAGGAAACTCTAAGTTCTTGTAGGGGAAAGAACCCAAGAAAATAAAAGACAATCCAATCAGTTAAAAAAAAAAAAAAAAAAAAAAAAAACAAGAGAACCACACAGATTAGTAAACAGATTAGTAAAGAAGGAAAATCAGAGAGGGAGTTAGAGGTGTGAAGTAAATGCAGAAGGAGAGATGATTTGTGAGGGGGGAAGGGGACAACAAGAAGGGATAGGGGACAAGAGAAGGCAGTGGAGGCATGGGTACGCACAAATATAAGAACATGTGTCTGTGATAACCACAATAAACCCATCACTTCATGTGCTAACTTAAAAAAAAGAAACAACAACAGAATAGGTTCCTAATTATTGTAGAAATCATTTTTCTCATCTCAGAAACTCTCTTATTCCAACCTAGGAAGCCATGTTTTTTTGATTTTTTTGTTTGTTTGTTTGTTTTTTCGAGACAGGGTTTCTCTGTTTTTTGACTCATGTTTTACAAAATACCATATTCTTCCAAAGACAAACATGGTTTTTACACTGCCTGGGAAGCCACAGGCCACTCTGGCCAGGAAAACAGGAAGGCTAACATCAGATATTCCTCTTCTCCCACAGCTACTCCACATCCAATCCCCCAGTCTCATCCTTAGCTCTATAGTGAACTACCTGTTGAAGAAAGTAGGAACAAAACACCTACCCAACAAAGTAAGACCAGATATCAGCACCTAGTTACAATATTACCAATCCCAGATGCCTAGACATCAGCATAAAAACATTATCAATAACAGTTGGGACAATACATCTCCACTAGAGTCCTGTAACTTTACCACAGCAGGCACTGAGTATTCCAACATAGCTGAAACAAAAGGAAAAAGCCCTTAAAACAGCCTGTATAAAGGAGATAGGGGTCCTAAAAGAGGAAATGAATAAATACCTTACAGAAATCCAGAAAAACACAAACACTGGGAGGAAATGAATAAAACCATTCAAGATCTGAAAATAGAAGTAGAGTCAATAAAGAAAACCCAAACTGAGAGGAAAGTGGAAATGAAAAACTTAGGAACTACAGAGGAAACCTTCACCAACAAAATACAAGAAATGGAAGAGAAAATCTCAGGTATTGAAGACATGATAGAAGAAATATTGATAAAAGAAAATGTTAAATCTGGAAAAAAAAAACGTAAAAAAACCTCCTAACACAAAACATCTAGAAAATCTGGGACTCTATGTAAACACCAAATCTAAGAATAATAGGAACAGAGGAAGGAGAAGAAACCCAGGTAAAAGGCACAGAAAATATTTTCAACAAAATCAAAGGAGAAAATTTCCCTAACTTAAAGAAGGAAATGCCTACCAAAGTCTAAGAAGCGTACAGAACACCAAATAGATTGGACCAGAAAAGAAAGTCTCCTCACCACGTAATAATCAAAACACTAAACATATAGAACCAAGAAAGAATTTTAAAAGCTGGGAGTGAAAATGACCAAGGAACATATAAATGCAAATCTATTAGAATTACACCTAACTTCTCAGTGGAGACTCTGAAAGTCAGAGGGTCTGAGTGGATGTGCTACAGACTCTAAGAGACCACAGATGCCAGCCCAGACTACAATACCCAGCAAAACTTCCAATCACCATAGATGAAGAAAATAAGATATTCCATGATAAAACCAACTATAAGCAATGTCTGTCTACAAATACAGCCCAACCGAGATACTAGAAGGAAAACTCTAATGTAAAGAAGTTAACTTCAACTACAAAAACACAGAGAATAAATAATCCCAGACCAGCAAAGTCAAAAGAAGGGAAGTGTGTGCGCGCACGCACACACACACACACACACACACACACACACACACACACACACACAGATGCACCACCACTACCACCAACACCACCACCAACAAAATAACAGGAATCAGCAATCATCAGTCATTGATATCTCTTCATATCAATGGTCTCAATTTCCTAATAAAAAGACACAAACTAACAGAATGGATAGGAAAACAAGATGCATCCTTCTGCTGCATCCAAGAAAGACATCTTAACATCAAGGATCAATATCACCTCAGGATAAATGGTTGGGAAAAGATATTGCAAGCAGATGGACATAAGAAGCAAACTGGTATAGCCATCTTAATATCTAATAAAATAGACTTCGAACCAAAACTAATCAAAAGAGATAGGGAAGGATACTAATACTCACCAAAGAAAAAATCTACCGAAACAACATTGTAGTTATTAACATGTATACCCCAAATACAAGGGCACCCAATTTGTAAAAGAAACACTACCACAACTTAAATCACATATGACTCTCACACACTGATAATGGGAGACGTCAATACCCTACTCTTACCAACAGACAGGTCATCCAGACAAAAACTAAACAGAAATGCTGGCGCTAACAGACGTTATAAACCAAATGGACCTAGTAGAAACTTACAGAACATTTCACCCAATCAAAAAAGAATATATATTTTCTCAGCACCTCATAGAACATTCTCCAAAATTGACCCCATACTCAGACACAAAGCAAATCACAACAGATACAAGAAAATTGAAATAGGCCCCTGCATCCAATCTAAACACCACAGATTAAAGCTGGATATCAACAACAACAGAAAGCTTACAAACCCATGGAAATTCAACAACTCGATAGTGAATGCAAACTGGGTAAAGAAAGAAATTAAGGACTTCCTAGAATTGAATGAAAATGAATACATAGCATACCCAAATTTATGGGCCAATGAAACCATGAAAGTGGTGCTAAGAGGAAAGTTCATAGCACTAAGTGTCTATATTAAAAAAAAAAAAAAAACCTTGCAGAAATCTCATATTAGCAACTTACCAGCACACTTGAAAGCTCTAGAACAAAAGAAGAAATAACACTGTAGCATGAATCTTAAAAGATCTTATTAATAAAAACAAACCTGGAGCTGGGTATGGGGTGAACACTGAAAGATCAGAGAAGCAGAACAAGCCACAGCCACCTCACCTCGCCGATTCCTCAGCTGATCCTGTTTCCTCAGACTGGAAGCTTCTGAATCCTCATCCAGAATGAATCTCAGCTGAACTGCTGCTCAAAAGCCTAAAAGCTTAACCAGGCTTTTCCAGGGTAGTTCCTGGTCCTCATGCCTTATATACCTTTTTTGCTCCCTGCCATCACTTCCTGGGATTAAAGGCTTGAGTCACCATTCCTGGCTATTTCCAGTGTGGCCTTGAACTCACAGAGATCTGAATGGATCTCTGCCTCCCAAGTGATAGGATTAAAGGTGTGTGGGCCACCATTTTCTGGCCTCTGTATCTAGTGGCTGTTCTGTTCTCTGACCTCAGATAAGTTTATTAGGGTGCACAATATTTTGGGGAACACAATATATCACCACATAACACTCAAAAGGGGTAGACTAGAAGAAATAATCAAACTCAGGGATGAAATCAATAAAATAGAAACAAAGAGAACAATACAAAGGACCAATGAAACAAAGAGGTGGTTCTTTGAGAAAAGCAAGCACTTATTGAGAAACACATTACCTAAAAGGTTGAGAGAGATTATCCGAATTAATAAAATCAGAAATAAAAAGAGGGACATAACAATAGATACTGAGGAAATCTAAAGAATCATAAGGACACACTTGAAAAACCTGTACGCTACCAAATTGGAAAGTCTAAAAGCAATGGATAATTTTCTCAATACATACCACTTACCAAACTTAAATCAAGATCAGATAAGCAATTTAAACAGAACTATAATCCCCAGTGAAATAGAAGCAGTCATTACAAGTTTAGAAAAAAAAAAACACCCGGGCTAGATAGTTTTAGTGTAGAATTCTACCAGATTTTCAAAGAGATAACACCAATACTCCTCAAATTATTCCACAAAATTGAAACAGAAGGAACATTGCCTAGTTCATTTTATGAGCCCACAGTTTCCCATATATCCAAAGCACATAAAGACCCAACAAAGAAAGAGAATTACACAGCAATTTCTCTTAAAAACAAACATAGGTGGAAAAAACTCTCAATTAAAATACTTGCAAACTGAATCCAAAAACACATCAAAAAGAACATCTACCATGATCAAAAAGGCTTCATCCCAGAGATGCAGAGATGATTCAACATATGTAAGTCGATAAATATGATCTACTATATAAACAAACTGAAACATAAAAACCCACATGATCATCTCATTAGATGCTGGAAAAGACCTTTGACAAAATGTATTAATAAAATGGTTCCTCATGATGTTCTGCTATACATGTTCAGCCATGTTCCTCCTGCAGCAGATTGGAACAAATATAGAAACTCACATCCAGACATCTCTCTCTCTCTCTCTCTCTCTCTCTCTCTCTCTCTCTCTCTCTCTCTCTCTCTCTCTCTCTCTCACACACACACACACACACACACACACACACACACACACACACACAGAGAGAGAGAGACAGAGACAGAGACAGAGACAGAGACAGAGAGAGACAGAGACAGAGAACTTTGGAACATTCAGTCCTAAATGGGATGTTTTCATCAAATCTGTCTACCTTGGATCTTAGGGAACCCCATGGAAGAGGAGGTAGAAAGAGTTTAAGAACCAGCGGGGATGAAGGACACCAAGAAAACAAGACTCTGAATCAACCTGAGCAAAGCTCATATTGAACTCACAGAGACTGAGACAGCATGCACAAGGCCAGAATGGGTCTGCACCAGGTCCTCTGTGTATATCTTATGGCTTCCAATTTAGTGCTTTTATGCGATTCCTGAGTGTATGAACAAGTGGATCTCTGATTCTTGTGTCTTTTCTTGAGCTCTTTTTCTTCTGTTGATTTATCTTGTTCAATTTCAATGTGATAATTTTTTGTTTTATCTAATATTTTATTTTGTTATTATTATTATTATTATTTCTTAGAAGCATGTTATTTTCTAATGGGAGACAGTTAGGGAGTAGATAAGGATGGGAGGTGAGGTGAGAGGGACCCGGGAGGAACAGAAGAAGGGGAAACTGTAATCAGGATATATTATGTGAGGAAAAGCATCATTTTCAGTGGAAGGAAGAGCTGGTTTTCACTTCCCTACTTGTAGAACTTAGCATCAATCTGTTCTGTTTCATTGCACACGACATGTTGTGTTGGTACTGAGGAAGGACTTCCCTGAGGATCTCACTCCTTACTGCTGAACTGGGCAGCATCCTTGGGTCTCGGGTCTTCCTGGTGGTACCTGGATCTCTTCTCCAAAGCACAGAGAGGGGCTGTGGCTAAAGTTCCCTCTCTGACAAAGAGAAACTGCTCCCAGAGGAAAACCATTCTCTCCACCTTTCACTAGCCATAGAAGATAACAGTCTGTCCTATAAAAAGGACACTTGAGCCTCAGCTGTCTTCTGTTTTGAGCCTCGTGTTTAGTATGTATCCACTGTGTGTATACATGTAAAAAAAAAATACCTTCCCTTGTTAATCGGTTCATTGTCCACTTATTTCAGTATCTGGTTTTTTATTTTTATTTTTCTGTTTGTTTTGAAGATTTTATTTATTTATTTGTTTGTTTGTTTGTTTATTGGTTATCCAAAACAGGGTTTCTTTGTGCAGCCTTGGCTGTCCTGGAACTCATTCTGTAGACCAGGCTATCCTAGAATTCAGAGATCCGCCTGCCTCTGCCTCTGCCTCTGCCTCTGCCTCTGCCTCCCAAGTGCTGGGATTATCTTCAATGATGAAACTTTTGATGTGGGGGTACCCACTCCCACTTTTCCCCCAGAATACTCTTGAGTAGGGACAAGTGTGAAATATTTAGATAGAAATACAGAGGGGAGAGGACAGATAGAAACACAGAATAGTATCAGAAGAGCCTGGATCAAAACCTACCCACCCCATCTGTCTCTTCTAAGGGGCTATTAATAGAAATGCCAAGGGTTGGAGCAAAAGACCTTCCCCTAGCACAGCCAAGTGTAAACCCTTCCGAACACCTGGTAACCACACACATGGTCAATCCATCCCCTTATGCAGCCCTGCTGTGTAAAGCAAACTCAGATCTCACTAGGAAACCTTTGTGGGCTTCCACAGTTTGAAAAACAGGAAGTTCTATTAACCATTGTGAGATAGGCTGGTAAGGATAGCTAAGCTGAAAATGGAAATGATCTTCCCTTTCTTCTAAGTTTAGTGTGTCCGTGGAAATCTTCCCTTTCTTCTGAGTTTAGTGTGACCATAGAGAGACGGATCAAAAGGTAGAATGACCTTAACTCTATATCACAGTCAGTGCTAAGGTGCAGGAGGGCAGGGGCTCTCATGGTGGGATAGAAGAGTCATCTAAAAATGTCTAGGCTTGTGGATCCTGGACTTTAGTCACCGGGGACACAAATGATCAAGCCCACTGAGAAGATCAACTTTCCAGAAACTGGAGAAGCAAGATCCAAACCAGGAATGAGGAGGCAGTGTTCCCTGGAAAGGGCTGGGGGGGGGGGGGAGGAGTGTGACATGCTTTGTGGCCAAAGCACCATTTCCAAAATTGCATGAGGAGAGCCTAGCCTTGTTTCTCTTAATATATGTCCCATGGTCCCAACGTGCTTTGTAATCCCATCCACAGTGCTATGGTCCTCATGGTTATTAAGATCTGTGAAAGGGCTTTAGAAGAGAATTTCTCCTCAGTTCCACTCTCAAAAAGAGATTCTGACTGTCAGTCCATGATGAAGCAGGGCATCGTATCTGCCCAGATGAGTCTAGTGTTCAAGCAGAGTCAGGAGTGTGAACAGGTCCCAGGTGACACTCACTGCTGTGCTAGAATTGCTGCCGGAGGCTCAGCACAACATACCTCAGTCTTAAACAAGGCATGGATTCGAGACCATGATCATCTGCCTGGGCTGCTATAACAAGAGCACTATCTAGAAAACAACAGATAAACAACAGAGATGTATTTTTTTACTGCCTTAGAAGCTTGGGGGTTTAACACCAAGTCACCATCAAATCTAGTGTTTAGTTCAGGGCTAGTTCATGATTCATGGGTGGCAATATGCTCTCAAGGCAGGAGGAGCAAACGCACTCCCTTGGGCCTTTTGTATAAGCCCTCGCACACTCAGGAAGGCTCAGTCATCCTGAATGATCATCTACTAAGAGGCTCCACCTCCCAGTATGGTGACATTGTATGTTAGGTTTCAGCATATGAATTTTGAAAGGCTGCCAAAGCGGAGAGCATTGCAGGAGTGCATTCGTTAACAAGTCCAGTTCTTATACCTACTCCAGAATTGATTACAGGGTCAGAAACGAGGAGGGAGCTTAGCAACCTTCTCTACAGCAAGACCTCTGCGTGAGTATTGTATAGTTATGCTGGAGAAATCTTATAAAAAGAAAGTGCCGCTGCTGCTGCTGCTGCTGCTGCTGGTGGTGGTGGTGCTGCTGCTGCTGCTGCTGCTGCTGCTGCTGGTGCTGCTGGTGGTGGTGCTGCTGCTGCTGCTGCTGCTGCTGGTGGTGGTGCTGCTGCTGCTGGTGGTGTGTGCCCGTGCTGTATCACCATGCATTACCTACTAAGGAGGAACCGTCTCATAACTTCTGTTTCTTGGCATGAGGCACACTTCTACATGAATTGCAAAGAATGAAAAAACAAACTAAACAATCCTTTAAACTTGCCTTTTTCTGGCATTTTATTCTCTAAAGAGGCAGCTGTAAATTGATTATTACTTAACAAGGGCCAGAAAATAATGGACAAAATAGCACCCATTTCTAATACAAACTCCAAGGAAACCCCCAGCTGCATTGTTTTCCGAATTCTCACTGTCTCAAAATGCATTCAGCTGAGCACAGTACATTCTCCCTCCCCAAGTTTTTGCTTGAAAGTCAACCTTGCTTCACAGAGACAAAGAGCAAATGGTTGGACAGTCTTGATAAACAGGCTGCCTCTCATGACACTTTGGTTGATCCCCAAAGATCTTTATTTCTTAGACGGAAAAGAGGAGAGAAAGAAAGGAAGAGCTGGAAGATAGAGAGAAGGGCCATAGGATGTCATTTGGGAAACACACAATCATTTCCCTCATGAACTCACCTGTACCCTATATACCTATATGCTATATAACCATATACCTGTATACCTCTGTACTATATACTATATACCTATATACTTATGTACTATATTCTATACACCTATATAACTATATACTATATAACTATATACCTGTTTATCTATGTACTATATACATCTATATACCTATGTACTATATATACTATACACATATATTCTATATAACTATATACCTGTATACCTATGTACTATATACTATGCAACTATATACCTATATACTATTTAGGTATATACCTATAAAAGTCTAACCCTGTCATCGGTTATAATAAATTGGAAGACGGTCTCATAGGGTCTCACATCTCCCTTTTGAAGTATTGGCTACTGATAGATTCTGGAAGATTCTGTTTTCAGTTGTGAATCCACTGAGGAACCCATTGTTACCCCATGGGTAGTTACAGACCCACGATCACACAGACAGCCCTAGTTAAACTCAGTGGGTCACAAAACAAAAGATACATGAATGCAGAAGAGAGGTTTGAGGGTGTTGACGGGGTGAGAGGGAGACAAGAGAAAGCAGGGAGTATGAGTGATCAGAATGTTTTAGTTATATCTTTGAAATTATAAAAGAACACATTTAATTAATTTTTTAAAAATATGGGGCTTAGGGTAGGTCCTAAGTCATTGGAAGGACACTCTCAAAAGGGATTTTGGACTACTAGTCTCTTCCTCTCTTTTAGCTTCCTGATCACCATTATGTGAGCATCTTACCCTACCATGTACTCCCTGTGTGATGTGTATGCTATCTGTGTGTGCCACAGGCTCAAAAGCAAAAAGAGAGCCAACCATGGATTGAAAACTCACAAATCCTATGTGTTAAAACAAACCTTTCTTTTTTTCAAGTTGATTGATCTCAGGCATTTTGCTTTAGTAAAGAAAAACTGATTAACACATTTACATTAGTAGAATAAGTGAAGACCAACTAACCTCAAAGTCAATTCATATTTTGCCATAAAATATATTCAGACCAAATCAAATTCCATATTCAAATGAGAAGGAAGAAAGGCAGTTTTCTGAATTTGTGACTTTCACAGTTATAGATAAAGTATTGGGAATTTAAATTCTTTCACAAAACTATATCCTAAACCTCATATATTTCACAGACAAAGCCAACATTGCATTTAAGGTTAATTGTTGAATTATGGAAGTGCATAAATTACTTCAAATTATGCTATTCTACTTTAGATTTGTAAAAGATGTTTTCTAAGTTAGATGACAGTTAAGTTATAGAAAGGAAAACCTGCCAAGTGAGAGTAAAATTTTTTTCCAACTTGTGTGAGTTTTCCCAGGGAGTCGTGAGTCAACATTCATGCACCCACATGGGCACTGAAGACAGACTAGGTAAGCAATCCACCATCCCTGAGACACTGAGTTTAGTGCTCTTACTCACAGTAGAGCAGGTGACTGACGGCAACTGTGTCTCTGAAAGCCCACCCCAACAGGGGCGGCCGGAAGTGAAAGCTGCCTCCCTGGAGCTGCCTGCAAGTGCTCTCCAAGGGAAAGTCCTCCTGCCCGGGGACAGGGAGAGACCCTGCAAGTCTTGTAACTCTGAGTTTTCTGTGTCTTATGAGGCATCCTCCTCACTCCAGGCAGTAATACATTAATCAGGAGAAATAGTTACACAATGCCAATTTACATAATAAATATTTTCAGGGTTTCATAGGTAGGAAACTTGAGGGAAATTCTCTGTAGTGGTTAAGATGGTTGCCAATTCCACAGGCTCTAGAATTGCCCACATCAAATCATCTGGGCATCCTTATGAGGAATTACCTAGAAGAGGTTAGTTAGATGCCATGACCCACATTAACTGGTAGTGGTACCATTTCGTAGCCAGGGTCCTGGACTGAATTAAAAGAAGAAGCTGCCGGGCGGTGGTGGCGCACGCCTTTAATCCCAGCACTCGGGAGGCAGAGCCAGGCGGATCTCTGTGAGTTCGAGGCCAGCCTGGACTACCAAGTGAGTTCCAGGAAAGGCGCAAAGCTACACAGAGAAACCCTGTCTCGAAAAAAATAAAAAAATAAAAAAATAAAAGAAGAAGCTAAGCTGAGCACAAGCACTCCTCACTCTGCCTCCTGACTGTGGATGCGATGTGACCTGGCTCCCAGGCTCCTACTATCTCATCTTTTCCACCAAGATGGACTGTAACTCTGACAGTAACTCCAAGCAAACTCTTCCATCTCTAAGTTGCCTTCGTTAGGAATTTTATTACAGCAATGATATAATTAACTAATATACTATTTGTTTATAAGTTGGAGAAGAAAATTTAAATTACCATCATTTTAGCTCTTAAAACTGTGAGGGAATAAACATTATGCTTACCTCTTCTAAGGCTGTCCCTGTTTCTGATGAAGTTAGGAGCCAGAAAAGGACTTTCTGACTTACGATATCATAATACTTTACAGGGAGTTGAATAAGGTCGGGGGATGAAAAACCTTCTTGGGATCAAAATAAAAAGAAACTGTCTTTAGATTTCCTAGGTATTATGAAAAAAAGCTGTTACCTGTTTATATTTGTGACTTTCCCAAATATGCATATGCTCAAAATATCTTTGTATATGTTATTGTGTGGAGGTCTCAAGGCTTTGCCGTACTTGCTCAGCCATTATTTGTTGAGCTGCACATTATGCATGAGAAGAGTCTGAGGCACTTGAGATACAATGGTGAAGAAGAAGCTTTTGTTCCATTTACAATACAGTAGAGCGATATAAATGGTCTCTGAGGAAAGGGAGTTGCCCTATACACACGAAAAAATAGAGGGTTCTGATCACAATCATCGGATTCTCTTAGCTTACACTGCATGCCTTGCAATAATTTGAGCTTTCTGCCTTTGGATAAGGTGAAAATAGAATGTGGCTAATAAAAATAACTAGCATTTATTGAGCTTTCTATAGCAGGCCTTCTCTAAGCACAGCCATGTAATTATCTCATTTTATCCCCAAACGACTCGACTAGGGTGTACAATTATTGTTCCTTTTTTACAAGTAAGAAAATCAAGCGTTAAAGAAAAGAAAGAACCTTTACAGGATAACGCAACTGACTACGGGTCCAAAAGCCTTTAATTATTTTTCCCAAACCCAAAAAGCTCTGAAAACCAAAAATGCTTTCAATAATCATTTAACGTAAAATTATGCCTTGAGCTACAATCTTTATATTTCTCACTTAGGGAGAAAATTCCTGTATTTATACATTTCTCTACAGAATACTGACAATGGCTCCATGAAGGAGTTTAGGAGGTCTTATGTAGCAAGTACTAACACATTGTCTACCTTTTTCAAGAATGAACAATTCTGTTTAAATCTAGATGACTTCTCTCTAGGCTGTTCTCATCAGATGAGTCCCAACAACTCTTTTAGTAAGTCTGTGGTACGTATGTCAGATGGCCCCATAATTTGTCATCTAAACCATTAAGAGGAAAAGACCATTAGAAATAGTTGATCAGGGACTTGAGCATAAACTGTTAAGCAGAATTCATGGTTTGTCCCATTTGGGTGATCATGTCACCCGAAGAAGAATAAAGGCCCACTGAGGAAGTCTTTGCATCTCATCTGGACTGCCCTTGATTTCTCAAGGCTTTTACTACAAGCCTTTGGGAATTGTAGTTTAGAAAGACTGTAAATAGTAGAATAACCCTTGGTTTTGAGAACACTTCTCACCCAGTGTAGATGAACCACGGGTTCAGAAGCAGAACTGCAACAATTTAGAATGGGGGAGAAAATGAAGCTTCACTGTTAATTCAGTATTAACATGGATAAAGGTGCAGCCCAGGTTTGAGGGAAAGAATTCACAGAACTCTAGATGACCAATTGGACAGAGGAGATAAAGAAAAAGGCAGAGCCTAGGAAATGTCACAACTTTATAGCTTGGGCACTTAGAAAACAATTTGTTAAGAGAAGGAATATGAGAAAGAGTAGCCCGTGATTTTCAATTTTAGGTTATCTGGGAGATATTTCAACCTCTACTAGTAAGAAGAAAAAAGAAAAAGGAAGAAAAATTTAGTTAGGTAGTCAAGTTCTTTTAAAATTTTATCTTTATTTTATGTGTATGATTACCTGCATGTATGTCCACTCACCACATGCATATTTTATGCCTGCAGTGGCCAGAAGAGAGTGTTGGATCCCCTGGAACTGGAGTTACAGACACTTGTGAGCAGCCATGTGGGTCCTGTGAATTGAACCCAGGTCCTCTGGAGGAGAAGTCAGTGCTCTTAACCACTGAGTTATCTCTAGCCCTGTTACTAAATTTAAAAGTAGTCAGACTTTCTTTGGACCACCCATTCCCAAATAATGACACAGAGACTTTTATTAATTATAAAAGCTTGATTTTAATTTAGGCGTGCTCCCAACTAGCTCTTAAAATCTAACTTAACCCATTTATATTAATCTTTGTTCTCCCATGTGGCTCATTAACTCTCCTCAGTACCTTACATCTGACTTTCTCCACATCTGGCTGGCGAATCCCTCATCTCTCAGATTCTTCCCAGAGTTCCTGTCTCTGCCAAGAAGTCCTGCCTATCTTCTCCTGCCTAGCTATTGGCCATTCAGCTCTTTAAACCAACCAGAAGGTGCCTTAGGCAGGCAAAGAAGGACAGAGACACATCTTCACACCCTGTAATCAAATATCCCACAACAAAACTTAGATCTTTTTTCCCCCAGTACTTTGTTTCTTGTCCCCAGATGCCTATAACAGTGCTTTAATACAATAGATGCTACATGGAGGTTTACAACTGAAAGCAACTGTAGTTTGTGAGTTGTGACCTCTTCTCTGCCATAGAAGCCTAACTCCAAGATTATTCACGCATTATTCTGGGGGTGGAGATGGTAAACTTGAAGTTGAGGACATTAAATATGCCATTCCAGAATATGCCATTTTCTGAGGGTAATTTTGAGTTTAAGGTGATCAAAAGAGCATATACAAAAACAAAGGCCACAAAGGTACAAGGTATCCTTCTTCCTCTTTCTATCAGAAAGGACAAGAGTGGACTAGTTTTAGGGTCAGCAAACATTCATTGGTCATCTATCACAGAGTAGGCACTGGGCAAGAAAATCCCCAACACATGAGAACATGTATAAAGTACCTACCCAAAATCCATAACACATATGCATAGACAGATGCTCAGTTAATAAGACTTTGTTATGCCACTTGGAGCTAATGAGACCGTTCAATCAAATAATGACATCAAAATTGGGATCTCCAAACAATTATATCATTTTAATTATCACATCATAAAAAGATACTCAAACTCAAATGCTCTAGTCAGCTATGCTGAACACACAGAATCTGCAAAGCTTCTGATAACAGTTATCTAATCAGAATCTCACCATTACTGTGGTTTGAAGAGGACTTCTGAGCCTCACTTTCCTTAATATGAAAAATACACCGCCATTAAAATGAAACAGAGATCAAAAGCATTCCGGTCAATGAAGAGACTACTTCACGGCCCCACCCTTCTTGGAATAATTCCCTCTACCAAATGCTTAGGCTTCCATTTTAGGGGGTGTAATCTTCTTATGATCATTGTTCAACAATGTTCTAGGTGCACTAAGAGAAGTTTGAACTTCATAGTCTAGATAGAAATGGCTGTTTAACAGGGCTCTGTGAGACTAAAATTACTAAAAACATACAATAAAATGCTGTGAAGATGTCAGTGAAAGAAACCCCAGTGTGTCTGCTGGTCAGATGGAAGAGCATTGTGAAACCTGCCCTTTAGCTTCCCACTTGCTAAACTAAAGGGTGCAAGTGGCAGTTGTTTGACATATCATCTCCACCAATATTTTACGTAAAGAACATCAACAATCAGTTCAATGGTGTCAGGTAATAATATAAAGTAATGGTTTAAAATAATGATTGGGAACAAGAAATTAAAGGGTTTTAGGAGCTAGAAAGATATCTCAATGGTTAAGAACACCAGCAGTTCTTCCAGAGAACCAGAGTTTGGTTCCCAGCACCCATACCACAACCACCTGTCACTCCAGCTGCAGATCCAACCCCCCAGTTCTGGCATAAGGGGCACTTTTACACATATGTTCACACACATACACACAAATAAAAATAAAATATCTTTTAAAGAATGGACTTTTTAATTCTATCAATTTCATCTTTAATGTTTGCAGGGTTTCACTTTCAGGTTCAACAAACATTACCGGGTATCTATTATGAAGCAGGTTCTGGGCAAGGAGGGCCTTGCTATATGACAACATGTGAATAAGGTTCTTGCCACATCGTCTTTTATAGACACCATAAGCTTCTGCAAATAGGGGAGAAATGTGATTTTTGAGGGCATCAGCAAGCTCTAGCTCTTTGAAGTTATTAATATATGTTTATTTCACCCTGCACTTTTCCTACAAAGTCATCTTGATTCCAAATGCTGAAATTTTCACAGGAACATGTGGACTCCAGGACACATTTTAAATCCTCACCATGCTGGAGAATTTGGCACTGTCACATTGGATCAGTGGATTTCACGCAGCAGCCTTGTTTATAAACACTTTTTTATGAGGAGAAGAAGGAAACCAAGTTCTTTGCAGACTCTACTCTTCCAAACAAGCCGAGGCTGGCTATTTATATGGATAGCATAGTGGAACACATCCGCGATGAGGCTTTAGAAATGCCAAAACAAAACCTCCCTACCTCCAAAGTCGCCATGTCTGAACAATGAAACAAATTCAGCAGATGAATCCACTGGGTTCCACTGGACAACCACTATCTAGTGGTCATGTAATGTGCTAGGTAAGAGCACAATAGTTATCCAAATGTTTGGGACATAATTAAGTTGCTGCAAGGACAGAGAAAAGACAGAAGTGTTCACATATACTCCTTAAAAGTTCTTACCCAGAGACATCAGTGTCCTTGACATAAATGTCGTTTGGGGGCATGTTTTTCAGCGTCATTTTTAATGAAATATTTAGGCACACAAGCAGAAAGCCCCACCCCCACCCTTGCTTTCTTTCCAGAAAGATTTTAAGAAGTCTGTTGGTTTTAAATATGGTTACCGTGCAAGAAAGGTCATGAGGCACGACAAAACCCAGTATCAGAGGGAGGAGAGAGAGCAGAAGAGAGAGAAGTCTGTGTCCGGCTTTTTAAGGAATTCCCTGCACAGGCGCAGGTGGACTTACAGAGCTACACCACGCATGTGCAGATTGCGTGACCACACCGTGTACATTACACAATCACGCAGCGCAGGGATGATGTAAGGTGTAAGACCCCTTACTTAACTGCTGAACTGCACCTGTACGGTCACGCAGCTGGAGGAGTGGCAGAATCCTAACAAAACCTTTAAAACTCCAAGCAAATTGTAAAACTTCCTGAAGTCCCAGCTGAATGGGTAGAATGCTTCCATGCAGGAGAACAGTTAAGGCCTAAGTTTAGCTAGGTAGTCATGCATAACGCAGAGCAGATACCCAGCAAGATAATAACAGACGATGTAGCAGGCATCACTCTTACCCACTAACAAGGTGTGGTTACTGTCCAAGCAGAGGTTTATGCTAATTGGGGCCTGGTCCAAAACAGAAGTCCAAAGACCTCGGATCCAGGAGCCACATTGAGGAACTAGCAATGGCCGTGTGTAGAGAGCTTTGACATGCAGAATGAGAGTGCCTGGGCTTGGCACTGACCTGTTTCTAGTCCAATAAGTCAGAGAAGAATCAGGATAAAGTCATTAAAGATATCCAAATCAGATCTGGCATGTCACTAAATTCTCAGAGCTTTTGTGTCATCTTCAAAATAGGGACATGAAGGACACATATCTCGGTGCTGGTTTGTAGAGAAAAATCATGATCTAAGTAGTATTTGTCACTCATATATGACACTATGAAAGCAGCCTCTAGTCAAGCACTTGGAATCTGGGGGTTTAACATCACTTCTTTAGATTAAGGCAATGTCCTCCCAAGAAAAAAACACAAATATGAAACTCTGAAAAGAAAGCTATTTCACCCATGAAAGGCCATCTCCAGTTTGGGGAGATACAAAGGCCTGATAAAATGAAGCCTCAATGGGTAAAGAAAATGAATTTAGACAGAGAAATATAAGAAATTCAAAGTAAAGGTGGCCCAAGGGAAAGGGGCCTGGTCAATGATTCTTTCCAGTGGAAAGATTAAACACCTCCCCACCCCCACCCTACCCCACCTCCCACTCCCCACGCCCCACCCCGTTTTTGCCGCCTTGCAGGAGTGCAAAGTACTCAACCTCAAAAGAGGGGGTCGTCATAAAAGCCCGGCTCTGCACAATGATAACCTTGAGCCCAGAACCGATGACCTGAGCAGATGGACGGAAGGCAAGCAGGTCAGTGGGTCCAAGGAGAGACAGATGTCCTTCTCTTCCCTTCTCGCCGTCTTTTCCTGCTCTCCTTCTCTATTGTTTCCCCCTTGTTTCTTCTCTTTGAAACTACTCAAAACACGCCTGTTTGGTGCAGGGATTATTTTGAGTTGTTTTTAAAAGTTACCATGTTGACTCAATTTTCAGACTGTACTCTGATAGTTTGATATGTGTATGTGTAATGTTAAAATGAGTGTAGTTAACATTCCTTTCCTTAAACATGTTCAGTGTTTGCTTAACATTTAGCCACATATGTTTGTAAGTACAGGGTAATATCTCAGGACATGGATATGGTATATATTGGTAAGTCGGAATAATTAACGTTTCCTGGTTTTTTAAATAAATTGCAGTCGCAAGAGGAAGTCTGAAGAAGTTACCCTTTTGTGAAAGCAATCCATACTCTGAAGTTAGCATTTTGTCACTGCCGCACAAAACTCAAAGGGAAGCTTTCTTTAGCTTCCCAGCTACAGAGTCTCAGGCCATGACTACTTGGTGCTGTAGAGAAAGAGCACGTTGAGGGGCTCACAGAAGAGGAAGCTTCCTCATTCGATGGTGACTGGGAAGCAAAGACAGAAAGAGGAGGCGGCTGAGATCCCAATATTCCCTCCCAGGGCACATCCAGTGACCTAACTTCTTCCGTGAGGCCCAGTTCGTGAAGGTGCCACAGTTTCCCAATTGTACCACTGTGTGGCAACCAAGCCTTCTACATATGGCCTCCGGGAGACATTTTAGATCCAAACCATTGGCTCTGTTTAGAAAATCTCCATTCTTAAGAATACCCAACTCTGATCCAGAGAGGAACAAGGACTGAATCCGTTAGAGAATCAGACAGCAGGAAAGCAGCTAGTTGACTCTATCCTTGTTAAACGGCATGCTTTCTGGCCATCTTGCAATACCCTGGCCTCTTGCTCAACTGTCCTTTCTTTGTTCAAAAGATGATGGGATGTCTGGAGTTTAAGGCAGTTCCTTATCAGTTACAGACATATACTAATTTCTCCGGATTATCTTGTATGTAAACAAAAGATAAATATATAAACCTCTGATTCCTTTTCTTTCTTCCTTTTTGTGGGAAGTCCCAGCTAAGAGTGTATGATGGATGAAGAGAAAAGCCACTTGAATTTCACCTTCCTTCCTTCCTTCCTTCCTTCCTTTCTTCCTTCCTTCCTTCCTTCCTTCCTTCCTTCCTTCCTTCCTTCCTTCCTTCACTATATACTCATTAGATCAGAGGAAGCATAAAGCTGCTTCAGGCACCCGAGAGAGCCATATCAGGTTACCAAGAGGACTCATTTGGAGGGCTGCATTAGAAGTGTGTGCAATGCTCTGTAGCTGAGTGCAATGCTCTGTAGCTGAATAACTACAGTTTTATAAGACAAAATGGAATAAACGGCTCTGTGAAGCCACCCATGTAAATATTGGTAATAAGCATTAACTTATACGAGTGCATGTGGAAGAATGTATCCACATTTGGAGCCATTGTGTTGACGGTTTGAGTTGAAACTGGACATAGAATTTAGGGCTCACTTCAGAATGTGTCAGCTTCACCGCGTCAATATTACTGTGAGCTTATCTCTTTTCTACAGATGCAGAACCTAAAGTCAATTGATAAACTTCCTTTCTAGCTTCTATATTCAGAAAATGGTATTTATTTTGCTGTGGGCAATACATGAAAAAGAATATTGAAATGCTACATGCACACTGTTGTCTACAGTTTAAGCACAAAACATCCCCTCCAGGAGGGAGGAGGCAGGTCATAAGACTCAGGAGGTAAACAAAAGGTCACATGTCTGTGAAAACAGAAATTTGGAAGATTCTTACAGGACTTTCCCCAGCTTTGTAGAATGATTAAACTGCTGAGGAAGGAGACTGATCACCTGAGGAGACATGCAGATACTATTGCCTTCCAAGGAAACATCTATTGCACAATACATACACACATAACCTAAGAGTGTGTGTGTGCACTGTGCACATTCATGTGTGTGCATGTGTGTGTGTGCATGTGCATGAATACATGCATGAATGTGTGTGTGTGTGTAGAGGGCCGCTAAAACAGTTTAACCACACAGTTGCCATGACAGGCTTAGAAACCCAGACACAGCTTCTGGCAGACCCCACCCAGTGGGGCCTATATCTAAGGGGAAATACCTGAGGCCCAGACACAGCTTCTGGCAGACCCAACATCTAAGGGGAAATACCTGAGGCCCAGACACAGCTTCTGGCAGGCAACACCTGGACCCAGGAAGAGCCCTAAGCTGACCCCACCCAGTGAGGCCTGCATCTAAGAGGAAATACCTGACATTCCAAACATTCCCTATACCCCTAGACAAATGTCAGTCAATCAGGGTCCTGAATCCTGAAAATCCCCTCACCCCAACCTCTGCTATGATAAAAACCCCACCCTGCCTGGGCTCTGGGCTCTCTGCTCTCACTGCTGCATTGGACAGACAGAGAAACCAAGCTCAGAGCTTGAAGATATCAAGGCTTTTTGCTTTTACATGTGGGATTCAGTCTCCATGGTGGTCTTTTGTGGGTCCCTGTGATTTGGGCATAACATGTGCACACCTTTGTGTGTGTTTGTGTGTGTGTGTGGGGGGGGTGAATGTGCCCCTATTCCTACTTGGACAGTCATTGTCTTGAGAAAGGCACTGCAGCCCTGTGGGCTGTGTTGTGTCCCAGTCTGGGCTATTGGCTGCTTTCTTGATGAATACTTACTCTTTTCGAGCAGACGGTAGGTTGCATATACTGTTGTTAAAAGAGAGCCCACTGGTGAATGACATGCTAATGAACAAATTGTCTCATTAGCAACTATTGAAAGATTTTTTCCAACCCTGAATTGTAACCATCCACTGCAACTGAACTGCTAAGGAGTTCTCACTTATTGTGAAGTAAACCCAGGAGCTTAAGAAATCTGTCTTCAAGTATGCCATGCAGATCGAAGGGAACAGGCCCACAGTAATTGCTGATGGTCTCAGACACCATCAGAATTATCAAGGTATGTGGGTCTAGAGCTTTCCGATAGGCAGAATGAGAGGACAATGGACAGCCATCCTGAGATTCTGGCAGGGTCTTCCCCCTCATGCTTATCCAAATCATGAGGCTATGCAGATTAAAAAAGAGCCCCATTGGTAAGGAAGGCTAGAGGTTACATGGAAAAGAAAAGACTGAGACTTTCCGTTGTAGTTGAGTGTCTGCACTCAGTAAGGCTGATCCACGGCTAACTGAAGCCACAGCAGAGTACATTTCTGCAGAACCAAAAACAAAAGAAACATTACCCCCCACCCACACCACCACCACCACTACAGCAATGTGCACACAAACGTATTGGCACACAGCCTCCTGTAGAAATTCGATGAGGACTTCAAGAAACAATCACAGTGGCCTCCTCTTACCTCTGATGTGTCAGGAGTTTGACATATCGTGCTTCCCACATCCCCATGACAACAGAGAAAAATGACTCTCATTTTACAGATAGGAAATCTTAAATTTAAGGCAAAAAGTACACAGCTAGCAAGTGGCAATGGAACCAGCTGATATGACCTCAAACCAACACCCTCTCCACACTGCCTGCCGTGCATAAGGATGCTTTTCATTTTGCCACAGACAGGAATAAGTCCTAAGCAATATCAGGTTCCCATGTCTACATCTGCCTCAATAGCTCAATCAAACTGAACGAAGAGTACAACTAAGAAAAAGTTTGATAGAAACCACAGGCATCGAGATTCTGTCCTGGAAACAAATCCTCCCACACTATTTCTGTAATGAATTCTCTGGCTCTTTATTGACTCCAGTTCCCATTTGCTGAGGTTACACTTCATTACGCAGAATTCTCTGGAAATAAAAACAGCTCACATCAAAGCAGAACTTGTTTGCTGACCTATTTTTGATGATCATCAGAAACAATGAGGTTTCTGTGTGCGTCCTCCTCCTTCGTGCGCTGGCTTTGAGATTACCCCCCATCTTCCGTAATTCTTTACACCCCAGGGCAATTACTACATTTTGTGAAATGCATAGCTTTAAAAGGAATTTCCATGCAGAGTTACAGGAACTGAATGCCACATTTCTGAGCAAAGAACCCTTCCTCAGGGCATGGTGGATTAGCCTTTCCCCGCTAATGGGTAAGGGTGGAGACAATTTCTTTAGCAGTCCCACAATGGACTGAAAATGCCCCCACATAATTGTTCCTTTTAAACCCGTCCCTTGGTGCCTGGCTATGGACAAGCTCTATCCAGTGTGCTTGCCCTCAAGCTCAGCTGTTGTTCATTTAGCGACTAAGCTGACAAGATTCGTCTCTTTGTAGAGCTGTAAGTCAGGCAGAGTAGGGTCTGCAACCTGTCTGTGATTGTGAAGCATTGTTCTGTCACTAGCCAGACTGCATCCAAGCTCACTCCTAAATCTTTGGTTTGCAGACCATTGGCCTAAAACCCATACTAACCACGAATACCCAGGCCCTGCCTGACTAGCACTATACATGAGCTTGAGCTACATGACCCCAAATCTCCTGGGCTCTGTCGTGACATGGTAAAAACTGAGGAGGTTTAGTCTTTTTAAAATGAATTAATAACTCCCAGAACTGGCTCAAAGTAGAATTTCTAGGACTTCCTTTTTTTTAAACTCCTAATAAGCTGAAGAGCCAAAGATGTGTGGCATTGATGGTAATATTATATTAGCTATGGAATATGTATTTGATGTAAGAGAAAATAAAAGGGGTCTTTAACACCATTTCAATGCTTCTGTAAAGAGAAATGATGGAATTAGGGAAGGGAGAAACTGGACAATAATCACTCCAAAGACTTCCAGCATTCTAATGAAGCAATTCAAGTCAGAGCTATTGAAGTCATCTCCAAGCCTTAAATTAAGGAAGGAGCCTGAAAGTCTTAACTGTCTGGCAACAAACAACACTGGATCTACCAGAACTTCAATGTTCTCATCTGTAGAGTTTGACTTGCCATTCCTTCTTTAGAGAGCTATTGAGGAGGTAATTTAAGGTCATGTCAGTGAAAATTCTCTGTAAACTGAAGGTTCCTACAGCAAGCAGGCCACAATGTCAGGAGGACTAAACAATCTGTCTCTGTTCCGCTCTGTCTGGCTAAGAACTTAGAGAAATCTGGACCCCTCTCCTCTCCCCTGCCTGTCTTTTTTGTGTGTACCCTGTGTGCTATAAGCATGCATGTGTCTGTCTGTGCTGCCCAACAACTAAAAACCCTAAGAGTGTTAAGAGCAGCAGCTAGCATCCAGACTATGCTATACGTACCCACGATCTCACTTCATCTGTGAGAGAGCAGTCTTTACTCACGGTCTCCACAGCTTCACGGTCCACTCTCTCTTGAAATACTATCCTACAGACTTCTGCATTATAATCACTGTGCCTCGGGTCACCAGCTACCTCTAAGTTCCCCCCATATGACTGAACCAGCTCAGTCTCCATCTTGCTCCATTCTCATCACCCATTTACAAAGTGGGTCCCTCCCATTTCCTTTCAGTTGCATCCTTGACACATCACACACACCCCTTTTCCTCTCCTCTCCCAGGCTCATCACCTCTGGTCTCTTTATCACCCTGGGCCTATATTGGAAACACTATTCATCAGACCAGTTCTCCAGTCTCTCCTCTCCTCTTCCTCAGGCCTTCCTACATGATCACTTTCCACTTGGTAATTTTCAATATCTTCGTGTACAATCGCTCCAGCTTTGTACTGATTTCTAAACACCAGACTTCTGGCCATGAGCAGAGATTCCGCTACAGACTAATGGAACTTCCGGTTGAGTCATTCAACCTAGGTTACTTTTCGGAAGTGCCATACAGAATTCCACAAGCTGCATGATATTAACAACTGAAGTTCATTCCTTCACAATTCTGAAGCTAGAAATCTGAGATTAAGGAACTGACAATGTTGGGTCTTCTTAAGCCCCTTTCCTTTGTTTATCTGGTGGTTTTATTCCATGTTTCTACATGGTCTTCTTTCTATATGCAGCCGTGCGTGCCCTCATATCCCTCTCTTGTAGGAACACCAGTTGCGTTGGGTTAGGACTAACCTAACCTACAATTCATTTTGAAAGGGCCCATCTCCAAATACAGTCACTTAGTAAAAACTCCAATATATGAAATTGGGGAGGTGTATCTAATTCTGTCCATAACACAAGCAGAAACTCAACTTATTGCTTTTAAATTTATTTATTCTTACACACATGTATATGTATATATGTATTTGTGTGTGTGTGTGTGTGTGTGTGTGTGTGTGTGTGTGTGTGTGTGTACCAATGACCATGTCTGCATTTGAATGAATAGCGGTAATTTCAAGCTGACCCAAACTGATCGTGATCTTCTATCCTACCCGGACATGCCCCTAAATGTTCTTCTTTATTCTTGGAATCCTCATATTTGGCCAATCTTCATATAATATCTGCTCCCATATGGTACTCTATTGTCCTCTAGCCATTTAGGTTTTATGCATTTATGTGTTCATTCCCCATCTCCCACAGGAAGGTAAGCAGAGTAGGTATTTTGCTCTGTTCAATGCCTTTCAGCCAGAATTTAGAATAGTTATTCAGTAACTAGTTGCTGAATAAATAAGTATAAGTACTGTAAATACAATAGATAGGTTTGTTATTGTCTCCATTTAAGAGATGAGGAAATGAAACTCAAGGAAAATAACTGATTTGCTTTAGATCATAGAGCTGGTAAGGAGTGGGAGCTATGGTTTGAACCCAGTCATCTGGATCCAGGCCCATAAGCAATAGCATTCTAGGGTGAGAAACATTATTTCTAGGGGAACATAACATATATTGGAACACATGGGAGAGACTCTTTAACTTAGGGGCCATAAGAGAAGACCATAGAGTAAAGAAGGTAAGTAAGTCAGGGCTGAGTCAATTTCACAGGTACAGGAAATAAAGTAAAAGTCTAAATAAGGCTTGCACTCAGTAATTAGATGAATTCATGGATGGATGGATGAACAAGTGCACTGCTATTATATTATTTAAGCCTAGAGGTATCAGAGCACATTCTCACGGAAGAGGATTTCAGCAAATATAAAGAGAAAAGAATAATTGACAACATCATAATCAAGTTAGTGTAGTCCTTAGGCCTATAATGAAGGATTAACCATCCCAAAGCATATTATAGTACCAGTGTTGGTCAACAGGGTCACAACCGTAATTAAGCTCTATTTCCAGCTCCATTAGTGCATTAGGAGGTAGCAAAGCTGGAAAAAATGCAGGGTGCATTAGCCCTCTAAAGTTCTGAGGATGATTGTAGTGGAGGAAATCAGAATCTAATCCTTTACAATCCCTAGTAGGAAAGCAACAGAAATGCTAAAAGACATACATAAAGAAATGTTGTCATAATACCCAGTTGTTACAGTGTGAACAATTTATAATTATTACTTCACCGGAGATCCCATTTTAGTATTCATAGTACTAATTCAACAATAAAGTCTATGTCTGACATTAAGAGCTACATTTTTTTTTGCCAGAATATAACAAAAAAGGGCATCTAGCCCACTTCCCAAAAAGCTCTTCATTCCCTTCTGAAATCTCATTACTTGGGCCTCCACTATCTACATGTCTATAGTCATTGTAGGCTACCACTGTTTTATTTTCCTTTTTTTTCCCCTATGATAAAACACTCTAAGCAAGACAACTTGGAGAAAGAAAGGGTTTAATGCCATTTACAGCCCATCCTTGAGAGATGTAATGGCAGTAACTTAAGCTCTTCTACCCTTCCCTATCAAAGTCTTTGGTTTCTGGAACCATCAGCCTGGAACTGAGTCATGCTACTTAATTCTCTAAATTCATAGCTTCTTTGACCTACAGATAGCTTGTTTGGGACTTCTTAGGCTCCATTTTCATGTGAGCCAGCTTCTCAATAAGTATGGCTTGCATGTATAAATATGCTATATATACAAAGTATTTATTCCTATGTATAGATAGATGATGTATCTACTTTAATAGCATGTATATATGTAGTTAGCATCCATGGACACACATACATGTGTTTCTCTAGGGGCACATGCTGAATACAGACAGAGCTTAAATTTTTGCAAAAGTAACTTATTTAACTTGTTTTTCAAACATCCCAATAGATTATTTAAGATAATTTCTGAACCCCCTCAATACTCTTTTGTAAATGGAAATTGAATGTTTTTCTCAATCAATATTATTCAGTCAATAGTGCAAATACTGTAACATCCACTTAGATTAAATTCTAGATCTGCCAAAGGAACTTTTAAATTGCCAAATATAAAACACTCTTACTGACTTCACTTACATTCAAAGGTTCAGTCTTTAAATTATGTCAAGTAGTGTGTTAGATCCTTATTCTAGAAAGCACACATTTGCCAGGAAGACATCTCCATCCCTGGAATTAAGAGAATTATGCACACTGGTTGACTTGTAAACAGCTCCAAAGTTGCTGTGTGAACGCTATAATTGTACAAGTGCTACACACCAACTAGACACGTGTATGTACTCACACCTATATTACAACTAACTTCCTTTGAATAATTCCATCTATTTGAGTATGGAATCAGATGTCCTATGCGAGGAAAACTTGGTGACCTTGATGGTTTCCAGTACCTACCCTTACCCCATCTTTCAAGTTCTTCCATGTGGTTGATACGTGTACCTGTTCTTTACTTTTGCATCCGTTCAGTACATAGAAATACAGCTTGCCAAACTCACCGCCTTGACCCCATAGTTCATATGGACTGTGGAAATAGGACAGTGCTCCAGGAAGAAGTGGTCCCAATAGAATAAGGTACTCACAGTTTAGGTAAGAGCTACATGGATGTCTGCCAGTGGGAACATGTTTCCCATGAAGGCTATCTGGTCATGAGCTTAAAGCTTAGCATCAGGAAAGAAAAATATCCTTGAATGGGCACACTATAAACATGTAGGTCCCTTAGAGTCCCATGAAAGCCAAGCTAGTACTTTTGGCTTCTCTCAGGAAAAAGACCCTGAGACCAAAAAGAAAATTAAAAACCAATAGCCCTTCATCTTTTAATAGGACTTATTCATTATTTCTCATTTTTATCAAATGGCTTTCTAAAATTTTTTTTAAAGAAATACTATTGCAGAGTCCTCAAATTGACAATCTCTGAAAACCTGTGTCTGTGTCCAAGTCAAAGGTGAGTGCAAATGGAAGTTTCTAGTTATTTTTCAATTTCTACTCTTTTAAAAGGCCATGTGACTTAAAGTGACTCTTTTCACATAGCAAGAAAATGGAAGATCCTGAATGATGAGAGCAGATGATAATAATCATAATTATGATAAAAGCACCATCAATGTACTCGCCCAGAAGATATTTTCTGTAACACCCAAGAGCTTGGTACAAGAAAGAGAGAGAAAAAATTGCTCTTATTCTCCTGATGTTCAGGCATTTGAAGCCAGTCATGTGTCAAGGGTACAGAATAGCATGGTAGCAGATGTCAGACTCAAAAGCAGCACTTCCTTCCTTTGCTTTAAAAACAAAAGTTTTTACATAAATACTTGCTTTAACTAGCTAAAAGGGATATGTTTGTCTCTGATCAATAGGCTGACAGTGTACATTTTCAAGATGTGTAATTGTTTTTTTTCTAATTCAGATACTTATTTCCTGGGATTTGAATTAAGCTTCAGAGCTTAACATGTTTAGAATATAATGTAGAATGTTTTCTGATTCACGGCTCATGATATAAAAATGTAATTTACCATTTATATGTAAGTAATTACAACTGAATCATTACAGGTAATAACTCCTTGCAGGACCTAAATCCTACCGAATGGCTGCCAACGTCTAGAGGTCATGTGAGATATTTAAAACCCTGAATATAACCTGAAATCAGTACCTATTAATAGGGCCAAACAGTGTCTCTAGCCAAGGAAACCATATTAATATTGTAGTTTACTAAGAAGAAATTAAACAGGTTTACTGGCTGGAAATGAAAAGTTCTAACCATTTCCCCAAGTGAATACAAGGTAGAATTCTCCACAATGTGAACTAGAATTTTATATTCTAAGCAGGCTAAACTATGTGCAGGAAGAAAGCTAAGAATATTAATATGAACTTTCAGCTGAAAACAAGACACACCATCCCACCAATCATCCCTGTAAAACTCAGTGCTGGCTAGCTTCAGCCACAGCACAATTCAGATGACTTCTTGATGCCCTGGTCTGGAACATGAGAAACCAGTAAAGACAAAGAAGGACTGCCTCAAATGGGGAAAATCAGAGTCAAGATAAATAAACTCATTAGGAGGAAAAGAAGAATATTCAGGAATGTTCGAAGAATGCACATGATAACAAGCACAAGGCAACAGAAGGAAAAAAGAATGGAGCTTGAAAGAAGCAAGCTATACCCATGAGTCTTAGAGGATGGGGTAGCCCACAAAAGAGGAGCAGGCATGTTGGGAGCAGAAAAGGGGGGTAAAGCCTACAGTCTTTTACTTCTTGTAGTTTACTAAGAAGAAATTAAGCAGGTTTACTGGCTGGAAACAGAAATGCAGGAGAGGCAAGACAATGCCATAGTCAGGAGTAGGTCAAATTCTGCCAGACTTTTAGTGTAGTACTTACTTATCTGGCCCTTGGTCATTGAATCCTTTAAGACAGTAGAAATATTGTGTTTGAGACTTAAATAAGAAAGTGCCAGAAATAGGGTAGGTACCAACTCTAAACTGACTGGTTATTTTCTTAGTATATTTGTGGTATTATATACAGAATGTCATAAACTAAGGAACATGAGAAACGAAGATGTAGCTCTTACAACTTGGGAACCTTGAAGGTCAAAGATAAAGACACTAGCATTGGATGAGGAATTTTAGGCTGAGACTTCACATAGCAGAAGATGTAAAGACATGCAATGTCAATGTCATATACCTACCACATAACAGAAGAGAGAAAAAAATGAGAGAGAATCCTCCAATAAAATCACTGAAAGGGCCCTGTCTTAGTTGGTGTTCTATTGCTGTGAAGAGACACCACGGTCACAGCAACTCTTATAAAGGAAAGCATTTAATTGGGGCTGGCTTACAGATTCACATGTTTAGTTCATTATCATCATGGTGGGAAGAAGCATGGCAGCATGTAGGTAGACATGGTGCTGAAGAAGTAGCTAAGAGTTCTATATTTGGATCCACAGGCAGTAGGAAGAAAGAGGGAAAGAGAGAGAGAGAGAGAGAGAGAGAGAGAGAGAGAGAGAGAGAGAGAGAGAGCGAGCCTGTCTTGGGCCTCTGAAACCCCAAAGCCCACCCCCAATGACACACTTTCTTCAACAAGGCCACACCTACTCTGATAAGGCCACACCTCCTAATAGTGCCACTCCCTGGTAACCAAGCATTCAGATCTGTAAGGCTATGAGGTCATTATTATTCAAACCACCACAGCCTCTTAACTTCTTTATAAAGCAAGATCTATTGCCTCATCACTTCCACAATGTCTTACTTTTAATACTGTCACATTGGCAACACCTGGAGAAGCCACGTCTAAGCCACAAGATTACTTACTTGCTTTCCTCCCCACTGATTTATGGCCTTCTCACCTCTAAAAGCTGCCTTCATCTCATCCAGTAGCCCCCAACTCTTAATTGTCCTGGCATCAACTTCAAGTCAAACATCTCTAAATGAGATGAGCCTATGACTCCAGGGGCGATGCAAACTCCCCTCCAGCATGAGCCTGTGAGGTTAAATAAATTTTGTGTTTCTGCTTGGTGTGACTAAGAAGCATGCCCCTCAAAAACCTCCTGTGATGATAGTTTTTTTCTTTTTTCTTTCCTTTCTTTCTCTCTTTCTTTCTTTCTTTCTTTCTTTCTTTCTTTCTTTCTTTCTTCTTCTTCTTCTTCTTCTTCTTCTTCTTCTTCTTCTTCTTCTTCTTCTTCTTCTTCTTCTTCTTTGGTTTTTTGAAACAGGGTTTCTCTGGATAGTTTTTTTCTTAAAGCAATGTTCAGAAATTGGTCTTTTGACAAGTGTGTGGATCATGAGAACATGGACCTAATGGATGGATTAATCAGCTGGTAGGCTCATAATTGAATGGGCTATGGGGAGGTGACAGGAACTGTGGAAGGTAGGACCTGACTCAATGAAGTGGGTCGCTGGAGCTATGCCTTTGATAGGCAGGGCTTGTCTTAGACTTCTCCTCTGCTGCTCTCTGCTTCCTGGACCCCCAGGGTTAGCAGCCTCTACTGCCACATACTTCCTGCACCACAATGCTCAGTCTATGCATTTCAAGAGAGCCAGGCCAGGCAGTCATGGACTGAAATCCTTGAGATGAATCAAAATAAACTCTTTTCTCCTTTATGTTGATTTTCTCTTCTGTTTTGTCCCAGTGACCAAAACAGATTAACACAGCCTTGAAACTTCAGTGATGAGATCACCAAGAGCAACAGTTTCCATCTCAAGAGGGATAAACAAGAAAGAAGACTGGGAGAAGTCTCAAGTAGGGCCTGGAGAGATGGCTCAGTGGTGAAGAGTATTTGCTGCTCTTGCAGAGGACCCAGGGTTTTGTTCCCAGGACCTACATGGTGGCTTGCGATCATCTATAACTCCAGATCCAGTGGATCTGACACCCTCTTCTGGTGTCCACAGGCACCAGGCATGCACATAGTACACATACATACTTGTAGAAAAAAACGCATAAAAATAAATAAATCTGTGGAAAAAGGCCTTTAAAAAAAAAAGTCTCAAGTAAGTTTAAAATCCAACATGGAAATACTAAATATTAAAATTTAAGAACATCAGTCCCCTTCATTTCCTATCTTTCATGCTCACTACCATAAAAGTTGGAAAGCTCCATCGAGCAGCTTTGCTGGGCACAGCCCATGTTGCAGTTCTCATGTGCTAAACTGTATGCTTGCAGTGTTTACAAATTATTACGACATGTTCTTGGCTCAGCAGTTTGGGGATCTAAGGATAGCCCTTTTCCCATAAGGATTGTCCTCCAGGGACTCCTAGTTAAGACCCAACCAACCCCACATTTGTGCTGAATCTTGTGTTATTGCGGGCTGACTACAGGAGCTCAAGATGGGGCGCCAACAACAACAACTCTACCCAATCCAGAATGATGCCATGGTAATCATCATCATACTACACTTCTTGCCAGAATTTCAGACAATCTTACCCATTACTCTAAGACTTGCTGCAGAACCTACAGTTAGTCTAACTGAGATTTAATTATCTGAGCTTTTTCACAGTACCCAACAGAGATATATCACCCCCTAAACAGCAGGAAGCAATTCTAAGAAAACAACGCCCCTTCTCTCTTAGGTTTCATAATTCTCAGGGTTATGGATGATGGTTATAGGGTTAGGAGTGGAAGAAAATATTAGACTCAGTATTCTAAAAAAAAATGGGAAAAGAAGAAATGGAATGGATAGGCATAAGATATTATGGTAGATTATTGTATATACTAGTAAACAAATTTAGTAAAATAGCAGCCTTAGATAATTTACACTATAATTTGCACTGTAATTTGTACTGTTATGGATTCTTATATGTTGATACACACGTAAACTATTTTTATATTCCTGTTTAAGATAATTTGTATATTGATACAAATACAGAATTATATTTGTTATAATGTACATATATTTCTACTCTTATTTGAAATATTTGTATATTGATACAACTGTAAATTTATATCTGTCATACTTTATGTATGTTCTACTTCTGTTTAGGATATTCAGTATATTGATATATATTTAAGATTACTGTCATATTGCATATTACACTATATATTCCTACCTCTGTTATAAATATCTTGTGTATTGTCACAATTTTGAAGTCATTGTTCTTTACCATACATTTGCTTATAGACTGTTTACCTTGTTTACATGAAGCCTTAGTCCTTAGTTTATTTCAGTAGATAAGGCTTATAGATTTATAGTCACCTATGCTTGTCATCTCTATAGTTACGTTAGTTAGGTTATCCAGATTTACAGATACATAGGTCAGATGGACAGGTAATCTTCAAACACTTCATAGACCTAGAGAATATGGCATTTAAATAACTTAGAATTCTGTTGATGTGAGACATAATTGCTCCTGGCAACACCAATTTGATTCCAAGAGAATGTTGGGCTTCTAAGACATTTCCATTCGGAAGTTTGTCTTCTTGGCACAAAATAGCTTACTGGGCAAAGAACTGCCCTTGCCTCAACTGCTGACAGTACAAATGCAATGCTGTCCTTTCTGGACAAGCGGAACACAAGGAAAGTGATCACTGTACTCTGCCAAGACAGGGTAAGATGGTCTTTCAGAATTCCTGCTTCTGAAAATGGTCTGTCAGATACTCTAGGCCTGTAGCCAATTTGAATGCACCAACAATGCTGAGAAACATTAGGTGACTGTCCAGGCTGCCAGCTGTCTCTGTCTACTCTTACAAGATTCCCGAAAGTTGCTTGCATCCATCTACCATTTCTCAGGTACCATTATATTCCTTCTCAGGTCTTTGATGGGATTGAAGACTAGCGGCAGTTATAATTACAACTTAATATGTATATATATATATATATATATATATATATATATATATATATATATATATATATATATATATAATCTTAGATAGAACATATTAAGTATTAGATTCAGGTTCTTTAGGATAGGACACCTTTTAGAATGATCTTTGTAACATGCCATTTACCTATGCTCTATACTTCTCTGGATTTTAGTATGTGTTTCTTGCTTGATATTGCTTGCATTGGTTGTAGTTCCATCTTATCTAGGTCATTATCTCTCATTATTCCTGAACAATATTTCATAACCATTCCTTTGTATATAGTCTTTTATTAGGTTAGAACCTTCTTATTTAGACAAAAAGGGGCAGATGTAGTGGGTAGCCATTCCAGCTTTGATCTGGAAGTTCCAACCCCCATTGAGGCTTCGGCAATGGTCACACCTACAAGGCGGGGCCAAGGGAGGCCCCTGGAGACCCGAGATCTGGATGGGCTGGCTCTCTCTGTTCTGGGACCCTGGACGGTGGAGGCTGACCGAGCAGAGCTCCAGAGAACACCATTGGACTGTGATACACCTTCCTCAGACCCCACGACCTACCTATCCTTTCATTTGTAAGTTACTCACTAAATAAATCTTCCTTTTAACTACGTGGAGTGGCCTTAATAATTTCACCAATACTTTGCCTCAGCCCTAATTCTTCTAAATCCAAGTGTAGGTATTTATTCCTCCATGGGCCTTGCACCTTGTATGCCTGGAGAAATAATAGCATGTAGATGCCTCCAGTGATAATAGCTCCTGCCCTTTCTATTCATTATTTACATCATGGCTGCAATAAAATGCCTGACAACAATCACCTTTAGAAAGGGTTTACTTTTGACTCCCAGTTTGCGAGGACAGCTCCCCACGGCACTGAAGGCATGGTGATAGAAACATGTAGCAGCTGGTCATAGTGCATCTGTGTATCATCATCTATCATAGTACATAGTCAGGAAGCAGGAAGAAGTGGATGCTGGTACTCAGTGCACTATTCCTTCTTTTGATGCACGTTTGGGAGTCCAGGCCATGGAATAGTGCTACCCACTTTTAGGATGAGTCATCTCAATTCACTAGAAAAGCATTCACAGACATGCCCAGAGGCTTGTCTCCTAGGCGATCCTGGACCCATACTGACAATCAATAATAACAATCACACCCAAGAACAGTGGCCCAAGCCACACCCAGGTCCACTTGAGCCACAAGTGAGGTAGCCAAAGAAAGTCTATTTAAGTGAGAAGAAAGGCCCAAAGTAGTTCAGGCAGTGAGCCCTAAGGTCCCTGGGTCTCTTCACTGAAAATACTCTTGAGTTATTGAGCTACTTACTTTTTTCCTGTTATCTGATACAATAGGCAAAACCTTTTGATAAATGCAAATAATCTTTTTGTAATGTTTCTGTTGGTTCTCTATTTCTATATAACTGGCTCCAAAGCTCAGTAGTTTAAAATAATTATTATGCTTATGAGCCAGAAACTGGGCAGTATACAGTTACAATGACTGTATTCCATAAAGTCTGGAGCCTCAGCTGGAATGGAGAGTGAACACACTTCGCCTACTAGGAACCGAACTCACTGGAGCCCTTTGTATCTTCTGTAGTTACAGGTAGGGGCTGGGCCTCAGCTGGAGCTCTAAGTCCCCAGAGACACAACATTGAGTGTTTATTGTCCTTTCCTTTTTCTTCTCACTTTCCTAAAAAGTTCCCACTCTGTCTGGAAAAGGCAGTTCAAGCCTGAGTTTAAAGCTTGGAGTGCTCCTCACTGCTGGCAAAGTTTCTCTGTATACAGAGGTGTGTCTACTGATTGAACTTGCCTTAACTTTTTCTTTCATCTCTCTGTCTTCTTTTAAGGGGCTTGGTTCCCAAATTAAAAAAAAAAATAAAAGCAAGGAGAGGAAAATCGTTTTTCTTCCTTATGGTCCATCCGAACAGGTCCCCTGTATGTCCATTGGTCATTAGCGCGTCCTACTCTACTCTTAGATACTAAAAAGAGCCTTTGTTCTTCGTCTTTATTTTGAATTCATCATGTATTTTAATTATATGCTGTATTCTAACCACTGCACTATGCAATGGAATGAAAAAATTACGTTTCTATTCTTTAGGAAATTATGGTCATGAGTCGGATAAGCCTAAGTACTAGATTAGCAACCTGGTACTCCACTTGGCTTGGCCATTCACACACCCATCTACAAACAATGCACAGAGAAACCAGTTGGCAACCCCAAGGGCCATATCTACATCAGACTACATGTACCTACTTTAAACAATGAAAGTAAGTTGTCCTCCTTAGCAAGTCCTTGATATTGCCCCATTTTTAGTCAGCTACATCCTGGAATACAATTCGGAACTGTGGGCCATGGGTTGACTGAACCTGGACAACTACTGGTTGTTTGTGCAATAAGGCCAAATGGTGCCTTCCTGTGATCTTTTAGGCACAATTCTCTATTAACATCACAATGCCTATGCATAATTGGGCACACATATGATTAAATGCACATAGAAAAGAGATGCTAAATTGACCTGGGCAGAGTCTGTTTAGATGGAGTGCATTGTTTTCTAGAGTCTAGGCTTGTCTCCAGACAAGTACGTATGAAAACTAAAAGGTGAAAGCTGCATGATGGGTAGAGACATGAGCAATGAGAAAGTCTGTGTAGTCTAAGCCTTTCAATCAAGATAAAGGCACACCCAAACTCCACCCCATAGCAACCTAACTCCTTCTCTTGGACATTATAAAATGAAGTCCCAAATAATAACTGGAGCCCTTGAATACCCTCACTCATGTGGCCCCCATCAATCTTGACAGTGTCTCTTTCTAAACTATACTATTGCTTTACTTCAAATAAAGAACTAAAACTTCCTCAGTATTTTTTGCAAAACTATGTGAGCCTTTATTTTGGTTCTTTGCTTAAGAGAACAAGAATCTACAAACACCTGTCCTAGACCCTATCCCTGGTAACAGTCACAGTAAAGACGGGAAGAAAATGAGTAGATTTTTAAAATGTGCTTAACGGTAAATAAAGCCAAAGTAAAGAGGACTGTCAGGCTACATGAATTGGAAAAGAGATATTAAATGGACATGAGACTCAGAGTTTTTCTTGGGTCTAGGCTCGTCTCCAGAGGGTCCCAAGAGACCAGGCTAACAAAACCCCCTGGAAGGCTCCTGAGGATACAGGGGGACTTGGGTCCCATTTTGAGGTTCTTAGTTTTATTAATAAAAGAACATAAGAATGGACTTTGATGGGAGCACAAGGACAATTTTATGACAGTTTAAAAGAGAAAGCCCTGGGCAGGCAAGCTGTAAAATCCAGCTATTGTCCAGAGGAGAAGGAAGGGGAGAAGGAAAATTCCATGCTACTTAAGCTGGCATGAAGGTCAGATACATGGTGGATAAGCATCCACATGGCAGGGGGAAGGGAAAGTTAGAGGAAGAGTAAGGAAGCCCAAAATGCTGGGGAAGGGGAGCCAAAAGTGTTAAGGAAAGCATGAAAAGTGATAAAAATAAAATACTAAAAAGAGATAGAAGAAAAGGAAAGTTACACTTGACGACATACAACTCTACATGACTGTGGTCTGTAAGCATCGATGTTAAGGCGGTGCGGGGGGTGTTCTGGGAAGGAAGAGTACAGTATCTCACTAAAGTACTGAGTATTTTGACTATCGCTTTAGCATAGTTTAAGATGATCCCACCTTTCTAGAATGTTGTTTCTGAAATAATCAGCTGAAATGCAATAGGACAGAAAATTAAATGAGTTAATTCTAAAGGTCCACGGGGTAAAAAGAATAAATATCTTCCTTTACCTCTAAATGCCCCTGTAACATAGGGCAGATGGACAAGAGAAAAGTGCAGTTAACCAAAGCTTTATCTGTTAAGGAGTCTTGAGAAATGAAGTGCTGAAGACCCATTATTTTTTGCTGAGGTTTGATGGAGAATTGACAGCAGTTCAGAAAGGTGGTTGGACCCAAGGATATTGCCTAATGGAACAGAGCACAGTGCAGAAATGCCATAAGCTTGTCTGCCCAAATTCTCTCAGTCTCTGTATGCAGCATTCCTTCCCCCTGGGTATAAGGTAGAACCCCTTCTGGAATGAGGGCTGTGATCTGTCATTAGACAAGATAAACCATAGAATTTCCTTGTGGCCTCTTCTCATACACAGATGTCAGAATGGTTAGAGCAATATTTCTGGTTTTTAATGGCTGATTTTGAAGGAGAATTGATATCAAGCAAGGACTTGATGTGCAATGCACAAATATGTAGTACTAGGTTTTTTGCAAAACCAAAAGGCTTGATGGTCACGTGGCAAGAGCCTGGCGCTGGTAAAGCATAAACCTGCTTGCCCAGTCAGCTGGCTTGGGGAATTCATAGGAAGGGAGGAGTTACTGGATGCTGAGGGGCTTTGTAATTCTCTCCACTTGCCTAAATGCTCATCGTGTCTCCCAACAAAGCCCCGCAAACAGTATGTTTTCATACTGTACGTTAAGGTTAAATATTGGTGAAATTATTAAGGCCACTCCACGTAGATAAAAGGAGATTTATTTAATGGCGTAACTTACAAATTAAGGGATAGGTAGGTCGCGGAGTCTGGGGAAGGTGTATCGCAGTCCAGCGGTGTTCTCTGGAGCTCTGCTTGGTACACCTCTCCAGTCCAAGGTCCCGCAACAGAGAGAGAGAGCCCGCCGTTCCAGATCTCAGGTCCCCAGGCGCCTCCTTTCGCCCCGCCTTGTAGGCGTGACAGTTGCCGAAGTCTCAATGGGGGTTGGAACTTCCAGATCAAAGCTGGAATGGCTACCCACTACATCTCCCCCTTTTTGTCTAAATAAGAAAGTTCTAACCTAATACAAGACTATATACAAAGGAATGGTTATCAAATATAGTCCAGGAATAATGAGGGATAATGACCTAGAAAAGATGGAACTACAACCAATGCAAACAATATCAAGCAAGAAACACATACTATAATCCAGAGAAGTATAGAGCATAGGTAAATGGCATGTTACAAAGATCATTCCAAAAGGTGTCCTATCCTAAAGAACCTGAATCTAATACTTAATATGTTCTATCTACTAGGTTGTAACTATAACTGCTAGTCTTCAATCCCAT
The DNA here is from genome assembly GCF_007827085.1 of Peromyscus californicus insignis. Classification (NCBI taxonomy): domain Eukaryota; kingdom Metazoa; phylum Chordata; class Mammalia; order Rodentia; family Cricetidae; genus Peromyscus; species Peromyscus californicus. Next base: position 29,402,894 of record NW_026294595.1, read on the forward strand.
CAAAGACCTGAGAAGGAATATAATGGTACCTGAGAAATGGTAGATGGATGCAAGCAACTTTCGGGAATCTTGCGAGAGTAGATGGAGACAGCTGGCAGCCTGGACAGTCACCTAATGTTTCTCAGCATTGTTGGTGCATTCAAATTGGCTACAGGCCTAAAGTATCTGACAGACCATTTTCAGAAGCAGGAATTCTGAAAGACCATCTTACCCTGTCTTGGCAGAGTACAGTGGTCGCTTTCCTTGTGTCCCGCTTGTCCAGAAAGGATAGCATTGCATTAGTACTGTCAGCCGTCGAGGCAAGGGCAGTTCTTTGCCCAGTAGGCCATTTTGTGCCAAGAAGACAAACTTCCAAATGGAAATGTCTTAGAAGCCCAACATTCTCTCGGGATCAAATTGGTGCAGCCAGGAGCAATTATGTCTCACATCAACAGAATTCTAAGTTATTTAAATGCCATATTCTCTAGGTCTATGAAGTGTTTGAAGATTACCTGTCCATCTGACCTATGTATCTGTAAATCTGGATAACCTAACTAAGGTAACTATAGAGATGACAAGCATAGGTGACTATAAATCTATAAGTCTTATCTACCGAGATAACCTAAGGACTAAGGCTTCACGTAAACAAGGTAAACAGTCTATAAGCGAGTGTATGGTAAAGAACGATGACTTCAAAATTGTGACAATACACAAGATATAACAGAGGTAGGAGTATATAGTGCGATATGCAATATGACAATAATCTTAAATATATATCGATATTTATAACAGAGGTAGGAGTATGTAGTGTGATATGCAATATGACAATAATCTTAAATATATATCAATATACCGAATATCCTAAACAGAAGTAGAACCTACATAAAGTATGACAGACATAAATTTACATTTGTATCAATATACAAGTATTTCAAATAAGAGTAGAAATATATGTACATTGTAACAAATATAGTTCTGTATTTGTATCAATATACAAATTATCTTAAACAGGAATATAAAAATAGTTTACATTTGTATCAACATATAAGAATCCATAACAGTGCAAATTACAGTGCAAATTATTTAAGGCTGCTATTTTACTAAATTTGTTTACTAGTATACATAATAATCTACCATAATACCTTATACCTATCCATTCCATTTCTTCTTTTCATTTTTTTTTTTTTTTTTTTAGAATACTGAGTTTAATATTTCCTTCCACCCCCAACCCTATAACCATCATCCATAACCCTGAGAATTATGAAACCTAAGGGAGAAGGGGCGTCGTTTTCTTAGAATTACTTCCTGCTGTTTAGGGGGTGATGTTATCTCTGTTGGGTACTGTGAGAAAGCTCAGATAGTTAAATCTCAGTTAGACTAACTGTAGGTTCTGCAGCAAGTCTTAGAGTAATGGGTAAGATTGTCTGAAATTCTGGTAAGAAGTGTAGTATGATGATGATTACCATGGCATCATTCTGGATTGGGTAGAGTTGTTGTTGGGGCCCCATCTTCCTTCTGGAGACTTCTGAGATTGCTATTAGAAAAACTTATTTGTTATCAAAATGGAAGGTTTGGATTTAAAGAGGACATAGCATGTAAGAAAGGATTCTGAGAAATCAAGAGTAAGCATGGAGAGAGTTAGAATCTAGAAGACAATGGTTCCTTTTTATTGGTTTCCTTCTGTCCCACACCAGAGGGCTCTTCAGATATGGGACTGAAGAATCTCTCAAACTTCCTTTTAGCAATATGCTTGGGTTTAGAGAAGGAGTGAGCCAATTCCATCTCCAAAGTCAGCTTGGCTTATAATTGAATTGGAACCACAACTTTTCTAGATTGATAGAGAGATAGATATTAGACAGTGAGATTTTACCGTGTGTAGATTGGTACCAATAGATTCTTTCTTTCTGCTGTAAACATCCGGATATCCAAGGCCTTATGACTTCTGTAAGATGGGTATTTCCATCATCCTGGAAAGACAAAAACAGAACCCTACCCCAACCTTTGATTGTTAAATTTTTCTTACAACTTGTAGAGATGTCACATTGGTGGATGATCTTTTACTTCTCCTCATCAAGGGGTTTTTCCTGTTCGAATCGAATTTTTATTAATTTTGTTGGTATCCATAGCTTTTCTTCTCCTGCAGAAACAAAGGCAAAACCCCTTCCCCAACGTAGAACATATCCAGGTTTCCATTCTGAGGTCAGCACATCCTTGAAATAAACTGGTTGGTTTAGCTCAGGAGTTTTGTCTGTCGTCCAATGTTTCTCTGCAGCTGTTGTTCCTTTCTCATCAGCATTGAGAAAATTCAAGGTTAATAAAGCACTATGCAATCTATTTCTAGGAGTCATTGTTACCCGTTGCTGTTTATTTAGCATATCTTTTAAAGTTCGATTGGATCTTTCTATGACTGCTTGGCCTGTGGGATTGTGTGGTATACCTGTAACATGCTTTATATTGTAATAAGCAAAGAATTGTCTCATTTTATTGGAGACATATGCTGGGGCATTGTCTGTCTTAATTTGTACAGGTATTCCCATGATGGCCATAACTTCTAATAGGTGTGTAATCACAGAATCAGCCTTTTCAGAACTCATAGGAGTTGCCCACTGAAATCCTGAATAGGTGTCAATGGTATGATGTACATACTTTAATCTTCCAAATTCTGCAAAATGAAACACATCCATCTGCTAAATTTCATTTCTTTGTATACCTTTTGGATTGCTCCCTGCAGGTAATGGAAGTTGGTTATAGATGGAACAAGTAGGACATTTTTTCACAATATCCTTAGCCTGTTGCCAAGTGATGGAGAAATCCTTCTTCAAACCTTTGCTATTTACATGGCATTTCTTATGAAATTCTGAAGCTTCTAGCACATTACCTATTAGTAACTGATCAATCTCATCATTACCTTGTGCTAGAGGTCCTGGCAGACCTGTATGGGATCTGATATGTGTTATATATATAGGATGTTCCCTTTTTCTGATGATTTCCTGCAATTGTATGAATAATGAAGTTAATTCTGTATTATCAGGAATAAATTCAGCAGTTTCAATATGTAAAACAACTCTCTCTGCATATTGAGAGTCAGTGACTATATTGAGGGGTTCTGTGAAGTCCATCAGTACCATAAGAATGGCATACAGTTCTGCCTTTTGTACAGAGCTGTATGGACTTTGTACCACTTTACTTAAGTCTCCTGATTTATATCCTGCTTTCCCTGATTTATTTGCATCAGTATAGAATGTGAGGACTCCAGAAATTGGCTTTTGTCGTACAATGTGAGGAAGGACCCATTCAGTCTTCTTTATGAATTCTATTCTCTTGCTTTTGGGATAGTGGTTGTTAATCTCTCCCAAAAAGTTACTGCAGGCTCTCTGCCAGTATTCATTATCTTTCCATAGTGATGAAATTTCTTCATTAGTTAAAGGTACTACAATTTCTGCTGGGTCCATTCCTGTCAACTGGCGAAGTCTTAGTTTACCTTTTTGAATCAAATCAGAGATCTTTTCTATATAAGTCTTTAATTTCTTATTTGGTTTACGTGGTAGGAATATCCATTCCAATATAATATCTTCCCTCTGCATCAAAATACCTGTTGGGGAATGTCTGGAGGGGAATATGACAAGAATGCATTTAAGTTCTGGATCCACACGATCCACATGTGCTTCTCGAATTGTCTTTTCTACTAGAGCCAATTCCTTCTCAGCTTCGGCTGATAATTCTCTTGGACTATTTAATTCTTTGTCCCCTTCTAGGGTATTAGCCAAATTTTGTAGTCCATCTTTGGGTATTCCCATGATGCCCAGTAAGTTGGAAATGCTTCCTAATAACTTTTGAAAATCATTAAGAGTCTTCAACCGATCTCTCCTTAGCTGTACCTTTTGGGGTCTAATTTTTTGTAGCTCTATCTTATATCCTAAGTAGTTAATAGAATCTCCTCTTTGTATTTTTTCAGGAGCAATTTGCAGTCCCCAGCGAGGCAAAACTTTTTTCACTTCTTCAAACATGCTTTCTAATGTATCTAACTTTGGATCAGCTAATAGGATATCATCCATATAGTGATAAATTATGGATTGTGGAAACTTTACACGAATTATCTCCAATGGTTTCTGCACAAAGTACTGGCACAAGGTAGGGCTGTTTAACATTCCCTGTGGGAGGACCTTCCATTGATATCTCTTGACTGGCTGAGAATTGTTATAATTAGGCACTGTGAAGGCAAATTTTTCTCTATCATTTTCTTGTAAGGGTATGGTAAAGAAACAGTCTTTTAAGTCAATAGCTATTATAGGCCATTCTTTAGGTAGCAGAGAGGGCAAGGGCATCCCAGTCTGTAGGGAGCCCATTGGCTGAATTACTTTATTAATAGCTCTCAGATCTGTCAGCATTCTCCAATTACCAGACTTTTTTTTAATAACAAATACAGGAGAATTCCAAGGGCTGGTAGATTCTTCAATGTGTTGAGCATTTAACTGCTCTTGAACCAGCTGTTCTAAAGCTTGTAGCTTGTCTTTTGTCAAAGGCCATTGTCCAACCCAGACAGGTTTATTAGTTAGCCATTTTAAAGGTAAGGCAGTTGGTACTTCTGAGGGTTCAATAGCAGTTGTGCTCTGTTTGTGAACAGCCTGAATGGTTGGTGCCTGATTTTTATAGCATGTGATGATATTATTCCTAGAAACATGCATTTGTCTGTATTCTTTTTCTGAAAGTGTAGGAATTTTAATCTGGGTATTCCACTGTTGTAACAGATCTCGGCCCCAAAGATTTACTGCTACATTTGCTACATATGGCTTCAGCCTTCCTCTCTGTCCTTCTGGCCCTATGCATTCAACCCATCTCGAACTCTGTTTTATCTGAGATAGGGTGCCAATCCCTAAAAGTTGGACATCTACCTCTTGAAGAGGCCAATTTGGATGCCATGATTTTGGTGTAATTATAGTCACATCTGCACCTGTGTCTACCAGTCCCTCCATAACCAGGCCATTAATTCGAATTCTAAGCTTTGGTCTTTGATCATTTATGGAAGTCTGCCAAAATATTTGTTTTATAGTGTTCTTTGTAAACTGTGATCCATCCATCAGAGCTGTTTTATCATCCATTGCAGTATCGGTTTTTACATTAAGCATTGGTTTATTCAGTTGTCTTGGAGAGGAATTTCTTCCACAGTGGCTGGGAATGTTCGTACTACATTGGATTTGGGGGCCTGCAAGAGGCCCCCTGAGGCGTTTCCCGCCAGTAAAGGGTTACCTCGTATATCTATTTTTGATCTGCACTCACTGGTCCAATGTCGGCCTTTGCCACACCTTCTACATAATCTGGGAGGTGGTTGGGGTCTCCTGTTTAGGCTATTCCTAAAAGGAATATTACTCCTAGGAGTACCCCACGTACAGTTTTTACTTATATGACCTGGTGTACCACATGTAAAACATTTGGTAACACGGGGCCTTCTTTCACCTCTGGGATTTGTCTCTCCTATCCAAGCCTCATTACTGTAGTTACGAGACTCAACACCATTAGTATACTGAATCCATTCTTCCAAAGGAGCTGATCTGATCTTTAATGGTGTAAGTATTCTTCTGCATTCTGCATTAGCATTGTCGAATGCCAAGGACTCAGTTAATACTTTTCTTAATTCTTTATCTGATACAGCTCTTGTTATAGCTGTGTTCAGTCTTTGTAAAAAATCAGTGAAGGGTTCGTGTGGTCCCTGAAATATCTTTGTGTATACCTCAGTTGGTTTTCCAGGTTCTGGAATTTTTTCCCAAGCGTTTAGAGCTGCTGTACGGCATAGGGATATTGTATGCTCATCATAAATGGCTTGTACATTCCTGTCAGCAAAACATCCCTCACCAAGTATTTGATCTTGGGAGATCACGAAACCTCTGAGTTTACCTTGTTGTTCTAAAATTTTTGCCTCTTCTCTCAACCAGCTTTTCCACTGTAGCTGCTGGCTATATTCTAGAACAGCTGAAATTAACTGATGCCAGTCATCTGGGATGATTCTATGTGAGGTAGACCACGAATTTAACATCTGTTTTACGTACGTGGAGTGTATCCCATATGTAACTACTGCTTCCTTTATATTTTTAAAGTCCCTTGTTGAAATTGGTTGTAATGTATATGTAGTATATGGCTCGGGGTGTGTGTCATCCGCTGGCTTCTCATGGATGATAACAGGATAAGCCATTGTGTGAGAGCCATTTGGAGATGTTACAACCTCTATGGTCTTGCCCTTCTGCTTATTAGGTCCCTTGTCATGTTTACTGAGAGTTTCTTCTAAGGCCTGCAAACGAGCACCTAGGGTCTGTTCTATGGAGTGAGCCTCCTCTCTGGCAAGGGACTCCAGATTCCTCATGGAATCATAGAAGTTTTTATGTTCCTCAGAAACACATGATTCCATGGACCTTATCTTATCAATTAATGATAATCTTTCTTCCTTATATAGTGTCTGGAGAGTTAGTGTTCTGTCCATTAAATATTCACATTTATTATCAATAAGATCAATTTTTGGTACAAGCCTGTTTTGTAAATCCTGATCAGCAGATTCCAGAGAAAGAATCTTTCTCTCTAAGGTCTCATTGCTATCCCTTAAAGCAGATTCCAGAGATAGAATCTTTTTCTGTAAGCCTTCATTGCTCTCGCTTAAAGCCTGTATCAGTCCCAATAATGACTCATCTTTGTTCTTGTTATTAAACCAGTGTTTGAACACTGTGTGGATTATTACAATGAATGCCAAAATGGTACAGGCCAGATATGCCTTAGGAAGGTCGTATATTTCCAGTAAGATGTCATTCATCATACAAGCAAAAAGGTTTTCGAATTCTTGTGAGGTAATGTTGTCAGCCATATTACAAGAATTACTCAAAATTTGTTAGTCAATTTTAAGGTGTAAAATTATCAGGTGCCTTTGCTTACCTTTCGTGGTTTTTGGGGGGTGTAGTAGTACTTTTCAGCCAGCAGGTGGCGTTGGTACAGCTCCAAAGCAGGGCCTGCTGGTGATCTTGGCTGACTGAAGCTCGCTGGAGTCAAGATGGCGGGAGCCGAAGCTGGCGCCGGCACTCGGGAAGCCGGGGAGTGCCTCTGTCGCTGGTCTCGGGGCTAAGCTAGGGAACTGAGACCGGACTAGCTGCCCCCTCTTTAGGGAATGGAACCCTGTAGGCGTTCCCTGGTTATATGGAACTTTGCAGGCGGGTTTAGGTACCCGCTAGCCGGGGAAGAGGCTGAGGGTGGGAGCCACCCAGGCCTTTGGAATTTGCCCCAGGTGAGCGCCAGATATTGGTGAAATTATTAAGGCCACTCCACGTAGATAAAAGGAGATTTATTTAATGGCGTAACTTACAAATTAAGGGATAGGTAGGTCGCGGAGTCTGGGGAAGGTGTATCGCAGTCCAGCGGTGTTCTCTGGAGCTCTGCTTGGTACACCTCTCCAGTCCAAGGTCCCGCAACAGAGAGAGAGAGCCCGCCGTTCCAGATCTCGGGTCCCCAGGCGCCTCCTTTCGCCCCGCCTTGTAGGCGTGACAGTTGCCGAAGTCTCAATGGGGGTTGGAACTTCCAGATCAAAGCTGGAATGGCTACCCACTACAGTTAAACCTTAAGGGGGGCGTTCGTACTGTCTCTTTCTCAAGTTATCAGGGATGCAGGAGAAGCACGATTTCCTCTGTTGCTCTTGTTACCACACCTCTTACTCCGTCAAGACTGCGATCCTCCCAAACCCACTTCTGCATCTATCAAAGGGCCGGCTGCTCTCTGGCTCTGCCCCTTCTGTGATGCATTCTTCCAAACAGTCCTGACCAGGGCCTCGCCTTAGGAGCTCAGGCCACGCTATAGCTGTAACTGCCACATCATCCCAACTTAATCCTGTTGGGAGCCGTGCGACCTAGTTTCAGACCAGTATATGAGTACTTGTCCAACAGGTTTTCAGATGAAACAAAGCCCACAGGGACAGTCTCACTCGGCGAGGACCAGAGGACTTGGGGACAGCATGGAATACTGCTGGGACAGTTCGGCCTGCACCGTCTCTTCTCTCTCATAATATTGATGATTCTCTTGGTGGTTTTTAGTGTCATTTTGTCAGTTACACATGGGACAGATGTGATCATTTCTGAAAACCCCATTTTTTTTCTCAAATATTTTCCCCTAAAATTCTTTGGGAGCTGATGCTTCTCAGGTTTCTTGTCTGGGGGTGCCAGCTGTCACTCCAGACCCTGGGAGCTGTCTTGATTCAGTGCTGACTGGATTGGAGGCAGATTATCCCTCTTTGTTAAGTTTTGAACAATATTGTTGTTCTTGAAAGTGTGCGCCTATGTTTATCACCTTTTAGTTTTGTAAAGCCAGGATGTACCTGGCTCGATATTTGGTAAAGCTAGCAAAATAACAAGTGTTGTTTTTGGTTTAAATTCTTGATGTAGAAATTGGGGGAAAAAACGTATTTGACATATTTTTTTTTGCTAGAGGTAAACGTTGGAGGGTGGGGAAAACATGCTTGTTTTGGAATTATAAATAAAGATGGTTCGATCTCTTCCAGGCCGGCCACTTGCATGAAACTCATCCGGTGGTTGGACAACTCACTTCTTCGTGCCAATGCCCCTTCCGTGTCTCAGGACCCGAACCCAGGCTTTGGTGGGACTGTGGCATAAGCCGTTGAGGATTCAGTGGCTGGTGCCGGTAGAAGGGATGTCTGCCTGTTTAACAGCCCTTAGCTTATGGCAGCCAGGGAACCAGAGATGAGACCAATAACTGCCAATTAAATAATCAAATCTCCTCACCTCCAACGTTTTGCAAACATCAGAAGGAGAACTTAAGTGAGAACTTGACCATCGATAGAGGACTTAATGGCATGTAACAGTACTTTGAGCAATGCTCAGCTCATGCCCAGCGTCTTAGGAAGAGGTGGGGCCCCTCACCTGCCACAGTCCTAATAAAAATGAACTGAGAGAATTTGGCTAAATAAAATAGAAAGACAAGCGTTCACTCAGGGTAAAAGCCAAGGATAAAAGGCGAGGTCCTCAAGCCCAGATGTTTTGCCTCTTGAGTCTGCCTCCTGTGTCACAGACTGTCAATAGAGCGGGATGGGTGCGACAAACACACCACTGCACTTTCTCTGGGTGTTGTTGCGAGCATGGAGCACTGCCTTAGCAGAGAGGCAGTTTCCATTAATTCATCTTCAGAGACAAAAGGCCCCGCTGCAGGGCATCTGGGAAAATTCCTTCTCCTCCTGATTTCCGGACAAAGGAATTTATATGCACATACTTTCCCTTGAGCATTCTTCCTGGTAATGGAAACCCATAGTTTTCTCCTTCAAAGCAGACTTCCCCAAGGCCACACACATCCAGCCTGGCAGCACAGCGCTGCTGCCCACCCCTTTCTCCCACCACCCCCAAGATGCCTTCTCTAAACAAATTACAACTGGAGGAAGCAAGCAGAGGACCAGGGCACCAAAGCTTCCCACTGTAAATACTACATGCCTGCCGCAAACAGCTAAGCAAGCCGTTTTGCTTATGTGCATCTGCCCCAAATTAGATATACTTCTGAATGGAATACCACAGATACCTTTGAAGTTTTTGCTATAGAGAGTTCTGCACCGAAGGGGCCTTTTCCTTGTTTACATAGCCTGTTCTGGTCTCTTGGAGAGACTGAGGGATGTTGGGTAACCACCCTGGTTTACATTAAGGGATGGTTGGAGCAGATAAAAGGACTTCGCCCGCTGAGTCATCCTGCCTATGTTATACCACCAGGGCAGTTTGTGCAAAGAGTAAATCAAGTTAAGCTGATGGAGCCTTGAGTTATGTATGCGGGGATCATTATACAAGATAATTTCATGCTTCTGGCAAGATTCAACTTGGCAGAGAGCTAAATGACCCCTTAGCCTATCCTCAACATGTGATTTTAGAAGGTCCTCATCACATGTTTTTTTTTTTTTGCTTACTCTCTTGTAAGCATTCACTAACGTCTCTCTGTTTACTAGATGAACAGTGTTCTTACGTTTAGTGCACTGTGAACCTGTAATTTAGAGGACTTCGAAAGGAAAAGAAAACCAAGACGTTGTTGAGGGACCAACATTCAGGTTGCATAAATCAGAGAATTATGGAAGTAAAGGAAGTCAAAAGAACATTGCACAGGCCAAATGAAGCTGTCTAGAGGTGACATTGGGTTTAATGACTGGAAAGGCAGAGAATCCACAGACCCAGAGCAGAGGATCTGTAGAGAAAACAATGTGACATACGTGCAGGTGAAGCCAAATGGACTCTGTACATTGTTAGCTGCTGAGCTAGACAGGCACATTTAGGGAGAAAGTCCTGCATGACATACGCTGAGATTAGTCCTTATGTTTCAGGTAAGAATCCTGTGAAAAGTGTAGGTCACACAGCTGCTCTCACTCCATCTTTTAGGCACCTTTAGTAAACTTGGCTCATGAACCATACTCATAAGTTTCTTATATCACCATCTTTACAGCCCTGGACTAAATGTGCTCAGAAGACTGCCTGCCACTAAATGATGGCTTCTCCATGAAAAGCTCTAGACTCCTCTAACTAGCCTCCTCCACCACATTTAAGGTGACCATAAGAAATATAAGATTCCAGGGTTGGGGATTTAGCTCAGTGGTTGAACGCTTGCCTAGCAAGTGCAAGGCCGTGGGTTCGGTCCTCAGCATTGGAATATAAATAAATAAATAAATAAATAAATAAATAAATAAATAAATAAATAAATAAATAAATAAATAGAAATAGAAGATTCAAAACAAACAAACAAAGTCTGAATGGCTGGGCGGTGGTGGCGCACACCTTTAATCCCAGCACTCAGGAGGCAGAGCCAAGCAGATCTCTGTGAGTTCAAGGCCAGCCCGGGCTACAGAGTGAGTTCCAGCAAAGGCACAAAGCTACACAGAGAAACCCTGTCTCGAAAAACAAACAAACAAACAAACAAGAAATAGAAGATTCCCTACTTGGATACAAAGTCCCTGCACTTGCAAACAGGAAATTCTCAAACTTCCAGTTGTATTCTCTTAGCCCAGAAGGCTGCCTTGAACAGAACACACACTTCCCTTAAGAGTTTTGTGAAAGTTGACAAGAGATATTGTTGGTTAATTCGGGGCTGGCCGCCGCGGGAGGAGAGTGCTAATCAGAAGAATCATAAGCCGTGGTTACCTTTTTCGAACTTTACTGGGAGTGAGAGAGAGGACAGATGGAAGGAGAGATCAGGAAGAGAAGAGGGGCACACAGAGGGCCCACCTGCTTTTTAGGCTGGGACACTGTCACAGGATGGTGACGTAATTAAGGACAGAATCCTTACAGATATGTCCTTAGGACTCTCTTTTCTACCAAGTGTTTTCTACCAAGCTATGAACAAAAGTCAGTGAAAAGGGCTAGCATTGTGTGGAACTCCAAACAGACACAAGCGAGACCACAATGGGTTGGCAATTGATTTTGTCATGAGAACGCAACTCGAGATTTGATTTTATTAAGATATTACCTTTAAAGAGATTGAACAGACACCCTCTCTTCAGAATAATCTGCAAACATGGAGTTTTACTTTTCATTGACTCTACATCCCTGTTTGCAAACAAGTTAGCGGTTCCTGTAGAATAAGCTCATTAGAGGTCCCCGGATGATGTTGTTATCTCACATTTCATGTGTGTTTATTTGGGCTTGGGGTGACTTTCTTGTTTGTTGTGTCTTTTTATTTTTTTCTCAATACTTGAAGTTAAATCTATGGTCTCTGAATGCTAAGCCAGCTCTCTACCACCGAAGGATAGCCCCAGCTCTTTTTTGACTTTTTGCTTTGAGACAGGTCTTACTAAGTTTACCAAGGTCTCCTTGAAAACAATGGGTTTTGAACTTACAGTCTTCCTGCTGATGAGAACAGAAGACAGAAACTAATCAATGGAACAGGGATGCCCAAACAGAAGCCTTGGAGATGTCCTTGCTGGAGCTGGGAATCCTGGGAGAGAGCTCTGCTTCCTGTTCATTGTTACCTCCTGTGAGCACCTGGACCTGAAGACTCTGGATGCCTATATGGCTAAAGCTAAAAAAAAAAAAAAAAAAAAAAAAAAAAAAAAAGGCTGGACACCTGGTTGGGCCAACTAAACTGACCAGCTAGCTCATTCTCCTCCTCAGACCTCACCTCACTCCCTGTTAGGGGTTTAAAATGCCCCCATACTAGCTGCTCCATTTCCTGAGATTCCCCCTCCTGATGCACACAAGCTCTACTCACCTCCTCTCTCCCTCCCTCCCTCCCTCCCTCCCTCCCTCCCTCCCTCCCTCCCTTTTTCCCTCTCTCTCTCTCTCCCATTTAGGCTCCCACTTATAAATGTACAATAAAACTCTCTCTAAAACTCACCCTCTGTGGGCCCTGAAGTTCATTTTTCAAATTCATGACACAAAAAAGTAAAGCCATTGACTGGGAGCAACTTTGGAGGCTGTTGAGTTTCCCCTGATCTCTGCTTCCTAACATAAAAAAGGCTCCGCCAATGTCAAAGACACCCCAGTAACCCTTCTGGTAGCACAGCCTAACCTCCTTTGTAGCTAGGAGTACAGGCCTGCGCCACCAGGCCTGGCTGATGTTTTTAATCACTGATGCTCTCAATTAGTAAGGGAAAAGGATTAGCACAGAACTTCAGGGAACCAAAGCATAATTTGGTGTGTGTGTGTGTGTGTGTGTGTGTGTGTGTGTGTGTGTGTGTGTGTGTTGGCAGGGATGTGGGTAAGAGATGGTAATAGGAAGAAATAGATGGGTAGATTTATAATCTAAGAAGAGATGACTAAAGAGAGAATTATATAATGTTCATATAATCCACAAGGAAAAGTTAAGCCTAATTTATAGCATGATGGTATCCCAAAGGAAGTTCAAAGCTGATCTAGTCATATATCGTGATTGTCACCCCTTTACTCCCTCCATTGTACTGCGTTCCCTTTAACAGGTCAACAGACCACCTGTTTCAGTTTAATTGTGCCCAAATACAATTTTATAAAGCTAAAGATACGATTCTCCAGTATTTATTGATTGCTTGTTAAGAGTTTTTAAATCACATTAATAAGGAAACTGATGGCAAGTTAAAAGACAAGGGAAACTGCTGTATATAGTCAGTGAAAAGGAATGGAGATGCTTACAGTTTGCTAAGAATGATGCTAAACTTACAGCCTTTGCCATTATTTTCTCCAAAAGATGGGAATCACTTGTGCCTTCTCAGTCTTCCACAAGGTAATATTTAACTTTAAGTCCAACTAGACCTACCAGCACTTCAAAAACTTATAAGTAACCAGAAATCACCTAGAGACCTCACCTCTACTAAGGCTGGAGTGAAATCCAAGAATCCCAACTTACTCTTCCAATGCTGGTCCAATGACCAACTTTGAATAGTATTCCAGTTTGACATAGAAAGGGCAGGCAGAAATAGTTTTGTCTTACTTTCAAGTGTTAGGATGAATCATAAACAACTTGTAAGTAAAGCAGTATGATTATTATCTATCTTAAAAAAAAAAAAACCCTACGTTTTGTCTAGTTCTGGATTAATGCCAGCATTTTCACTTCCCATTATGTGTTTCTTGGTTGGTTGGTTGGGTTTTGTTTTGCCCAGGAGTGTAACCTGTTTCCCTCCTCCAGTCCCATCAATTTTGTAGACAACCACTTTTGCGTTTATTTGTAACTTCATTTTAACTTTCCTTATTTGCATATGCATATAGCAACATGTGCATTTCTCTGAACATTCTTTTGAACTAATTGTCACATTTTACTCAGTTAACTCAGTGACTTAAATAAAATTCGTGCCACATGCTTATTTTCTCATGACATGAGTCAAGTCTCTATCTTCTTTAAAATATTATCCTTTAACAGATATTCCCTCTTAAAAATTACCCTCGGACGTGAAATTGTGCTTTTGGTTGACTCCATGTCACTGTTTGAAAACAAGTTACTGGTTCATTCCAGCAAAATTGCTTGGGGTTTTTGTATTTCGTACCACTGAAACATCAATTTTAAAATTTAGTCTACTGGGTCACTGAGCAGACTTGGGTCCTATGAGTTCCAGCTGCCTACTTCCTTCTACAATAACACAGCTGCTCTTACATATTTAACCCTACTTTCCTGTTGCCATCTATCTAACTCAATGAATTCAAGTTCGCTTCCTTCACATCTATTATTTAGAGGGATAGCCCAGCCATTCTTATTACTCAGGGTGTTGACCTCGGTCTTTAATTAACAACAGCAAAACCACAAAACATGTGCTACCTGTTTTAAATCCTACAAAAGTTTTGTTGGCCGGTAGGGTATGAGGAGGAGGCAAGTTTGTGGGCCATCTTAGAATCCTTTGGATTTCTAGGGTCAACAGGAAATCCTAGCTGCCTGGTGGGGTCACAAGAGAGATATTTTAAACTGGAAGTTCATGGTGCTGGATGCCACCTCGCTTCTGATCAGGGTTGCTTTCTTCCAGGACAGCATCTGTGTTCTATAAGAGGAGCTTGGATTCTCTGTACGCCCCCCGGAAGAAGCCCTTCCTGGGCCCCTTGGCTCTGGAATTCATAACAGACCCAAGTTTGACTCTCAAATGTCAATTCCTCCTCTGTGATCCCTCAGCTGCTTTATTTGGAAAACATAACACTCATTTCTAAGCATGAATTATTCTTTGTGTTTTGTTATTTCCCTATGCTTGAGAAATGTTGTATGTTGTGTTATAAGGGATATGGAGGACTGGTGCAGTTAACTCCATGCAACAATCGTGTGGCAAAGAAGAAATGGCATCACTCATTTCATCTGCATTTAGCAGAAAAGGCCCCAAAGTTTTTAATCAATTGCTTTCTTACAATTGCCATATGTATGATCTCTTCCAGAGTGTCATGTAATCTCTATATCCCAAGTTCTTATGTTTTCATAGAAAATAACCTATTCTCTGTAGCAATTAAGAACATGTGGAAAATATAGAAAAAAAACTTTATCCGTACTAAACATGTAATGGCTTTTGCTTCTTGCCATTATTTCTTAAACAAATACTATAACAAGAAATGCATAGCATACATGTAGGCAACCTAGAGATACTTAAATATACAGGATGGTGTGCAAAAGTTGCTTGTAAATTCCATACCACTTAATGTAATTGATTTGAGCATTTAAATATTTGGAGTCTGTAGAGTTTCTGGCAACCTATCCCTCATAAATACCTAGAGACAATCATATTTGCAGAGTGTAGGATTTTTCTAAAAGACTATGATTTTATTTCATTTTCAATTATGTGTATGTCTGTGTGAGTGCAGGTGCATACAGAGGCCAGGGCTGTTAGATTCCCAAGATCTGGAATTACGGGCAGTTGTGGGCTGCCTGACAGGTGATGGGAATTAAACTCGGGTTCTCTGGAAGAGCAGTACATGCTTTTGGTTGCTGAGCCATCTCTCCAGCCCCTAAAATGGACTACTTTAACTAGTGCTTTAGGTACTTTTCAAACAGGAATGAGTCACCTTAAATTTCCATAAACATAGAAATTTCTTTTAGGACTCATGGCAAATAGGACACCCACATTTCACCATACTGTTGTGAGGTATCTGCCAGAAAGAACTACTCAGACACAGGTTCAACTCAATAGAAAGTTTTTATTAGCCTACCAGTGACTACACTGGGTGCTTGGAATCCCAGTTCAGATCCAAACCTTTCTCAAAGTGAGATTTTAAGGACAAAACCCATGTCCTGGGTTGACATACCCCAGTTAGCGAGAACAGTGAGCCAGAAGCAGAACCATGGACTTCCATGGATTAGGCTTATATTCTTGTTTCAGCAGGTGTCGCTGCCTATGTGTTGGGTTCCAAGACCTGGATTGTCCTTTCATCATGGTGTCAGTTGTACCAAGGTCTGGGGGCCTGTTACATTCCCCACTGGTTCTATGGGCTTGAGTCAATTTATGGACTCATCTGAGGGCAGGGGTTATATCACCTCCTTAGCATTAGTAGTTTACCAGGACTAATTCTCTGTTTTGCATAGCTACGTTGGCACTTGAGAAACCAGGTCCTATGTTGAGAGCCAGAAGCAAAAGGAGTAATGGCTCAGTCATGGGCATAAGCAGGTGACCAGGAAAACAAAGATGGGTGCCAGTTGTTAAATTCTTGACATTTTGTTTTTTCCTGAAGGTTATTACTGACCAAGGCTAATCCTTCTCTAATTATCCCTGACCAATTGGTTTCTCCCAGCACCATCATAAAAAGGAGGTCCAATCCTCTTTGATTCTGAAGAACAACCTTGGCTATGGAATGTAATGGAGCCTCCAGGTGGGAAACAGAAATTTCTAGATGACACAGGTCTGTGTCTACTTGAGCACTGGGTTCCTTAAAAGTTTTATCCCCCTCAGTAGGGATGAAGTTTCAAATGCAGTGGAGTCTATCCATGTCTGCCCCGCCAACAGGGGAAAGAGAATATGGATGACTCACTGGACACTGGGAAGCCCAGAAACTAGATTTAGGTGGGTCCTGCCCTCTTCTCCATTACAAATGAATACCTGTAACATGCATAAGGACACAAAGAAGTGGGGTCTCCTCCAGTGTGACCAATTCAGAAGATGTGCACTTGGTTAAGTTGTTAGTGCAAGCTAGCCAAGTAGTCTATGGGGCCTGGAAATGCACTCAATTGTCACTCCTGGAATGCTGTGTATGGCTACAAGAATCTGCACAGGGGGACTCAGGGAGTATCTCGGTGACTAAACAGGTACCCTTCCCCTGGAATTCCCCCAGGGTAAGCTTAGGTTGGTCCCCATTTACAGCTGTTAGGGTTGGAAGTGAGTTTATTGTTTGATTCGTTCCAATCACAACATGATATAGGGTTTTGGGGTCCAGGCACAGCCAGCAGTCCTGACCAATGTCTAGTTGAGAATGGGTAAGGGATTGATACACTCTTTCTAGCATCCCAAACATGGAGGGGCTGGCTTCTGCTGCCTCTAAGACCCTTGACTTTGAGGGTATCAAAGGAATTCCTGGGGAAATTGGAGTTTGGGGGCTTGCCACTGTAGGGTGCTCATATTCTGGGCATACCAAGATAGGCTGGTTTATGCTGATGGGCCAGATGACTCTAGGTCCAAATTTCTTTTAGAAAATAAAGGTCCTGCCTGGATCTGGACCATGTAGGTATAACCTGACTCCCAATGTTCTACAGGTTTGCCAGTCATGACTTTTGACTTCCTGACAGGCCCTAACCTTTATGGCTATAGGACTGCATTGCTCGGGACTACAGGTGGGTGATGATGGTTTAGTTTCTAGGACTAGGTGGGGATCAGTGTGCCCATAGGAGGACTCAGTTTCACATCCCCACTGAACACAATGGTATTCGCCTGGCTGCTGGCAGCTCTGGGGCCATCAGCTGGACAGGCATAGTACTAGAGAGATTGGAGCCCTTTCTCTTCACCAGTAGATCCCCAGCCCCAGAGGCACACTCCTCCCTAGGAGCAAGTGAGCAATCCCTCAATAGACTCTGGATGCAATATTCTACAGAAATCTACCTGGCAGGTGGGTTCGGTCTCAGTGGATAGACTGACTATGAGCACCCAGTCCTGGTCTTTTTTAATTCCCATATCCAAGGATTTGGCTCATGGGGGTTTGGGGCTTTTCCCACAGGGAAAAAAGAGATAAAATAGGACAACCATAATTATAGGACTCATGTGAGTCTTATCTTTAAGGGGTTGGAGGACCTGGTAACAACCCTTCTGTTGTTATCTTCTGTAGCCTTCTTCAGCTGGGTGTAGTGGGTCCACAGGGTCACACTGGCTACCTTCATTGCTATAGGGGTGAAAACCACAGGTTATGGGCCTTTACATGGTGGCTCCAGATTCTGCTTTGGGATTCTCTTTACCCATGTAAGGTCACCAGGCTGGGACTTGGAGGCAGGCTCAGATAGGCAAGAGACCTGTCTGATGGATCTCTTGTCAGGATGTGGGGGTGGAAACTGTTAGTAATTTCTGCCTCATGAACTTCTCAATATAAAGTGCATCTGGCCCTCAGAAGGGCCAAAGGTAGGAGGCTGGCCCAATTTTCACTGGTCTCAAGGACATATTTAGTTTACCTTTCTTGAGCCTTGTGGCCTCTAGGCACAATGCAGTTTTCAACCAACATGTAGGACCCTTACAAGATTTAGGGAGACTTTAGCCATGAAGGCTGAGCCATTTTCAGACCCCAGGCAGATGAGCACTCCAAATTTAATGTAATATCTGGGCCTGAGTAACTCAGCAGTTTTAGTTGACCAGATGGACAGCCTGGGAGAGTTTGGCGATGACATCTGTCTTCCAATAATGCAGTGAGAACAGGTCTCTCATCCACCAAGAACCACCATCCATTTGCCTCCCGTTTGGCATCTTCCCTTTATGCCCATTTAGTTTCTTCCTGTGCATAGGCTGGGCACTGGAGCGATTCAGCTTCAGGCAGGGTAACCAAGATCTGGAGAGGCCCTACTGGATCCAGGGCCACCTTCTGCGCTGCCAACTTTGCTGTCCTGTTCCCTTGGGGGTGGCCCTCTTGATGCCTTTGTAGTGGACACTGGCTACCTTGATTTACAGCCATCTGGTGTCTAGTAGGGCCGAGATCTTTTCTTTGTTTTTGATTTCCTTTTTGGGGTGAGGTGAGGAGCTCCCTCTCTATATAGAGGGACCCCGAGGACATGGGCTGTGGCAAATGCATACCAACTGTCCTTGTACACAGTGATGGCTTTGACCTTCTATCGGTGACATGCCTGGGTTAACCCCAGGAGCTTAGCCCTTGTGTTGAAGTCCTTTGGCTGAGAGAGTAGGCCCACACTGTCCTGTCCAAGGTGACTACTGCAGCCCAGCACACCTGATTCCATCTTGAACAAAACTCCTCCCATCAGTGAACAGTACCTCCTCTGCTTCTCATAGCAGGGCATCTGTTGAGTCAGGCTTAACAGACTGGACCGTATCAGTCATTTTCAGACAAAGCAAGAATGAGGAAGTGCAGACAGAGGAAGCAGGCTCCTGGCCTGCCATCCCTGGAGTGGAGCAAAGGATGCAGCAGCCACAGGGACAGCAGCAACAGCAGTCAGAGCCAGGGGGAGGGCAGGCTGCCAGAAGTAGGAGATGAAGTTCCTTGAGTCCATCTTTTACTATGGCCACAAGAGCTTCCATGTTGTCAATGCCCACCTGGGTGAGCTGAGCTGGGTGCTCCTGCTGACTGGAGCTGAGAAGTCAGGCCACCTCTCTTTGGGGGGTCAGTACTGGTGGACCCATCCTCATCCACTATAACACCACAAAACTATACCCTGCTGTGCTTCCCATAGACTCCCAGACTTGGTGGAGTCCGATGACCATACATGGTTACTGTCTAGGAGAGGCTCTGTTGGACTATTGTCTGGCGACAGGCTGGCTGGGCTGATGGATGAAGTTTTACAGAATCAGATGCTGGTCCAGGAGAAGTGCCTGATAATGCATTATATGGGTATTGTACAACCACCTCTGGGTTTCCCCTCAGGAAGGTCTCTACAGAGTATAGAGTAATTATGAACAATTCCTGATTCAACGTCAGTTTGTCAGCTTCCTTTGTAGCAGCAACTGCCTGCAAAAAATCCAGCCAGCTCGCAGAAACAGGATCAAGTCTTTTGGACAGAAAGTGCATTGACCTCTTCCAGGGTCCTGGTGTCTGGGCAAGGACTCCTTTTGTAATCATTTACATAGCACAGAGCACTCTTGTGGTGGTTTGAATGAAAATGGACCCCATAGTTTCAGAAGGACTGGCACCATTAGGAGGTATGGCCTTGTTTGTTGGTGGAAGTTTCTGCCCTGCCAGCCATTCCCAAGTAACCGCACAGAGGCTTATATTAATTACAAGCTCAGGCTTGTTACTAGCTAGCTCTCACATTTTAAATTAACTCATTTCTATTAATCTATGTGCTGCCACATGGCTCATTGCTTGTTACTTCATTCTGTACATGTCCTGCTCCCTCTGCATCTGGATGGCAACTCTCCTGATTCCGCCCCTCTTCTTCACATCATTCTGAGTTTGGCTTTCCTGCCTAATCTTATCCTGTCCAGTAATTGACTAGTCAGCTTCTTTATTAAGCCAATCATGGTGACATATATTCACACAATGTACAGGAATACTCTACACTTGTTGGAGTAAGTATGACCTCATTGCAGTAAGTATGTCACTGGGGGTGGACTTTGAGATTTCAGAAGCTCAAGCCAGGCCCAGTGTCTCTCTCTTCCTGCTGCTTGCCAATCCAGATGTAAAACTCTTGGATCCTTCTCCAGCACCATGTCTGCCTGAGTGCTGCCATGCTTCCCACCATGACAATAATGGACTAACCCTTTGAACCTGTAAGCCAGCCCCAATTAAATGCTTCCTTTTATAAGAGTTGTCATGGTTATGGTATCTCTTCACAGGAATAGAACTTTGACAGAAGTTGGTAGCAGGAGTGGGATATTGACATGATTGGCCAGACTGGACTTTGGGATGTGGATTAGGAAAGCAGCTGAATGCTTTAACGGGTGCCTAATGGACCACACTAGTAGAAGCATGGAAGACAGTGGTACTGAGGATGATTTGAACTATAGGGGCCTTGCTCAAGAGGTTTAGTAGGAGAGGAATATTAATATGTGGGCTAGAAACCATTCTTGAGATATTTGGCAAAGAATGTAGTTGCTTTCTGACATTGTCCAAAAAAATCTGCCTGAGGTTAATTGAAGAGTTATGGATTAACAGCTTTGGCAGAGGGGATTTCCAGACATCCTAGTATTAACTGTGTTGCTTGGTTAGTAGTGACCACTACACATTCAAACACCTGAACAGATGAGGGAGTCTGGTGACGTTTTACACAGATCCAGGACGCTGAATCAGTGGCCACTTCTGGCCTCACCTGTGTGTCCAAACATAAGGTATCTTAACCAGAAATACCTCTGGAGGTGACAGACCAGGTGAATTTCAATGTTGTTTCCTTTTGGAGTGGAAGAGTTAGGCAGTGACTGACCAGAGGGAGTCCTGGGGCCTTGGAATGCCTCAGGTTGCATACCCCTAGGAGTACCTTGACCACATACTCTTCCCCATTCTGAAGGGCTCCAAGATCCTCAGTTTCTCAAGGTCTGGTGTCTTTGTATCTGGTCTCACTGGAGCCTCCAGAAACATTATGAGGTATCTGTGGGGGAGACCATGCACACATGCATCTAAGCCAATAAAAAGTCCTTATTAGCCAACCAGTGATTCTGGGAGTTCAGAATCCAAGTGTAGCCCTGAGCCTTTCTCAGGGTGGGCTTTTAGGCACAAAAACCATATCCTGGGTTGACACATCTCAGTTCACAAGAAAAGTTAGCCAGAAGCAGAACACAGAAGCCAAAAAGCAAGCTTATTACTGAAGGGTAAATGTCTGAGCTCACTTCTGGATTTGAGCACTCAACAAACCCATCAATCCCTAACCCCCAAGTTCAAAAACCCACCAGTCCCTGAGCTTGAAATCCTACCAATCCCTGGGCGTGCCCCAAGCTCAGGACTTGAAATCCCACCAATCCTCACCCTGGAAATCTCCACCCTAGAGGACTCCTACTCCAAGTAACACCCAGAGGTGGTATTCAAGATTTAAGAGTTATTGAAATTTAATAGCAGGGAGCAGAGGAGATGAACTTACTAACTGGGAATGTGGGTCCATGAGAAGTGCATGATGTGGGCTCAACAAACATTAGGTAAAGGATGTACCCACATGATACATGTGTGGGGTCAACAGCACAGCTTTGAAGGCCCAGTGGCTGCACAGAGAGGGCTCACTCTTTCAGAGTGTTCTGAGACACACTTCTTTCATTAAGCAAAAGGGGTTTCACAAGTTGACTTTAGAGACAGTAGCATCATTAAATTTCTCTGTCCCTTCCATGAGGAAGTACTGACTGAAAATGTGTTCAGGAAAACATATTCCTTTTACAGGGTAATAGCTTGATTAACTCCAATGCCCATATGGGCAGTTAATGGTTTTTACTAGGGCATTTTTGTCTCAGGCCCTGTCATCCTTGTCTTTTTGGCATTGTAGGAGTCTTGGGAATGAAGAAGGGAGCTCCAGGTCCTGAACTCCATTTGATGCCCTATTCCAGTGGTTCTCAACCTGTGGGTTGACTAAGGCTGTCAGAAAACCCAGATATTTACATTAAGATTCACAACAGTAGCAAAGTTACAGTTATTAAGTAGCAGTGAAAATAATTTTATGGTTGGGGATCACCACAACATGACTAAACTGTATTAAAGGGTCTCAGCGCTAGGAATGCTGAGAACTTCTGCCCTATTCCCTTGGGGTTTCTACACGCCACCAGGGGTGGTTCTTTCACCCTCTCACCAGAGCAATGAGGAGGGGCACATGCACAGGTGAGGTCAGGTCTGTTGAGTAGTAGTTCCCCCTGGTATTAAAACCATCCATCTTGTAAGGGAACTTCTTAAAAGATAGAATGCAAAAAGGGAAATAGAATGACAAGATGTTTTAAGACAGAATGTTGACAGGGAGGTGACCAAAACGATGTCCTAAGCAGAGGTGAAACATTCCATCCTGAAGAGAAGCGTATTAAGAAAGTAAGCAACTCAGAAGAGCTTCAGGAAGTCCCTGAAACTGACCAGATGCACTAGGCCCCTCCCTAAGATTATACAAGCAGTAAAGACTGGTGAGAATCACCCTCAGACAAGTCAGGTTGCCTAGACACTCAGACCACCAGAGCTTCCTGGAAGACAGAAACCAATCCAGCTGCCTAGGAAAGGCTTAGACCAACTGAGCTACCTATAAAGGATGCTCACTAATCTGTTGAGTTGCCTGTGCAGTGAACTCCAGATCGCCAGCTTTTGTTAACTGTCACCAATGTGAGGGTGGGCTTTCAGTGGTACAGCTTTCTTTGAAACATATCTGTTCCTGTAAGTAACCCCTTACTCTTCTCTTTTTATTTTTTATTTATTTTTTATCAACTTTTTTTTAATTAGGAAAATTTTTTCATTCATTTTACACAACAATCAAAGATCCCCCTCTTCCAAATAAAACTTATTGGTTCACCAAGTTGAATTTTGGTGGTATCCATGCTTTGGTTCCCTATCTCGGGTGAGTAGATGTTTGTTCAGATCCCAGGACCAGTGAGTGTCACACAGGGTATCAGATACCACTCTTACTAGTCTGGCTGCATTCTCAGGCTCCCTCACATCCCTTCTTTTTTTTATTGGCCAAGCATGTGGTTCACACAGCCTCTTTTTGCTTTCTTTAGATCACTACCATACTGTGCCAGTTAAATCTTGCTAAATATTTAAGCACACATAGGGAGGTGGATTTTATTTGAGAGAAATCACAGCTGAAGCTTTTTCAGTCACCCTTATCCCTGCCTTTCCCTTTCCTGTGGATTCTATTTCCTAGTGGGTTTCTAGGCTCCTCTCTCCCCACCAATCCTAGCTCATCTGTTCCAGCTCCCTAAACCTCCATGTATTTATCATCACCACACACTGAGCTAATACAGCACCACTAAGTTTACACACAGGCTCTCATCTACAATATAAACGTGTGCTACAGCGAGGCGCACACTCTAAAGTCACTTCCAAGTGCAATTGCTCAGTCAATGCCTCACTTGCAGTCTTTTACCTCTCCTCTGCATGGCGCGGGGGGGGGGGGGGGGGATAATAAAACACATAAAATTCAGGCAAACAAGGCTCAAGAGGGAAAAAGGAGGAAGGGTAAGCACCCCGAAAAGAGCTGTCTTAAGCACAAATGAGTCCATAGATGCACAGAATACTAAAGCAAATGTTAGCAGCTGGTGTTCCATCTCTGGAATCCTGTGTCTAGAGAGAAATGGTCAAATTGCTGCATTCAGGATCGTGGCCAACTGTATTAATAGGACTTTTGAGCTGGTATGTACCAGAGGAAGATACTGAGAGCAATAACTACGATGACATAAATGTGTGCCTCCTCGCATCAAAATCCTGCTGGTGACAGGGAAACCATCATGGTTTCGACTCACCAGTCCTGAGAATCTCTTCAGATGCCCTTGGTAGGCACGACTGCTGCTCCATCGCTAAACTTCAGTCAGGATTTAAAGGACCTCGAAGTCAGCACAAGACGCCCCACGACCAAGTTCTCAGCACAAAGGAGACTTATTTGCCTCAGAGGAACAAAGGGTGGGGACTAAGAGACAAAGACAAGAGATAGAGGACAAGGGAGAAGGAATAAGGGAGAGGGGGAAGGGATATTTACCCTGGAGGGACAGAGGACTGCCTCTGGATAGAGAGGAGACTAGTGGTTGTTTGTGTTGGTTGCAGTTCCATCTTATCTGGGTCATTATCCCTTATTACTCCTTGACAATATTTGATAATCATTCCTATTGTATATAGTCTTGTATTAGGTTAGAACCTTCTTATTTAGACAAAAGGAGGAAATGTAGTGGGTAGCTGTTCCAGCTTTGACCTGGAAGTACTACTCCCATTGAGGCTTCAGTAACTGTCAAGCCTACAAGGCGGGTCAGGAACAGGAACCCTTAAGACCCGAGATCCAGATGTGCTGGCTCTCTTGGTTCCTGGATCCTGGACGTTGGAGGTAGACTGAGCAGAGTTTTCCAGAGAACACCGCTGGACTGTGCTACACCTCTCCCAGACTCTGTAACCTATCTCTTTACTTGTAAGTTACCCCACAAAATAAACCTCCCTTTTAACTACGTGGAGTTGCCTTAATACTACAACCAATAGGAGACAGACATGGCCCATAAGCAAATGGCAGTTTATAAAGGGACCAAGAGAAACTCTACGTTAGGATGAGTTGGTTTAATTTTACTTGGGCATGTTAATTAGGGTGAGCCAAAAGAGGACTTTTGATTGCTGGACTTCAATACTTTGATAGCTGGGCCTTGGAAGTCAGCCTCAGGGGGAAGAAGTGGCCAAATCAGGGAGTGGACCTTGGTGGCTAACTTCAGGAATGTAATCCAATGGTTTGGCAAGGCAGAGGGAATGGGGAAGAAGGGTAAAAAGCAAAACCTGTTGGCGAGAGAGATGTTTGCCATGTTCAGGCCTGCTAGAGCTCTTCAAGGATCCTCTGGGTCCTCCATCTGACTAGTCATGATGACTGACTCGCTCTCTACCATTAAGAATCCAATCTAAACAAGATTCTAAGTTGCTCCATCAAAATCCTCCTGCCTTCAATATTTGACCACCTCTAGTAGCCTATGCCCATGCTTTCTCTAAAGCATTCACTATCACCACGATGATAGGAGGCAGAGAGCCAGTTCTTCCCCATTATAGTGTCCTGACACACTACATAAGATAGAGAATGCATCTGTGTCTCTCCTCAATGTCAGATTTATTGAATAACAACAAACTCACAGGACAGAATAATTTCATTGGGAACACTTTCAAATACTCTTAGACTACAAATTATATACCATATAGTAAATATGCATCTCTAGCTACCTCTCCACCTGTCTCTGTCTGTCTGTCTTTCTGTGTGTGTGTGTGTGTGTGTGTGTGTGTGTGTGTGTGTGTGTGTGCTTGTCTGTCTGTATGTGTGTGTGTTATTCCTTCATTTGCTCACCACCTCTTATCAGGTCAAATCCCTGAAGTCATGTGGGAACGTCATGGTGTCAGACAGATCATACCATGCACATGTCTACCCAGGAGCAAAGACATCTTCCATCCTCAAAATGGAATGAAAAGCTGCTTGTAAAATGGAGTCTCTTGGAGGAAGGCACAGCTTGAAAACCCAACTATTTCATGCAGTGTGGAGTAAATTAGGGCAGGAGACTGCCTAATCTCAATGTAGTACCTTCCGAGGAGCTCTAGCATGGCTTTTAAAACTGTAACTTTAATTCTTTTATTGACTTTGTTCTTTGATAACTTCATATGTGTATAAAGTATGTTGTTTTGTTTTGTTTTTGAGACAGGGTTTCTCTGTATAATAGCCTAGCTGTCCTATAACTCATTTTGTAGACCAGGCTGTCCTGGAACTCACAGAGATCAGACTACCTCTGCCTCCCCAGTGCTGGGATTAAAGGTGTGCGCCACCATGCCCAGCCAGTATATTCTCTTTACTTCTGTCCCCCACCTTATAACATCCCTATTACACTCACTTCTCCCCACAAGTCTCTTTCCACAGTGCTGGTCAGTTTTTGTCAGGTAGAGTTACCCGGAAATAGAGAACTTCAATTGAGGAACTGCTTCATAAGATTGACCTGTGGGCATGCCTATAGAGCATTTTTTAAATTAATAATTGAGGTAGGAGGTAACATCCTACTTGTTGGACCCTGGCCCCCGTACTTGGGGAGCTGTTGCCTTGCTTGCTGACCTTGATCAGATGCTAATTCCCTGCTGGGTTCATTTCTCCTTAACCGCTTACCGAAGGTTCCTTGTTTGCATATCCTGCGTATTGGTGTAATGCTAGAATGTAAAACAGCTGTAGCGAACTTTTGCCCTCCCAGGTTCTTCCACTGTGCTGTAAATCTATATTCAAGGCCTCCTCCCTCCTTCAATAAAGGGCATTCTACTGAGACGAATGACCTGCTGTCTTGTCTCTCTGTTTTAATCCTCAGCCCCTCGCTCAGACATGATGAATGGGTAGTAACGCGGGCATTGCTGCACCTACTGGGAGTTGTGCCACCCGTGAGCAGGTGGCCCTGAACTGTATAAGAAACCAGGCTGAGGAAGCCATGGAGAGCAAGCCAGAAACCAGCATTTCTCCTCAGTCTCTGCTTCAGTTCTTGACTTCAGGTTCCTGCCTTGGTTTCCCCTGATGATGGGCTGTAACCTGTAAGATATAATAAACTGTTTCCTTGTCAAGTTGCTTTTAGTCAATGTTTTTATCACAACAACAGAAATAAAATTAGGACATCCACCTTCATATTTTAATTTATTTTGAGTTTGTTTTGAGACCCACTGAGTTTAACCAGACTCTTTTATGCGATAGGGGACTTGGAACTGTCCATTGGAATCCGGTGGGCTCCTCATTGAGTACAGTATTGAAAAGAATAACTGCTCTCCCCTAGAATCCATCAGTAGCCAGCAGTTCAGCAGAGAGCACTTCCTTGATCTATGATTGGCTGTTGGTAACCCCTGCCCTGTGTAAGCCCAGTACAGGCAGCCAAGGTGCTGTGGGATCATAAATAGATTAGCTGTGCCATGCCCAACAGACAGCATTTCACGGTCCTTCTCCATTTCTTCCTGCTCTTAAACTCTCTCCATTCCTTCATCACAATGATCTCTGGGCCTTAGCAGTATTATGATTGTCGTGTTGTGGCTGAGCTCTCAACTGTCGCTTGTTCTCAGCACCCTGAGCAGCCATGCACCTCTGCCTTCACCACAATTCATTTCAAAGATAAGCTTCTGTGATTAAGTGGGGGAACAGGAGTTGTCTATGGTTACTATGGTTAAAAACAAGCATTTAAAAGATATCTGGGAGCCCTGACAATTTAACGCAATAGCAGTAGTAAGTTCACAACTAAGGCCTAAGACATCAACCCTGGGTTTTTAATCAGGTTCACAATACCAGGCATGAATCCTCACTTGTGGAACACGCTTCAGAACTAAACAGAGTGGTTGGTGACCCCCACCACAGCCCTGCCACTGTTGTGGATACCGGTGGACATACCTTACCTAGAAGGCTGGTATTGTTGTTTGTAAGATTCACAGATGGGTCAGATCACTGATGCATTTCTTCCCCAACAGCCTGTCTAGCACCATCTGGCACCATGAAAGCTAGGCATTAGAGAGGAAACTTCCAGTTCAGTTCCAGAAGGGAGCTATGAAAAGCAGGAAGTGCCCTTAACTGCTCAGCCATCTCTCAGCCCATGGAAGACCTTTTGAAGACAGTGGTCTTAGCCTCTCTGCTGTCTTACATAGAGCTCAAACAACAATTTAGGGAACAGGAATGTAGGTGATCTCTCTCATTACCTATCTTCACATGTCACACATGTCACTGGTCCAGACAAATCTATTTCGGTCCCTGGGCATTTTAGTTGATGCAAGCCAACCCCAAACAGACTACTGTTGAGATTCAGAGAGAAGTGGGTACAACTCTCCACCAAACAGAAGACTCATCTGCTGAAATGTATGTCTTCACAATCCATATGTGACTAACACCACAATGAGTTCCCAAGATTGATAGACACGGTTGCCCACCAAGACTTTACAGCAGAGTAATTTACCAAATGTTTGAAATAGGTTGTGATGGGAACCTAAGGCCTACATTATAAGCACTTAATTAACTGTATGTAATAAATCATATATACATAAAAATATGTGTATATAGAAATAGTCATCTGATATGTACACACAAATATATACTCTATATGAATTCACACATCTATGAAGTGAAAATGTATCATTCAACAAAATATATCCGTGCACGTGAATTGCTCCCAGAATAGAAGCACCTTGATCCTATCTCTCATTTGAGTCCAGAGCCTGCAGAAAGCCTGAGCTGTCAAGACACACTCCCAGCTAAACTATGAGCTCAGAGAACTTACACTTGTTCTTGCTCCCTGCTCCAGGGCACGTGCCCTGACCTCAAACCCGTGATGATAAACTCAAGAAATTGTCGGATTTCTTTAGGGGCAATCACTGATGCTTACAGATGGGGGTAGACCCTTTTTTATTTTATGTGTTTAATATTTTTACTTAATTTTTAAGAATTTCATACATATTTTACACTATATTTTCATCAAATCCACTCCCACCCTTCAGTCCCTGATCCCTTCAGTGTGTCCCTCTGACAACTACGGGTCCTCCTCCTCCTCCTTCTTCTCTCTCTCTCTCTCTCTCTCTCTCTCTCTCTCTCTATATATATATATATATATATATATATATATATATATATATATTCCACTGAATCCAATTAGTGCTGCCCACATCCACATGGGTGCGTCAGGCACTACAGCTTGGATAACTTACCACATTCCCAAAGAAAAATGACTCTCCTTCCCCCAGAAACTATCAACTGTCAAGAGTTCCTTAGTTAGGGACGTGACTCATGAGCCCTTCCCCCATCTGTGCTAGAATTTTGACTGGCTTGACCTTGTTCAGCTGCTGTGAGCTCATGGGTGGAATCGTCACGTCACCTCTAGAAGACAGCCTATCACAGCACCCCTTCCCATCCTCTACCTCATTTAGTATTTCTGCCCTCTCTTCCGTGACGTTCCCTGAGTCTTGGGGTATGACACTGATGTCGCATTTACAGACAAACACTCACAGTCATTTACTATCAACAGTTTCACAAGTTGTGCGCCTGCGTTAACTGCTTTCTACTGCTAAAAGATGTCCTTCTGACCAAGATTGAGAGCAGTAAAAATCTATACGAATAAACATAAATATTTAAAAGTTTAACGTGACTATTTAGCGAAACAGTAATAGTAGTTTCCCCCAGGACCTATAACCTTCTAAGTTACAGGCTTATGAGCAAATTCACAGAACCAGGCACAAGCTCCCTCCTGTGGAGCAGTCCTGAGATCCAATCAGAAGGTGTGGCAGCCTTCATAACTTCCATGCCGTTATTGTGCCACGGGCATGCCTTGCCTGTCAGATTGGTACTATAGCATGCAGGGTCCAACGCTGGTAAGATCACTGGTGTCTTTTCTTCCTCAGCAACCACATTGTACCTTTTGGCACTATGGAAACTAGCCAGTAAGGAAGAAGCTTCCTGGTTAATCCCTGACCAATTTCTCTGCGTCC
The DNA here is from genome assembly GCF_007827085.1 of Peromyscus californicus insignis. Classification (NCBI taxonomy): domain Eukaryota; kingdom Metazoa; phylum Chordata; class Mammalia; order Rodentia; family Cricetidae; genus Peromyscus; species Peromyscus californicus. The sequence goes on from NW_026294595.1 coordinate 29,432,485, forward strand.
TGAAACCAAAGTGCGTGGTATCTGCAGCAACAGTGCTTTGCCATCTAGCTATGGTGGGCAAGGGCTTTGCCCTTTGGATGTCCTCTGGTGCTCTTTCCAAGGTGTTTCATCTGTGGTTGTTTTAAATAAGAGCTGCACATATAGAAGTATTACAGGAAACTGGAACACCCCCCTGCCCCGCAACAGCTGAGTGAAACAGTGAAGACTGAGACACCCTGTCAGACGGGGTGACAGAAGAAAAGGCAGATGGTGAGCTTTGATGTGTTTATTTGTTTGTTGTTGTTTAAGATATACTTATGTTTATTTCATGCATATGAATGTTCTATTTGCATGCATGTGTGCACACCATGGATGCCTGTGGAGGTTAGAAGAGGGTGTCAGATCTCCTGGAACTAAAGTAAGTTATAGGCAGCTGTGAGCCGCCGTGTGAGTGCTGGGAATCAAACCTGCTGTTGGTCCTCTCCAAGAGCAGCTAATGTTCTTAGCCACCAAGCCTTCTCTCCAACCCCTATTTATGTATTTTTTCACATTCATTTATTTTGTAGGGAGAGGGAGCACTTGAGTCCACACCTGTGTGCAGATGTAAGAGGGCAAGTTGAAAAAGGTGGTTTGCTCCTTCCACAGTTAGGTTCAGGAGCTCCAACTCAGGTCAGCAGGCAAGTGCCTTTATCTGTTGAGCCATCGTTCTGGCCCATAAGTGAGCCTTGAATAAAGTAACAGTGAAATGATCCTTGCAGAGCAACAACAGGTACCAGGTGGAAACCAAGAGCCAGATGCCGGCCCACTGGACTTGTCTGTTGTAATTTTCCAGCCAGTTAAAGATTGCTCTGGGAAGCCCCAAACTAAAGGTGTAGGTTCTGTATAGGAGGACTAACTGAATTTATCGTCACCACTTTCCCATTCAGTTTTGTGGTCAGGTAAAAGCTGCCCTGCCCCTGGTTTGTCTGTAACCTCACAAGAAGTTACTAGTTGCTCTGTTACTGGTTTACTCTTACTTAGTTGGTGAGCAGCAACACGAAGATTGGGTTTTGTCATCCAAGAACGTGTAATCTGACTCCTTACTCAAGTTGTAAGTCCTTGCCTTCAGTCAACAGAATGTCAAAACTACCAGTGACATCTAGGTGACCCATAGCAAACTGTGCTTACAATACTGTTATCCACCTATAGGCATTCCATCTACCACTTATTTTAAACATAGGATACATGACCTCAAACTGAGCATACTCAGCAACATACCCAACCTTACATGTGACAGTGAATCTTCCCTAAGTGTATATATACATGTGTATATTTCTTTTAATTTAAAATAAACATAAAAGGCCCCCTACTGGTGAAATTATTAAGGCAACTCCACATAGTTAAAAGGGAGGTTTATTTTGTGGGGTAACTCACAAGTGAAGGGATAAGTAACAGGGTCTGGGAAAGGTGTAGCGCAGTCCGGTGGTGTTCTCTGGAGAACTCTGCTCGGTCTGCCTCCAGCGTCCAGGGTGCAGGAACCAAGAGAGCTGGCCCATCTGGATCTCGGGTCTTCAGGGTCCTCCCTTGGCCCCACCTTGTAGGTATGACAGTTACCGAAGCCTCAATGGGGGTTGGAGCTTCCAGATCAAAGCTGGAATGGCTACCCACTACAGCCCCCTGCTAGCTTTGTTCAGCAAAGCACTGCACTGAAACACAGCAGCAAGCTCACGTTTCTCTAAGCGACAAACCTGACTCGATTTCCTGGCTGTGTTTATCAGCGTTGTATTCACCAGTGAGAGAACCCATTTTATTTGATTGTAGCAGGAACCATACACAAGTACTCCGAAAATACCTACCTACTCAAAAATCTTATTTTCTCCAACGTGTGCATTCTAGGCTTAATTATATTTTTTGGCTTCCCATGAGGTCAGGTGTAACTGAATTTACTCGATGGTATATGAGCAGAAAAAGTGTGGGCTGCTTCCAGGCCAGCTGTTTTAAGAAGTGGACCATGGGATCTGGATGCAGAGATCCATGACTAGGCCCCGGGTGGATCTCTGGGAGTCCAATTAGCGAGAATGAGGAGGGTTTATATGAGCGAGAATTGTTGAGACCAAGGTTGGATAAAGCACAGGGACAAATAGCCAAATGAATGGAAACACATGAACTATGAACCAATGGCTGAGGGGTCCCCACTGGATCAGGCCCTCCGAATGGGTGAGACAGTTGATTGGCTTGATCTGTTTGGGAGGCATCCAGGCAGTGGGACCAGATCTTGTGCTCATTGCATGAGTTGGCTGTTTGAAACCTGGGGCCTATGCAGGATTGTTTGGCTCGGCCTGGGAGGAGGGGACTAGACCTACCTGGACTGAGTCTACCAGGTTGACCTCAGTCTGTGGGGAAGGCTTTGCCCTGGAGGAGATGGGAATGGGGGGAGTTGGGGGGAAGGTGAGGGGGATGGGAGGGGGGAGAACAAGGGAATCCGTGGCTAATATGTAGAACTGAATTGTATTGCAAAATAAATTAATAAAAAAAAAAAAAGAAGTGGACCACAGACAGGATGCTGAAGGTAACAGAGATGGTGAGGCCGTAAGCTGGATCAAGGTGCTTGGGTTCCTGGAAGCTTTACTGGAGCAGGAGCTGACCTCTGATGGGAGATGGCTGCTAACAGACCAGGTGAGTGAGAAACAGGTATTTCTGCATATGAGTTAGTCTCCATGAACAGGTCTGCCTGCTGCCATGGCTTGTGTTCATCTTCTAGGACGGATATTACTGTTTCAGCAGCTCGAAGCACGAATTGATCTTCATGCTTCGATGCACACCTGAAGGCATTTTCTATTTCCTTTGTCTCTCCCACATTGGGATGGCTGAAATCCCACAAGCTGTGGAACCTGCTGAAGATCAAAGATATTCCATGCCAGACGACACTCAACAAACCAGCTTTAAAGATTTTGCTTCGGAGAACACAGAAAGCACATGCTTTATGATTGCCTTTAATTGGTACCTGTCATCTGCATGATAGAATTTTATTAGCAGAAGTGTAAACACTCGTTGCAATCCAAGAACACAGGAATCTTAAGCGGCTTATGAAATTCAATCAAAGTTCTTTTTCTTTTTCGTGTTTGCTGATAACTCATTAAATGATTCTCGCTGTTACAAGCTCCGCAGCCGAAATGTGCCTGGCAAGCAAAAGTGATAATGTAGGGATCTGAATTCAGCAAAGGGATGAGGGCTGTTCGATCTGGGCCCAAGTGGCTGCAATCCTTCTCCGCAGAAGAATTCAACATGAACAGGAGACTACCTACCACTCAGATATTAGTCCTTTTTAAAAGATGGATACAACCTACTGCTGCGTTTGCACATCTCTGTCTTTTCAAATCCATGAACTCTTCCCAGGTGAAAACGGGCATGTACATACACTTTTGTGTAGAATGTTGGTGTGTATATAACCTCAGGGAATCTTACTCTTATTCTGAATTCTTCTGGTGATGGGAATAGTCTCAAGGCCTGTAGTCTGTTTGATTGTGATTGGGTGGAATGCAGTTGTAAACCTTCTCATCTCCTAAGATTTGTTCCCAAGTAAAGCGACAATACATCTCATTATTTATGTACATTCAGAAGCTTAGGCTCCAGTGGCTTGAGTGACGATCTGGCCTACGACACTTCAATTTCTTCCTTGGTTCATGTACATCAATGAAATAGAAGGGTGAATAGGCTAGAGCTGTGTTAAAAAGCAAGGTGGGATGAGGCTAAAGGAATGAAGATCCTCACACCTAAGGCAGTTCTTCACTGGCCTGCAGGGCCAGTGTGCATCTTCCTCGTTCATCTGGAAGATGGCGACCCTGAGAAAGGCCACCAGATATCAGAAGGTATTCTGTGATTAGATGGTTCAGTGTCATGACTGCCATTTTGCAGATATTTAACATAGAAAAGGACACGTACTGCATAAAATCTCTGCTACATAATTCCTAAGCTGGTAAAAGGAGGTGCTACCTGCAAAAATCATTCTTGAGAATCTTCTAATTATTGGCTCAGATGTCAGAAAATCCAGTGTGATCAGAGTTCAACAAGATACGGAAAGTCTATAGGTCCTATCCATTATCCTGGTTGAATTTTCATATCTATACTAAATCGGTTAATGTTTTTCATACTGACAACGACTGTGAAGCATCTAAGTCAAAGGCATATCCAAAGAGTCTTGTGTGTGCGCCAGTGTGCTCTTCTCTTCTCAGAGCTTTCGCTGTGGTTAGAGGTTAACGGAACTAATTCAAAAATATAATGTGCTGCAGCTTCATTTGAACCCCATCTTAACTGCCAGGTTCTAGGTTCCAGTGAGTTCTTGTACTGTAGCTTTGTGTGAAGCCTGTCTTGCCAGCCTCTGCCTTTGACACCCCCCCCCCCACCAAAAGTGACAACCTCTTTCAATTCTAGCAAATTCTTCCTCTGATCTGACTTTCCAGCAAATGACTTGGAGGGCAGAGCATTCTCCGCACGCTAATGGCTAATGTGCATTTAGCAGGTAATAGATGTTTCAAAACTCACTTTAGCTTCTTTTCTTTGGTCAGAGCAAAACAAACAAGAGTCCTGGACCATTTTTCCTTCTCAAACACAATGTAAATCGAGGAAATAGTGAATTAAGCTTCAAAATCAGCTACTGGACACTACGTCTTCTGTAGGCCAAGTGGTCGCCAGAGTAAGACTCATTTCTCTTGGTGTCAAGACTTTGTAAGTTTAGACTTCTCAGAGAATGGCTGTGTGTTCTTTCTCCATGTTCCTGGGACCTCACCAACAGCTTCAGCTCCAGGTCTCAAAACAGACTTCATCTGGTTTACATTTCCTCTGGGCTCCACTCTGAAGGCTAATGGGGGAGATTTCAAATTTCTTTGCTAATACTGCGGACTAAGTGATGAAAATCCCAGTAGAATTCAGACTTCCTCTGTATTTATATATGTCTGTAGGGCAATTGTGAGTTAATAATCTTTTCCTGAAACCACTTCATATTTAACAATTATTTCTGGCCTTATTCCCTGTTTCCCAAAGGAAATTTCCATCAGTTTATTGCTAGCGCATATATAAAATATTCTTTCTAAAATGCTATGATATTGCTTGGCTTCTTAGAGTTTAAACTACTTAGAAAATGGTAAGATCTTCCTCTGAGTGTCTATTATACTTCTAAGCAAGGATATACCTTAAGAACGATTAAGAACTAGGAAAGTTTTCAGAAGTATTATCCCCCTTATTAGCTAAAATGTAGTTAAACTAAAAAAAAAAAAAAAAACACTCATTTCTCTACATCTGTGTTTTTCCTTTTTGTTTCAACAGCAAATGTACATGTTTAATGGGATTAAGTTAGCTCATTTTAAATCCATTCTCTATCAGATAGCTTAAAATTCTTCAAAACATGAAAACTATCAGCTACCTCAGGTATTATATATTCTTTAGAAATTAGGACTTTAAAAGCTTTCTAAATAACCTATCTTATTTATATAATTTTTTCTGCTTAAGACTATCAAAGTTGTGAATAACCTCTTTTTTGCTGTCTCTGGTTCCCTACAGAGTCCTCACGTGACACTACATGGCACAGGTGATAACACAGACCTAGGAGAGGCCTCACTTACTGAGAATATTTGGAGGAGTTGATTTTTTTCTGATCTAAGAGTCCTTTTACGGCTTCACGGGCAGCCCAGGGAACTGCATCTCTAGGAAAGCGGATGCCTTTACCTTGCAATCACCCATATCAGCTCATCTTGTTTTATGGATACTCTTCATGTTTTATTACAGCTCTTGATCACAGGTGTTCTAGCAACCAGAGAGGCTGGTGGGCAGCAGGACAGAGGCAAAGCAAAGGCTAGTGGACAAGAACAGGCATGGGTGATTCTCTTCACTATTAGCTCACTTGGAGGAAGCAGGCTCAGCTCCTCTGTCTTTCAAATAAAGCCAGTAAAGGATCTGATGGGTTGTCTAATGCATTTGAAATGCTGTTATTTTAAAGATGATGATGAGGGACAGTGTCAGGCAGGGTTAATCAAACTGAAGGAGCTATGATAAAGCCACACTGAAACCTACTACCTGGTAACCCAATTAAAACTGTGAAAGGAGGCTGGAGAGATGTCACAATGGCTCAAAGAACTTGTTCTTTCAGAGGACCCACATGGTGGTTCATAACCTTCCATGACTTCAATTCCAGCGTGCATCCAACACAGAGATGTACATGCAAGCAAAACATTCATGCACAGACAATAAAGTAAATAAATCTAAAAATTTATTAAATATATAAAGGCAATGTTGTTTCTCCGTATATGTACTTACTAATATTTTTATTTAATTTTTTGTACTATATATTTTGATCATATTTTCTCCTTTTCCCAGTGTTTCCCAGATCCTCCCACCTCTCTACCCACCCAACTTTGAATGCTGGACAATGGAATTCTTAGAAGTAGTGGGCCACGAAGCTAGCCCCATGCCATAGGTAGGGTACCTCTTCAGGAACTGTTGGTCAGAGAGAGACCAGAGGCCTCCAAACAATGCAGCCTCTTGCCATCCCTCTTCATTGCCTACCATAAGTAGTTAATAAAACCCTAAAGCCACCAACACACTGGATGCAAAGTATAGAAAATGCAAGTTAGAACTGAGCTGGAAGCCTAGATTCCATACTGCCAGATGGTGCATGCAGGCTGCTTGTGGAGTAAACTCATCAACAGTCTTCCCACCTGTGAACATTATGAACCAAAACACCAAACCTGCCCAGCAAGATGTGCCCATTGGTACAATAATGACACCACCACCACCAAACTTTGGGTCACTGTCTGTACCAAGAGGTCAGGTTCTGTCATCTGACCTCAAGAAGCCAATTTAAATGGCCAAATTAGTAGAATAGAAAAGTATGATTTCTTTAACTTGGCCATATTGGGAAGAGGGACATGGAGATCCAAAGACCCTCTCTAGTCTCTTTGGAGCACTGAAATGAGGTTGAAGTTTGAGTAGAGACAGTGTCATATGTATCCGAGCAGTCCTCAGTCAAGGTCTGGTCCTTTCTGTCCTTCTTGGGTCTCCAGTCTCTCCAGCAAGGTGGTCTGACAAGTTGTACACTATATGAATCTAAAGTTCCTCTCTGGGGGTCCAGGCTTTATAAAGACTGTCTCTTTCTCCAACATAAGATTCCTCAGGAAAACCAAGTTTTGGGGGAATCTATTGGCTCAATAATCTGATAGCCATCATAAGGGCCACCAGCCATCTCTTCAAAACATCCTCACACCTGCCCAGCTGACTACAACACAACTCTGTGAGGAATACCAACATAGTTGGATTTGAGGCCTGTTCCACAAGGCGGGGATTCCATCCTACTACAATAATTCCACTCAGAGACATATGATAAGGAGGTCTTAGGCCCTAGGGGAGCCTTCTTAGTTAAATTCATTTAGCACCACATTGCTTTCTAAATGTTTATGTGTATACCACAGACAAAGGGTACTCCAAACTTTAGTCATAAAGGCCTGTCTTTGCTGTAGTGGAGGTGAACGCAGAGACCCCTGGATGCACAAGATGTTAAGACAAAGACTGCTGAGGGTGTAGCCCTAAGCAAACTGTTTATCCCACCCACCCTTTCAAGGCTCAGGGAATGTTGAGGAAGAGGAGGCCATTTTCTAAGCACAATATGGCGATAACGATCTTGAACTCACAACAGCTGTGCCTGCTCACACTGGGCTCACACATGTTGGACCCTCAGCTATGGTGGGAGCAGGTGGTCATGGAGTTCTATCCCTGAATGCTGAACCTGAGAACTAACAGGTTCTGTGAAGGACAGAGGCATTCTATCAGTACTGTACCCACTGGTGAGCCCAGCAAGGTCCAAACCCAAGATCAGGCAGAAGGCCCTATTAAATTCCATGAGACACAAAACAAAAATCATGAACATTAGAATATTAGAAAGATATTTCTATGGGAGGAAGGGTCTGCCATGAGCAGGCAGGAAGGCAGCGAGAGGGGAGAGTATCCAGGATGCATTACATACATATGTGAGATTACCAAGAACAAGTTTTATTAATAATAAATGATACCTAAGCCCTAAGGGAGAAAACACACCAAATTCATAAAAGTAAAAATACTAGACTAGCAGTCCCAAAACAAACAAGAACAGTATGCTCTAGTAACTGGGAAAATGTAAATGAAACTACTGACATTTCTAAAATCTCAATCCCTTAGGCTGGTGGGTGGCAGAAATGGGTTCTCTTACACATCCTAGTGAGAGCATGGGCAACGTTTTCTAAACAAAGACAGTGGGTGTACACAGCCTTCATCCAAGAATTCTACTTAGAAAAATCTATTCCAAGAAGACAACTAACAGTGTATGCAAACTATGTATAAAGATGTTCAGCACAGCGTTATCCAGAATGGTATAAAGAACATTCAGAGCAAACACCAATTATTTTGACATGACAGGCAGAATTCATTTTATATGAATTTAAAAAGGAAAACACTACGTTGATTATGGAATGGACTGATTGCATTTTTTCCTTTGAAGTAAGACTTGTCATTCCGTCACATTCTATAACATCTATTGTTAAATTCGGATCTTAGCTCCTAATTCGAGAACATTCATATTGTACCTTTTCTGTCCCTGATTGGTGTGCATACATGCATGCATATACTATTTTAATTACATGAGCTAAATCTACTGAAAATTGCTAGAATAGCTTTTCTTGCTTTAGGTCCATGGCAGTGAACTTTCTGGGAGCTAAGGAGTGCATCCTGCAGATGGCATCAGCTAACAGAGGATTTGCATTTCCTTTTATGGCCATTATTTATTATTTCAATTGGTCACAAGTGAGGTAGAAGAGACTAGAGTACTCAGAAGAGAGGATGAATGGAGTTGTCCTTCAATGCATCAATATATTCTATTTTTAAGAACACCTAAAATTCAGTTTTTCGGTAGTATCTGCAACTCCAAAATAGCAGCCCGAGTCTGCACAAGGCCCTTGTTCCAGCACAGGATGACAGATAGCAACTTTGTACTAAATGTTTTTTCTGCTCTAGAACTCAGTGAGGACGTACAGCATCACAACACAAACATACCTAAATGTGTCTTGTCCGCACCACCAACTCAGACACACTAGGGGAAGCTTGTTAAAGGAATCTTTGTTTCTCTGAGAAACATTGGCCAAAAAGAAAGAGCGATGCCTGTGCCCCATCAAGTCTTTAAGTTTCCTTAACATATTGAAACAGAAGTTCTAGGGAGGCAGTACAGCCTAGGATGTGGATTGGGGTTTCGCTGAGTGGCATGTTCCACCATGAAAGCAGTATATGAGCTTTTATGGTCACAAAAACTAAAGTAAATTGGAACACAGTGCATTTATCAAATCCATTGGAAGTACTATCATGTGCAGCAGTTTCAGCAAAGCAAGACTACAATCTAATGCTGTGGACAGCCTTACTTCAGTTTTAGTGTACTTCTATACACAAATGTAGCAAAGAAAGCAATGATTCAAGGAAGGTTGTTTGAATTCAGAAAAAAAAAAACAACATGGTCAAAAAAATATGATCAGTACAACATGTAAATAAATGCCAGTAAGCACATATTAAATATTAACAGAGCAGCCCTTTCCCAGAACTTTCTCAGGACAGACCAACTAAACCACAGTTGCCTGGTATATGCTATACATTATATCTGGGAAAGCATGAAAGCAGGCAGAAGGGAAGGGCATATCCAGATTCAGGGCACACTGACCAGATTGGGTTCTTACACCTATGTTCTGACGTCCATCAAGAATGAACATGTCTTGTGAACTGAATGTAAATGTTAGTCTCAGAAGGCACAAAAATCACATCCAAGAACAACCCAGGGAACAAAATGCACCTGAGGTAGAAGGTCCTCTGCCTGGAGACTCTCTCACAGTTCCCCAAAGCATTATTCACCATGCGTCATTCTTTCGACTGTGTTCCAACAGGGGTTGGCTGAAGCCAGTGGTCTGCTCAGTTGACATATGATGAAGGTATTACCTGGCAGTTAGAAGAGGATATTTTGTCATACATAAGGTGAATGACAAGATGATTATTGAGGATATGCTTTAGCCCAGGATAATTTTGACTTTCAATGTCCAGCATTCCAACTTTCCACAATCATGAACTTGGAATCATTCCATTGGTCTGCAGAATCTTTGACACAGCTGTGACCTTTTTTCCCTCAGAGAACTTCAATTCACAACCTTACACACATACATGTAGCTATATGTAGAGATGGATATGTTCATTCTCTTGATAGTGGATTTCAGTCCATTTGCAAATACATCACAAGAGCACATGGTGCACATTCCATGCATATCACGATTATTCAAAATAAACAGTTTTTAAATGCAACCTTGCCGTAAACTACTGTAGCCTGTGTTGTTTTCTTGAAGGGAAAGAAGCATGGAGGAGAGGGGTCCTGAGTGGCCAGAGAGTTTTCCAAAAATCCCTCCAGCCAGATTAAGGTTCATTTGATTAAACTGGAAACTGACTGGTGGTGGAGAAGGAACTGGCTTGTAGAAGCTCTTGTGGGCACTGTTAATAAGTAAAGGAGTACAAGGTTTACTTTTCTGAAATTGTCCAACAGTCTGCCGCCCACTTCCGTCAAACGTCATTAGTATTTCCATCTTTGTATTGTATGCTTTCTGAGGTTGCAGGATCCTCCACTGCATCCTCAATTCTAAAACAGTACATGGTACATTAGTAGCACAGGAAAGAAGGGGGAGGGAAGGAAGGGAGGGAGAGGAGAAAGAGGGAGGGAGAGGAGGGAGAAAAAGCATGGCATGGAAGGAGTCAGGGAAGCTATTTTTTTTCCCATCCCCAAATCTGACAACCAACTAGTGACTTTGATTTACAATATATTATTATTATTTTTTTTTACTTTTCACTCAAAAAGATTTTGAGTCCCTCTGAAAATCCTCAAATATGGTTAACGGCAAAACTAAGATTGCCTGTCAAGGCAGTATGAAGGTTCTTACAACACATTGTTGATTGTCATAAGTAATAAAATAACTTTTGTGCTCATTCCACTGATGTATTTAGTTAATCACTCATTCATCAAGCTACCAGACTTTGAGTAGCAAGTGTCAAAAAAGTAGAAGCCTGTTCTCAAACTGACCAAACCTAATGGCAGACTCAAATAAATAATGAGTGCTGTAATAGAGTTATGTACAGTTTGACTTTTCTGAGAGCCTGGAGAGGTGTGTCTACACAGGATCTTGGGGTACTAGAGCAGTCCTTCTTGAAATGGCAGCATGTCACCTGCATCTAATAAAGCAAGTAGCAGTGACCGGACTGAAGAAAACAGTGTAGGAAGCCCAAGACCAGTGACATTTGTCTGCCTCGGTTGCTTTCCATCTTCTTTGAGACAGAGCCTCTCAAGTGAACCTGGAACTCATTGATCCAATTAGGCAGGATACCCAGTGAGCTATTGGGCTCCTCCTGTGTCTGCCCCTCTCACTCCCCGCATACCCCGCCCACTCCCCAATGCCCCGCCCACTCCCCACATGCCCCTCCCACTCCCCCAGGACTGGGGTCTTGGAAGTGTACCACTTTGCCCAGCTTTTTATGTGAATGTTGAGAATCTGAGCTCAGATCCTTATGCTTGTGAGACAAGCACTTTCTCAACTAAGGCATCTACCCAGCCCCATAAGAAGCTTTAATTCAAAGACTTAGAAGGCACACACTCTAGGCCAGAAAGAACATAGTCATCTTTGGAACTGCCAAGACTGTGAGCATATAAGGAGAAATGATGAGTCGTAAGATTGGCCCAGAGGGCCAAGCTGTGTGAAATGCCCATCTAAAGCACCTTGGCTCCTTGAGGGGTCTTGCTCTGAGGGGAAAAGAATGCACTGAATGGAATAAAAAAGGAGATGAGCAAGTCGGTTCATCTACTCAGTTTCTCCCACTGTGCCTCCTGCCTCTCTGATCTGCCTTCTGCAGAGATTAGCCTGTGTTCAGGGAAGATTATTTACCCAGTGGAAACTAAGCTATGAGTCAGTTCCAGTGATTATCCAGTGTTGAAGAATGGAGCAAGGGCGATGGACCAGCGGCACCCAGATACCTGAGATGTGGTTGGAGATGATGCAGCTTACAATTACAGAAATCTGTAGCGTGGATTAAATGCAGAAAGAGGATAGCCTGCAGGCCGAAGTCCATGTCATTGTACATGATGTAGAGTCTATCTCTTGAAATACGTCATTAACAAAGAAGACTGCTGTTTACATTTTTAAGGAAACTTCAGAACAATCGGCAGCTGCCACACTGCTACAGCAACTACACAGCAAACAGCTGGAAAGGACATGTGGGAGAAAGGAAGACAGCAGCACTTTGGGGTTGCAGGGAGCCATGTCCCTAGCCATTAGCTCCAATGCAATTGTTTCCCATGAACCAGGAACTGTCTGAGCTTGAGGGAGGGAGCCAAAAGCAACAAGCCAAGCACTGAAGAAAAAAAAAGCATCAGCATTTGGCTTTGAAAAGCATTTCTCCAATGAATTTTTGAGTTCCATCCCTTGTTCAGGGAATTCATTTTAAAACCCCATGATTAAGTCTGATGCGAAGACGTGACCTGACATGGGGAACCAGTTTCATGCCTTGATTCCCTGCATAGTGGTCACTAATTGTTCTCTTGTATATGCATCTGAGCAGAGCGTACCAGTCTCTGTGATTAGGAAATGCAGCCTTCCAGTCTTGCTTCTGCAATGATTTCCTTCTGCTTGTTTCAAAGTGTCTAATCCAAGCAAGACCAACTACATAAGGAAAGGTTTAGAGTAAAATAAAATCACAGGACTCCCTTGTTAACAGGTGATTAAAAGTTGTTCTGAGAAAGCGATTGCAGAGCCTTAAACCAAGGGTCTTCTTAAGTGTAGGAACTGATGGAATGTCATATCATGTACTAAGGAAGCTGCCACTGAACCCCAACTTTGTCTAAAACAGCTGAACCAAGTCCTGTTCCGGTGAGAGAGACAAAAAGGGGAAGCATAGATTTACTTCCTTCTAACACTTCAGATTATATGAGAAATGTGTGTTTTTATTGCCTGATAACACCATATTAACTTGAATCTATGCTATTTGTATCTATTATTAGACGTTTGCCAAATAAACAGATGAGTTAGACATGGCTGACCAGAAGGGAATGGCTGAAAGTGCTATTAACTAGAGTGAGTGGAGATATTCTGTTGAAAATAAAGTGTTATGTGGACATATCAGCTATCAGGATGATGTGTTAACAAAACTATGCACACTCCCATTCATGGTGTTTTGTGCTCAAAGAAAGCAACAGCTCCTGTCAGTCTCATGGCTCTGGAATCAAGGCAGAGAATGGAGTTCAACAATGGAGGAGGACCTGGAGTTCAGAGAGATCCCATCTTCTCTCAGGTCTCCACGAAACATGAATGGCAGAAAAAAAAATACTAGAATAAAGTTATGTCGTTTGTAGGAAATGAACACAACTAGAGAAGACCGTGTAAGTGATTTAAGCCAGTCCTAGAAAGACCAACACTGCTTTCCTCTATTTGTGGTTTCTATCTGCTCACATAAAACCATTATCAAATGAAAAGAAAGTGGAGCCACTGGGAAGGCCCACACATGTGGCCCATTGTCCATCCTGTCAGGGTGTCCTTCTGTAATCTGCACCATCACATTGTCCTGAACAAACTCATCCTGCTTCCTTCACAAATCTCTGTGAGTCCCTATTTAAAAAAATAAAAAAGGAAACGAAAACAGAAGTGAAATTGTTCTCAGGGGACTAAGGAGAAGAAAGGGTGAGAAAAAGAGAGAACAGGGCAGGGAATATGTTCAGCACTAATATATACTGTAAGAAAAAAATTAAAGTAACAAATAAACTCCAAGCATACAGAGAAGTCCTACATACTGAATTTAACCCTGGCTTACCCTCGTGCTGGCTAGCTGGAAGTGCTCCCTGTAAGAGAACAGAAATGGCAAATCTCAATTCACTCACTATTCAACGTGTTTTCAGGTAGCCTGTTTATTCATTAAAACACACACTCACTCATAATATGGGGCCCACAGTGGACTTAGGGCAGAGTGAGACCTTGTGATCTGTGCTGTTGAACTACTTTACTATATAGGCTGTATAACTGTTACCATCGGTGCTAGATCACTATTGGATAGGTGAACGGTCATAACACGATCATAATCTGCGGAGCTTGTGTGACAGGGATGCTTGCTTACTGTGTTAGTTTCTCGTCCCCTTGACATAACTGCCTAAGAACAACAATTAAAGGAATGGTGGGTTTATTTTGCCTCATGGGTTGAGAAGTCCTTGGATCCTGGATTCAGACTCTGAGCCCATGGTGAGGAAGGGCATCATGGCATGAGGAGCAGGTGGCACAGAGGAAGGGGACAAAGATCAGATCTAATCCCCAAATGCACACCACTAGTGAGTGACCTTCCTCTTCCAGGTAGACCCCAGTTCACAAGCTTTCTGTAAATTCTTCAAGTAGTACTATGCCCTGGGGACCAGCCTTTCAACACATGAACCTGTGTGTAGAATTCACTTCATACCCAAACTCTAGAGCTGACCACTAGAGTCACCCTTTCAGCTCACGGTCTGCTTAGACAACCTCAAGGTTCTTTGTCTACTTGGTACAAATCCATATGAGCCCAGAAAGCCATATGGGGAGAGAAGCGATTGGTTTTGTTCAGACTTAATTTTAACAAAATAACTTCCACATTTTGCTTTGTATATTCAGATGGCAAATGCTTTCACTCCTGACAGCTAATCTATTGCAATGCCTTGAAATAGGTTCCCATGCTTTGGGCCTAAATGAAGTTGTGCTAGAACTAAAGTAGATAAGGAAGGAGGTCTGGAAAGATTTGATGCTAGCCATGCCTTCCTCCCATTCCTGTGCCCTTAATCCCTAGAGGAGCCTGGGGAGCCATTCTGATTAGCTCTTAGAGGCTGAAACAGAATGAGATGAAATGAATTAGGAACTGATTAGAGTTCAGAAGGAAATGGTTAGGACCAGTAGATTTAGATGTGTCTGGTATATTTTGCAGACCAACCCTATGTGTAGTGTTTATGGATACTTTCCCTCCTCTACTGGGAAAAGCAAGCAAAAGCACAGAACCTAGGGTCTGCAAAGCTGGTCCTCCCACTCATTAGCTGTCTGACCTTGGACTTTCAGGTAATCAGGCTTCCTATTTATAAAATTGGAATGCATTTGCTAGAATATATCATGAGAGCTTAACCCTGGCAGAGCATAAGAAATGGCTGATGCCCAGCTAAGAAAGCACCTAGCCAACTAGGATGTGGCCGGGTGACTTCAGTCTGACATCTCCACTCCACCATTCCAAAGCATTATTCTGTTTTCCTTCTTTGCGTGTAGACATTGTTCTGACTGTTCATTGTCTTCTGCTTGTCCTTAAAATTCTTTTCATTGGGAAACAGCACAACCTAGCTGAAGTGCTTTGTAACCAGGGAGAACCATAGTCAGTCTCCACAGGATGGAAAAACTGACTTGTAAGCTCTCCCATCTCAACTTCTGGACAAGGTGGACAACAGTAGAACTCCATAAGGCTGCAGTAAGATAAGTAAGACTTATCTCTGTAAAGTATCAAACATGGGGTAAGCCTATCGTTACTGCTCTTCTTCAGTAGGTACCACAGTGAAACTCTAGATCTTGAGCACACTTCTTTCTCTCAGAATCAAAGAAGTTTCTAGATTGTTTGCCACATTCCAGGAAAATTTAAAGAACCTAGTAAAATAGTCTAATGTAGCAAAGGAAAAGAAGTCTACTTTGAGCAAGTAGAAGTTTAAGTCTAGTGTGAACAAGGTCTTTGAATATTTACTCAGTGGTATTTCTGGCTACAGTGGTGATTTCACCATATTCTCACATAAGCACTGGTTATTGGACATGTTACAGTTTAATAAATCTTTTAATGAAAGGACCCCTAGATTCCATTTATATTTTCAAGTGAAATTCTATCTCTTCAAATAATTTTTAACATATGGAATTTATTTTCCCTCACACCTGGCTATATTTAATTTGTTGTGAGAGGTTCATGACTGTGTTATATGACCTATTCCCATGATGTTTAAGGGTTAAATGTGTTTCCTGCTTTCCTGAAATCCAAATAAATGGAATAAAATAACCAATCCTTGGATACACAAATGCAATCTCCTGAGCCTACACACACACACACACACACACACACACACACACACACACACACACACACACACATTCCTGTTTTCTATTAACTTGCAGCTTGTGGTAAGGGGCAGGAGGGAAGTAATAAGGCAAGGAAATTATGACCCACTTAAAGAGAACCACTTGAATTTTTCATATTGTGGTTATTCTTAAACATTCTCATCTTCCCAATAATTTACTATGTAACTGACACTTTAATAAGTTATTTGATTCATCTGAATTTTTCTAGAGAGCAAAGTGCTGTAAATATTTAGAGTATGTCAATTGTGAACAGATAAATAGTTTTAAAAACATTAGCAACAACAACCTGATACCAATTCCAATGCAGTGACAAATTTTGGAAGCTCTTAGTTCTATTTTAAAAGTAAAAGTTCAAGTCTACACCTTCCAATACTCATTTTTTAAGCATGAATGTTATCATAATGCATGCATCCTGTCTCACAAAGAGAGTTCCACATTCTAGATTTGTGATTTCAACTACTAAAAGTTCTTTCATGGTACTGAAAATGTATAGATTGTTCTGTGTCCAGTTTTGTAGGTGTAAAAACCATGTGGAGTAGTGAAGAAGCACCAAGTGTGTGACAAGACATAAGATACAGTTCCTTATACTTTACCAGAGGCTACTTTAAACCAGCCAATGTCATCTCACCAGGCAGCTCATCTATGAATTGGGTTAATATTCTACCCATCTTGAATCTAGATTCATAGACAGTATAATTCCATGAAGAGATTAAGAGAATGAATTTTTCCTATTGCTGAAGATACCACATACTTGAGCCATAAAACATGTCAGAATCTGTCTGATACTACCTGGAAGCTTCATCCCTCCTGGCTGGCTTTTATTGCACTTGAATGTCCTACGCCTGCTACTGGAGGAGAAAAGCAACTACCAGTCTTACCCAGTTGAAAATTCTGTGAGCTTCAAAAAGGACTGCCCTGGCAAAGTAGGTACACTGGTACAATAGTGGTACAAATGTTATGGGGGTGATCAGCCCCTTTTTAAACCAGACTTAAGCCCTGCTCCACGAGATAGAAACCAAGCCTTGTTATTATACCAAGGATCTGTGGCTACACATACCATAGTAGAGAACCTACCACAATTATTTTGCTGGATGAAGATAGTATTAAGCTAACATATTGAGTTATCACTATGTCCATCCTTCAACCCACATCAAAGAAGCTTCTTCTTGCAGTAAATTAACACAGAGACACACAAGTGGTCAATCTGCAGAGAGCAGAGACTAGAGAGCGCTCAACACTAAATGGGAGATCTACGTTGTACCCTGCCCTCCAAGTCTCAGGAATCACCACAGAAGAGGAAGAAGGAAGTTTGTATGAGCCAGAGGTAGATGATGACGAGGAAACAATGTTTTCCAGACACAATGTATGAAGCCACAGAGATTGTGATAGCATGAATGAACCTGTGCAGGCTCATGCCAGAAGAAAAATCCCAGCATGGAGGACGGAGTATAGGCATGAAATCTTACCCCTAGCTGAGAAGCCGTTGGCAACTGATAGCAAATGGAATAAGAAGAGTTCATTTTCTTTAAAGTTGTGACCCTTGGTAATTTGATAAAGCTCTAGGACACACCATACATCCAAGAGTATTTAGGAAGTGCGAATTGGACTTAATGCCAAAGAGTAAGAAGGAAGTTAAGTGAGTAGGCGTGGGTGGATCTGGGAGGAGTTGAGAATGAGGAGTGAATATGATCAAAAGACACTTAAAAATCTTTCAAATAAAGTAATAAAATATTATTCTTGAGGACTGGAAAGATGGCTTGACAATTAAGAAAACTTATTGCTCTTACAAAGGACCAGAATTTGATGCCTAGAACTCAAATAGTGGTTCCTAACCATTTGTAACTCCAATTACAGGGTTTCTGACCATCCTCTTCTGACCTGCATGGGCACCGAGCATGCACATGGTGTACACACGTATACGCAGGCAAACACTAGTACTCACAAATAAAATAAACAATTATAAAATATCTATTATTAAAAATAATTAAGGGTATTATCTCTGCAGTGCAAATTACTATCTGTGTAACCCTGGGAAAGACAGTGAACTTTTGCATCTTGTCAGTGAAGGTTAAATTCAGTGATGCCCATAAGCACTTGGTGTGGGCCTTGACCAGGCTACATATGGTAATAGTCCAGTATAGGTCAGACACCGGCTTTCTTCACTAATATGGCAAAAGAGACTAGAGGGCATTCTGACATATGGAAGGTGTTTGATAAATACTGTTGAATTAATGTTAACCTTGACTTGCCTCACACCCTGTAGAAAATTCATGTGTTACTTAAGAATCTTATCAATTTATGGAGTCCTGCTTTTCTCTACTATCTGATTCTCATTTCTAGCACCTCCAGTTCTCTTCTGTCTTATTCTCCATTTCATTCATGGCCATGGCTACTTTTCTTTGATAAGCCTACTTCACATATTCCAAACAAATAACTAGATACCACTCTGATGATGAAGCTGTTTTATTTGATGTCCAGGAAATATTTAGAAGCAGTGGTAGGAGTAGCTAAGTCATTTAGCTACCCATGAGGTATGAAGCAATGTATGTTCATACACTAAGCTTTCACCAACATCATTGGTTACACAACTTTCCTAAAGGAGGGGAAACAAAAATCCCAAGAAATAGTTATGCAAATCCTTAGAACAATTATTCTTGGAGCATATATTATATTGTACACATGAAAAACCTTAGTGGCTGACATTAAAATGTCTATCAAAGAGGTATGATACTCATGTATGAATCTGGTTTCATTTACTACAGGTAAGGATAAAGGTAAAAAAAAAAGCACAAATTTTTTCAATTACCTTTTAGGTTATCTTATGAATATATACCCTACAATCAACTGGAACACATCAGAACACATCTGACAAGAAGTATTGCAATTTCTTTTATGTGGGTGCTGTGCAAGCTCTGCTAGGCATCACAGGTCTCGTTTCTGAAGCCTTCAGCAGTTTGTTTAGAAAAATGCCATTCAGAGATCCAAAAGGGCATCTGTCTGGATCCAGAATTAGGCTTTTCCTCTCTGTGTGTATTGCCACCAGGAAGGCGTAGTGGAAGCGTGTAACGGCGTGTTTTTCAAAGTATTCTTTTGTAATTGAGAAAAGCTGTTGTGGCATAAAATGAGACTGTGAGAAGATGGAAATCAAGTATTGTAGTAAATGTTCCTCTTGGTGAAATGGATCATTTCCTCTAAGAGAAATGTTCTAGTTAATGTATTTGTTTACTCTCAAGAATATTAAAAAATATGGTAGGTGTGTTACTGCAAATGATAAATGAGAACAGTCCCACTGCTGAAAGAGAGCCACACATGTTACCCACAAGAAAAGCTGATGCAGCTGGGGCCTCTGGATATGATGGCAGGACTTTCCCAAGTTCATCAATACAGGGTCAGTTACAGGGCCCTCCTTCTTGTTCTCAGAGAGCTGCCCAGACTGTGGTAGTTTGAATGTAATTGCCCCCCCCCATAAACTAATAGGGAGTGGCACTATTAGGAGGTGTGGCTCTGTTGCAGTAGGTATGACCTTGTTGGAGGAAGTGTGTCATTGTGGGGGTGGGCTTTGAGGTCTCATATACGCCCAAGCTGTTCCCAGTGCTACAATCAACTTCCTGTTGCCTTCTGATCAAGATGTAACCAGCCCCACATCTGCCTGCTGCCACCATGCTCCCCACATAATAATGGACTGAACCTCTGAACTGTAAGTCATCACCTCAATTAAATGTTTTCCTTTATAAGAGCTGCTGTGGTCATGGTGTCTCTTCACAGCAAAAGAAATCCTCACTAAGACAGAGACTTACTCAGAGTAATATTGCTCAGAATGAAAAGAGCAAATAAATGCCACATATTTAAAGGAGCAAGAATTTGAAGAGTATCCAGAAGCATAGTTGCCATTTTCTGGGCTATATGCTCCTTGTTCTTCAGCTTACCTGTCTGCTTGCACACCATTTTTGTAAGCAGAACAGCTCCATGACTCACAGTTAAGGTTCTGTGCTAGCCATTCACAAGAGAGGCTGCAAAGCTCAGTTAAGATCATAGATGATGGAATCACACTGCCCAAATTCCAACTTCAACTTTGCACCATCCATTCTGCAAATTTGGATGTACAGATAGGACTCCCTTACTTTGGTTTCCATGTGCTTCAGTTGGGAGTGATGATAATGCACACTGTAAGGCAGCAGAGAATCGTAGGATCCCAAGAGGAAATAAGTAGGTAGGCAATCACCCTGAATAGCATCCAAACAGAGGTAAATTAAAACAGAAGTCTAACCAAGTGCCTATAGAGTCCAAGAAAGTGAAAATTAAATCACATCCACACCTGGAATTTCAGAGAGACAATAAAACAGTAATAAAGCAAATGATCCTCACCAAAACGGCACAGCCATAAAACTGGAAGAAAAAAAAATGGGGTTATTTACCAGTCCACATAGTGACCCAACTGTACTTCTTCCCACCTTCTGAGCCATCTCTGGCTATTACCTTCAGCTCATTATCTTTGCAATGTTTTACATACTCTGAATACAGCATTCAGAAAGCTAGGCAAGTTCAGTCCAGAGAACTTCATAAGTCAACAGGTCCACACCACCAAAGATGAATGCAAACCACTAACTGGCAGAGGAATCATGTTCAGTAAAGTATGTACTTCCCCACCAGTACCACACCAATAACCAAAGGCTCCTCCCACTCCAGTGATATGGAAATTTAGGATATAGATATGATAGGATAAAAGGATGGATTGTTGAACATGCTTCTAAAGAGTAACTTGTTTAAAATGTTTTACATTGGTATAGATTTTAGATTTATTGATACAATTTAAAGTTAATTTTGTTATACTGTATGTATATTTCTACTCTAGTTTAAGGTATTATGTTTATGTAACTCATTTAAATTGTAATGGATAATTGTAATGGATAAGAAATACAGATTAGTAGTTAATCATCTATGATAATCAAACTTGTAGTCATGTTAAGTTTTCTATGTATACATAGATACAATTCAATTAAGTAGATGATCTTCAAAGACTTCAAAGACCTACAGAACATGGCATTTAAAATGTTTTAAAAACTAAGACTTTCTGGACAGTGAGACACATCTGCTCCTGGCAGCATTGATTTATTTCAAAGAGAAAGATGGACATTGAAGACACTCCATATGGAATTTGTCTTCTTCTTCTTGGCAAAATAGCCATTTGGGCAAGAAACTGTTCTTGCCTGGACTGCTTGACAAAATGTCATATAAACTGGACATGCAGGACCCATAGGAAGATGACCACTGAACTTTGCAAGGCAAGATGGTCCTTCAGGTTCCTGCTTCACAGAAGAAACTGCCAAACATTCTAGAGGACACAGAGAAAAAAATGACTGAGAGACTAGGCCTATGGACTGAAGATGGATAACCCAACATTACAGAGGAACTTTGGATGACTATCCAGGCAGGCAGCTGTCTCTGTCATTCTAAATTTTTTGAAGTTGCTTACAATGCTCTTCCTGTTTTCTTAGGTAATATTGTATCTTTCTGAGGTCTTTGATGTAGTTGAAGACTAGATAGTTATAATTATAACTTTCCTTGGTTATGATAAAAGATAAATTAGATATGAAACCTTAGACTCACAAATATAGGATAGACAGAAAATTTTTCTTTAATCTTACAAAATACAAATAGACTAGATATTGTAACTGTAATTCTTGCTTGATAACTGTTTTGTTGTATGTAATTTTAATAGGTTAAAGTTAAAACCTTCCTTTTGTTTAGGCAGAAAAGGGGAGGTGATGGGGGAATGTCTTTCTGTATGCTGTGAATATGTGTTGCTCTGATTGGTTGATAAATAAAGCCATTTGGCCTATGGCAAGGCAGCTTAGAGGCAGGCAGGAAATTCAAAGAGACATACAGGAAGAAGGCAGGGAGAGATGCCAGGAAGCCATCCAAGGAACAACATGTAATGGGACTCAGGTAAAGCCATGGAACATGTGGCAATACATAGATTAATAGTTATGGGCTAATTTAAGACACAGAGTTAGCTAGCAAAAAGCTTGAGCCATGGCCATGCAGTTATAATTAATATAAGCCTCTGTGTGTTTACTTAGGTCTGAGTGACTGCAGACTGGGAGGGACACAGGAAATCTTCCCACTATAATCCAGATACTCATAACAGGAACCTTTGACCTGAACTGCACTTACATACCAGTCACATTAAGCCCCCCTAACAATACTGTGAACCTAGAATTCAACCCCAAGCTCGGACAACCCATTAAGACTGCAGCAATTAAAAAAAAAAGTTCAGAATCTTACCACAGGACTGAGAAGGCCATTGTTTCCTATAGGTAGAGATTCAATGATGTAAAACTCTGGTTGGAGCAAGGCAACTGTTGGCAGCTGGCATTGAAATTATCCCATTATTTATTACTGTTATTAGGTGAGGGTCTTATGCTCCAGAACTTGGAGGAAAATGTCTGTTTGATTGCTTGAGATGATAGCCTGGCCCATTATTGTTAATTTGGCCACTCTCTAGCCATTAAGTAATTATTCTTTTGGTATATTGAATGCAGTGTACAAATAACATGCGAAAAAAAAGTTTCTATCTCATTCTCAATAAGATAATAAATGACAGGCACAGTTATAACAAAAGATATAATCACCTGTTTGGGTATCTTTCTGCAACTGGGCTGGTCCAGCTTGTGCCTGTGAAGAAAACAACTCCACACCCTGGAGTTGTTCGATAGTTCAAACTCCAGGTTTTTCTATGGAAGATATTTGTGAAGATGTTGCCTCCTGTTGAAGCTTTGCATAGTCGATTATAGATCAGGTTTTAACATGATTCTGCAGCACATCACACATTTATCATTACCAACACCATGTGTATCCCTCAATAACATTTTAAATAAAGGTGATATCTTCCATCACCCCAAGTTTTGTATTTTAAAATCTATACAATAAATCTTTCTACAAAGGCTGGTATACCCTTCCATGAGTCCATTCTTTCTTTGCTGCTCATTTGAATGGATTAAAGCTAATTTTTTCTCAGCACTTATTTTTTCAATTGGTTATTGTTGCATGCCAAAGTTACAAAGGATTTTGGCCTTCAAGGACAAAGGGAGGGGGCTGCAACAATCTCATTCTTGTACAGAGCCTTACAGAATTCTGTCTGGGTCTGCTCATGCTTAAAGCCAGTTAGGGTGCCTCCTCAAACCCCAAAATTGAAAGCACTCCAATCTACCATTATGTACCATGACTGGCGGGGTTATGGAGGTCTGCTTACCAGTATCATATCCCAAGATCACATGGCCACTCACTGAAGATAGTTTTCCCTGGGTCCCCTCTCCTTCCCACAGATACTAATGTGATCCCACTCCACCTGTCTGGCTCCTCCAACCACAATTAAAATTCCAATACAATGAAACTTTTAAATGGATCTTTGGTAGATCTTCAAAAGAAGTCATCCTGATGCTGTCTTTCTTGGAGCCATGTTTTTGAGCTATCAAATTTATAATCAATTGTGCCTGGGATAGAATATAAGTTAATAACCTTTCACCTTCTGGTAGATCTTGGTAAAATTCAATAATAAGTCCTGAGATCCATGGCATCCATATGCCATTGATGGCATCTTTAAATACCCTTGAAATTTTATTCATTCATGTAACTTGACCAGGGAGTGACATTCCAAAGAAGAGTTCTGAGGTGTCACATGGAAATGGGATTACAGACTTACAAGCACATTGGTGTTTTCTGTGTATATATGTCTATATCTCCATCCATGTTTGTCTATCTCTTTCTCTCCCCACTCACATGCAAACATACAGAGCCACACAGTCAGTGGAAGAAAATCAACCAGATTACCTTCATCATAAATCTTTATTAGATGATGCTTAGAACAAAATGTTGGTAAAGAAAATCATTCTAACATTCTAACATTGGGAAGGACAGAGTGCTTTACCTTATATATTTTAGTAGGATTATCAATCAAACTGCTGTTAGTTTGAAAGAATAAGAATATTATTCTTACAGACAAGCAACCATTATTTGGAAAATATAGATTTTGTTAAGAAGAGTAGAGAAGAACTATATACATATATTGGAAAATTCTCAAGTACTTTGGGAAATATCTGTGCATATATATTTTGTGTGTATCTATACTTTCCATATATGCATATATAAAAGACATTCATATAGAGAGCATCCATACATAGTGTATGTATGTACACAGAGAGAACAAAAAAAAGGCAGAGAGAGAATGAGGTAAGATGCATATAACACAAAATTCACCCTTGTGACTACTTTTCATTCCACAATTTGCAATTCACTGACCGTCAATACATTGTTACCATCATAACTGTCACCAGCGTCTCCAGACCTCTCATACTCCAAATGGAAGTGTCACGGCTATTAAACAATTATCCATTTTCTCCTTCTTCAAGTTTGCCACTGACCATTTTATCCCTGTCTCTCTATATTGAACCACGGAGTGCCTCATACAAATGGAATTACATGTTTTTCCTATTGTGACTGTCCTACCTCATTTGACACATGGTCTGCAAGGTTCAACCATGTTCTTGTAACTGTCAATATATCCTTTCCTTTCAAGACATCAATTGTCTGTACGCACTCCATGTTGTTTACATATTTATCACTTTCTTCCCTGAAGCCCGTTTGAAATGCCTCCACCTGCTTTTCTTTTAAGACAGACTCTTGCTATGTGGCACAGGCTGGCTGCAAACTCACATTTCTTCTGTTTTGGGTTCCTTCCTGAGTGCTGAGATTACAATGTGAACCACCATACCTGGCTGGGTTTGTTTCATTTCCAGCAATTCTTCTGGGGACTTATCCATCCAACATCATACAGGATTTAAGATTGGGACCAGCAGCAAACCAAAAGCTTTACATGTGAGGACTCCTAACACTGTCTGTCACACACACAGTGTTGGTAGGACAAATATAAAATTCGTAAGAGAGAGATGCCTTTACACGATTAGCAGCATCTCAGAGGAAATGGGGCAAGATCAGGAAATACACTGAAATTTTGAAGTCTGATTTAAGGTGGATCCTTCAGTAGCAACTTAATTAGGATTGGGTGAAGATCAGGACATGAGAGCTTACTCAGCACAGCATGACAGGCCTTCTGAGAAGGGTCTCAGTGTGGAGTTTGTCATTTGATCTTTTCTATGAATGGGTATTGCACAGCATCTGAAAATAAACAATAATTATTTAAAATTCATCTCCCAGGGACATGAAAGCTATGGTAATGAACAGAGTGGAATAGTCAAATCTGTTTGATGTGGAACTGAGCTGTGTGGATGTCTCTGATTCTAACATGAACCACATTGCGGGGATACTAACACTACCACCTAGCCTCTTGCCCAGGGTCACTGACAGGGACAGTGCAATGATACTTATACTACCCAGTTACTTGCCCACCTGGTCACTAACAGAAACAGTGCCAGTGGTTAACATGGGACCTAGGCAGTCTGACTGGAGAGCCTGTATTCTCACCCACTATTGGTACTGCCTCCACACCCTGACCCTGCAAATTATGCCACAGATAACATTACATCTTTGTCTGGTCACCTGCCTTTGTTCAGATTAGCTCTTCACAGGACCCAGCCCCAAACCCAAACTGTTTTCCATCATCAGGAACACTCTCTTCTTCCCACGGCAGGACTGGTTCCCACCCATCTGTTGCCATGACAGTGCATCCATCTCACCTGCCTCACTCTTTCAGCAAGCCTGTCGGAACTATCCACGGCTCTGTGTACTCTCATCCCTGCATTGTGGGGAAACAGCAGACATGTTTCTGTGCTTCCTTTGACAGCATGTTGGTCCTCTCTGATGGCCAGCTCTAGAGTCAGTGTCCACAAATATTTCATCTCCTGTGTCCCCATATACTGCAACTTTCTGCTGGTTTCGGGCTAAGGTCTGCAAGCCCAATTTTCTGTGAAGCAGGCTCATTGCCAATATGTGTACAGCTGAAAACCCAGCAATGGATTTTTTTAATGTTAAAGTTGGGAAAAAAGCAGCAGCAGAAGAAATTTCACGTTATATAATATCATGTAGAATTGGGATTTTCATGCATGCCAGTAGTCCCAGTGGAACAACTCTCCTTTTTCCTTTTATTTATTGTGTATGGCCGTGCTCAAGGAAAGAACTGAATAGTTGTACTAGAAGTGCATGGCCTACGAAGGCTAAAAGTTATTAACAAGCTTCATCTTTCGCCAAACCTTCTGGAGTAGAGTCTGTGCTGCTCGGGTCTGAATTCAGGAGAGCTTTGGACATAGCACAACTAGTTAGGCAAAGTTGCATTGTTCCCCTGATCAGGAACTCGAGCGGGACCTCTACAGATCCTAATGAGAAAATACTAGTGTTTCTGCACAGTCCGTTTGCTTGGTTGGATGTTTTTTGTTTGATTGATTATTGTTTTTGCTTCTTTGTTTTTCTTGGTGTATTGTTTTGTGGATTTGTAACCCACCCCTTTTGTGGTTCCTGAATGCCAAGAGCGACTTTTGCATTAAATATGGGAGATGAAGACCTGCCAAAGAGAAAAAAGGAAGACTGTTTGGAGCTTTCTAGAGAACGGGAGTCAGCCATGATCGCTGACCACTTGTATTCTGACAAAGAATCAAGTGAGGAAAAGGAGTGGGCAGCCTTACAGTGGACAGAGAGGGAAGCGAGCCTGTGGAGGTCTCCTGTTGGTACCAGCAGTATGAGGTGACTTTCAATTCCCCCAGTGGAAGCAGGACACCCTGTGTGACTGGCTGTGAGAACATGTGGCTTCCTCTGCATGGTCCTAGCTAGACATAGCAGGAAAATGAGAGAAAGTGCATGTTATGAAGTCCTTGTCCTATAGGGATATAACAGAAACAGTTGTGCAGGTGCAGCTTCCTGGATTGATAAAGGCTTGGTAACAACCCAGCTTCCTGCAAGTCTGGTTTACAGGAGGCTGGCTCTCTGGCTTGTTTGCTATTATTGAGAAGGGCTAGCTGGCCTCAGGGGACAAGGAGACAGAGGGCAGGTTGCAGGTCAGAGTTCTGTTTTTATGTATGATCTCGCTATAATGCAATTGTGCTTTCGATCAGCCAAAAGTATGGACTAAAAGTATGGATGAAATTTTAGTTTTGACTCATTAGAGTTCCAGGACTTTAATCAAAATATACTGTAGGTGCCCAATGCATCAACATAAATAAATGACTGTTTTCGTGGTGGATTATAGGAAAAGGTGGCTGAGATAGATTCCATAAATTGCACATCACCCTACAAGGGAAAAGTTGCTGGAATTTTACAAAGGGGAGACAGGAAATCTCTTCTCATTTCCCCTCCATCATACCTTTCTTTAAGGTGCAAAGGCTTTGTGGGCACAGAGTGACAGAGAGAGAGAGAGAGAGAGAGAGAGAGAGAGAGAGAGAGAGAGAGAGAGAGAGAGAGAGAGAGAGAGAGAGAGAGAAAGAATGAAAGGACACCTTTTGGAATGGTTTTAAAGTTAGACGCTGTGCTACTCAGTTGTCATTTACCGGGAACCACATTCCCTGAGCATGGCCCACGTTTGTTTCCTCCTCATTCTCAGACAGAACCAGTAGTACCAAACCTGCAACCAAGTGAGTATCATTGACTGTTAATATGTACTTTCTTCACTTTCCTTTGTGGCTGACCTTACCTTCATCCTCACAACATTTCTAGTTATTTCCTATTTATTCTCCCTTGATCCAGGCCAAAGGCAGCTCAAAAAAACCTTGGGCCAAGCTCCTGAGCTGAAAATCTCACCTTTACATTTTGATGAGGCTCGTGCCACTGTTTACTGACTATTGTGTGCTGTACACACGTTTCAGGACCACAGTCTGTGTGAGTGCTCATTGCTGTGACTAAGCCCACATGGCATGGTAGACAAAAGGCATGGTAGCTTATGGTTTCTTGCACTGCCACAGTTCCTAGCAGAGTCCTATATCTGGTGGGCAGACAGTAAACGATGATGTGCTGTGGCCATTATAAATGCTCCTTTGTACTTGAAAGATGAATTTGCACGTTGAGACACAATTCGAATGATAAACACAGTACATGGCCTCTCCAAATATGTTTATTACACTAAAAGAACTGGTCCTGTGAAACAATAGTTTTCTGCTTAGAACTGACTACAATTTCAGTAGTTAATAAAAAATATTATTGAAAGTTTCCTGATTTCTTGTTGATATCGCCTAATCTGATCTGGCCTAGAACAAAGAAGAATTGAAATACACCACTTAAGTGACGGGTTTCTGTATTCTCCCTGATCACACTGAGACAGTTCATACCCATTCAGTTTCCTGTGTTTTTCCAAATTCAGCAGTATTAGTTTTATTTTAATAGTAATGATCATTTAGGCAGCCATCTGCCCGCACATGTTTTTAGATAACCTCTCTCCAGTGAGTTTAGTGAGTTTTGCCAAATTGTTTAGAAGAATTGTCTGACATGAGAATTCAATTTTAAATGGCATGGTAATAATAATTTTAATTTCATTTTATTATAATTGCCCTGCCTATATTACTGAAATTGTATCTATTGCTCTAGAAAATTCTTATTTATAATAATTACTTTTTCTATCCCTAAGCTATGTGTTAAACACGACTGTTCTGCTCCCTTTCTGTAAAATATGACTTACAATGTCCCATTTCTGAAATTGATTACATAAAACTTATTCAACTTTTTAAATCTTACAGGAACTATCATCTATAGAGTTACTTCCATGCACGCGCCTGTCCCTGAAACCATTGTCTGACTTAAGTAAATGAGTTGATTTGACTTTTATTGTCATCGTGGACTTCTTGAGTGGTTTTAATTGTCATATTAATGAATTAATTATTTTGGCATGTGGTATCAGTCTGTGAAGGCACAGTGGTAGTATGTAAAAGAATGAGACAAAAATGAGAATTTTTAACTATTCACATAGTTGAATATTATAGGACAATTCCATTTGTGAGCTAAGAAATGAGAGTCTATGGAATGCACTCACTCAGATCACTCAGCCTTAGGCGCCATGCAATCCAACTGGACCACGATCACATTTGTAATTAGAAGCCCGCATCATCAATCACCAATTATTGCAGATGAGAAGGTAGAAGTTAATGATGCCATTCATAGCAATTGCTGAACACATTTAAATGAGGTGAAGATAACATCAAAGATCTCAAAAAATTCCTTATTTAGTTTAAAAATCAAGACAAAAATATCACTTAATATCATGAAAGACATATTTGCCAACAAATATTTGAGGTAGAGCATTATTTTAATAAAATGGAGAAAAGGTTATTTGTTTGCACATATATATGCAAATAATATATATATTGAGATATATATCCCAAAGCACATAGAGGCAAATAAAAACAATCTGACTAAATTATGCAACTTGAAAAATGGACCAAAGAACAGATAGCTAGGAAATTTGCATGGAAAACTAATTTCATTATCTGAATGAAAAATTGGAGTAGAATAACAATGGAAACATGCTGATGGGGAAAAAAAACCCTCAGTAGTAGCATTATTTTGTATCAGGTTGCACCTGCTGAGCCCAGTAAACCTACAGAAAATACCAGCTAAAAGTGAGCAATTTTTTGTTAGGGTTCCCATCAGGATTGTGTCAGTGAGCTCTCCTTAAGGCAACTGATGACTTTGTTTACAAAATAAATATCTAAAATCCTTGGATGATATTAAATTTAAAGGGAGAGCCTGCTTTCTAAAAGAGAATCCTGCAACAATGTACAAACCTAGATTATTGTATGTGGAGCATTGGATCTGGTTATGTGGCTGCTTGCTGGTCCTTAGACTCTGCCGCATGAGTGAAAATAACACAAAAACAGTAAATACAGACATTGGCTAGGTGCAGGTGATTCTAGCTTCTGAAATGAAATGTCAGATTGCATAAAAAGCCTATGTAAAAAGCAGAGCCACAATAACACTAATGCCGCAGGAGCTGGCATTTATCCAGCACCTACAGTGTTTTAGGCTCTGGACTTACTCCTCACCTTCATTGTCTCCTGCTAGATATGTGCTTCCACAGTCACATCGTCAGGGAATTTGAAACTGTTTCTTTTATGAGAAAAGTAAGAATTAAAGAAGCCAAGGAAACACCAGGCTAAACAGAAAGCTAAACTTAGGATCTGGCTGGCTGGCTCCTTTCTGTAACTAGAAAGGAACAGGAAGGAAGGAGGAGGGGAAAGAGGAGGAAGAGGAGGAGGAAGAGGGGGAAGAGGAGGGGAGAAAGAGGAGGATGGGGAAGAGAAGGGGAAGAAAGAAGAAGAGAATGGAGAGGATGAGGAAGAGGATGGGGGAGGAAGAAGAAGTGGAGGAAGAGGGGGAGGGGGAGGAAGAGGAGGAGGAAGGGAGAATGAGGAAGAGGAGGGAGAAAAGGAGGAAGTGGAGAAAGAGAGGGAGGAATTAGAGGGGGAAGGGGGGAAAGGAGGACAGTAAAGAAAATGGTCTCTTTTGGAGCCAGAGGGGGTATTTTTTTGGATTGGTTGTTTTTGTTGTTGTTCGTTTGTTTTGTTTTGTTTTTCATTTTGAAGAGTCTTTAGGTTGTAAGTGTCAGGCACAGTGTTGTTTGCATAAGGCATGTTGTGCAAGGAAAAAAATAGGTAAGCTGCCAGGACTATCCTCTGGCCCTCCCTTCCCTCTGTGGCTCTTCATCAGTCTTCAGATTGTGAACACACCAACGACTCTGGGGCTACCGCGGAGTTCCATGTGCAAGAAGCAAGGCCAGAGGTGGGGTAATTTTATTAATTCCAACACTGGTTTTATTTCTGTATTGGAGGAAAGGGAACATCTCTGTTCTTGGCTGGGAATCAGAAACCGCGCTTTGGGCTCTACAACTCCAATTTAGAAAGCTTTATTTAATCACTTCTTAAACTCACCTACTTAGCTCTGTGCCCAGTCCCATCCCAGTGAGCAGTCAAGCTGATACACTGCCTGGCTTCTTCGAGCATATGAGCCTCACATGATTACTTCTGTGGTAGGTGTGCTCCAACCCTTGTCTACAGCCTTTAACAGTTGAACCCAGACATGAGTGCATGGCTCAGGCCAAGAGTCAACAGTGAGTAAAGGCTCTTTGCCAACCCTTTTCTGGCCTTTCTTTCTGGAAAGAAATGAATATTTTACTTAGAATCTCTTTATTATTACCGTTTCTAATAAAAATTTAGTTAATGGTGCAATTATGGACCTCTTCCTCTGTGCTTGCTGGGAGTGATCTTTGAAGATGAGAGCTGACTCTAACTCTGACTTGAAGTGTTGGATTTCCTGATCCATCACGATGAGAGGAAGCTCTGCCACATATACCTGCTGCTCAGGTTGACCCACCCGCACTACCGAGACCCATGGTGGTCTGTATGCTCGGAACTATGAGGTTAAAAAAAAAGTCTCTCCTTTTGTTGCTTCATTAGATATTTAGACACAATGATGAGAAATGCTGACAAGAAGCAAAGATACATATTTGTTCCATGAATCTAAAATTTGCAAGAATTTAAAGCCAGACCACCCCAGATGTCATTCACCTATTTTAATCCAGTGGCTCTGAAGCCTCAAAAACAAATCTTGTTGATGTTTCTTGAGAATACTGTGTGGAAAAACTCAAGAAACTATATCCTGCTATCAAATATTTGGTTGGAAAAAAATAAGTATCGCAAAAGAATGAGTTACTCTTCTGTTGCTGTGGTAAAACACTGTGACCAGAAGCAACTAAAGGAAGAGAGGTTTTGTCTTTGGCTCCAGAAGGGGAGTTTATAATGTTGGGATGAGACATGCCCGCAGGTGGCAGGGGCAGGGAGCCTAGAGAGCATATCTCAACTGCACACAGGAAGCAGAGGGCAGGGACTGGAAGTAGAGTGATACCGTAATCCCCAAAGACTGTCCCCAGTTACAGGCTTCCTCCAGCTAGGCCTCCTGTCCCTAAGTGTCATAGCCTTCCCAAACAACACCATCAGCTATAGACCAAGCCTTCAAATACCAGAGCCTATCGGGGGTGTTCTCATTCAAACTGGCATGGTCAAGTCAAGTAGAAAACCAGTAGTCAGGGGGCCATTCGGTTTCATTAATTGTATAATAAAAAAAAATTAAGAAGAACAGTAATATTTATTGTCATAATGACATTGTTAGCTTTTCAGAAAAAGACAAATAAGCAAGAGAAAACATGTCTCAGATTTCAACTCAAAATAAATTTCAGTTTTCTATGTTTTTGACATTTGTATATTTTTAAGTCCAATATATTACTTTTTAAAGTGAATGTATTTGTATATACATAGAGGTATGTGGTGTGAAAATATATTTCTTTCTATAATCTTAGTCAAGGAGCAAAATTTCATATAATAGTTAAACTCATTTTCATTCACTAACGATTTTTAACTATAATATGTATAACTACAATATATATAAAACTATGATATATATTTATATATAACTATAACATATATTATATAAGTATAGTATATTTATATATTATATAATCCTAGCAAGTCATATAAAATGAGAAAGATATTTTCCTTATGAGATTAAACAGAAATGAAAATACATTATGACCATAAGGGTACACCTGTGAAATTTATCATATTCTAAGTGTTACCTGGCTTGAAAACAAATATTTTCCTGATCATTTAGAACAACCTACTTGATTGCTAGAAAATCCTCATAGGATACCATTGTCTTGCTATAGAAACACAGAATGACGTGAATAGGCTTAAGAATCTTCTTTTTGGGAGCCTTTTAGTTTTGTTTGTATCAACTCTGAAGCAGATTTCTATAAAATCCAGCTTCCTTCGTCCTTAAGGCTCAAACTCCACACACCCAGTAATCTGGCCTTGAAGAAGCATAATGGATTTAATGAGCAAGAAATCAATTAGGAATTTTGACACATGGTGATATGCTTAAGCAATTATGCCTGTCCTTAGCAGGAGGCTCAGCTTTTAATGTGACAAGGAAGTTGACGTGTCACTTAAGTCTTCCAATGGCTTGGAGCAACTTTGCTTATTGCCCATCACCAATCTGACTCCTTTTGAGGGAAAGCATGTGACTGTGGCTGACTTAAATTTGTACTCTGGACCATCTGTAATTATATAGGGTGGCTTATTGGTTTTTCTATCTGCTGCTTTGTTTACCCCAGAAATAATGCAATTTACTTCTGTTCTGAAACTCCCTGTCAAAGGGAATTGCTCTAAGAGATGCCTGCTAACTACCATGGACAGCACAAATCACCAGTGATCAAGAAGTCACTTCAAGGCAGAATGTCTGGCAAGCCCTCCCTACCCTGAAGTTAGACCTTACCAACAGCCCTTTCGTTTAATTGTGTCTTCCACATCTGATGCTGGAAGAATGCTAAGAAAGATGGAAATGGGTAAAACTTTGGAGTCTTGGAGTTTGTTAGCAGATAAATTCACCAAGCATGTATCCTGATCAAATCGTCCCCCTTTGCATCTTAAAGTCAGTGAAGTTCCTGAAGGAAATTTGTTTCAGGCAAAAGGCTTGACAAATATCGACCAAGAGGCGGGGCCTGAAGATGTGAAGCCTGTGGTGGGAGAGCAGAGGTGTAGTTTAAGGTTTCCTGAGGAAGAGGGGATCTTTCCCAGGGAGGAAACAGAATTAGTCTACATCAAGGATCACTCTACTCATTCTCTGGGTAAAAGAGAGTAGCTTGGTTAGTGTGTGACCCACGCAACAGGACAGTAATCCAGCTGCCTTTCCTCCCTGGAGGTTGTAGGTGCAGGGGATGAAGGAGGTAGAGAGCAGGGCACGTGAGTGGGGCTGAGGCTTAGTGTGCTCTTACCTTACTTGTAGCCCTCCCTGCTCAGGGCATGAGTCTCGGGAGGGCCTTGGTTCTCCAACACCGAGCACCCTCACAGGCACTGCAGTGGTGAACAGGACAGGCTGAGACTTCCGTAGTATTAGGGGCAAGTTTCAGTGCCCTCCCCCAGCTCATCTTTCCTTTTTCTTCGATGTTTGTCCCTCTTATTTTTAACTTATCAGTCTCCACCCCGCTTTGGTTTGCAAGCCAGTTCAGTACACTTTGACTGAAGGAAGAAGCCCAGAGTTGTTTGTAAGTGATAGAAGCAGGCCTAGTTTCGCTGGCCAAAGCAAAATTATAGTGTTAAAGAAGGATGCCTTCAGATTTAAAAAGGAATATAGAAAATACAGAAAACAACAGAAAATCAAAATTCTTTGCAGTCCTCTCAGAAAATCCCAGGGTCCTCTGCAGGGTACTGCTCAGTGCCACACTTGCCTCTTTTTGTACTCATACAGGACAATTTTTCATATGTTTAAAATTATGTTTGAATAAATCCCACAAGTCAACTTGATCATTTTCCATGTATAATTTATTCAATAGTTCTTCAGAAATTAATATAGAGTGGTCAATTTTAAAAAAACAAGAAAAAATGGCTTCATTTCTGCAGTGTTTTTTTTTTTTTAATATTAAAAAGCTAGAAAAAGGAACACCCTACTTTCTTTTCTTAAAAAGAAGGCTTTTTGAAAACTATCATATAAATCAAAACCACGGTCTATTTTCCCTCTTCTTACCTTGGCATCTGTATAATGTCTGCTGAGGCCTCACCCTGACATTTATGGTTGTAGATACAATGCAGATGGTAGGGAAGGAGACGGGGGCAGAGAGCTGGCTTGTGTCTGCCCTGGGGAGGCAATTTGCTCTATCTTTGTGAAACTATTCCCAGGCTTCAGAGCAAACTCAGGTCTAAGGCATGGGATACAGAAAAATGGGAACATAAAATCCAATGACTAGATGCTGAAAGGAAAGAAGGGGAGAGGGAGGAAGGGTGGGAGGGCAGGGAGGCAGAAGGGAGGGGTGAAAGGAAGAAAGGAAGACAGAGCCAAGAAAAGAATGAAGTACAAGAGAAGGAAGAGGAGAGGAAATGAGGGGAAGAGGAATGGGAAAGACTGAGAACACAGGTCAGTGAGGCCTTGCATGCCTAGTGTGTGAGGGACCTGGGTTCAACCCTCAGCACCACTGCTCGGAGAATGGAAATGGAAATGTGAAGGGATGTCTGAAGATAAAGTAGGTAACACCTGCTTTGACTGCAGAACTAACTCACTGTGTGAATGTAAACAAAACAGGTCTTTCCCACAACTGTAGTTTCCTCTTCTGTACATTGGCATAACCATGGCACCTATACATACTTGGAGGATTGAATGAGTCAAGTTAAATGCCTGATACACCATAAAAGCAAAAAACACTGAAGACACCTTATGCTGGAGAGGATGTGGAGCTAGGGGAACTCTCCTCCACTGCTGGTGGGAATGTAAGCTTGTACAACCACTTTGGAAGTCAATATGGCACTTTCTTAGAAAATTGGGAATCCATCTCCCCCAAGATCCAGCTATACCACCCCTGGGCATATACCCAAGGAATGCTCAATCACACCACAAGAGCACTTGTTCAGCTATGTTCATATCAGCATTGTTTGTAATAGCCAGAACATGGAAACAACCTAGATGCCCTTCAACTGAAGAATGGATAAACAAAATGTGGTACATATACACAATGGAATACTACTCAGCAGAGAAAAACAATGACATCATGAGGTTTGCAGACAAATGGATGGATCTAGAAAAAAATCATCCTGAGTGAGGTAACCCAGACTCAGAAAGACAAACATGGTATGTACTCACTCATAGCAGGATACTAGACGTGGAACAAGGATGACTGGACTGCTATTCACATCACCAGGGAGGCTACCTGGAAAACAGGACCCCAAGAAAGACACTGGGATCGCCCAATGATGGAGAAATGGAAGAGATCTACATGAACAGCCTGGACATGAGTGGGGGTAATGAAGGGTGAGGGTCGAGGGAAAGAGAGCTTGGGGGAGCGGGAGATCCCAGCTGGATCAACAACAGAGAGGGAGAACAAGGAATAGGAGACCATGGTAAATGAAGACCACATGAGAATAGGAAGAAGCAAAGTGCTAGAGAGGCCCACAGAAATCCACAAACATACCCCCACAACAGACTGCTGGTAATGGTCGAGATACAGCCCGAACTGACCTACTCTGGTGATAGGATGGCCAAACACCCTAATTGTCGTGCTAGAAACCTCATCCAACTACTGAGGGATCTGGATGCAGAGATCCATGGCTAGGCCCTGGGTGGATCTCTGGGAGTTCAATTAGCGAGAATGAGGAGGGTTTATATGAGCGAGAATTGTTGAGACCAAAGTTGGATAAAGCACAGGGACAAATAGCCAAATGAATGGAAACACATGAACTATGAACCAATGGCTGAGGGGTCCCCAACTGGATCAGGCCCTCTGAGTGGATGAGACAGTTGATTGGCTTGATCTGTTTGGGAGGCATCCAGGCAGTGGGACCGGGTCCTGTGCTCATTGCATGAGTTGGCTGTTTGAAACCCGGGGCCTATGCAGGATTGCTTGGCTCGGCCTGGGAGGAGGGGACTGGACCTACCTGGACTAAGTCTACCAGGTTGATCTCAGTCCGCGGTGGGGAGGCTTTGCCCTGGAGGAGATGGGAATGGGGGATGGGCTGGGGGGAAGGTGAGGGGGGAGAACAAGGGAATCCGTGGCTGATATGTAGAACTGAATTGTATTGCAAAATTAAAAAAAAAAAAAAAGCAAAATCCATACTATTATTATTTGGCTGTTATGGACTGCTAGTTTTAAAAGGAAAACTACGACTAGAGACGGCATTTCCTGTACAAGTGATAAACAATTGATCAGATTTTTATTCTGCTCAACAATAGTTTGAATGGTGGCTTCTCAGCTCCATCTCTAGTCTACTTGGAACTGCCACTTGGGTGCACTCGCCAAGAACAATACTTCCTGGGCTCCATCCAGATGCCAGAACATTCAGAATGAAGAGGGAGACAGCATTGATCTAGGAAGCAACGTTCAACAGTGTTTTCTCCAGTGCGGTTCCCACACACTCCCCCTCAGGAAGCTTGAGACGTCCTCATCTAGAGAAGCTTAAACAAGCACTGCTCAGCAAATCTTGCCATGGCTACTGCCCCACGCTTGGAGTGAGGCAAGATGTCATTAACCGGGTAGACTACACAGGCAGAACACAGAGTGACTAGAGAAATTGCAGAGTTCTTACACAATCCTCCTGTGACTGGGCAGGGGGGCTGGCATTCCTCTGCTTATTCCCACTCAAAAACCTCACTGCAAGAAGAATTTAAAATAAAGTGTTCTAGAAAGCATGTGTCTAAACAGAGAATTCTAGAATCAAACTTGCAGAGCTCTCAAGGATGCAAACCACACTTCCGTGGGTCCAGTGTGGCTCCTTCCGGCCTGGCTGCCAACCCTGGGCTTTAGCTCCTCCCTGTCAAGTGCAGAGAGCTGTAGTTCCTGTCTCACTTGTTGTAAAAATTAAATCATCCAGTGTGTACCATGCTTAAGACACCCCCGACAAAACCTGGTACCAAGAAAATGTCGGACACTTTTACATCACATTGCTTTTCTAATGCAACAATTTCGTTTTCTTTTGAGAAGCTGAACAACTTCCTCAGATCACGCATGTGGGAAGCTGGGATCAAGACATGAGATTCTGAACTCAACACTTAACATTGTTCAAGTGTGTCTTGCCTCACTGTCAAAAGATAATTCTTTTATAACTGATTCACACTCAAACCTCACTCATTACCCTGGAGCTAATAAATTATTAAATGAACAGTTAAAACAGTTTGTTTTCTCTTGATACCACCCAAGACTGGCCACTGTTGTCTCTCTGTATATGAACAAGATTATTTCCTCAATAGTTTGATTCCGAAAGGATTTTTACAGTCACCTATTTTCAGGGTCTTGAAGGCAGATATCAAGAATATTGAAATATGGATTCAAAAAAGAAATCAGTGTGGAAAATAAATGGTGGTGTTGCCTTGCTGTGACTCCTAATGGTGTTCTTTTCATGTATGCTAATTGCTGGATCACCTATTGTGGCTTGGTCATAATTTTATTCATGATTTTCTTGTCCATTCTCTGGGGAATGTATGGATGACTCTGGCATACATCTCCTTCTCTTTTGAAATCCCCGAGACCATCAAGCCATTTAATTATTTTTAGTAATGACTTTGGTAAATGCATAAGACATTCTGCTCTTTTATGGCTCATTCTGAATTCTGCTTTTTTTTCTTTCTTTCTTTCTTCCCCCACCCCCTTTTTAATGACTTAGTTAGGAATATCACCCCACGCTCTCTTTTGGAAGGATTTTGGCCGTGCCTGAGGACATTTCAAGGCTTTTCTGAGATGCAGTCCTGTTTTCTTTTCCCAGTGTAAGACAGTCCATGTGACTTCTTTATTTTAGCTTTGGGTTTATGATCCCAAATCAAGACTGGGTATGATCAGGTGACTCTGTGGTATGAGGACAGATGGTGTTTGAGGACTCCTTGCTCACTCCAACTCACTCTTAGTCCTTTGTTTTGTGACCCACATAAGTACTTGTCTCCACAAAAATCCTGTAGCTTTTCCATCATTTCCTGATGTCCACAAAGAACTCTGTGCCTGTCTGAATAGACTTTTCTCTTAGAGCATTGATAGGGAGCCAAACTTCATTGGTTATATTAATATTACAAAACATTTAGATGAGTCTCTCACACCGAGTAAAGTAGTAAATGTAGTATTTACCAAATAAAAATAGATCAATTAAAGTAATTTATTACATGTAAATTCTTTTATAAGAACATGTGTTTGTTTTAAATGAGGAATTTTGATGACATGGTCTAGAGGGTAGCAATTTTATGCTGAGACCATAAAGTAAAATTTTGATAATCCAAGAAACATTTTATAGCAGCTTCCTCCTCTGCTTCTTTAGTCTCGAGTTCCATCCTTCCAAACATGGTCCTAGAATACTGGTGACGGGAATGTGCAGTCCATTTGCCAGCTCCCCACTCTTTCTGACTGCCATGCTTCCCATTTCAATTGAGTCTGATGAGACTTGAACTCTTCCCTGCTTCCAATTTCTCAAATATACTACGAATGAGGTCAACTAACTCAACTCTGGTTATACAACTTGTCTACATGTGGTACATCATATGCAGCCTTGAACCCCACATCTGAGGGGTCTCAGAATATTCCTCTGGTGGGATTCCCTAGCCTTAATGACTATCATGCTGATAAGGGACAGGAGGAAAAGAGGGGAGCATTTTTACATGCTATAGTATAAGGACACATCTCTACTTTGTGGAGTAGAAAGGTGTCTACACACATACAATAAGTAGCCCAGCACATGTTTTGTTCTGAGATAGCCTTTAACATGCGTGTAATCCAAATGGTGACATAGTAGGAATGATAGACTCAGAGGCATTAGTGCATGCAACCTTCCCCCTGAGTCCCCACCCAAACAATAATGAGAAAAAATGCAGGAGTCAGGAGAGAAGCACCCAAGATATGGATCCAGGAGACAAGACTGACCCCCTACCTAGAGGGACAAGCCTAACCTTGGAATGATTTCAGCTTTGTTCTGGCTCCCTGTAGAATGCATTCACAAACAATGACTTCAGAATCTTCTGAGGCTATAATCCTCTCGCTTCTCTGCTTTAAAGATATAATTCCCATCTCTGCTCATTGGTTTCTGTTGTGACAGACAGTAGTTAACAGTCTTACTGAAACATAGCCCCCACGCCATGCCCACACACTTTCATTCCTCCAAGGATTTGGACCACGGATTGCCATGCCTCCTCTCCTACTTCTTCCCACCTCCGTAGCAGATTGTCACCAACCATTACTGCAGCCCAAACAGTCTAACGGTCTTGGAATTCAGTCGCTGAATAGGTAGAAGTGACACATTCTGGCTTCTCTTTTCCTAGGACACGGGAAAAGGGGGAAACGAATTGCCATGCACTCCTGGAGAATCTTATTCTCTACTCCGCCAACCCATCCATTATCTTTCTTCTATTCTAGTGAGTGGGCCTCTCCATCTGAAGATGCCTCTGTGAATAATCCCATGCACACTGACTGGTCCTTCCTTCTGTGTTGGTTGCCCAACTGCACACACATCAGGGTAAGAGCTTAACCTGAGCTAAGAGAACTGAGTTTAACTATATGTGCCCCTGGGATAGGCAGAGCTATCCTGCAACTCAACCGTTCCCCATTTACATGATGAGAAACCTATGCCCAGGCCTTGTTTATGGGAAACTTTTGAACTCCTGGGTAAGATATAACTTTAATGTGCCTTGAAGCTGGAACTTAGTTGGTTTCTCTCAGGTTCACCAGTTAATTGAGCCAGTAAGTGCTGCAGTTGGCGGGAAGCCTCAGGAACACGTGGAGAAATTACATTCTCACTTTACAGGTGAGAAATATGAGGCCTGAAAGATCAAATGTGTGTTCCCGTCATTCTACCATCAACTAGTGTCAAAGACTGTCTAATCCATTCAGGAAGGCACTACACTCAGTGGTTAATGACAGAAACGTAAGGAAAGTAGAGTTCTTCCCACAAAGATGCTTTAGGTCCGGGGTGTGCAGGATTTTCCCTAAATGCCCCTTATCACTTAGTTTAAGATTCAGTTCTAGGTTGGATGTGATAACACACACCTGGGACTCTAGCCCCAGGGAGGCTGAAGCAAGAGGATCACAGGTTTGACATTAGCCTGGGCTACAAATTGAGACTCTGGGGATGGGGGATGTATTTGTGGATACTGACAACCATCCCATCATCCACACTTCCTGACTAGGAATGCAAAGAGAACCTGGACACTCTGTTTTCTTAGTCTGTGAGTATATTAAGCAAGGGGAGAAACAGGTCTTCATCAAATGCACATGTACGTACCTAGGTACAGTAAAAGGATGTACTAGCCTGGCAGTGGCACACCTTTAATCCCAGCACTCGGGAGGCAGAGGCAGGCGGATCTCTGTGAGTTTGAGGCCAACTTGGGCTACAGAGTGAGTTCCAGGAAAGGCGCCAAAGCTACACAGAGAAACCCTGTCTGGGAAAAAAAAATAATGTACAAAAA
Source organism: Peromyscus californicus insignis (assembly GCF_007827085.1). Lineage (NCBI taxonomy): Eukaryota > Metazoa > Chordata > Mammalia > Rodentia > Cricetidae > Peromyscus > Peromyscus californicus. The sequence goes on from NW_026294595.1 coordinate 29,473,539, forward strand.
TCATAGGAAGAGACTAAGAGGGAGAATTATTTCTATTCCTTTGGGTTCAAGGCAAGGGAATTTTTAAATTAATTTTTGTTATTTATATACCAACTACAGTTTCCCCCCCCTTCTCCTCCCATTTCCTCCCCCACTACCTCTTCTCTACATACCCCCATACACTCCTCAGAAAGGGTAAGGCCTCCATGGGAGTTAGCAAAGCATGGCATATAAAGTTGAGGCAGGACCAAGCTCCTCCCCACTGTATCAAGGCTGAATGAGGCATTCCACCATAGGGAATAGGTTCCAAAAAGCCAGCTCATTCGCCAGGAACAGATCCTGCTAGGGGCTGCACAAACAGACCAAGCTACACAACTGTCACTTGCATGCAGAGGGCCTAGGCTGGTCCCATGCAGGCTCCCTAACTGTCAGTCTGGAGTCCATGTGCTCCCAAGAGCTGGGGCCAGCTGTCTCTGTGGGGTTTCCCCATCATGATCTTGACTCCCCTTGCTCATATGTTTCCTCCTCCCTCTCTTCAACTGGACTCCCAGAGCTCGGCCCAGAGATTGGCTGTGGATCTCTGCATCTGCTTCCATCAGTTACTGTATTAAGGCTCTCTGATGACAGCTAGGGTAGACACCAATCTGATTATAGAAGGCCAATTCAGGGACCCTCTCCACTATTACTAGGAATCTAGGCTGGGGTCATCCTGTGGATTCCTGGGAGTTTCCCTGGTACCAGGTTTCTCCCTAACCCCATCATGGCCCCCTCTCTCAAGATATCTCTTTCATGGCAAGAGGATATTTGAGTTGACCCTCGAAGGAAGAATGAGGCCTTGTCAGCACCAACTGGAGGATTTTTTAGACCCTCAATTTCTAGGGAGGGGAAATTTTCAGTTCTTAAAATTCCCACCCACCTGTGCTGGTGTTGGAGGTCTTAGGAGAGGCCACAGTGAAGGAATGAAGGGAGCCCAGAAAGGGAAAGAAGACAGATTCTCCAAGAGCTTCCTAAAATGAAAAAGGACACAACACGGCCATCACCCTCAGTGTGGCCTCTCAAGGATGACATGAAACTTCAACCCTTCATGACTTTTACAGCCATGAAGTCTTTACAAAAGACTTTAAAGCAGCATCAGGAAACCTCTAAGGTCCTTAACTGCCATAAAAACTCCCTCCTCCTCAGCCTACCACATAGGCAGGCAGGCCTCACACCTATGCACAGAAGTAGGTGGAACATGCCGAATGTTCTCTTCTTTGAAGTTGCCTCTTTGAAACCAAGCTTATGTCCTACTCGAGGTAAAGTTACTTGAGTCAACATTTCCTGAACTGTTTTGTGGTACACGGAAAGTTGTGGTAGGTAAATAAGCCATGGGTTTTCTGATTCTTTTGTTTGGGGGCTGGTGGGACCCCAGGAGGAACTACAGAAATCCACATTCCTTCATTTCTGAGACTCCACATTGGGAGTTGTCTTGCTGTCTGCTGACGGAGAGGCTTTTCTTGTGGTCTGGGGAGGGTACCCTCTCTACTTCCTCATACTCCTGCCCAAGTTTTTAGTTGCTGCCTCACTACCTGCTGGACAGGAGTTTGAAAGCCTAGGTTCTCCCCCAAACACCTAGCAAGAGACAAGCACTCTATGGCTTGATGATCCCAGAAAACATAGCCAGACAGGAAGGTGGGGAAACCAACCAGAAGATGCCCGACCATCTCTTTGTACAACTGAGCCTTGATGCTCATTAAAATCCAAGAGACCAAGGGAGTGAGTCTGGCAGGTGAACATTCACAGGTCTGTATAGACCTCAAAACCGTCACGTGAGCCCTGCTGCACCACCATGAGGTAGTATAAGGTGAGCTGAACTTGGAAATGCTGAGGCCAGGAGCCACAGACACCTACACTTACAACTAGTGTTCATAGCCTAGCTGGAATAAAGAGGAATACCTACTTCTTATATGAGACCACCAATGAGTTGCCTAATATAAAAGCACCGATGACTAGCCCAAACTCCAGACAGTCCCAGGCTCTCATAGGCTTCCTGTAAATGTGGCCCTCCACTAGGCCCCACAAAAGACAAACATGGGTGACCAAATATGTTGTCTACTCATCCAGGAAGTGTATGTTGGGCCAGCATGATGACTCAGCAGGTAGGAGAGAACTGACTCCTCCCAAAAGTTGTCTTCTGAATTCAACACGTGTCATGGTATGGATGCAGATACATGCACACGCACACACGTACACAATACATTTTCAAAATGTACTTAAAGGAGACACATGCTAATTTACAACAGAGTCACATAAGCCATGGAATAATCAACACAGCTGCCCACCCCCTTACCTCTCAATAAAAAAAAAAATGCAAAACAGGTAAACAAAGGTTAGCATTTTCCAATATGCAGGCTCATGACATTGCTTCTTTACCATGTTTTCAAGAGATTCACAGGCCCAGTGACTCTAGCCACAAAGACAAAGAAAAGTGTGGTGTCCTTGATCAAAGCTGGTAGCTCCTTTGGGACTTGTTGAAATGATCAAGCCAATTCAATCTGCGGGATTAATCTTAACCTTTTGTTTTTTGAAAGACCCTTTGTGGCATTCAAGGGTCAAAAGCAGAAGCTAGCAGCTGAATAAGTAGGTAACATAAAATTGACGATACAGAAATCTGCAAGTACCTTGCCCATTTGAGCTGAATTCCAAGACCACACTCTTATTTGAAAAGCCAACCTTGCTTCCTCAGAGTCCCTTGAAGGGTTCTCAGCAATGCCTGGAGCTGCATCCAAGGGCCCTAAAATGGGGCAGGGCTGGCACTCAGCAGCAGGCTGCTGCCATCATCAGCCTTTGATCTCTCAAGCACGCTGGCCCAAGTGCAAAGCTACTATGCTAATTTCTTTCCTAGAGCATTCCCAGTCCCCAGCGGGCAGGCACCATACAATGTTCAGATGCGGTTCCCTTAACTGTCATGTGATGCGACGCTCAGAAGATTGCTGTTAATTGCAGGGTACACATTGCTCACCCTTACTCCCAGAGTTCATCGTTTTGCATACTGCAAGTCAAATTAGGTGTGCCTACTCTTCACAAAGAACAAGCCTCTTTTATGGTTTGCATCTCCTGCCTTCCTTCCTTTCCTTCTTCCTTCCTTCCTTTTCCTCACACACACACTGAACACCATAGTGTTCTCTGCTCTTTCTCATTTATTTATAAATGAAAAACTCCCTGGTGATTAACACAAGTTTGTTTAGAAGCAGAATTCAGTCTTATCTTATACCTATAAATGTCATTTTTGAAAACTGGCATCAAACATTCAATTGGACTTTATTTTTAAATGCACATTTTGGAGAGAAGAATGAATTATTATCAATTAATTAGCTGCCTGATGTGTTCAAGAAAAGTGGTGAAACATTCGCTTGTAAATCTATAAAGCAAAAATCCTGGAGACGCTTGTGTGCTATGTAATTAGAGTTAATTAACACATTTGCTAATTGACTATTATTTAGCACTCCAGCTGCTGAGGAAAAAATCCATAGGCCCATTAAATATTAATTAGCAAAAGTCTATTGTCTGATGCTGTCAGTGTGTGAACTGATGAGTTTTATAAGCGTAGCTTTGTTAGGCTGGACACAGCGCAATGGCAACCAGCTACTAAGGGATAAGAAAACAAGACTCTCATAATAGGCAAGGGAGCCCTGAATTTCAGTGAATGGTTTTCTCATTCAGCTGATCCTCTGGCCAAGAATACAAGAAATAACCTGTCATCTGCTTGCAGAGCCACTCAGAGCCCTCAGAGGTGTGTGGTTCGAAGAAAGAATGTCAACCCCTCGCTATTTCTAGGGACTCTGTGTGGCATACCTTACTGAACAGAAAGGAAAATCACCCAGTAATTGTAGAAACAAAATGCTCCCCATGGGTTTCGCACATAGCTGATGGATAAAATTCACACACTACACAATTCACCCATTGGATGTAACTATTGGTGACTCGTGGCATGTTATTCAATTTTTAGTTTTCAAAAATTTCGAACATACAACACTTCCCAATGTAACCATGCAGTGTGCAGTCAATGGCGTTCAGTCCCTCATTAAGTGTGTTCAGTGTCCTTGTAGATTAAGGCACAGTCTTGGAGTCCATCTCTCTACCCTCTCAGCTCCATGTGACTAACACAGCAGCACTCAGTCAACAGCGCTGACCTGGGGAGACGGCTCTGACCCAGCCTCCTCCTGCAGCACCTGTCTTGTTCTCTCCTTCCTTGGCTAACTCTACTTCTGACTACCACAGTTCCCCCACTTTTGTTCTAAACAAGAATCATATGCTCTTCTTCTTGCACCCAGGGTGAGAGTCCAGGAGCCCTATTGTGTGGGTGTGGCTTGGGACTGAAGAGCACCCACTGTGATTTATAGGCTCTTGCCTCCCTAAACAAAGATTTGAACAGAGAAACATGGATAGTGGCAAAGAAGAGAAGGTTTATTAAGGAGAAAGACAGCTCTGAGGGTAGCCAGAGCTGGAGAAATTGAAAGGCCCAGTAACACCCATGCCAGGCAGATTAAGACATGTGTACAGTGAGAGCGTTTCCTGTACCTTTGCCATGAGCCGTTACCTGTCAGCTTTGGGGGGGTCTCTCTGTTAGTGCTAATTTGATTCCTCTCTCTCTGCCCTACCCTACCATCATGCTGCGCTCTAAATATGGTTTGTCCCTGATGGTTCATGTGTTGGAACATTGGTCCCTCAGAAGGCAATGTTGAAATGGCGGATGTGTGGAAGGTGTAGACTTGTGCGTGGTCTTAGAGCAATGTGGGTAAATCGTGTGGGAAGGACTAAGGCAGCGCTCGTGAGACTCCTAGTTAGTTCTTATAAAGACGAATTGCCATTGGGAGCCTGCCCTGATTGTCTTACCACGAACACCAGAAGTGGCCTACAGACTGTTTGCAGAGCGACTTAGAACCTCCAGGTCAATATGGCTCCCATTATAATTGCCCTGAGCTGATCTGTGTTGCAGCATAATCATTCCCTCTGAAAGGTGCTTGCACGACTGTGGGGCCCAACCAGAGCCCAGTCAGTGCTGGCACCATGCCCTTGGGCCTCCAGAACTGTGAGCTAAATAACTTTGTTATAAAATTACCACAGCTCGGGTATGCTATTGTAATAACAACAAAAAGAAAACAAAACATAATAATACACACTGAGACAAAATTCATGCCAACCTGATCAAAACCAATACAATAATTCATTATATCGGCACCCTTACACCCATTTCACAGTAGCTCAGTACAGGGTCCCAGGCAATTCACTTCACTTCTTTCTTCTTCAATTAACCCCAAATGTAGCAAGAACAATAGGAGGAAACATTTCCACAGAATTCCAGTAACATTTAGTTCAAACGAAATAACTTCTAGAAAATTTAACTCTATAATTACAATATGAAGTAGAAATAATAATAACCAATAATTACTTATAAATTACAGGAAATGTTGGCTAAGCACTAAGCTGAGAGCCTTCTGTTCGATCTCACTTAATCCATGAGCCCTGAAGGTATAGGGTTATGATTGTCATCAAGAATGTTAGTTCTGTGCACACCTGAGTTTAATATCCAGTTCCTCTGTTGATAGCTATCATACTACCAAGAAGAAAGAAAAATAAACGATTTCAGAAAACCACAGAAAAAGTCATTTGGCACCAGCTAGAAATTACAAGCAGAAAAATCCGTAGCATACACAGTCCCCATTCTGACAACACTCAACAGAGGGGCGTACCTCGGCTATAGCACAATTGGGGTACCATGGAGTTGTATGGCATAGTTGGGGTGCCATGGAATTGTACTTCAGAGGAGACATTTCTGCAAAAGCTTGAGAATGGCCTGTCTTGGGGAATGAGCATATTGGTCAAATATGAACAATCTTACTTAAAGCCATCCCTTCAGAGAAACAGGTAGAAATACTGCCCACCCCTCCACCCCATTCAGACTTTAGGGTTCAGGGTCAGTGTGAACAGAGCACAGGCACAGCCTGTCCTGCCTGAGGAAAAACTCTAGCTCAGCCTGTTTGCTACAAAGCCCACTGCTGGGTCACCTCAGGCAGGTACTTCTTTCTACCTCTTGCTTATAGATAATAGGAGTTCCCTCTAAGTGTTCCTCATTTAAAAACGAAAACATAGTCCTGAGCCCAGTGCAATCTAAAGATAAAATAAATCTTAGCTTCACTCTAATCTGCATTTGACAGTGGAGGTGATGAGGTTGGAGGTCGGAGAGACTGAACAAGGTGACGTCAGTCACACAGTTACTTGGTGATGTGAGCCCAACTCCTGAAGGATTGGCTTTCATCACTATGCTCACATCTACTGTCTCATCAAACTGCCAAATTCCAGATTGAATCACCTGGTTCATGACCTTAACCAAGAAGAAGCCTCTTGATTTGGTCATTCTTTTTTTTTTTTTTTTCCCCCGAGACAGGGTTTCTCTGTGTAGCTTTGGTGCCCATTCTGGGTCTTGCTCTGTAGACTAGGCTGGCCTCGAACTCACAGAGATCCGCCTGACTCTGCCTCCCGAGTGCCGGGATTAAAGGCATGTGCCACCACCGCCCGGCAATTTGATCATTCTTAATGCTGTGGCCAGCTGCCAACAACACCCAGGAAGCTGCTGCCCCTGCGCTCTTCTAATGGGATAGTAACTCCTGGAAACCATCAGCTCTCTGCACCCTCTATCATTTCCCTGCTTTTCTTCCTTCATTGTTGTAACATTACAGTATTTGTATTTGTTTATAAAGTACCCTGTTAGGTAGGCCCTAAACTCTGCAAGATTCATGGAGCATAGCCTGGCCCATAGTCACTATGTAATGAATATTGTTTAATGAACGTTTGGACTTTTGTGTCTTGAATACTAAGAGTGGCGATATAAAAATATGGGAGTATTTATCATTATAGAGGTATTTTCTTATCAAGTGTACTTCCTCCTGATTTGATTGCCAATGACGTTAGGGGAGGGTACTGTGGTCATTTCTTCCACACTCTGGCTGCTTTTCTTTTCAGCTAGTTTTGTTCATAGGAAAGTTCACTAAGGAAACTAAATCCCACATGACCGATCATGAATGGGTTCAAATGATCACTTTTACAGATTTGATTAACATTCCTTCAGGACAATCCCAGATATCCCCTATTAATTTTAAGGGCTAGAGTTCAACAGTCCAAGATCAGCTTACTCAAAACACATTACTCAGTGTGATCTACAATATCAAAGCAATCCCTATTCCAGAGTCATTTTTCATTTATGAAAGAAAAAAATCTCAAACAGTGCACGCTGAAACATACATAAACTTAAATAGTCAAAGCAATTAAACAAAAAGGAGCAAGGTTTGAGATCTCATACAACCTGATTTCAAAGTATAATACCAACTGTAGTTGTTGAAGTGCATGGTACTGGCAAAATTATGAGCCCAGAAACGAACCTGCACATACAATCAGTTGAAACTTGACCAAGGTGCCAAGAATACAAAATAATATGGGATCACCTCTTTACTAAATGGTACTGGAATGTCACTTGTTGGAGAATGATATGAACCTTTATCTCATATCACACATTAAAAACCAATTCAAAATAATTAAAGACAAAAGTATAAGACCTGAAACTATAAAACTATAGGAAAAAACACACGGGATTCTATATTAGTCTATACAACTTTATTTAGGCTTAACTCCAAGACTGGAGGGGAAAAAAGCAAAATTAGATAAGATTACATCATGTTAAAAAGTTTTCTACTACTGTAGAAGCGTCTTAAAATATACACATATGCATACATAAAAACAGTTTAAGTGGAGTTGTCCTATGGCAAGGGGACAATGCCCCACCTAAATAATCTAAACTAACAAATAAAAAACCCAGTGCCAGGAACAGGTTATTTCTTTTAGAGTTGTTGGCCAGTGGAATCCCACAGACCATCCCCCAACAATTACAAGTTACTGCCATCATACCATAGTACCCTCAAGAACGTAATAGAAAGACTATTGCTGAAGACACCATATACTTGATTCATAGAACCCAGAGAAACAAAGATGATACTTTCATGAAAGTTTTGACCCTACTGGCTGGATTTTAGTCCTGGAAGGTGTTTGCATGCTACCACAGGAGAAAAATAATCATCAACGTTACCTACTCTGTGAACCGTACAAGTTACCACAATGATCTGCCTCAAACAATATGCCCACTTGTGAAAGAGTAGTGCCCATGTTATGAGATTAATGGACCACTTTCTGATTGGTTTAAGGCCTGCTATACAAGGCTACCTATTTCTGACACCTGTATCAGTGCCAAGAGACTATGGCTAGAAAGGGTATAGGCCCTAAAAAGAACCTAATACTGTTGTTTTAATAAATGGACACAGTATTTGGTGTCTAATGTCTTATTATTATACCCATAAATTAGTGTATCTCTCAACGCTCATCAGAGAAGCTTCTAACAGTATATGCAATTAACAGAGACCCTCAGCTGGTCAACGTGCAGAGAAGAGACTGCAGAGTCCCCAGCCCTAAATGGGACACACCCCCTCTTCCTAAGGCTCAGGGGTCAACACAGAAGCTCAGGTACAAAGGCTGTAAGGGCCAGAAGCAGTAGACGACCACAAGAAAGTAGTGTTTTCAGGACACAGCAAGGCAGTTGGACACAGGAACTCACAGCTGTTGCAGCAGCATGAAACAGAACTGTGTGAGATCAATCCAAACAAAAATCTCTGTACAGAAGAGGAAGATGGACAGGAAGTCCTGGCCCCAGCTGAGGATCTTTTGGCAACTGGGACTGCTAGGAGAGGGAGAGTGAGTTCTTTTTCAAGGTGTGTCCCCTTGTAGGTCGACCATGCTCAAACAGATGGCCCTATACCCAGCCACACAATGGCATCACCAAGTGGACTCAGTGACTTAAACGAAAATTTAAAAAAGAACACATGATTAGGATATAGTGGTGGGACCAGTAGCATAGAAACTGAAATGGAGAGAAGGGGACTTGACAAAACACATTGTATGTATGCATGAAATCATGAAACAATTGTTATTAATTTTTATACAAATATTTTGATCATGTTCTTTCCCTCCCCAAACAACACCCAACTCCTTCCTACCATCCTGCCTGCACAATTTTATGACTTCTCTCTTTCTCTTTCTATAAAAAATAAAAAACAATTAAGAAATAAGAACAGCAAAAATACCTGCAAAAAAATCAAAACAGACAGGCAACAGATCAATAAAACAAGAAAAATGCTAAAACATAGCAAAACAAAAATAAAAGTCCACAAACATATCTTTGTGTTTGTTTTGTGTTGGCCTACTACTCCTAGGCATGGGGTCTAACCTGGGGTGTAGTTGGTATACCCAGTGGCACTCCATTGGACAAAACTGATTTTTCCCTTTCCCAGCAGTTATCAATTGCAAAGAGCTTCTTGGTTAGGGATGAGACTTGTGTCCACTTCCCGTTCTCACTGCTGGAATTGTGTCTGGTTTGAAGCTGCATGCACCCTGTGCCTGCTGCCACACAGCCTCTGTGAGTTCGTGTGTACATCAGTCCTGTTGGGGCGGGCTGGAACATTTTTACACAAGCTCTGTGCACCAAATAAAACAATTAAGTGTGAACAGACAATCTAGATATCAGGAGAATGTACATGTGAGCCATATATATATATATATATATATATATATATATATATATATATATATATATATATATATATATATATATATAAAATCAATAAGGAATTAATAACGAAAATATATAAGGAACTCAACTCAATAGCAAGGAAAATTATTTAAATGGACAAAGAATTTGAATAAATACTGGTAAAATTCAGAGACAGAAATGGCCAGCAAATACAGGACAGGGGGTGGAGTGTGGCATCCCTAGTCACTAAAGTTGTGTGTATCCTGTCACACCTGTCAGAAAAGTTATTGTCTGTGATGATTCATGACAGTGAGTGCTGGCAAAGATGAGAGAAACTGAACCTTTGAAGAGCCACAGAAGCAGAGTAAATGAGGACCGCTGTCATAAGAACCAAACAGCCCCTCGATTCCAGGCCTTCCTCAAAAAACTAACAAAAACTATTTCTATAAAATCTGTCTGCCCCACTTTGGAGTCCTTACTCCAAACTTTAGAGATCAGGCTGTCAGGGTTTATCCCCAAGGTCTTTGCAGCACCACCCACAAGGTCTGTTGTACTGGTTTGGTTCCTGTTGCCATGATAGAAACACCATTACCAAAAGTAACTTGGGAAAGAAGGGGTTTATTTCATCTTACAGCTCCCAGGCCACAGTCACTGAGAAAAGTCAGTACAGAACTCAAGGCAGGAACCTGGTGGCAGGAACTGAAGTGAAGCAGAGGCTGTGGAGGAGTGCTGCTTACTGGCTTACCCAGCTTGCTTTTTTATACACCCATGTTCACCTGCCCAGGGGCAGCTCTACCCAAAATATACTAGTGCCCCCCACACACACACACACTTCAATCATCAATCAAGAAAATGCACCACAGACATGCCCACTGGCCAATTGGATGGAAGTGATTTCTCAATTGAAGTTCCCTCCTCCCAGATGACTCTAGCTTGTGTCGGGTTGACAAAAAAACTAACCAACACACTTGTCATGTTCCTTTGTGTCCAGTCACACAGAAGCAGTGGGTACAGAGTTGCCCTTTGGAGGGAACTGTCTTCCCCAGCACACTAGGCAGGGTTCCTCTCCCGTGTGTCTGTTGATAGTCACAGAATCACAGTAAGTGCGTGGAACCCTTCAGAGAGAGGAATGGCTGCCGTAGAGTAAGCACTGATGTTGAGACTCACAGGAAGCCTCAAGAGAACCTTAAAGCGGAAGATACACGCTGATGCAATTGGGGCTCCGGAAAGATGATTCATGGAGAAGATAGTTGAAATAGCAGAGTGAGCCACGCTCCTCTACAGCCGAAGCAGTGGAAGATAACAGAACACGCAGGGCTTCTTGCCTCCCTGGATTATCAGGTCCAAGGCACCCAGTCAACAGCTCTAGCAGCTGAAACAAAATGCTAGCTCAGCACCCCTGTCTCTGTTGGACCTGGGTGGAGTAGTCTCAAGTGTGATCTCCAGCTTCCAATTAGTAATGCTAGAAACTCATTTGGGCACTATGCTGCCACCTGTATTGACTGCAAGAGGCATTGAGTTCCTATTCCAACAGAACACTGGACTCCTTAGAGCTAGGCAGGTAGAAATTGGAAGCCGCCGGGCAGTGGTAGCGCACGCCTTTAATCCCAGCACTCGGGAAGCAGAGCCAGGCAGATCTATGTGAGTTCGAGGCCAGCCTGGGCTACAGAGTGAGTTCCAGGAAAGGCACAAAGCTACACAGAGAAACCCTGTCTCAAAAAACCAAAAAAGAAATTGGAAGCCATTTCTATCTTGGCATTTCTGTACCTTGTACCTACTGGATATATGCTGGTTGTGTTTTTCAATTTGATGCAAACCTAGACATATTTGAGAAGAGTAAATCTTAATTGAGAAAAATACCCCATACAGTTGCTTTTAGTCTATGGAGTATTTTCTTTATTAGTGATTGATATAGGAGGGCCCAGACCACTGTGGGTGGTAGCACCCTGGGTGGGTAGTCCTGGGGTGTATGAGAAAGCGGCTGAGCATGTCATGTGTTCAGTACAGCACTCCTCCAGGCTCTCTGCTGTAGTTCTTGCTTCTGCCCTGAGTTCCTCCTGCCTTGAGTTTCCCGGATGATGTCCCACAATCTACAAAATGAAATAAACCCTTTCCTCTCTAAGTTTCATGTGATCATGATGTTTTATCACAACATAAACCCTAAATCAGGGAAGTAAACTCCAGGTAGAGGAGCATGGATCCTAAGAAAATTCCCTGACCAAATCTACATTATCCTTTGTAACTTCCTTAAAATCGATAAGGCAAAATGAATTTAGAAGCATTCAAATGTGTGAAAGAAGTAAAAAAAAAAACAACAAAACCTTTTAAACCTTGTCCTGACCTCCACACAAGAGCCCCTCCATGTATATTCACAGTCATAAAAAAAATAATAAAATGAAATATAATTAACATTACTTGGAAGGCCAATTGTTGCTTAGCTTTTGGACCCATGTTTAGCACTGCACAGGTTTACGTTCTGCAAATAGCCTGCAAGGCATCTTAGCATTTTTCTATGATTTGCAAACATCTATTGAAAAACGTCCTGACATTACTTTACTGATTATGCTTCCTTTTTTCCTTCTGAAGTCCAAGTCCACACCAGGATAGGGTTCCTATTGTTGCAGTAATCCTTTGTTCCGATAATCAGATCAATATTTCAGTGCTACAGAGTGATAAAGGAAGCACTTCATTACCTGGAGGCTGGAGATTCTCACAGAGATAAAAGAACAGCACAAAAATAATTGCAAAACGTGCTGTTGCGGCAAGTCCCACGCAGCCCCAGGATTGGGTAGCTCCGCAGAAATGGGCCTTTCTTGCCCCTTACTCTAGAAATCATCATTAATGTTTAATACCCGCAGCAAGAGAGTGGCTTTGTGGGCTGTGGGCTGCGAGATTGGTGCTGTCTTCTTTCCTGATATTTATGGAGCTTCGGGGCTCAGGTGACATTTCCAATCCACTTTCTGTGGCTCTCTGCAGCCGATTCCTTTAAGGCAAGCAAGCACGTTGTTTTCCCCATCTGCTCCACACCTCTGATCTCCATGCTTGGTAAATTAGTTTTCAGACAAATAAAAATATTTTGATAGCAAATTCTTGTTTATAATATCCCCTTGGGGAGAGAGTAATCAGCCTCGAATCCCGGGCAGGCCATCAGTTTAACCGCCGTTTGAACATTGCGGTCTGGTCTGTCATGGTTTCCTGCCTCTGTGTTGCTGAATATTTTCTATTTTCCTTTTTATTTCTTTCTCTCTTTTATTCTTTTCTTTTCGAAACCCCGCTGTCACAAGAACAATATTTTTATTAAAGGCTACCGATTATAAAGTAAGCACGATGCATTGGGGCCATCATTTGGGTTGTTTTCCTCTCTCTTCTGTAAAGAAACATTTGCATTCATAAACAGGGAGTTACGATCTGCAGGACTATAAGCACACGCAGTCTCTACATGTTTGGGTAACAAGACCGTTGTAACTATTCTATAATATAAAATTTGTACAAATACAGAATGAGACCTCTTCCTTCCTGACAAAAGAGTGATTTAGAACCATCCAAAGCCACTAAAGGACCACTTACTTTTTAAGGGGATATTGATAATATCCACTTAGCTCTAGGTGTAATTCAATAAACCAAACCAATAACAGCCCAGGGTAAGTACAGGTCTTCGTCCTTTCAGAGACCTTTGCCTTCGGGAACCTAGAAAGCAGCTGGAGGAGAGATGGCTATTCAGAGACCATGGAGGACAGCAGTCTATACACCAGTGCACAGAAACTCAGTCAGTAAAGGAGACTGGAGATGGCAACGAATCAGTGGATGAAATAAACGGCGTGATCGAAAATACAGTGCTATGGACGCCCCATCCACTTCCCTTCCCAGAGCACCCCTGACGGCACGAGCTGCCTTCTAAAGGGGAAGTGCATGAAATCGGGTGGCTTGTGGGTAGCATGCATTACATGGTGCAGCTCCTGGCCCTGGGAAGGATATGGTGGAAACTCCCCTACACACATCACTGTCCTCAGCCAAAGGAACGGTGTTTTTGTTTGCTTTCTTCTGTTGTGATAAAACACCATGACCTAAAGCAACTTGGGGAGGAAAGGGTTTATTTTGCTTATATTTTATTCCACCACTGTGAGAAGTCAAGGGAAGCACTCAAGCAGGGAAGGAAACGGGAAGCAAGAACTGAAGCCGAGGCCATGGAAGAACGCAGCTAACTCACTGACTAGAGCCTCGTGGCTGGCTGAGCCTGCCTTCTTACAGCACCCAGGACCACCAACCCAGTGTGTTAGGACCTCAATCATGAAAATGTAGCACAGGCTTGCCCCACCGGCCAATCAGGTGGGGGCATTTTCCCAATTGAGGTCCTCTCTTCCAAAATGCCTCCCAGTTGTGTTTCATTGACTTAAACCCCACCAGCACACATGGTCAGGGGTCAGCTGGTGGGGAGGTGGACATGCTGGACTTCTATAAAGATACTGACTGTAAGAGTGCGTTAACTTGAAATGTTAATTCGTATTTTACAACTTGTGGTTTCAAAAGGTTTTTTGTTTGTTGTTGGTTCTCTTCTTTTTCTTTAACAACAAAATCAATCCAGGAAAAAAATCTTGCCTGTGTTTTAAATTGCCCGTTAAAGTTTAGGTAGAGAAAAAAAATCATCAAAAATAATCTGCAGAAGTAATTACCTAATGAATTCATTGAGAAAACAGCAGCCACCATAACAATTGACACAGAATTATAGAACAAAGGAGATATTTTGTTGCTGTTGTTTTTTGCCTGTTTTGTTTGTTGTTTGTTTTGAGACAGGGTTTTGCTTTGTATCCTGAGCTGGCCTTGAAATCAATCTCCAGAACACTGGTTTGGTTGTGGTGTGCCACCGTGCCTAGCAGAAGGGACGGTTTAAAGAGGTACGTGGGCAACAGAAGAGAGGCAGAAGGGAATAAGCAGGTGGGATAGGTAGTAGGGTACGCCTGCCAACGCACACCACCAACACAGCGTAAGAACTGCACTGAGGTGGAGCGTAGGGACAGAAAGGGAAAAGGCTCTGCCTCACTGTCTTCCTAAAAGCAGGGCAGGCACCTTGATAACTTCCTCCTCTCTGCCCGGAGGGAAAGACATCAGCACCCCCAGAAACTACCACCCACCTTCCTCGGCCCAGCAGAGACCCTGGAGGAGCGGGAATGGCTAAACTAACAAGCCCAAGTCACCTAGCTTTCTCCTTTATTGGACTTCCCAGAATTCCCCACCACTCTACTCCTACCAATGCCCTGCTACACACACACACACACACACACACACACACACACACACACACACACACACCTCACAGAAAATCTAAGTCCCTCTCCTTGTTTTTGTCCCTTTTTTTTTTTATCACTTTCTTGTCCTTTATTAAAATGCTGTGTCTATACAACCATTAGCTATCCCATGGAGTCACATATCACTGATTTCTGGGAACACACACAAACATGTGCATACACACACACACACACACACACACACACACACACACACACACTCTACCAGCATTCATCTATAGTTTGTGTTCCTCATGCTGATCAACTTTTTGTCACTCTAATTTACAAAGTCCCCAGATGTGCCAATGGGAAAAAAGCATTACTCCCCCTACAGAATAAAAAATCATTGGAAAGAACAACCATTTTGGAGGAATTCTCCTGGGGGAGGAACGCAAGGGCAGTCTGGAGCGGTACCACCCCTCGGAACTTCCGCTTGTGGTTTTGGTACAGAGGCCAGCGAGGAGGCAGGCGGCAGGGTGCTTTGGCTCTTCACCCACAGTGGAAAGCAAGCTTAGTTATTTAGATGTGAAGGTCTGTGAGGAGCACGGTGGAAAGGACCCCTCTGATCATTAAGTTCCAGAGACCCTTATGAGCAGAGACAAACATCTCCTTCTTTGCAGACATCTGGCTAGTTGGCACTCATGTATAAATGGAAGCCACTGTTCTTGGCTAAATATAGTGGATAGAAGTAAATTAGCTTCATTAAGCCTCCAAAATTACCCAGGTGGAGGCCCTGACTTAGAAGGTTACCCAAAAGGAGGTGTCTCTTTAAAAAACAAATAAACATCCAGGAGGCAGTGGTGCATGCCTTTAATCCCAGCACTCAGGAGGCAGAGCCAGGTGGATTCCTGTGAGTTTGAGGCCAGCCTGGTCTACAGAGCAAGATCTATAACAGGCACCAAAACAACACAGAGAAACCCTGTCTCGAAAAACCAAAAATAAATACATAAATAAACAAACAAAAAAACAGAACAATAAACACCTTTATTACATGAGCTGTGGATGGTGACTGATTGCAGGCTTTGATCATCCTCAGATGGGACTCCCTTTCCTCTCCCTCTAGCATATAGCCCTCTGCTCTGCCGCACTGGCCCAATCTTGAGACAATGCAGACCAAAAGCATGCCCTGCCAGAACTGCTCCTGAAGGCAGCTGATTTGGGCGTCCTTTTTCTTTCGTCTTATTTCTTTTGTATTGTCTCTGATTTTTGTTGTTGTCACTGTTGTTTGCTTGCTTGTTGAGTCAGGAGGCAACTCATGGTAGGGCTGGTACCATTGTCAGTAGATCATGTTGTCAATTAGCACGATACAGTTCTTCACCCAGGTCTTGGATGCTTTGCAGACAGCATCAATGATCCTTGCTTGGTGAGTACAGCACTCAGAGCCCCAGAGAAGTTCCCCACATCCAATCTCAGGCACAGTATTTCTTGTTGCCTCCTTGGTTAGTGTTGGCAGCGGGCTGTCCCAGCACATATTCTGCTTCTCGTGGTAGAGATTTCTCTTGCTCTCGATGGTGCTGCTCCTGTGTCAATTGTGCCAAGAGATGCCTAAAGCTCGGTGCAGGCTGGAGAGAGCCTGGTAGTGACTCTTAGTAGGGTTTGCCTTTATTTCTCTGGAAATAAGCAACAGGCATGTAACATACAATGCATGTAAACTTATTTGTCGAAAGCACTGTGTAATAATAGTACAAAGTTAGAAATAGCCCAGCTTTCCACCACTAGAGAGCTGGACACACGACAGTAACCCCACATCGTGCAACTGTAAGCCACTGGAGGGAGATGGCAATACTCCCGGAATACTGGCAAAGAAAGATGCCTTGAGGGATGCCAGTAAGTCAAAGTAGAAAATGCAGAACAGTCCACAGCATGTCACACTTTGTGTAAGAAAGGGGGACCAGCAACAGCATGCAGGGGGATACACTAGATTATGCAAAACCTGCTGAAAGGCTACTTCCTGATCAGATGGTTACCTCTTGATGACAAAAGGAAAGGATGTTGGTGAGGGGCCAGTGGAAGGACATGTTACAGCATTCTGTACTGTACATTTAATCAGGCAGGAATAGTCTCTGTCCACCGTGTTTAAAAATAAATAAGATGAATGAAAACTGAAACGCAAGCTTTGAGACAGGCTATTTGACATTCCTACATTCTGAGTGTGTGTGAGCGCCGTTTGACTGACGTGTTCTTCCAGTCCTGTCCTCACTCTCATCCCTCCCCCGGGAAGGTTAGCCACTTTCAAGGCTCATCCTCTTTTTGAAGGTAGACAGAAAATTATTCTCATAAATGGGTGACAGTGTCAGAGAGTGAAAGTGTTCTGACCCCCGTAACAGCTTTTCCTGGAACAAGAGAATTGATCTTGATGAGGCTCAATTGGGACTCAAATCTGTCTTGTGGAGAGGTGGATGGGATGGTGCTCTGCTGGGGCAGAAGCAGAAGACAGCAACACCTGCTGAGGGTAGCAGCTCATGTTCTGCTTCAGTTGTAGATGAGATATATCATTTAGAAAGAGGGTACATGGTTTTATTGGAATTTATTTGTCATAGATATTTTCTTTCTTTCTTTCTTTTTTTTTTTCGAGACAGGGTTTCTCTGTGTAGCTTTGCACCTTTCCTGGAACTCACTCTGTAGACCAGGCTGGCCTCAAACTCACCGAGATCCACCTGCCACTGCCTCCTGAGTGCTGGGATTAAAGGTGTGCACCACCACCGCCAGGCTTGTCATAGATATTTTCATTTTCATTTTTTTATAATGGAGGAGAAATACAGTGCCTGGTCAGCTTGTATTACAATAAACTTTTAGAGCCTCCACAGGGTTGTAAGGATCTATCAGTCCATCACTCTATGACCCCACACTCCTTCCCTCCAACCTTTCTCCTTGCACAGCTTTGTTCATGTTTTCAATCAAGGGTGGTTTTATAAATTAGTTTTTTAAACTTAGCATATACTTTAGCTAGGAATCCTATTGCTGTAAAGAGACACCAATGACCACAGCAACTCTTATAAATGAAAACATTTAATTGAGATGGCAGCTTACAGTTTCAGAGGTTCAGTCTGTTATCATCATGGTGGGAAGCATGGTGGTGTGCAGGAAGACACGGTGCTGGAGAAGTAGCTGAGACCTACATCTTGCAGGAAACAGGAAGTCAGGGAGTAGCTTGAGCATAGGAGAATGCAAAGCCCACTCTCACAGTGACACACTTCCTCTAACAAGGCCACACCTCCTGCTAGTGCCACTTCCGCCATTTTCTTTCAAACCAGCAGAGCGTGTAAGGCAATATGTCTCATTATGACATTTTCATACATATGTGTCCATGTGCTTCATTCTAATTCACCTGCCTTTTCACTGCCTTCTCCCACACTCCTGGCCACTCGGGTTGATTCTCTTTCTTCTCACAGATAGGCCTCTGCTTGTACATGTAGCCAGTAATAGTCTACTCCTATCCCTTAAGATCTTTCTCCCCCTCACAATCTCCTTTCTAGTTTCATCTCTCTCTCTTTCTTTCTCTCTCTCTCTCTCTCTCTCTCTCTCTCTCTCTCTCTCTCTCTCTCTCTCTCTCTCACACACACACACACACACACACACACACACACACACATGCATGCATGCACCCATGCACATAAGCATGCACACACACGTACACACTTCCACATATGAGGGAAAACCTGGGTTGTCTTTCTGAGTCTGACTTATTTTGTTTAACACAATGGTTTCTAGCCCCTGAAAAGTCATGACTTCATTTTTCTTTATGGACACACAAAACTCTAGTGTGTATTTTCTTTACCCATTCATCTGTGGATGGAGACTGAGGCTGGCCCCACTTCCTGGCTCGTGTGACTAGTGCAGGTATAAACATACACATGCAAGTGCCTCCATGGTGTGCTGACTTAGAGTCCTTCTGATTACACCAGTGGACAGCTGGGTCCTATGGCAGTCCTACTTATAGATTTTTGGGAACTCCATACTGATACCCACAGAGGCTGTACAAGTTCCAACTCCTGACAGCAGAGTTTAAGGGCTCCTCTTCCCCCACATCTTCACTGGTGTTAGTTGTTTGTTTTATTGATAACAGTCATTCTGATGGGGTGAGATGGACTCTAAAATCAGTCTTAATTAGCACTTGTCTCCTGGCTAAGGATTTAACTTAGCATTGTTTTGAAAAGTATACATTCTTCCTGTCTCCTTTAAGAAATAATCTAAGTCTTGCTACTAATACAGTGTCCCCACAAAGTTCTTGTCTAACATCTACCTACTGTGTGCTAAATTTGCCTGTCAAGTGGCTTCCCTCCTTTGTCAACCCTGATCTACCTAGTGCTCCAGCTGGTCTCAAGGCTAATTCGGTTGTCTTTTTTGGAAGAGAAGTAAAGAAGTGTGAGACCTAAAGGAATCAGTATGCCTTGGTAGCAGAAAACCGAGCCAATTGGTTTGAGCAACCCAGCAAATGTATTAGCTTAAAGAAAAACAGTCGCAGCCATAAGCCAAGATTGTGTGACCTCACATCACAAGCATTCCATGTGCCTTTCCTGACTTTGTTTCTTTATTACATCAGTTTTTCATTCCACAGGCTTTGTAGAGCAAGACCAGCTGTAACAGGGCCAGCGCCACATCCAGACCTTACCACTTGGGTTATTATGCTGGGAAACAACAGATCAACAGTTTTTGTGTAGCATTAGCATTACATACACAAAAGCTTATTTTTAATTTGTGTGCATTTTGGCTGTGCTCTCATTCACACAATCTCCGTTCCTGTGTTCAGGATGAGGGGAGAGCCTTTCTGTCTTTCATTGCCAGAGTGGTGGTGAAGGCAAAAAGGAAGCAGAGGAGACATACTAGTCTGCTTTCATGGTGCATACCATTTCTTTATGCAGACTAGTAATCAAAATAAGTACCACAGACAAGTCTGAAATCTCTCTCTCTCTCTCTCTCTCTCTCTCTCTCTCTCTCTCTCTCTCTCTCTCTCTGTGTGTGTGTGTGTGTGTGTGTGTGTGTGTGTGTGTGTGTGTGTCCCTCTCACTTTTCTCTCTGGAAACCTCATTTCACACTCACCATTCAAAATCGGACTTAATAATCATGAATTACATATATTAAAAGAAATAAAACCCTGTCCCATCCAAATGAGCAGGAAGCTTTAATTGTATGTCAGTGTAAAAGCACAATCCTCACCTTAATGGGAATAAAAGAGAATTAATTCTGGAGCCAAATATGGTGATCATGGCCCAAGAACTCAGATTTGGTTTTCCTCAAATACCATGCATTGTTGTAGAAGTGTTTGCATGATAGTTTACTAGTTTCATAACTAAGAAAGACATAAGCCAAAGTGCATACCAAATGTGTTGGTGGGGTCAGCAGGCAGGTGGGTTTCAACAAGGTGGGGGAAATCTCTGCAGTAGATTCAGATGTCATCTAATGACATTCTGAGCATTTAATCAGTGAAATCTGGCCTACTAAGTGTTCATATAGTCCCAAGATGTTAGGTCATACATGGGGGTGGGCAGTGGAGAGTTTTCAAGGGAACTGAAGTAGCATATGATAATTTAGCTCTGCCCTGCAACTTTGGATCTCAAAGTATAAGAACAGGACATTGTAGACTCTATCATGAGTACAGCTTTTCTCTCTACCCCCACTCTCTCTCTCCCTCTTCTCCCCCCTCTCCTTCTGCCTTCCTTACTCCCTCCCCTCTCATTTTTCTCTTCTAGAAACTTCAGTTCACACCCACCATTCAAGGTATTTATAATCCTGGATTACACTGTTCCCATGTACAACTGTTGACCTAATCATTTTGATCAAAGGAGCAGAAAGTTTAGCCTGAGTTAATATGATCCATCCTTGAAATTGAGGTGAAATCTAGCTTCCCACAAAGATGATCCTCCTCCAAAAGTGAGGAACCTTTGGTCAAAGAAATGGTTGGCAAATATATTTAGGCAAAGTTCCATAGAGGAACAGAAGTAATAGAATTAACATGTATCAAGGGGAATTTATCGGAGTGGCTTACACAGTATCATCTGGGAGCCCAACAACGGCTCTTACACCACAGAGGTCAAGAGTACAGGAAATGCTCAACCCACAGGCTGGATGTCTCAACAGCCCAGCCTGGCAATAAAGGCCAGAGGACTCCTGGGAAGGTTGTGGGCTTCAGTCTAAGTGGGAGACTTGAAGAGGTTGGTTGTCATACCAGCAAAGAACACAAGAGAGGCAGCAACAGGGTAGGTGAACTCTCCTTCAGATGTGAAGGCAGACAAAGAGGTAAGTTTCTTCCTTCTGTCTCCCTTTATCTGGGTTGCCACTGGAAGGTGTTGCCTACATTTAGGATGAGTTTTCCCACTTCAAATGATTTAACCAAGAATTCCTTACAGGAGTGCCAAGCCTTACCTTTCAGTTGATCCCAGTTTCATCAAGTTGACAGCCAAGACTAGCAATTTGTGATTGAAATAAAATTAGCATCCAACACAATGCAGATTATTGTGGGAGTCCAGCTCCCACCTTTTGAAGGGTTCTTAGGTGGAGGAGAAAGGAATGAGGAAATATTAGGTAGAAAGATAGAAAGAGACGATAAAAGACAGAGACACAGGATAGCTCCTGGAGGGCCCTGGGTCAATACCCAGCTGCCCAGAGCTTTATTGAAAAGGGCTTTTTAGAATATGCCAAAGGAAGAAGCAAAAGATCTCCCCCTTGCAAGATCAAAACACACCGTACAGCCAAGTGTAGACCCTTCCAAACACCTGGTACACACGCCCCTAGCCAAATCATCCCATTGTGTAGTCCGACTGGGTAAAGCAAGCTCAGATTCCCTGCCCCTGAGTAATCTGGGCCCCCACAGATTATATTCAATAATAATTACATCAAAATCTTGGCAATCTAGTAATTTGCAGTACTTTGTCTCTAAATCTGAACTCTTCCTTGGATGATTTGTTCCTTCAAGTTAGTGCAAAGAACATTGGATTATAAAAATCCCAGTTACAAAACAAAACTTTTCACTATGGCTCTGTTATTTAGTGATTGTGTGGTCACGTACATAAAAGGCTTTCTTCTCAATCACATGCATAAGATAATTAGTAACTCTTAGTGTGTTACATAAGGCGATGTACACAGAGTCAAAGGGAAGAGTACAAGTACTCTAGAAATATCCTCCCTCCCCTTTATAAGACATGATACAGGCTATTAAGAAATGACTGTGGTTCTCTGAGCATATTAGCAGCATATTCTTTTAACAAAATTAAAATTAAATACTATAAATGATGTTTTATTTGCTCCTTTCTAACCCAAAAATAAATCTGTATTTTGCTGTTAATTAAGGCATTCTATCAAAAAGACAAAAAAACCTTACCTTCTCTTCAAAACTAAGGTTGGGAGCAACTGAGAGATGGCTTTATCATTACTAAGATGGAGATCTGCAAATGTGGAATTACATTAGCTGTTAACGTGTTCTTACAGAGCTATGACACTTTCCTGGAGGTCATGTATCACTTCTGTACACAATGGTCCTGAGCAATGCCTACTCATTGCTATTTTACAGATATTGTTCAATGAGTGATAAACTAATGCTGAACCTTCAGGTTCCAAATAGCTTGTTATACAATTATACATAAATATCTATTTAAACTTTGTCAAAGAGTTGGATTAATGTGATTTCATTTTAATTGCTACTTTTAAATTTGTGTGTGTGTGTGTGTGTGTGTGTGTGTGTGTGTGTGTGTGTGTGTGTAACTTAGAGTTTCCATGTTCCCTTTGTGGCAGATGCAGCAACAAGATTTCCTGATGATGACTCCAGTCAAGGTATAAATGGATGTCAAAATCCAGGAAGAAATCACAATTACATATTGGTTTGTTCTGAAATCTGTAATTAATCATCAGCATATAAATTCTGTCTACCCATCCCCCACCTGCCTGAATAGTCCCAGTGAAAAGCCCTCCTTGGGTCTTGGCACAGGAGAGCAAAGTGTGAATATCAAAACCAACAGTTGCAGTGTCAGTTGTGGAGAAGACCCATCACCTTGAGAATGTCTCTTCCCACGTGAATGAGAAACAGAGAATGCAGCATTTTTGTCGCTGTGGCAACCGCGCCACCAAGCCTGGAGAACAAATGTGCAGGAGCGGGTTGTGTGTGCCTCCGGCTTTGTAGATACTGCTAATGTGAAGACGTCTCAGATTATCAAACTGGTGGATTCATCTGACAGGGAGGACTGGAGCTGTGATCACGACACAAAGAGAGGTTTGTTTTGTGTCTGATAAAAGCAAGAAAACACCCCTTTGTCAGAGCAGATGGGCTTTTAATGACCAACCACACAGCATGGCAAATAACAGCAAAAATGAATCAAACATTTACAATTCTTTCTTTAAATTCTAAGATCATCACAGGTCATTTCACTTGGATTAGCCAACCACTATATTAATCTACCCTGGAATTTTCAAATTTAAGATGAACGGGGGAAAACTTTGAGAATACAGACCTAGAAGTGCTAGCCACAGTGGGAAATATTTACGAGATGTTTGTTAAGTATTAGAAACCAGATGAACAAAACATGGTGTTGGTAAATGAACAGATTTTTTCATTTATTTTTATCTTTGTTCAATTTTTAAGTTTTTATCTTTAAAGAATATTCATAGGGCAAGAATAGGGCCCATGAAGCAAATTAGAAAGAGAACAGGCTTCCTCGGCTGGTGGGTACATCCGATTTCTCAGGTGTATACATCACTCACATTATTGCTCAGGAGGGCAAAGCAGGTACTTGCATTCTCCCTGATGTTACATGAGGATGGAAGCTTCATGCATATGCATGTGTCACAGAGACCAAGAGGTCTCACAGGGAGCATCCTCCCTTCTTCTGCTACAGAAGAAGCCTTACACTGAATGCTTTCTCAGTGGCATTTTCCAGTCTACCTGGCAGAACACACAGCAGCTTGTGGTAAGTCTTCCAGAAAAGCCTTTAAAACTTGGCTCAGTGTGACACAGGATCAAGCCTGGGGACCCCGAGTACGGTGATGACTTTTTAGATACAACATCAAATGTATGATCCATGAAAGCAAAAATTAATGAGGAAAAGAAAGAATTAATGAGTGGACTTCATTAGAATTTAAAACTTTCTGTTCTGTGAAAGTGAACATCAAGAGACTGCAAAGACAGGCTGAAAACTCAAAGAACATATCTGTCAAAGGCAAGTGTGGTAAAGAACGGTTATCCAAAATACACACAGAACTCTTTGTACATGTGTGTGCACACATATGTGCACCTGCACGTGGAACCTAGAGGTCAACCCGGGTGTCACTCCTCAGAAGCCATTCACCTTGTTTTATTGAGACAAGGTTTCTCATTGGAACTTAGGGCTCATCAACTCACCTGGGCTCATAAACTACACTGGGCTGGTTGCCAGTGACTTCAGGGACCTGCCTGATCTCTGTCTCCCCATTGCTGGGATTACAAGTGCCCACAACCACCACAGGCTTTTGACATGAATGCTGGTATCAAAACTCAGGTCCTCATTGTAACAACTTCAGTCAACAAGATGTATAGATGATAAACAGACATATAAAAGGACATTGCATGTCACATAATCAAGAAACTACTAATTAAAACCACCATGAAGCATCACTACATATCACAGCAATAGAAAATAATTAAGACACTAGGCATATACATAAAGCTTTTACTTTGATGTTCATAATTTCTAAAACCTGGAAACAACCAAGATGCTTGCCAATAGGTAAATGGATATACTATGGTACAGTGGAATATGCAGTGCTAAAAATAAATGAAGTCATTGAAAGATGTGGAAGAACCTTAAATTAATTCATAACATTAAGAGAAAGAAGCTAACCTTCAAATAATGTGTGTTTCAACTATATGACACTCTGGAAAAGCCAAAACTGTACTGACAGTAAAAAGATTAGGTGTAGATGTAACCAACGGTCTTATTAAATAAGAAACACAGAGCCAATTCAGAGAAGAAAGCCAAGAGGTCAGAGCTAAGAGCCTCACCCTTCCTGATTCAGGAATCCTCTTTAGCCAAGAGAGCTCTCCGAAAAGACCCTACTTCCTGTGTGTCTGTCTTTATAGTCTTTCTGTTCTGCCTTCTCATTGGTTGTGAACCCAAACATGTGACTGCCTCGTCACTGCCTGTATGTACCGCCCTCCAGGTCCTTAAAGGCGTGCGCCACCGCCGCCACGCACTTGCTATGGCTCTAATAGCTCTGACCCCCAGGCAACTTTATTTATTAACATACAATTAAAATCACATTTCAGTACAAGTAAAATACCACCACATTTCCCCTTTTCTAATTTAATAAAAAGGAAAAAAAAGAAAAAGGTTATAACTAACAAAAGAAAAACTATATACAAAAGTACAATAACTATATACAATATATACAAGTAATAAATGTCTAAATAATTTCTAGTCCATTTGTATTTGACAAATTCAGAGAAAATAATTTCATTATTTATCTTATTTTGTTAAGTCCAAAATGTATCTAATTCACTTTCTATCCTAATTAATCTTCAACTATAACTAACTAACCTTCAACTATAACTAATCTTCAACTCCCTCAGAGACCCAAGAAGGAAATAATATTAGCTAACAAAAATAAAAACAGAAAGTGCATGCAAGCAACTTCCAAAAAATTTGTGAGTTGGCAGAAACAGCCAGCTGCCTGGACAGTCACCTGAGGTTGAGCAATAACAGGCCGGCCCTTGGGAAACAGAGGTTTGATCATAGACAGGAGTGAACCTAGTTTGTCCTTACCATAACATAGCTTTTGGGGAGGCAGGCTGGTTCTTCAAGTCCACCCCTGAAATGACAGCTCTCCCGAACTCCTGGGTTCCACACGCCGCGGGGTCGTTACAGTCGAGCACTTGGAGAGCCGAAGTCTGTGAGCAGCCGCCATGTCGATCTTCACCCCAACCAACCAGATCCGACTGACCAATGTGGCCGTGGTGCAGATGAAGCGGGCAGGGAAGCGCTTCGAAATCACCTGCTATAAAAACAAGGTTGCGTCTTGCCCGGGTCTCTGCGGTCCCCCAGCGCTCGCCCGCACGGTCCTGCCACGGCCTTCCCGCCGCCACGCACTTGCTATGGCTCTAATAGCTCTGACCCCCAGGCAACTTTATTTATTAACATACAATTAAAATCACATTTCAGTACAAGTAAAATACCACCACAATTAGGTGAGCCAGGAGGTGGTGGTGCACACCTTTTAATCCCAACACTCAGGTGAGTATCTAAACTCAAGGCCAGCCTGGTCTACAGAGCTAGTTCCAGGACAGCCAAGGATACACAAGGAAACAAACAAACAAACAAACAAACAAACAAAAGATTAGGCTTGCCCATCTTGGGTGATGGGAGAAATGCATAAGTAGAAAATCGAGGCCTTTTAGGGAGGTAATGTTAGATCAGGATTGGTGGAGGCAACATGAAAATCAAAGGAAGAAGAGACCATAGACCTCTACAGAAGCATGTGTCTGTCAATCAGACAACAAAGGGCAGTGGTCTCTCTGTGGGTGTGGAGACTGTGCACCCTGGTGCAGGGGGATGGAGTTTTTTATGGCAGAAAGGGAAGTTTTAGAGGAGAAAAGTTTTATCTGTAGATTTATTCTTCATAGTTTAAAGGCCACATAATGGGAAGTGTTCTTCCTTATGTTGACCTTCTTGTCAGGAGTCCCCAACTCTAATGAAGGGGCTCTCGTTACTATTTCGGCTTGCTTGTCAGGCAGGTGTCTAATCAGTATGCTGAGTCGGAAGTTTCTCAGCTCCTTTGAGGTTCCTGTTTTAGGTCATTAACCCTTCAGTAAAAATAGTCTAGATGAGACTAAAAAGAGTAGATAAATGTCATTATATTTTGTTTTTCAAGTAAACAATATGTATAATACCAAGGATGGATGCTATTGTAAACCATGGACTTTGGGTAATTAAGACTTGTCAATATAGATTTGCTAATTCTAGCATTCAAGTGGGTGATATCAATGATGTGGAGGGTCACACCTATGCAGGGCACAAGATAGATGAGGAAATCTTTGTTCCTTCCTTTTAATTTTTCTGAAAACTTAAAATTGCTCTTAAAATGATCTTAAAGTGCATAATAGTTACTTGTGACCTTCCTTTTTTCTTATTAGAATCACTACTGTAGTGGGTAGCCATTTCAACCTTGATCTGGAAGTTCCAACCCCCATTGAGGCTTCGGTAACTGTCACGCCTACAAGGTAGGGCCAAGAGAGGACCTTGAAGACCTGAGATCCAGATGTGCCATCTCTCTTGATTCCTGGACCCTGGACGCTGGAGGTTGACTGAGCAGAGTTCTCCATAGAACACCACCGGACTGTGCTGTGTCTTTTCCAGACCCTGCAACCTACCTATCCCTTCATTTGTAAGTTACACCACTAAATAAATCTCCCTTTTAACTATGTGGAGTGGCCTTAATAATTTCACCAATACACAACAGCCTTTGATAACATAGAGTTAAGGATTATACCTTAAGGACAGCAGATAGGAAAGACACAAGGAATCTTGTGACACCTATGTACCCCACCGCTGGATAGCTTCCACCTTAGTGATGTCATGTCACGTGAATGTCTATATAAAGGTGACAAATAAACATAGAAACTTGAAAGTGTCTATATATTACATATTCCCATGGCTTTCTGAACTGAAATAGGAAAATCAGTGAAATGAAGATGTGATCATTCAAGAATTCATGAAGAAGGTGTGATTAGCCTACAACTTGAACAGATGTAAGATTTACTTAATGAAATGTGAAAGTATCAAAATGAAAGTGTTAGTGGATAGAATGGTTCCCTGGAGGGAGGATAGGGGCAGGGATGTGATGTACAGAGATGTGGGGAAACCGGAGATTTCAGAGGAGACAGGTAGGGAGTTTACACATGATGTAGGGACAGGAAGACAAAACAGGGCTGGGTCAGCTGCACCAAGATGACACTTTCCAAAGAAGTGTTGAGCCAAATTCAGTTGAAGTTTGACCCAACAGAAGAAAAGATCCAAATACTGATAACATTGAGCCTACTCTTCTTTTGGAGTTCATGGTGGTGGGATTGTCCATGATGCTAAGAAAAGAACAGAACCTGTTTGTAAAGCAAGCAAGTGGCAATCAGAAATAGAATGTCTAGTGAGTTCATTTCTTTGTCCTCATGCCATGATGATCAAGAGGAACTGACAGATACTGTAGCCTGTATCACAGGGCTCCCATAAGCCTGTGCACTCAAGAGGGCGTCTGGGTCTCCATCAACTGCTAATGAATCAGTCCGGTCACCCACCATCAAGCAGTTGCACCTCCTACTGGGGCCACTCATCAGCATCTTTACCTGAGCCTGAGAAAAGGTAGAAATGCACTGTTAGAGTGTTCTGAAGCTGGTCTTCTGTGACTATCTCCAAGGAGGAGGTTGGCTCCTCCTAGAATAAGAAGAGCAGGAAGCCAGCAGCATGGCCAAAGTAAACAGCGTTTCATCTCAGGGGGGAAAAGCTGGAAAACAAACAAAAACCCTAATGTGGAAATGAGTAACAATAACAAAAATTCTATCAGGCCCTCTGTAGTTTTACTTCAATGCACATAGCACATAAAAGCTGGGTGTTTTCAAAGACTATAGAATTTAGGACCTCAAGTGGTTTAGCTTTTTGTGCCTTAGTAAAAAGAAACACTTGTGGAAGAGGACCATGAGGCCATCAAGAAGAAATGCCAGAAACTATCTAGTATGAATCAAAGTGTGACCATGGGCCTGTATTCTATAATTACTTGCAACACCATTATCAGCAGAAGAGGTTGATATTAGTCAACTGAAATAGAAAGACCACTATTTTCCTTCAGATGGGTGGTGTAGCTCAATAGTACAGCACATGACTTGATGTGCAAGATCAGAAACACAGTCCCCAGAACCATAAAAATAAAATACAAACACTTTCAATAAATATTCACCAGTCATGAAAAGTTTGCAAGACAAAAACCCAGGACTCTAAGGCTGGACAAGTATATATAAAAGCAGTACAGTGCCGGGCGGTGGTGGCGCACGCCTTTAATCCCAGCACTCGGGAGGCAGAGCCAGGAGGATCTCTGTGAGTTCGAGGCCAGCCTGGGCTACCAAGCGAGTCCCAGGAAAGGCGCAAAGCTACACAGAGAAACCCTGTCTCAAAAAAAAACCAAAAAAAAAAAAAAAAAGCAGTACAGATATCACACCTATACACTAATAGACAGAGTGAAAGGTCACTAAAAATTATTGAAATAAGGAAGATTTAAAACAATTACCACCATCTTTTCTCATAAAATTTCACAGAAATTCCTAAAGGTTTTAATGCCATCATTCATATCCTTGTTTTTTCATCCAATCTTCCTTAAAATTATTCTTATGTTTTACTGGATTGAGCAACAAGATAAATTTCAGTAAAGACTATTGTCTATAAATAGCTGTAATACATACTGAAAAATAGAATTTACTATGTAAGGGCGAACATGTGGACAAGGCCATGAACAGGTGCACAGTAGCTATAGTTCTTCATTTCCAAATATAATTTTATTATATAGACAATATTATTAATTAGACTGTTTTGAAGTATATGTAAAACCTAGAGATCCTGTGCATCCCTATGTGTGTGTGTGTGTGTGTGTGTGTGTGTGTGTGTGTGTGTGTGTACATGCATACCCGAGTTTGTTCATGTGCGTTGAAGGTGGGGATTAGGAAAGCAACTCTGAAGATAGAATACTATTTTTTTTACAAATATAATGATGTATTTTATTGAACTGAGTACATCCAAACTGTTATTTAATATGTTAAATTAATCCATATAAAAGGTTTGTGTTTTACATATGCCATCTTGTTTTTGTTTATTTTTTAATTTTTTTTTCATTTTATATACCAACCACAGTCTCCCCTCCCTCCCCTTCTCCCACTCCCTCTCACCTCCCCCTACCCTACCCCCATCTACTCCTCATAGGAGGTAAGGCCTCCTTTGGGGAATCAACACAGGCTGGATACTATTTTTATAACAGCAGGCTCACCGTGTATCTATGTAGAAAGTCTCTTCAGTCTGGGCCACACTAGTGGAGACTCAGAGTAAATCTATTCCTATGTTCCTTTGCTCTGAATCTCTCCGAACTTTGTTAAGTAACTTAATGACTGACTAATGAAACTTCTCTCCCAGATGGTCCATGCAGGGTGAGTCAAAGACTGAGTTGTCAAAGATTAACTCCCCAGAATCAATATGCAAATGAAGAACTCATGCAAGGAAAGTTAATGCCACAGGGAATAATGTTATCACCAATGTTATCAATGTAACTAGTCTGAGTCTTCAAAATGAGAAAATTACTAATGAGTGAGCACCAGAGGTCTAAACAATGACTTTCAGAAATGTGTATTTGTACCAATTGTGCTGTAATCAGTACACACATACCATAAACTTTCAGAGGAATGACTCTCTTTTTCTGAAATAATAAATGTAAAATAAAAATCAACGTTGACAGAAAAAGAAAAAAATTGGAGCCTTTAGAATGTTCTGTTTATTTTTTAATATAGCTTTGTCAATATGCATCACATTCTCTTGGCTAAGAGGTTTCTCTGGAGTTAACAAGGAATGGAAATCACCAGAAACCCTGTTAGATTATTTGGCAAAAAGAAATATAAAGAAACATATATGTGTATAGGTATATAATGGGGAGAGGGGAGGAGAAAGAAATAAATTTAATGCATGCCATAGAGGAATGTTCAAATCAACAGTAGAGGAAGGATTTAATATTCAGTAAAACCCTTTAATTCAATAGCTATAGATCTGGACATTGTTCTTATTTGACAGCATAAAAATATAAGTAAATATATTACAAGTTAATTAAAACTATAAACCTTTGGGGCTAGAGAGATGGCTCAACCATTAAGAGCACTGGCTGCTCTTCCATATCACCTGGGCTCAATTCCCAGTGTCCAGTACATGACAACTCAAAACTATTTGGAACTCCAATTCCAGGGAATCCAATGCCCTCCTCTGACCTTAATGAACACCAAGAACATACACAGCAAAACAACAACAGCTCAAAGCCCTATAAACCTTAAGACTACATTAATATTAGCAGTAAATATACGATAATTTTATCACCACTTGGAGTTGGCAAATGTATTTTTAAAAAGCCAAAAGAAAAAAAAAAGGAGAAGAGGATAACTACCCAAATTGACTATTTAAAATATTTAAACTATTTGAAAAAGACTCTACAACCAAAGCTAAATAGTAGAAAGGAAAAAGTCCAAGCATTGGCAACATTTTCAGAAGACTGAGTTTTGCCATTCAACATCTATAAAAAGTTGCTATTTCAATATTTACATAGAAAAAGACCAACTACACAATAGAAACATAAGAATAGACTATACAGGAATGGTTCATGGAAGAAATACACATGGATGGTAAGTATATTTTAAAAGATGCATAGTTATTGAACAGTATATTAAATACTGAAAAATATGACAGTAAGATTGGTGAACACTAATCACATTGATAGCATCAGTGTCAAGAGGCAAACCCAGCAAGAAAAGCTTGGATGCCTTATGTGGTGGTGTAAATAAAGAACATATATAAGTACATTTAGATGGAATGCATGGTATGTAATAAAACTCCAAAATCATTGAGGAGGGCCAGCCCCGGCCCAAGCCTCTCCCCTGGTTCACCCAACTTCAGGTTCTAGAAGGGTGGCTGGCTGGAGAGATGTCCTATGCTTCTAAAGTGACTTCTAGACTGTGAGGACCCACAGCTGGGATTTGGGCAAGTATGGGTGCTAGAAATGCAGTCAGTAAAGTGGCAGTATATCAAATGAAGGGGGAGACTGGAGTATTATGACTCTCCCTTTGGAAAGCTTCAGAGTGTAGACTGACTGCCTTCTCAGAGGAAAATGCCGAAGACGGAAGAAGCTTTGCTCACTTGTGAAGGATTAAGAGGAAGTGTTGCACTCCTTCTGGGGGGAGCTTCGAGCAGCCACATACCCAGAAGTGGAATTTGGATTATATTAACCCAGATTCCTAAGAGTGAAGCAGTCTTTCTCCCCTCTTGAAAAGAAGGAGGGGAGTTAATATGTGTTTTTAAGCATGTGTGTACACACACATACTTAACATGACTTGCCATAACACTGATTTATTTATTCTAGCACTTTCCATAAGAAACAGTTTTATATTTCAAAAAGTAAACATACATACCCATCGACTGAAAAATGGTTGCTTGTTTTTACTCTGCCAAATGAATAATCATCCATTTGCATGGACCGAATCATCTTAGTCTATTTGAGTCGTGAGGTAATTGGTAAACAGTGTAAATCTGTACTGTTCTGAGGGCTGAGAAATCCGAGACAGAGGTGCTGGCGTTTTGGGTGTCTGGTAAGAGCCACCTTCCCATATGTGGTACCTAGTAGCTGCAACCTGGAAGGATGGAAAGGCAAACAATGACCTCTTTTATGAACTATTAATCTTACTCACAAGGGCTCCAGCCTCATTCCAAAGGCCCTACCTCTTACACTGTCATAAACGGAGAAGGGTACAAACACTCCCCTGTTACAGCTATATCTTTCATGGTGACTGAAGAGACTGTACTGGGCTCTCTTCAGGCTCATAAACTACTGACCCCTCCACTGTCTTTCTTCACTATGTTTTAAAACATTTTTAAAATTTTGTGTATATAAATCATTTACCTCCATGTATATCTGTGCACCATGCCTGTTGCCCTCAGAGGCAAGGAGAGAGTACAGGATTATATTACAGATGTTATGAGCCACTGTGTGAGTACTGGAAGTAGAGTCTAGATCCTCTATAAGGACTTCATTTATTTTTAGCACTGTATATTCCACTGTACCATAGTATATCCATTCACCTATTGGCAAGCATCTTGGTTGCTTCCAGGTTTTAGAAATTATGAACATCAAAGTACAAGCTTTATGTATATGCCTAGTGTCTTAATTATTTTCTATTGCTGTGCTATGTAGTAATGTTTCATGGTGGTTTTAATTAGTAGTTTCTTGATTATGTGACATGTAATGTCCTTTTATATGTCTGTTTATCATCTATACATCTTGTTGACAGAAGTTGTTACAATGAGGACCTGAGTTTGGATACCAGCATTCATGTCAGAAGCCTGTGGTGGTTGTGGGGACTTGTAATCCCAGCAATGGGGAGACAGAGATCAGGCAGGTCCCTGAAGTCACTGGCAACCAGCCCAGTGTAGTTTATGAGCCCAGGCAAGTTGATGAACTTAGGGTTCATCAGCTTGCCTTTAACCACTTAGCCATCTCTCCACTCCCTATTATTTTTATTTTTTAGTGTTATCAAATAAAGCATATATACTCTTAATACATTTATTTGAACTGTAGTCTGAATCAGCCCTACTAAGGTGGGAGGAACCCCTGTACTTTCCTTTTCCAAGTCTTGTTTCTCAAGAACATCAACTTCCTATTCCCTAGCCATGTTTTATTGACCTCTAAGTTTACAACTCAGGGCTGTACTACCATTTCTATTTTTTCAGCATTAGACATCTGCATTCATTTTCTTGCTGGGAGAAGAAAATGCAATTCTCTTGCAGCCCTTCTTCAACTGATGACTCCCACATTCTCAAAATCAATGCATTACACTTTTTACCAAACTACTGTGAGTGTATTATGATGAATTATGATGAAAATGTTTCCAAATCAAACCTCACTGTGTTTAGTTGTGTATTTTTTTCTTATGCAAACATGTATTCTATTTGTTAATTACCACCTTTGTTTCCTATTGGATACTTCTATTTTTATACAATTATTTGTAAAATGCCCACCACATCTGGCTGTCCTGTCTCTCTGTTTGATGGCTGCTCCGCATGTGGGTAGAGACACTGATGAACTGAAAGTCTATGTGACCATGACTCAGCAACACAAAAAGAATCTCCTCAGCCGAAATCCCTTCTGAGCTCACAGTCTGTCTGTTATTGCAACTTACTTTCTTGTTTTGTTTTACATTCAATCATTTATCATAAAAAATAAAATTTAGTTTTACCTGTTGGTGTGCATCTGCAGTTTAGTTGATAATGCTAAACTGTTTTAAAATACAGCTGTTCAGATTTCCTTTGTCACCAAAAAGGTTTATCTTTCCAGTTCTACACAACTTTCCCAGTATCTGAAATTAACCATGCCCCCCCTCTCACTTCCTCCCTCTCCCTCTCTTACACACACACACACACACACACACACACACACACACACACACACACACACACACAGAATTAACTTTACTGTTCTAGGTTTGTGACGTGGTGTCCACTGTGGTACTAATTCATTCTTGTTCGGCCATGAATAGGATTAAGCACTTGGTACATATTTAATGAGCTTTTTAAATTTCCTCTTCCCTTCCTGGATTTATGGTTTATGATTTTGCCGTTTCCTTTTGGAGTCTCTGTTTCATTCTCACTAGTGTCCTGCACAAATTCTTCCTGTGTCCTCACCAGCCGTATCTGTGGGTTTTGTCCACTGTGTGTCTTGCATTCTGCTTTCGTCGTAGCATCTCCGAGTAAACTATTTTAGCAATACGTTTTTTCCCTTATGGTTGGTGCTTCTTTCTTTTTTTTAATTTGCTTTCAGTCTTAAGAAATATTTTCCTGAGGCTGGATAAATGACTCAGTGGTTAAGAGTGCTTACTGCTCTTCTAGAGGACCTGGGTTCTATTCCCAATAGCCACATGGCAGCTTATAACTGCCTGTAACTCCGGTTCCAGCGATCCAACGACTTCACACGGACATACATGCAGGCAAAACATGGATGTACATGAAAAAATAAATAAATAAATAATATAAAAAAGAAATATTTCCCTGTTTTGAAATTCTAAATACATTCCCCATTTCGCTCCTTGGAAGACTACTGTGCCTTTCATCTACAAATATAACATTATAATTGACTTTTGAGCATGAAGTCATTTTGGATCCTAACATAGATGCCAGCTGGACTAATATGTTTTGTTTAAAAGCCCATTTCTTCCCCATAGCTTTTCAGAACTATTTTTCTTATGTTTAAAGTCCATGCACCTTTGAATTTGTTTTTGGTCCGGTTAATCTACTTTGTTATTGTTTTTAGGATGCTTCAAGCACCATCATAGTCAGTTAATATTTTTATAGTTTGATAGTTGGTAATATTCATTTCACATTAACTGACATGCTTTAGATGACTTAGCTATTCTTCTACCTTCGTTTTCATTATATAAAAGACTTGTGTACAAAAGATAGTACCAAAAGGAAACTTGATTCTAAACAAATAAACTAGGCCTGTGACAAGTGGGACTATCCTGGCAATGCCAGACAATTTTGTTATTTAAATCACTAAAATATCCCTGACTGCTTACAGCAAAAATAACAGCCACTCTGAGTATTTCCTCCCAGAGAGCATTTCAAAGACAGTAGAAAATGAGAAGATTAGTGCAGAAAAGCCATCACAACAGAAGGTGAGTCTACAGACTTTGTCAACCCGTGCCCTCCTGGATCAGTTGTGCCTACCTTATGAAGGGACTTGCTGAGATTGCACAGGGGAAAATCTAATTAAGAATTATGGACTTTTCAACATATATAGAAATAAACTATGTGTCAGTCAATAAAAATTAGAAAAGGAGAAAAATGTATAATTTTATGTTTACTCCCTATTAACTCAGTTCCATTTGAAGGAAGACTACAGCAAGGAAAGCTGTGCACTATGTGGTTGAAAGTAGCCACTGAAATAAAATGAATGTGTATTCCATTATCCAATAGTGAGAATCAGATGTTAATAAAACTTCCCTGAGACTCCATCTCATCCTTCACAATGGCCACCAAAATGAAGCAAGCAACTGTGGAAGGCCAGCTCGGAGATGGACTAAAAGGCAGTCTTGTGCACCGCTGGTAAGGATGCAAATTAGTCCAGCCACTGGGAAAACGAGTGCAGTAGCTCTTCTAAAACCTAAACTTAGGACTAACACACGACCAAGCTATCCCACTCCTGGATTATATCCAAAAGAAGGGGTCAGCATAGGTAAGAGAACCTTATATAGCCATTTATTCCAGCATGATTTATAAGAGCTAAGCTTTGGAATCTGCCTCAGTGTTCATCTATAAATAAACAGATATGAAAATATTATGTAGATATATAAAGATGGAGATAGGCATAGAGATAGGGATGATAGATATAAATAGACAGACAGATAGATAGATGGATAAAGACACAGGAAGAGATAGATAGGTAGGTAGAATTAGAATTAAACACACACACACACACACACCACAGTGGACCATTATAGCAAAATGAAGTGATGCCATTTGTGATGAAATGGGATAAATTAGAGGTCATGTAAAGTAAAATAACCAAGACACAGAAAGCCAAGTATGTTTTCTCTCAAACATG
This sequence comes from Peromyscus californicus insignis, assembly GCF_007827085.1. Classification (NCBI taxonomy): domain Eukaryota; kingdom Metazoa; phylum Chordata; class Mammalia; order Rodentia; family Cricetidae; genus Peromyscus; species Peromyscus californicus. The sequence goes on from NW_026294595.1 coordinate 29,509,752, forward strand.
TAAGCTAAAATAAAAGTAAAAACAGACTAAGTTGGAAGTGGTAGATGGGTTACTAGAGAAGGGGAAAGTGACCTGGAGTTAATTAGAGGGGCTGATATAGTCAAAGCAACATATATGCAAGCATAGAAATGCTACAGTGAAACCCACCAATATACACGATGCATATACACTGCTCATTATAACACTGAAAACGAAAAACAGTAGCCGTGTGCAGAGTGTTGGTGTATTGGATCATCCTTGGATCCTGTTCTTATTTCCCTGCACCTGCCTGATAAAAAGCAGGCAAATGCAGCGTTTGCAAATAGACACAGGTGTCATTGAACTGAGAGTGATTTCCACACCAGAGAGGAGAGCAGGTTTCCTCATTTCAACTCCTGGCAAACGTGGGCCTCGCTGGTGGCTGGGCCTTTGCATGAATCCAGGAAGAGGTCTCCACCAGGTCATTTGCCTGAAGATGCTGTTTTGTCTGTGGCTGGATCCCAGGGCTTGGCAGTAGGAGCCAGTCTAAGCAAATGCTCCGCAGAGAAGATGTCTTTCTCAGCTACACTCATCTTCATGGTCATCTTTTGTGTCCAGTCTCTAGCTGCAATGCTGCAAAATGGCTTCATGGTCACTGTGCTGGGAAGGGAATGGTTACAGAGCCAGGCACTCTCTGCAGGTGACATGATTGTGGCCTGCCTAGCTGCCTCCAGGTTCTGTCTGCATGGACTAGCCATCCTAAACAACTTACTGAACTTCTTTGTGTTTTGGTACAAAAATAACTATTTGGGGATCCCCTGGGACTTCATCAACACTGTCACTTTCTGGCTCACCAGCTGGCTGGCAGTCTTCTACTGTGTGAAGATCTCTTCCTTCTCCCACCCCATCTTCTCCTGGATGAAATGGAGAATTTCTCGGTCAGTGCCCAAGTTATTGCTGGTATCCTTGTTCTTGGGTGGCCTGTCAGTCATCTCCTCGGTCACTGGGAGTATAATTGCCTTCCAGTTGATGGCTAGCAAAAACTGCACACTTACTTATAGTTGGAAGATGCTGTATGGGTATTTTTATCGTTATCATGCACTGCTGATGTGGGTCACGCCATTCTTCCTGTTTCTCCTCTCCATCATCTTGCTTATGCTCTCACTGTACTGGCATTTGCAACAGATGAGGTACCACAGTCCCAGGCCTCATGATCACAGCACCCAGGCTCACACCACAGCTCTGAAGTCTCTTGCCTTCTTCCTCATCTTCTATACATCATATGTCCTGCTCCTGCTTATATCTACTACACGAGCCATAACTATCTATGATTCCTGGTACTGGGCCTGGGAAGTGATAACCTACACAGGCATCTCCCTGCATTCTACTATTCTGATGTTAAGCAGCCCCAAGTCGAGAAAGGCCCTCAAGAAGTTCTCGCACCTTTGTGTTGCCAGCTCATAAGACATGGTGGTCCTGGACAAAGGGTGGCTCCACTCTCAAGGTACCAGTATCAGTAACCTGTTCTCTAGTGAATAGTGCCTCCCACGGCAGGAAGTCATCAGGTTTAAGTACTCTCTCTGCTCATTCATTCCCATGCTTTCCATGCCTTGCTATTTATTTTTCCACATTTCTCTGTTTCTCTTTCCAATTCTGCTACTATTAGTTCTCTGGTCTGAGTCTGGAGTCACAATGGCCTCACCTGACAGTCTCGTTCCTCATAGGTCTCTCAGAGTCTCTAAGCACACTATTCTTCAAGCGTTTAAAATATTCATCTGCCCTGATTTATGAATAACTGTGGCCACTGTCGGCTGTCTCTCTGAGCAAACTAATGTCTGGTTTTTAGTGGCATAGATTCCTCAGCACTGTCCTTCTAGGACTCTCAGAAAATCAGTTCTCTATGGTACAGCTTCTAGCCACTGTCCCAAGAGTCCTTTCCTTCTATCCCATGTTCTCTTACCAGCAGAAAACAGGTACTTCCCAGCTCCTTCACAAATGTTTCCCCTGACTTTGCTCTCTCTGTCGGCTGCTGCCATTGTTATGCATCACTGAAGACTAACTTCCTTCATGGAGCGTTATCAGTTTTATCTCCTACAAAGCTGAGAACATATGTGAGTTTTGTCCCATTACAGATCCTATCAATGACTTTGTGTGCTTGCTTAAGTTGAACTAAAAGGAGTTGTATGATATGCAAATGTTACATACGTTTGGTCCAGAAGAAGACAGAGGAAAACAATTTTTTGTTTTAATACCCCACTCTTCTTGTCTGTCCACCCTGGCAGAGGCACCTAGATGTTGTTGCCAAGGCTTGTCCCAGACTGGAATTTGTGCATGGTGGTCTACTGGAAGAATAAAAAATATACAGGGGAACTTCCATTTTCATATACTTTTATCTTCTCCTGTAAATTCCTAGTTTTCTATGTATTCGTGGTTTATATATCATTAAGTGAGATGTGTGTATAATTAATAATAAATATGAACATGATAATGTCTTGGACATCTAGGCTGCTATACAAGAAAGAAGAATATTGGAATTATCATCCTCTTATTAAGCTATTTTTCAAAACAAGGAACATGACCAAAGAAAGTGAGTTTTCTTTCATAATGCTGCAGGGACCATCATATCAAATAATGGGATCTTAAATGTATGTACTTAATAACAGTTTCAAAACATAACAAAATGGATAGAGAAACAGGAAAAAAAGCCAAAATTACAATCAGCCATTAACCCTCTTTCCTTGAGAACTGATTTTACAAGCAAGCAATGAATCAGTAATGATACAGAAAGGTTGACTAATTCTGTCAGTCAACCTGACTAAACTCACACCTCTGGAAAGCTCTCCCAACATCAGAATGAATCCATTTGCTGTATATACATGGAATACTTATCAAAATGGACTCTTCTGGCTTCAAAATAAGTCTCAATTAGCTTAAAAGAGCATGTTTTCTAGTCACAATAGAATGAAAGCAGGAATCCACAGCAGGAAAATACCTAGAAAACGGTCAGAGGCTTAGATTTTAGATAACGTGATCAGAGGAGTCAAAACGGAGCTGAATGACAATGGAAAGAGAATACTTTCAAGTGTAGGGGATGCTTCGACCATGAGAGATACTGGAATTAACAGCACTAAGTGTGCATGTTCAGAGAAAGGGCTCAAATCAGATTCATCTCAATAATGTAGAAATAGGGGACCCAGGAAAAAAAAAAGAAGAAATGCAATTAACAAAAATCCAAGCGAAACCAATGAAGCAGAGAGCTGAAAAGCAGCAGACAAGATAAATGAACCAAAATCTGGTTCCTTGAAACTGATCAGGTTGATTATTCTTTAGATGCATTGATTGGGGGGTGGGGACTAACCAGCCACTGCAAGGATGGGAGAAGTAATATCTCTGCATTTTAGAAACAGTAAAGGGAGAACAGGGACTGTTTGGACAACTTCATGCTAATAAGTTGAACGTCTTAGGGACGCACATTGACGACGTTGCTTTCAGGTTTCCTAAAAGCTGGTTTCTGGAGACTGTGGTCCTCCACTCCAGTCACGACCCACGTTTCTATGGCACCTTTGCAGAGCTGTGGTCCTGGGAGTTCCCTTCAGCAGTAACCCTGGGATTATCTCTTCTCTTTTGTGCTAAGTCCCATGTTTCCTGTGTCTCAGTATTTAATAATTTTGTTGGGTTTGTTTTTGTTTTTTCCCTTAACTATTTGCTGTGGTAACACCCATTCTTCCCCCAAGTCATCAGGCGTGCTGGCAGGTGCCTTTCCCACTGAGCCTTCTCACTGGCTCCCACTCACTCTTTTAGAATGGTATATGAAAGTGGGGGGGGTGAGAAATTATACATCGAAATGTATTTTATTTTCCTCTCAAACTTGATTTATAAGTTTCCTGGGTACTTTAGGTGAAGTTTTTATTGTCTGCTCACACCCCGACCCCCAACACACAGAGGTATTTATAAATCACCTGCCTCTGGTTGGCTATAAACTAGCATGCTTCCATGTATTTTTGGTGTATCTTCCTGAAGACAATATGGATTCATCATGTTTATCTACATACTCTCATTTTTGTAAGAATTTTAAGCCAGGGGGTGGTGGCACACGCCTTTAATCCTAGCACTTGGGAGGCAGAGGCAGGTAGATCTTTGTAAGTTCGAGGCCAGCCTGGTCTACAGAGTGAGCTCCAGGAAAGGCACAAAGCTACACAGAGAAACCCTGTCTCGGAAAAAAAAAAGAATTTTAAAAGAAGTATGAATAAATAGGAAACAAAAATGCAATTACCAATAGTTAATTATTATTCAATACATCCTCTTTATGTCATTATTCCATATTCTGACAGTGTGATCCATTTTGGCAAATAGCTAAATTTGAAATAGTGAACACACTGCAAAAATTCCTAAGAAAAGAAAAATTGACATGTTTATATTTGCTCCAGGTACTTTAAAAGAAGAGGTTAAGAAAAAGAAGTAAAGACTTAGACTATAATTTTAAAGTTGGTAGAAATTCTTTGTCATTGTGACAGTTATCATAAATGTCATTTCATACAGAACAGACCACAAATTGAGTGACTAGGGCATCAAAGACATCATGTTCAGACTTATATCAGTATGTGAACACTGAAATTAATGTCCATTAAAACTGCTTTAGATTATCAATACACACAATGCTAATTTAACTTGCAGTCCAGTTCTCACAAACAGAGGTATACCACTGGGTATGATATAAAATACAATTTCAACTAATAGGGAAAATACTGCTTTGGCCATTTGCACCAAATCATTGCCAGTGATTGTGAAAGTAGAGAAAAGAAAGAATGTTTTTGTGTTTTATAGTTTTAAAGTAAAGAACATATATTATGATTGCATTGAAAGAAGAAAAAAGCTTGAAATTGACAAAAAAAATGGAAAAGAGTTCATTCCAAAAAGTTAGCATAAATTGTGTGATACATGCTGAGACATTTTCTATTCTATAGTATTCTATCACCTGGAATTATTTAGGTAATCGTCATATCTCATGACCATTAAGGTTTTCAATGGTACAGTTAGCAGAGCATTAATGTGTGTCTGTTACAAGGACTTGAAAGAAACACAAGATAGATTCCCTTCCTCAAGTTCTGCTAAGGAGCCAGTAGTGTTATAGACTTCCACACTGACATTCAAGAGTAAATAAAATGTACCTACATCTCTGTCGCTGGAAGATGACCTCTGTTTTACCAGCCTGTAAACTCACTACCATCCATCGCCTCATTACAATCGTCTTTGACCGTGGTGAACATGCACTTTGTGGTTAGGGTGTGTTGACCTTATCTATGCTCAGTTCCATCTCTCCCAGCCATAGATGGACTCGTAATTCAGATTTGGAGAGCCAGTCATTGTGGTAACTGCTGCAGACATGCTAATAGCCCTGATGTGGGTCAATTAGTACCCTCCCCAGGAGTGTCCCACCAGAATTGACTTTTTCACCCTTGGGTTCCAAGCTATTGAGTTATAAGCCTGACATCTTCACAAGAAGTGAGGAAAATGGAATCCTGAAATGCACTCTGTACTCCTGAATGATGAACTTGATGATGGCAGTGGAAATGTGGACAGTACGGCTGGTGACTAACACTGAGCCAGGAACTTATCTACGTACCTTCTGCATGTAATTCATTTAATGCTACAACAAATATATGAGTCTGATGTGATTTTATGAGCTTTACAGAACAGGAAATTGAAGTGCTGGATGCTTTGGTAATTCTAACATGTTACAGATCCTAGAGTCTAGAGTTATAACTATCTATCGCAGAACTCTGCATTACACTACATCCATGACCTTCCTGTGGCTAGATTTGTCATTTTTCTGAGTGACACAATCTCCTTTTAATTGAACTAGTTTGACTTAGACTTCAATTTGCTTATATTCTTAAGTCTGGATTCGTGAAATCTTAATAATAAAACATTTTTGTAATCAAGCAAATCTCAGATGACACTTTGGGTCTTCTCATTCCAATTAGTTATATAGAAACGAATTCAACTTTCCTTCAAGCCACTTCATGCAGACATGGTCCAGCAGTGTCTCATTTGAGCCCATGCTGAGAACCTCTCATTCCCCTACTATGAGTGTCTGGTGCTGCACCATGGATCATCACTTATGAAAATCTATTTGGCATCCAAGTACCTGCAAGTGTAACCAAAGATAAAGTATCACCCATGAAGTTATCCTTGACCGGTTGGGAACCAGAAGCAGTGAGTCTATGCTTCCTCTTTTCACTTCCTGAGTAGATGGACCTGGGGACACGCCAAGCAGAGGCTCCCACAGTCAATCCAGGCACCCACCACATCTGGCTGTCCTGTCTTTCTGTTTGATGACTGCTCTGCATGTGGGTAGTTCTTTCATGGCCAGCTTTCTCTTCCTGGAGAGAAGACCCAGGGTTAAACACATCTTTAATTTAGATTTTAGGTCAACTATTTTAAAAGTCTCCTGATTACAGATTATGTAAAAATTCTTTGAGCTATGATACTAATACAAGAATTGAAGTTTCCATTTTAGCTAAAATTTTTGAAAAGTATGCTTTTGATCTCCAAATTATTTGCTAGTAAACTGGACTGGGAGATAATCAGCAAAGGTGGCAGCATTGCCCTAGAAATATCTGTTCTTCAAAAATATAGCATGAGCTTGTAATTTAGCAATTGATTTGGGTTTGTACCTGTGACAATAGCAACTCATTACAGAATTTAGATGTCGTTACTATATCTTAAGTTTATTATTGAAAAGATCAGTTTAATTATTGACTCATGGAAAGTGGTGATGTTACTTTTGATTACTTATAATTAGAAGGGAAGACTTAAAAATAATAATATCAAAAAGTATCATGGAGTGTGGGAATGTAGCTCAGTGGTGCAGCACTTGCCTAGTGTGTATATGGTCCTGGGTTCAGCCTCTAGTACCACAGAAAAAGGAGGGTGAAAAGGGAGAGCATAGGAAAGGGGAAGAGAAGGGAGGAAGGAAGGGGAAGAGAAGAGAAGGGAAGGGAAGGAAAGGGGAGGGGAGGGAAGGGAAGGGAAGGGAAGGGAAGGGAAGGGAAGGGAAGGGGAGGGGAGGGAAGGGAAGGGAAGGGAAGGGGAGGGGAGAGAAGGGAAAGGGAGGGGAGGGAACGGAAGGGAAGAAGGATCAGATCACGAGTTCACTTGTGGTGATATTGTGTTCCCCAATATATCGTGCACCCTAATAAATTTATCTGGGGTCAGAAAACAGAACAGCCACTAGACAGACATAGAGGCCAGAAAATGGTGGCACTCACACCTTTAATCCTAGCATTCCAGAGGCAGAGATCTACCTGGATCTCTGTGTGTTCAAGGATACAGCCAAGCATGGTGACTCATGCCTTTAATCCCAGAAAGTGAGCCTTTAATCCCAGGAAGTGATGGCAGAAAGCAAAAAGGTATATAAGGCATGAGGACCACGAACTAGGCTGGTTAAGCTTTTCGGCTTTTGAGCAGCACAGTTCAGCTGAGAGGCATCCAGTCTGAGGAAATAGGATCAGCTGAGGAACTGACGAGGTGAGGTGGCTGTGGCTTGTTCTGCTTCTCTGATCTTCACCCCAACACCTGGCTCCAAGGTTTGATTTTATTAGTAAGACCTTTTAAGATTCATGCTACATTCACTTAATACTTGCTCAAACTACGTTGACATTTTCAAAACTCAGTGAATGTTTGGCTAGTTTATTGTCAACTTGATGCAAGTTAGAGTTATTTGGACAGAAGGGCTTTCAATTGAGAAAATGTCTCTTTAAGATTGTCCTGTGAGCAATCCTGCGGTGCATTTTCTTGACTGATGATTGATGTTGGACAACTCAGCCCACTGTGGGTGGTGTCACATAGGGGCAAGTGGTCCTGGGTGCTCTAAGAAAGAGGATGGGCAATGCATGAGAGGCACACCAGTAAGCAGCACTGCTCCAGTGCCTCTACTTCAGTTCCTGCCTCCAGCATCCTGCCTTGACTTCCCTCAATGGACTATGACCAGGACACATAAGCCAATAAACTTCAATCTGCTTTTGGTCATGGCATTTTATCACAGCAATGGAAATGTTAAGACAGTGAGATTAGGTTTATGAATTGCACATCTGCGTACTAGCAAGTGATAAATCACATGGTCAAAGAAAGTTGGTATTTGTTTAGAACCCTTAATCATATGATTTCAAAGATTTGATCTGGGTTGTAGTTGTTTACTAGATGAAGACATTTTTGGAAGAAAGGGAAGAAGGAAAAGAGGGAATGAGGGATGGAAAGAAGGAGAGGAAGAAAGGGGAGAGAGAAAATGAAAGGAAAATGATTCTGAAATTAAGTTCAGGTCATTTCCCACTTAGCCAACTATTACCTAAAATGAGTGGCGAACACACAATTATACACACACTCACACACAGAGAGACAGACAGACAGAGAGGCAGACAGAGACAGAGAAAGAAAACACCAAACTCAGCCAAACTTCCTTTAGTACCCCAGAGTCACAGAAAGTGCATTCAGCTCCTTGAAGGCCACAGCCACTTCCTCTCTGCTCTGCCCTAAGCCATCCAAAAGGACTGTAAATTCACAGAGACGCCAACTAACAGCTAATCTCGTGTTGTGTCTACAGCTGCCTGTGGAACAAGTCACAGATAACTCACTATTTTAACTGCAAGCAAAATAAGTAGCTTATCATTTTAAATTGAAAAGGTTATCATGAAGATGAAAACTGGATTCATGGCCTGCTTCCTAAGTAATAACAATGCCCTTCCCACACTCCAGTATTACAGCTGCTGTACCACAGTGATACAGTCTCATAGCCTGTATGTAGTACATGCAGCAAGTATGGTCAGCATCACAACTGGCCATGAAAGCTTCAAACTTGTAGATAAATTTCCATTCAAAGGGGCCTTAAAAACCTAATGTCTTTAAATGTTTTGATTTTACGATGGAAGTTAGATGAAACATATTTGTGGTGAGTCTTGGTGTTGAAATATAAGGTAGTCAGTCATCTGCCAGTCTCATAAATTCAACCAATACCAGATAGAAACTATTCAGAAAAACTTGAACAGAACATTACAGATATATTTCTTGTCCTTATTCTTCAAACAGGAGTGTATGGACAACTGTTTATATGAAATTTACATTATATTCAGTATTTTAAGTAATCTAGAGATGATTTGATGTATATGATAATTTGTGGATAGATGATGTGCAAATATTGCCTGATCTCATATAAGGGATTTCATCATCCATGGATATGGATGGGAGCCCTAAAGCCAGTATCTCATGAATGCAGAAGGATAGCTACATATATGCGGTAGAGATAAATACTACAACTCAGCAAGTTTTTGACCAAACTCCCTAGATGACCAACAGCTAGAATAAGAAATAAGAACTACCTGCACCCCAGAAGACTCCTCCTGACCCCTCTCTAGTATCCTCAACCATCAGTCTTCAAAGGCAGATAATCAATATTCCCACAGCCACAGACTAATATTTCTTGTTGGCCTTCATATAAATGGAGTCATATATTATCCTATGGTTGGCTTTTTCATTTAAATTTTTAAGTTTATTTGTCATTTTTTTAAGTTTTATGTGTAAGAGTGTTTTGCCTGGATATGTGTACGTACACCACATGCATGCCTGGTGTCCTGGAACCTGGAGTTACATATGTTGTGAGCTTCCATGTGGGTGCTGGGAACAAAGCCTGGGTTCTCTGCAAGAACAAGTGCTCTTAACTGCTGAGCCATCTCTCCAGCTTTGGCTTTTTAAATTTTATTTATTCTTTCACAGTGTCATATATATATATATATGTGTGTGTGTGTGTGTGTGTATATGCATGTATATATGTGTGTATATATATACATATATAAAACAGTGAAAAATCAAATTATAGCCATAAATAAAAAATGTAAATAAGCCTTGGATAAAATGCTGATATATAGATAGATAGATAGATAATGTTTACTTCAATGAATTCCCCCTGATTATCCTCTCCCATCCACTTCTCACTGAACTCTTTCTTCTCCACAACCCTTCCTCGAGAATTTTTGCCACAAAGTATGCCATGAAGAGAGTTAAAACTCAAGGCAGAGAAAGGTGAAGACGTTGGGATATACAGAAGTAGTTAGCAAAGGTCTTGACTAGCATCAAAAAATATTCACGAATTAAAGTAAAAAATACAGTTAAATGATAATTCACACAGGAAATCTAATAATATATATAAATTAGATTCTAGTATATTTATATAACTATATATATAAATCCAGTGACTGGATGTATGTAGAGTTGTTTCTTTATTCAGTATTTTGCTCAATAATGTTTTGTAGTTTTCCATTTAGAGCGATTTTAATGACATTATAAACAAACTCTCTTTATAAAAATGCACTTGTCCACATGCCAGGCTTGTTGCTATTATGTGGAAAAGCAGAGTTTTGTATATATTTATCTTCTATTCAGTGGCTTTGTTAGTTCACCTATCAAGATGTATATGTATATATATATATATATGAATAGGATTTATATATATATAATATACATTAGATTTCCTGTGTGAATTATCATATTAACTTCAACTAGTAACATTTTAAAACTTTCTATTTTTTTTATAACTCTCTTCTTTTGCTTCTTGACCTAATATACTGGCTAAGCCTTGTATAATATAATATTCAATAGAAATAGTCCCAAATAACTTCATCTTATTTTCAACTTTGGTGGAAAAGGTGTTTACTATTTTTTTCTTTACATGATTAGTTATTTGGAGGTTTCCATTAATGGTATAAAGGATTTTTCCTATTTTTAAATCCAAATTTGTTGAGCATGAGCATGTTACATAATTCATTTTCAGATTCTACCAAGATGTGATGTTTTCTGATATTATTTTACTATGATATATTATGATTATTAAGTTTTAGTAATAAATCAATTGTTCCTAAAACAATCTCATTTGGCTTGCTAATAGCTTATATTTTCATTGTATACTTCTATAGGAAATTAGATTTGAAATTTTACTTTTTCTAATATTCTTCCTAGTTGTCAATTTCAAGCCTGTAGTAGACTCATATAAGGAGCTGCGAGATATATCTTCTTTACTTTTTCTCCTGGAGCATACCTTTGCAAATGTTTCAAATGATTGTGTAGGGTACTTATGATGAAAAGCCTAAAATCAACTTTCCCCCATGATATCGGCTTGTAAAATACCACCGGCTTAGTGGTTTCAGGCTCTCACCAGCTATCATTTGTGGGGGTTCTGTGTCTCACCTAGTGCATGTACAGCACAGACAATACCCAATGCCAGGGTCCTGTATACAGAGTACTGGTTCAGTCTTCTGCTACATTCCCTCACCTATGAAAATGGCCTTCACTGGGTTACTCCAGTGTCTGGTTGCTGATTTCTTCCCACCCGGAGGGATAAAAGCAGCAGGGAATTAAGGCCTCATGTGTGTTCTTCCTTTCCCCAAGCTGTCCTAGCCCCTCAGATCAGATCTGCCTAGATTTTTCTTCCAGCAATCCATACAGATGGCTTTGTGTCTTTGCCGTTCCCTGTTTTGTCTAGCTTTTAGAGTTGACATCAGCCATGAGATCGATCTGAAGAGAGACACTCCATGGAAGCTGGCATCAGAGCCTCCCTCTGCAAACCTCTACAACAGGTCTGACCAAGGCTTGAGACCCAAGGCGTCACTACTTTGTTGGTTCACATCTGGGAACAAGCGGCTCTTTTGCTTGGGTCAGGAGTTTTTAACCCCAGACCAGGACAGGATGAAAGCCTTTGTCTCGTCCTCCTGAGTCCTGTAATTGTTCTCTAGATGAGACTAATTATCACGGTCAGTTGGTGCTGCTTCCCAATAGGAGATTTTTCTTGTTAGTGATATTTATGGGACTTTCCACTGGGGCATAATTTTCTCCAACTAGATTTCTCAAATTTGCTCAGCTGACACTAAAACACAACGTGCCAAATGACACAGTAAGCTTGCTTATTTGTTTTTCTGTTCAAACAGCTATCACTTCCTCCTGTCCAGAGGAAAGTTAAATATTGCCCCATAAATCAGAAATATGTATCTACTACCTGACCAACAGTAATGCACATACCTATGATTGATTGATGCACGAACTGTAACATTGACAATCACAATGCTTCAGGAAATGTTGATAGCATAAATTTCTTCTACAAGGGCCCCAATTTCTCTCCTGTGAATGGTTACTACATGGAGTCAGAATTTTACAAAAATAAAGAGAACTCCTCTGCACCATGTAGTTCCTGATTTTATTTTGGAAGCTGTAGCTTATTGTGAATTTTAATAGGGATAAATACCCAGCAACTAGAATATTGTTATACCATCATAAATCTGAGCAATGTGGAAACAAGCTGGCCTAGTATTTAACAATAGTCTTAATTTTAATTATTTACTCAGAGTCTCTAATTTGCTAAATCCTATGACAGAAAAGCATTACTATGTTGGTAATGACATTGAAAAGCTCATGGGCATTAACTTCCAAGTAACCATGCATAGAGATATAAATGAGAGGGAAGAGGTCTTGGAGGAAATGTGATTATCATTTAAGAAGCTACTTGGTCATTGGTGTTAGGAGTCTCTGTAAGTTGGTCTCTAGAGATCCTCTTTGCTTTCTTTACATCCCCCATATGCTGGAGGACTCCTTGGTGGTGTGCGGGCATGCTGACTGTTATTGATCTGAATCACAGTGGTGTGGCTGATCACTCAAGCTGATCACTTTAAATAGTCAGGTTACTTGTGCTTAAGTCTTCCAAGGAAGAGCTCTTGCCTTTGTTGGGGGTGACACCTGGATTCATGACAATTGCAGAGGCAAAGAGCATCTCTGACCTTCAAGTGGGGGGAGGGGGAAGCAATGAAGACACAGTCATGCCACAAGAGTCTGCAGCAATGGCCCCGGCCATGTCCTCAAAGTTTCTTACTCTAAGTTCATGGCTCCTTTACCCAATCAAATGTGGACACACTGTTCTGATTCCTTATCATAACATAGTTTTCTCTGCCCTCTGATTCTTCATTTATGAAGACTCCCCACTCACATAACACTGGACTAAATAACTTGGTTATACTTCACTCTTGTTTACCCATCACAGAGATGTGACAGCATATAGTCTGACAGCAGATATTCCTTTTCCTTCCTACTCTGCATTATAACAACATGTGGGACCACCCTCATCTCCATCCATTTACTAAAGACATGACCAAAACATCACCCAATCTTAGAGGGTCACATGTCTGCTTTAGGGCAAAGATCAGTTTCTTTCTCCACACACTTGAATTATTAAACTTATGATAACTTATGTTAACTTCAGGTAAGAAAGCTGTTACATCATCCATCTATGAACTATGCAACATCTGGGTCAGGACCAAGTATTCTCTTAAAGGACACTGAAAGGACCTGGAGAGATGACTCAGTCGTTAAGAGCACATGCAGCTCATGTGGAGTACTGGAGTTCAGTTCCCAGAATCCACCTGGTAACTACCTGCAACTCCAGCTCCAGGACATCTGGTGCTTTCCCCTGGCCTCTGTGGATGCTTAAATGCATGTGTGTGCACACACACATAGACATACATACATACATACATACATACATACATACATACATACATACATACATATAGCTTGTAGGGGATGGAGAGGTCCCAAAATAAATAAATCTTGTGGGGACTAGAGAGGGCTCATCAGCTAAAAGAACTTGCTATTCTTGCAGAGGTCATGGGTTTGATTCCCGGTAGCCACACAGAAGCTCACAACTGCCTATAACTCCAGTTCCAAAGGAGCCACTGTCCTTTCTGACCTCCACAGATACTAGGACCACACACAGCACACATAAATACAGTCAAAACATCCGTACACATGCAATATAAATAAACATCTAAAATATTTCCCAAAACAAAAGTGCCCTTCTCATTGCATTTTTCTTCCAAAAAGATTCTGTGACAAATAATTCCGAAATAGTCTATGAGTAATTCATAGGAAGATCAAATGTGTAAACAAAATAAAAGCTGATTCACTGAGTAGAAAGTTCTCTCAATAGCTTTCAGTAGCTTTCAGGGAAGCATCATCTTTGTGGGATATTCTTGGGGACTCTCATTATGTTACCTGAGCCAAGAGAAAGCAATCAGAGCCATGATAAACCATGCCTACCTTAATGGGTTATTTGAGTGGACAGCTTCTGGAACCTTCCTCTCTGCTACCAAAGAATATCTGGTTTCTATCAACTTTAGATACCTGCACCTTTATGATAAGCCCCTACTAGGTCAACCATGCTCCAGTGGATGGTCCCACACATGTGAGTAATGGGCAGCCCAAACTGCAATCAGTGGATTATTAAAAATATATAAATAAAACAAGAGGACACAAAGTTGGACAGGGGTGATTCTGGGAGGAGTTAGGGAGAGGAATGGATATGACTATGATCAAAATATATTGCATGAATATATGAAAGTCTCAAAAACTATCATACTTTCAAACAAGGAGGAATTTAATGATGGGTTAGAGGGATGATGGGTTAGAGTTAAGAGAGTGTGCTGCCCTTGCTGAGGACTGGAGCTCAGGTCCCAACACACACACATCAGTTGGCTCATTTCCAAGGTGTCCAGGTCCTGGGAAGCTCCTATCCTATAAATGTAGATGCCTTTGTCTCCTTAATCTGTCTTTTGTTATGGGGGTTCCAGCAGTGGTAAAAGGAAATATTTCTTTCCCTTATGTTTTTAATCCCTCTCTTTGAAAAGATCCATAGTAAATTGGATCCTCAGATATATTTTTTTTTAATTTTAGAAGAAAGCCCATTGTGACTTGTGCTGTATTTTGTGACACTGTTGGGGTCACTCCACTGCTGGGTGCTAAGTTTGGTGACCAGTGCGATATGAGGAAGGATCTCTTGGCATAGTGCGTATGGTCTCGTTAAGTAAGCACAGTATTCTTAGATGAATAAATTGATTTCATTCCTGTGTTTGAAGCAAGAGTCCTCCTGCCTTTACTTCCTTACTCTTCCCATCTTTTATTAGTCTTGTTGTTTTAGAATAACACTTTATAACAAATATACAAATGTACTGTATATTACCCAGGCTGGAATGCTCTGGACTCACTCAGATGCCCCGGAATATTGAGTCAATAAGGAGATTTGGGCTTTGAATTCTCTTAGTTCCTGATTTATACAAAGTGTGGAATGCACTACAAATCCCAGATGGTGTTGAAAGCAAATAGCTGAATGACGGATGTTCATCTTCATGGCCAAAAGAAGTGCTACACTGCATTTGCAAGAAAAGAACTAAGCCTTTTTTGCTTCAGGTGACAATTTTGAATGTGACTGCCAAGTCGGTAACCAGCAGCATTAGCTTCTGACATCATCATCATCTCAGGTGACTTCGGGAGCAAATCCCTACTTTGTATGAGTCCTCTGAGGCAAACACTGGCCTGTCATAACTTTCCTTTTATTTTGGATGAAAGTAACATCTATAAATAAACATCAGAAGACCCAGCTCGTGACTCAGTCTGGCAGCAATAGAGGCTGTAGGAAGTCTTCAGAGCTGACTTCAGCAGCATGGCAGCAAAAACCCTAAGACTGGGAAGGCCGGGTCAGAATTCATCTGGGTTTTGGGTTCACGAGCATAAAAGTAAACAATCATGGAGTCATTTGCTTACTGTGGTGGTTTGAATAAAAATGGCTCCCATAGTCCCATGGGGAGGGGCACTATTTGGAGGTGTGGCTTTGTTGGAGTAGATATGGCTTTGTTGGAGGAAGTATTTCACTAGGGAGTAGCCTTTAAGGTTTCACATACTCAAATCACATCCAGTGTGGCACTTCACTTCCTACTACCTGTGGATCCTGATGTAGAACTCTCAGCTTCTTCTCCAGCGCCATGTCTGCCTGCACACTGCCGTCCTTCCCACTATGATGGTAATGAACCAAACCTCTGAAACTATAAGCCAGCTCCAATTAAAGATTTTCCTTTATAAGAGTTGCCGTGGTCATGGTGTCTCTTCACAGCAATAGAAACCCTAACTAAGACACTTAGAAAGGAAAAGCCAAGGCCGATATCATTTCATTCCAGCCCGTGATAATCAAGTGGCCTTGATGATTTGGGCTTGTGGCCAGGCAGCATATATGATGCCATTCAGTTCACGGCAAGGAACAGAAAAGAAATGAGGGGACTAGCCTACAAACCTCCTGTAAAGTTCCATCACCTCCCAATAGCATCACCCCGAGAACTAAGCCTTTCATACATGGGCTTTTGGGGAACCACCTTCTAATTTCTGTATTCTTCTGAGCAAGGCATTATTGCTCACAACTGACAGCAATGTTAATCATTAGCAACATTGGATCAAAACTAGAAAATGCAGGTGAAAATGAATTTCTGTGTGTGTGACAAATAGCTTAGAAGTCAGAGTTTTATAGTCCCAGTACTATTACCTACCTTGGGTAACTTAAGGAAATGACATTGCTTTGCTGAGTTTTAGTTTCCTCTTCTGTGAAATGAGAAAATAACAACAACAAAAAGCATCAAAATACTTTGGGGTTTTGAAGAAGTGGTGTTCAAGAAGTCCCTAGTATGTACAAGAGAATGATGACATAGCAAGTTTACTACTATAGAAATCACTGTTCTGAATATAGTAATTTATGTTATTGACATTGATAACTTCTGCAAACAAGCTATGCCCATAATTATAGCCAATATTTTTATCACTTCTGCTTTAACAAGCATTACTGAATCTGAAGCCCTCAAATATTCTCTTTGTATTCTACTTTGGCTTCAGAGCATCTGAGATGGAACCAGATACCTAAGACTGAGAAAGGCAAGGCTTCTGTTACTAATAGAGAGCCGGCTGGGTTGGGAAAATAGAAACCTCCAGAAAGCCTGTTCCCCTGGGTGTACTCATGGCCCACTCCCTCAGCACTCACCACATGCACAGCATTCTTCCTATCTCTGAAGGCTGGGGCAGGCCCCCAGCACTTGCAGTTTATTTTGATAAATGCTCCAGGCCACAGAGTGTCAGGAAATTTGAGTCCTTTGCTTTGCAAACACCAAACCTCTACCTGAAGGAGGAATGCTTAGATCAGAGCCCAGAGATGAGGGTTCTGAATTGAACTCTCATTTCACCCTTAACCTAATGTGAACTCTGTTCTCCAGCTCTGAAAACTAGTGGTAGGCAAAGCCTGTTGTGAGGACGCTTCCGGAAGGCTAAATAGGATTTGACAAATGTTCATTCTACCCTGCAAAGCTGGGTTGGGTGAAACTGCCTTTCGATCTAAAACCAGCAGTGATCTTGAAGGAATTATGTGCATTTTAATACAATCATTCTGCAAAGCAACAAAAGAAACATAGCTCAGATTCCTGGATGTGTTTCTAAACTTTATACCTATTGTCAAAATGAGCTCCACCTGGTGTGGCATGCAGATACGGCAGAGGAAAAATCAGTTTTCTCCTATGGATCCTCACTTTCCTTCCATCAGAAGGAAACACTATGTGTTTCCCTTATAATGTAGCAAATCATTTTCCACCCCAGGAAGCTAAAACTCGAAGCATCTAAAGCTTTGCCTAAGTTCACAGTGCTGACAAACAGAGGGTCCAGGGGTCAAAGGGGAGCCCGTGTGCTTTCAAAGGCAAAGTCCTTAGTGAAACTACAAAATTGCTGAGGATATGCCAACTGTGGAAAATTAGAGTACCTTCATCGAACTCCACTGAACAGACCACATCTGCACTAATCTCAACACTAATTTGTGATTTCAAGAGAGTTTTGCTTCATTTTCATTATTATTGGAGTGTGTATGTGTGCGTGTATATGTGTGAGTACATGTGCTTGTGTATGTGTGTATGTGTACGTGTGTGTGTGCATGTGTGTGTGCTCGTGCCTGTGTGTACAGGAACACACATAACACACGCATATGGAGGTCAGAGGACAACTTTCAGGAGATGGTTCTTTGTAGTGGGTAGCCATTCCAGCTTTCATCTGGAAGTTCCAACCCCCATTGAGACTTCGGCAACTGTCACGCCTACAAGGCGGGGCCAAGGGAGGCGCCTGGGGACCGGAGATCTGGATGGGCTGAGCTCTCTCTCCGTTCCGGGACCCTGGATAGTGGAGGTGGACCCAGCAGAGCTCCAGAGAACACCGCTGGACTGTGATACACCTTCCCCAGACCCTGCAACCTACCTATCCCTTAATTTGTAAGTTACACCATTAAATAAATCTCCTTTTAACTACGTGGAGTGGCCTTAATAATTTCACCAATAGTTCTTTCCTTCCATGACGGGTTCTGGACATCAAACTCAGTTCCCAGGCTTTCACTTCAACCCACTGAGTCGTCACACTGGTTCTCAAGAGAATGTTTCCAGGTTTGAGAAATCAGGCAGCCTTTTTTAAAAAAGACTCATTTACTTTTATTTATACACACGTGTATGCTTGCCTGCATGTATGTATGCACAGTTCACGTGTGCACGGTCCCCGAAGAGATCAGAAGAGGGTCTCAGATTCCCTGGAACTGGAAGTATGGATAATTGTGAGCCACCATGTGAATGCTGAGAATCAAACCCAGGTCCTCTAAAGGAGGAACAAGAGCCTTCTCTCTAACCCTTTGTGTCACCTTTTAACGGTCAGTTCTTTCTGATTCCTTAGCTAACTAACGTCTTTTAAATTTTTTTGAAAATAGACTTTTTTCATACAATATATTCTGATCTTGGTTTCCCCTTCCCCAGCTCCTCCCAGATCCTCCCCACTTCCCCACCCACCCAAATCCACACCCTGTCTTTGTCTCTCTCTCATTAGAATACAAACAAGCCTGCAACAACAACAGTAATAATACCATAAGGTAAGATCAAATAAAAACAAGCAAACAAGAATAGGACAAAGCAAACAAACAGGGAGAAGAGAGGCAAAGCAAAAGTACAAGCCACACGTACAGACACGGAGATGCACACAGACAGACACGGAGATGCACACAGACAGACACAGAGATGCACACAGACAGACACGGAGATACACACATACAGACACTGAGATACACACAGACAGACACGGAGATACACACATACAGACACTGAGATACACACATACAAACACTGAGATACACACAGACAGACACTGAGATACACACATACAGACACTGAGATACACACAGACAGACACTGAGATACACACATTCACACACACATTAAAAAAAAAATCACAAAAACAAAGTTGGACATCATCATATGTAAGCAAAAGATCTATAAGGTTAAAGTTGCCTGAAGCGTTATAAGACAAAAACACTACTGAGTTTGTTTTATGTAGGCCATCTCCTATTGGGCTTGGGGCCTGCCCTTCAGGGTGGCTTGTGTACCCAATGACATTCTGTTGGAGAAAACTTCCTTTTCCTTTGCCAGGGGTTAGCAACTGGGGATAGCTTCTAGATTAAGGATGGGGGATTGTGTCCATTTCCCCCTCTCAGCACTGGCTTAGACCTGGGCAGGCCCTGTGCACACTGCCATAGTCTCTGTGAGTTCATATGTGCATCAGTCCTGTTGTGTCTGGAAGCTTAGCTAACATTATTATGAACTGTATTTTCTTATTATAAAATGGGCTCCATAGAAACCACACATAGTACATCTTTGTCATCTCTATGTCCTGACCACTCGTGACAAGAAAAGCTCAATAACATTCCTGGTTGAATGAATTCATTGCAAGTCTGCATCTGCAGGTGCTCTAATTTAGAAGTCAGTCCCCACCAAGCTCATGTTTTGAAGTTTTGGTCTTCTGGGCGATGTTACTGGGAGGGGATGGTGTTTTATGGGAGGTTCATAGGCCGGTCCTTGCTTTTTATGTTCTTGGCTATGAACTGGATGGTTTTGCAATGTCATATGCTGCTATCATCATATGCTGCCTCACCACAAGCTCAAAGCAACAGAGCCACTGACCACGGACTGGACAGAATGTATGAAGGTAGGTAGTAGACCTTTTCCCCTGCAAGCTAATCATGTCAGTTACAGTGACTCACACGCTCACGATCATTAGTTATTCAGAGAACAAATCAAGTCTCACTTTCCTTCTGAAGGGAAGGAAATGTCTTGTGGGGATTTTTCATTGTGACATATGGAATTTCTCCTTTGTTTTCAGGGTACCAGTAGCTATTTCGTTACATTTATAGAGTATTGTTGTTCCCTGTGACTTTGACATGAGCCTAATCTGTACTGTTGAATCTTGAAGAATTATTTTTTTAATTAATTAATTTATTTTTCTATTATCAGCTTGATACAGTATGAATTCTTATCCTAATAGTGAAATGTTTCATTGAGGCTTGTCCAGTGATTGAGTAAAACCAAAACTTATTATAAGCCACAGTCATCCTAGGGTCCCCCTGCTATATAGTCTCCCTGGTTCTGTGGTTTGCAGTCTGATTGTTCTTTGCTTTATATCTAGAATCCACTTAGGAGTGAGTACATGCCATGTTTGTCCTTATGGGTCTGGGTCACCTCACTCAGGATGATATTTTCCAGTTCTATCCATTTGCCTGCAAATTTCATGCTGTCATTGTTTTTCTCTGCTGAGTAGTACTCCATTGTGTATATATACCACATTTTCTTTTCTTTTTTTTTTTTTATTTTGCAATACAATTCAGTTCTACATATCAGCCACGGAATCCCTTGTTCTCCCCCCTCCCGCCCCCCTCACCTTCCACCCAGCCTGCCCCCCATTCCCATCTCCTCCAGGGCAAAGCCTTCCCCGCAGACTGAGATCAACCTGGTAGACTCAGTCCAGGTAAGTCCAGTCCCCTCCTCCCAGGCCGAGCCAAGCAATCCTGCATAGGCCCCGGGTTTCAAACAGCCAACTCATGCAATGAGCACAGGACCCAGTCCCACTGCCTGGATGCCTCCCAAACAGATCAAGCCAATCAACTGTCTCACCCACTCAGAGGGCCTGATCCAGTTGGTGACCCCTCAGCCATTGGTTCATAGTTCTTTGTTTCCGTTCGTTTGGCTGTTTGTCCCTGTGCTTTATCCAACCTTGGTCTCAACAATTCTCGCTCATATAAACTCTCCTCATTCTCGCTAATTGGACTCCCAGAGATCCACCCGGGGCCTAGCCATGGATCTCTGCATCCAGATCCCTCAGTAGTTGGATGAGGTTTCTAGCACGACAATTAGGGTGTTTGGCCATCCCATCACCAGAGTAGGTCAGTTCTGGCTGTATCTCGACCATGACCAGCAGTCTGTTGTGGGGGTATCTTTGTGGATTTCTGTGGGCCTCTCTAGCACTTTGCTTCTTCCTATTCTCATGTGGTTTTCATTTACCATGGTCTCCTAATCCTTGTTCTCCCTCTCTGTTGTTGATCCAGCTGGCATCTCCCATTCCCCCAAGCTCTCTTTCCCTCGACCCTCGCCCTTCATTACCCCCACTCATGTCCAGGCTGTTCACGTAGATCTCATTCCATATCTCTGTCATTGGGCGATCCCAGTGTCTTTCTTGGGGTCCTGTTTTCCAGGTAGCCTCCCTGGTGATGTGAATAGCAGTCCAGTCATCCTTGTTCTACATCTAGTATCCTGCTATGAGTGAGTACATACCATGTTTGTCTTTCTGAGTCTGGGTTACCTCACTCAGGATGATTTTTTCTAGATCCATCCATTTGTCTGCAAACCTCATGATGTCATTGTTTTTCTCTGCTGTGTATATGTACCACATTTTGTTTATCCATTCTTCAGTTGAAGGGCATCTAGGTTGTTTTCATGTTCTGGCTATTACAAACAATGCTGATATGAGCATAGCTGAACAAGTTCTCTTGTGGTGTGGTTGAGCATTCCTTGGGTATATGCCCAAGAGTGGTATAACTGGATCTTGGGGGAGATGGATTCCCAATTTTCTAAGAAAGTGCCATATTGATTTCCAAAGTGGTTGTACAAGCTTGCATTCCCACCAGCAGTGGAGGAGAGTTCCCCTAGCTCCACATCCACATTTTCTAAATCCATTCTTCAGTTGAAGGGCATCTAGGTTGTTTCCAGGTTCTGGCTATTACAAATAGTGCTGCTATGAGCATAGTTGAGCATGTATCTTTGTGGTATGATTGAGCATTCCTCGGGTATATGCCCAAGAGTGATATGGCTGGGTCTTGAGGTAGATCGATTCCCAGTTTTCTGAGAAACCGCCATACTGATTTCCTTGAAACTGAGAAGCTTTTGTAGCACAAAAGATATGGTCAATAAGACAAAAAGACAGCCTACAGAATGGGAAAAGACCTTCACCAACCCCATATCTGACAGAGGACTGATCTCCAAAGTATATAAAGAACTCAAGAAACTAGACATCAAAATACTGAACAATCCAATTGAAAAATGGGCTAAAGAGCTAAACAGAGAATTCTCAAAGGAAGAATCTCAAATGACTGAAAGACATTTAAAGAAACGCCCAACATCCTTAATCATCAAAGAAATGCAAATCAAAACGACTTTGAGACACCACCTTACACCTGTCAGAATGGCAATGATCAAAAACACTAATGACAGTCTATGTTGCAGAGGATGAGGAGCAAAGGGAACACTCCTCCACTGTTGGTGGGAATGCAAACTTGAAGAATTATTTTGCCTTATGGGATATATTATCAATTTCTCACAAAGATCCCTTTCTAGAACTCTCTCAGTTGTGATAACAATAGAAGCAATGGTACCAGGATGATGTAGCATGTATTGCTTTAGATTTGACATAGGGTTTCACACATAGGTTCCTTTAGAGAACTCAACTGATTGTGTCTAATATAATGATGCCTACCTAGGTCATGAGTTCAAACCCTTGGTAGAACCATTACCAACTTGTTCCCTGGAAACAAGAGACCTTGAACCTCAACCAGTACCCTTACTTGGTTTTCCTCTCACATGGCACCTTTAGTAAGTCCTTTAGCTTCCATGGCATTCTCTCTTTTTCTTCTTCTTTCCTGGAAGCTACACACCCAGCTGCAGAAGAAACTGAACAAACAATCACTCAAGGCACGCTAGATGCTTATGCAAACACAGTGCGAGTCACCTCGCCATAAAATCTCCCTATCGTACATTCATCTGCAAATGATATCATTAACCCATGTTTCATAGGAAGCTGACTTAATATAGTTGCTAATCAGGGCTATAAATGGTGTAATAAGCAAACAATATGTAAGCTTAGAAATAGCCAGTTGGCTTTCATAAAATCAAACATGAAAAAAATACCATAGCCATAAGTTAACATTTGGAATAAAGCTTCTATAGCAATGCATTAGCTAGGAGTTTAGCTCAATGAATAAACAGCCTTTGAAATTATTTTAGGAGTGAGTACACACTTAGCAAAAACTTCCTACCTAGGCTCTCTTAGTAGCTTTTTTGTAGTTACAAGAACACATGGCATAAAATGAGGCCATGGAGTTCCGGAGGGTGAACAAATCCAAAGGACACACAGTCGAGCAGTGTACTGTTAGTAAGTACTTGTGCAATGTAAGTTAAGAGCTGAGGGAGAAATAAGACTGGTGTCTACTCAGAAAAGTGGCTCCTTATACTGGGAAAATGTGACATTTAAAAAATGGCTTTGGGTCAGGGCTGGAGAGATGGCTCGGTGGGTCAGAGTGCTTACTGCTCTTACACAGGACCTGAGGTGGCTCCAGTCTCCTGTAACTCCAGCTCCAGGGAGAATCCAACACCTCAGGCCTCCCCAGACACCTGCACTCAGATGCACATATCCACACACAGACACACACAGATACACACACACACACACATACACACACAGATACATACATACACAGACTCACACACACACATACATACACACACAAACTCACATATACACACATACACAAACATACACACACAAACTCACATACACATACACACAGACTCACAGACACACACAGACACACACACATATACACACATACATACACAGACTCACAGACACACACACATATACACACATACATACACACAGACTCACAGACACACACACATACACATACACACATACATACACACACTCACACACACACATATATATACACACACAAACTCACACACACACACATACACACACAGACACATACATACACAGACTCACACACACATACATACACACACAAACTCACATATACACACATACACAAACATACACACACAAACTCACACACACATACACACTTAGACTCACAGACACACACAGACACACACACATATACACACATGCATACACAGACTCACAGACACACATACATACACACAGACTCACAGACACACACACATACACATACACACATACATACACACACTCACACACACATATATATACACACACAAACTCACACACACATACATACACACACAGACACACACACACACACACACACATGCACACTTAGACTCACAGACACACACACAGACTCATAGACACACACACATACACATAAATACATACACAGACTCATAGACACACATATATTAAATAATAAATATAAATCTTTAAAATTATTCTAGATCACACTAGTTTGCTAAACGGAATGCCTAATGTTCACTTCAATATAATCTGCTTTTCTTACTTGAAACCCTGGAGAATAAGTTTTCTAACTAATAAATTTAAAGGGGGAAAGGAGATTGCTTCTGGAAATCCAACAGTGCTGCTCTTACAGTGGCCAAGCTGCCTTGTAGGACTGGATGGTTTTGCAATGTCATATGCTGCTATCATCGTATGCTGCCTCACTAAGGCACCACTAAGCAAGCCCATGAGTCACAAACACACACATTCTGTTGGCTTTTGTTGCCACAGTAAAATCTCAGTTAATACTTCAGTACAGATACCGAATGAGAAGGCAGGCGGGATGTGGTCGGACCTGCTTGTACTCCCAGGCCTTGGGAAACTGAGGCAGGAGGGCCCCAAACCCTCAGCAAATCTGGGAACAAGGTAAGACCCTGCTTCAGGGTGGGGGTGGGGGGAATAAAGGAAGCCTGGAGAAAGGAAGAAGGCAGGAAGCAGGGAAGGAGGGAGGGAGGGAGGGAGGAAGGTAAGTAGATGGGCAGGAAGGGAGGAAAGCCAAGACAGCCCCTCCATACTACTTCTGGTAAGTTAGTTTTCTGTCATTGTTTTAAAAAACAAATGTCTTGGTCCCGTCTCCCCACCCCAACCCCCGAGAATCCTGCACAGTCAGTGACAGACAGCCAGAGCCTAGAGCCGACTGTGAAGCTGTGCATTGGGTTTTTTCATTGGTTCTCTCTTTCCCCTTCCACGTGTTGGAGCTTTCCTGTCAGCTCTCCAGCCCCCATTGCTCCTCACTGCCTGTCACCCCATGTCTCCACCCACATTGAAACCTGCCTTCGGAGCATGTCCACATCAGATATTTGCACAGGGATTCAGTTTCTATTCAAAGGGAATTTGAAAGATAGATTCTCTCTTCTTATTAAATGGTATATAGAGTGGACCTGGATGGAGATTTGATTCGGAGTAATTTCTGTTTGGGGTTTGTCTTCTAGAGGAAGCATGAAGCAATAGAAAAAAACAAAGGCTCAACAGTTCTCTAGACCCAAGTTTGAACCTGCGCTATGGCTTCGCATCTTCTTGAAAAAAAGGGAACAATGTCTACACAGAGACAGTGTTAATATTAACGAGCACTTTGTAAAAGGAACAAACGCACAAGCTCGTGTGTATGAGGATCAACACATAAGACCTATTATCTGAACAGACAGGGTCTGTTTCTGTGAAGTAGGAAGGCTGATGACCTGTGAAGTGTATATAGTGGAATAAATAATAAAACTGAATAATATTGATGGATTAAGTTCACTGCCATGGAGAATGTGGAAGGTAAATGAGGAAAAACAAGTCACAAGTCACATGCCATCAATGGTGGGAAGGTTTGGGCCAGCTGGAACACCCATCACCATGGGGCATTGCTCTGTGGGGTTCTGATGCCTTGGTTAGGGACAGAGCAGACTTGACTGGCACTGTCCAAGAGCCATTTGAAAGGGATTCTTGTCGAGGACTGCACAGGCTCAGCCCTGCATGGAGCTAGAGAGAGGCTAGCGCTGGAGTCTGGTCTATGTCAAAAACACACTAACCATTCATCAACGATGCTCCTGTCTTTGGGATTCCAGAATCCTGATGGGGAGTCTGCTTCTTGCAGGAAACAGATCCTGGCGTGGTTATGACTGGGTAAGATTTACTTCTCAGCTCTGGGGCCCTGCCTAAGCTTTCTTCTCCCCTTTCTGGTTTAGGATAAACAAAAAAGGTATGACACCGAGTGTGGACCAAGGTCATGGGTAGCTGCTTACCTCATCACCTTATGGACTTTATCACCATTTTTGACATACCACCCCTTGTGGCTAGACTCTGACCATCTTTTATTATTATTATTATTATTATTATTAGTAGTAGTAGTAGTAGTAGTAGTAGTAGTAGTAGTAGTAGTAGTTATTATTTAGGTATAGACAAAAGGTAACTTCTCTGTTCACATATCTGTGCCAACTATTTGAAAGTCTCGGGGTGCTCTGGCTATTGATTTTCTTTAAATATGCTGTTGCCCTTCTGAGTGTCATGGCTGGGCCATTCCAGATCCCTCTGTGCCTTTCCCATCAGCCAACAGTTGTAATTACTGCGTCTTTGCCTCAGAATTGACCACCAGGCTACATTAAGATGCTTCCCATTTTCAGCACTTTGGATCTAGGTATAGCGTTTGATTTCTTTTTCTGTCTATCCTTTTTGCTTTCTGGGGGCTTTTTAATATTTTTCCATTTGCTGCATTTATTCAGCTTGACATATTGCAAGCTTCTTGCATCTGTGTGTTTTGTATCTATTAGGGAATTTGAGAAGTTCTGAGTCACTGTTTTTCTGAGGATTTCTCTTCCCCTCCCTTTCCCTCCCCTCCCTTTCCCTCCCCTCCCCTTCCCTTCCCTCATCTCATCTCATCTCCTCCTTTCCTCTCTGCTCCCCTCTTCTCTCTCCTCTCCTCTCCACTTCTCTTTTGGACATTACAATTAAACACATCTTAGAGTGATGGTATTTCACATGCCTTGTATACCATAGGAAGATTTGATTTAGTCTGGTGTTGGTTTGTGTTTTATTAAATATTTTCACTTTTTTTAAATCTCTTTGTGGTTTACACATGGTAATTCCTATTGAATATCTCCAACCTCGTGATCAGTTCCTTGTCTGGTTATATCTAATCAGGAACCAAACAAAGGCATTCTCCATCCCTATTACTATGACCTTTTTTCAAATGTCTATAACCCCAACTTTTGCTTCTTATAGTGTCTACTTCTCTGTTGAAATTACCCATATGATATGGCATGGTTTTTTTTTCCACTAGAGAACATGTTACCAAACTACTGCCCACGGGCAAAATCCAGCCACTGTCTATTTGTGTATGGCATATGCACTTACATTAGCTTTCACATTAGAAAGTGCTTGCAACCTTTCTATTCAAAAAAACTGATAGCAAAGATCACATGTAGCCTACAAACCCTGAAATGTTTCCTGTGTGTGCCTGAGCCTAAAGCTCAGAGGTAGACTACTGACATGCCCAAGGCCCTCAGTTCAGTCTACAGCACTGGAGGAAATGGATAATTTGCTCTCTGGCTCTTCAGAAGCATCATTTGCCAAGCCTGGAGCACAACCGTTAACAGCTTAGTCCCGGTCCCTCTGCTTGATGTTTCTGACACCTACTCCAGCAGTGTCAAGTTCTAATTCAAGCCTGGTGATCATTTCGTCTCTTGGCAGCATGTTATTTTTGTTTACCTTTTCCTTTCAACCCATCCCTTGTCCACAAGCCCTCCTAAGTTGCGGTAAATGATTGTTTTGATGAGTTTTACATCACTGCTCTCTACTCAATTATTGGAGTAGAGTAGAAAGTGAGACCTATTTTGAAGCTATTACAACTACAGTAAATGTTTCTATCACTGCTGATCCGTCATGCCAGCCATTAATGGAAGAGGTTGAATAATCTGCTCGGGAATGGCACTGGGTTCCAGGCTTCCTGTTGCTGGAGTGATCCCCAGGGGATCATAGACTTGAATCCCTCCAGCTTTGGGTCTAGAATAGGAACTGGTAGAGTGGAGGACTTCCCCATACTTGCTCTTTTCTGCTTACAATGCCTCACAGCAGGTCTGGTTCAGGGTCTTGAAAATCAGCCATATTCCCCCACGTTGTGCTGCTTCACACTTTTTGTGTTGAGAATTGGGAGAGAGAGATGTTCTAAGATAGGCTTAGGCAGGCACTAAGAACTTGTGTGGAGGTATGGCCTTCTCAGGGCCCATGTCCTATCAAGTCATCCATTTTTGCCTGGCATAAATACCTCCCTAGGAATAGAAGGACTTTTTTCTATTCCTTAGCTACAGGAGCCTTTCAGTGTGGCAACAGTGTAGGCTGGCCACCTTTCCCTTTCCCCTCCATAATAAGAATTTCTTCTACAGGAATAAGCAGAGATGAAGGTCCCAGTAGATCTGTGTCCCTCTTGTAAGAGCAGCTCCTCCCATCTTTAAGGACTAGACCCCAAAGGGCACTTCTCAGGAGTCTTATTATCTCTGTTTGTCTTTTCATGAGCACCTGGTAAATGGAGGAACTCAAGAGAATATGAACATCTATTTTTTTGCAGTACTTCTGGGGCCCTGCACCACACTGACAACCCACATTCAACCTTTACCCTTTACGTTCATTATTAAATTTTTCTCGTTGGCTTCTTGCTGCATTGACCCCAGGTAAACAAAGGCTTGCAACCCGCTTTCCCAGCAAGAGCATGCTTGTCACCTATGTCCATACCATAAGTTGCTCTCCAGCCACAGCTGTCCATTGTGCTCAAAAATAATAAAGAACTTTCAGTCTGTCCATATTTGTCTTTTAAAGAGTAGAGGTGACACTCTGTCCAGATCTCTTCCTATCTAGGTAGAAAAATCAAACCCCAGATGCCTCACATTTTTGAAGACTGGATCTTTGGATAATGTCACAAGTTGCCAAAGCTATCAGAAGTACTAGAGGTCTTGATGGGTATAGGCAAAAGACTGCATGTTGTCACAGAAGAGCTGTGTTTTATTTGATCCTGTGGAGGAAGAGGTTTCTCTGATGACAAGAACCCAATTTTTCGAGAGAGTTGGGGACTGGAGTTTAAAAAAAAAGTGTAGGATACATGCAAAATGGACCCAGGGAAGTAGAAGCAGTAACAGTGAGGCTGGAGTATTGAATGATCAGGTGGAGAATGGGGTGAAGCCAAGGAGGGTCATGGGATGAGAAAAATGGAACCAGGGAAGTAGAAGCAATAACAGTGAGGCTGAAGTATTGAATGATCAGGTGGAGAATGGGGTGAAGCCAAGGAGGGTCATGGGATGAGAAAAATGGAAGGACTGTGTATGTAGAGGGACAGCAGAGCCAAAGAGTTTGGTGCTGAAGTGTGGGAGAGCCAGAGGGGCTGCTGCATACACTGAGGGAAAGGAGAGAGCCAACCTCTCCTTCAACATAGAGAGCAGTTCTGGAGTGGAACAGTTCTACTTTGTGTAGCAGATATCCTCCATGACATGAGAGTATCGAGAAGGTATCGTCAACTGGAATGGCAGACTCATAAAGACAGTGCTGAGGACAGACCTGTACTAAGGGAGTTAATGCTCTCCCCGAAAAGAAGCGTTGACTTTAGATTTCAGAGAATAGGCAAGATTGCTATGAACAAAGAGACCAGAAGCCAAGTAGGAGCATCTTAAGGGGTCGCCAAAATTGAAACAAATAAAAATGAGCCAGAAAAGTGAGCTGAGAGGAGATAGAGTCCCCACTGTGGCAGATGAGCAGGGTCCTTGTTAAAGAAGCATCCCACCACCCATGTGGCCAGGTCGGGTAGATGCAATTCCTCAAGCTTCTAACCTCACTTTGTCAGAACAAGCATTGTTCCTTCTACTTGTCACACCAATGTACTGCTCTGTGTTAGTGGTCCCTCACAGCTGGATGCAGATAGATATTTGTTTCCATGAGCATCCAGTCTCTGTCCTCTGCTCTGCTGCATTTTCCTCTCTCCTTCCTTGCCTCCACATATATTCCATCTTCAGGATGAATCACCTTCTAAAACCTGGCTCCAGGGAGAGAAGCATCTTATGAAGTTTTCTTTGACCTTATGCGTAAGACTTGGGTTATTATGTGCATTGGCGTCTTTTCTGTTTTCATGACTGAGCAGAGTTGGCTCAATTTGCAGGTTCTACAGGAGAGAGCAAATACAAACTGAAAGCTCCCTTCTGTATTAACCTTCCAGCTGTCAGAAGTAAAGAATGTGCAGTGTGCAGTGTGCAGCACTTGATGGGGCTTTGAAGCTTTGCTGCCCTTCAAGATTCAAAGAAGTGCCTTAGTTCCCAATCAAAGTTATATCAAGAATTCGGTGTTTCTTGCAAATAGTTTTCATAGTTATGATCACCAAATATATGACCAGAGAAGCTCATCTTGGTTTAAGGAAATTATTCTGCAAGGATATTAAGGATATTTGATTGGCATTTGGATATGCATGGCTCTGAAGTCAAGATCAATGTGGATAGAGATAATTTATGAACAATAGAAAATTGTTATGCTTATGTAAATGATAAGGGAATAAAAACACTAGATAATATTCTCATCCCTGTCACAGTTTAGGCTTTCATGGATGTACTACTGAGCATTGAGATAGAAGGTTCACTCCCAAATGGGTTCATATCAGAATAAACAAGGATCCAGCAAGTCTACTAGCTGGAATCATAATGGACTTGCCTCAGCACAGCATAGAAGTGCTGAGATTCTGTGTGATTGATGGTCTACAGTTTTGGTATTGAGGAAATTCTCTCTATTAACATATTTTGGGTCCACAATGACTTTCACCACTCAACTCAGCTAGTGTTTTTCTGGCATCAAATTAGTCTCCTAGGGTTATAATTGTTTTATGGCAAGGATTACTCAGAGTCCACATAAACACAGAGGGAAGAGAGAACATTCGTTCTCACAAACACTAAAGCTAAGTGTGCTAGTCTTCCGCTGCCATTGCAGTGACCCACTGGGGAACTTGTAACAAACAGACTAGAGTCACACTGCTGGGTCTTTTCAAAAGGAGAGAAAATCTCAAGGCTTAATTGGGTGCTAGTTTTCTACTCACAAGCTGAGGGCAAATATGTCTGCAAGCTTACCTATCTTTATGAGAACCAGAATGCTTAACTTTTTAAAATACCTCCATCAAAAAAAATTGTCAGATGCATTCTTCCATGAACATTGGACCTATAAATATCAATCTATGTATTATGTAATATAAATCTACCCTAAAATGTTATAGATGCTGTGTTCAAAAGAATTTTGTCACAACCATGAACAGCTTTCGAATCTTCATGTTAACTTTGACTACTGACATCCTAGCAGTCATGTCTGACGTGCGTTGTTAACAGCAACAGAGCACAATCCACGGTTTAAAACAGTTGCATTGACATTTGTGAATTTTTGCTGACTCCTTGTCAGCTCTTCCTAATGCAGCTGACAGTCACAGCTGGGAGCTGAAGGCTTGACTCTCACATCTTCTTCTACTTACTGTAATGAATATTTTTATCCTTACTTTGCCTTTGAATTTTCTAGGTATTCCCTCAGCCATTGGCTTGATGACTGAGAAGGTTTCTTTTAGTAACTATGTAGGTAAAAATATAAATAGGATCAGAAAATCCACTTAAAGGCATGGAATTGCTCTACACGGAGCATACTGAGAGTGATCTATCTCATGCAAACACTGGTATCAATCCTCTGTGAAGGACTGAGAGTGATCTCTTGTGGGGAAACACCAAGCATCAACCCTCCATATATTATGGAATTCTTCCTTTTCTTACAAGATACCTTCTACAAAAGATACAATATGGGGTAAGGAAATGGTTTGATCGGTAAATTATTTGCCACACAAGCTCAAAGACCTAAGTTTGGATCCCCAGGGTCCATGTTAAGTTTAAAAAATAAAAACAAAAATAAAAACTGGTGTGCCCACATGCCCTGGCAATCACACCAGCACTGGAGAGGCAGAAACAGGAGGAGTCTTTGGTCAAGCAGATCAGTAAGTCTAATTTGACCGATGAAGTCCAAATTCAACGAGATACTCTGTCTCAAAAAAATAAGATGCTCAACAATTGAGAAAGGCATTAAATATTGACCTGTAGCATGTGTGCACACACACACACATATATCTACTACACATATACAATCGCACATGCAGTGGGTGAACATCATTGTTTTAAAAAACCGAGCACACAGAAACAAACGAAAAAAGTAGATAAATTAGAATTTGTTGCGATTTGCAAGTTTTACATATCCATAGACAGTGCATCAACAGAGTCAAAAAGCAACTTTCAGAAAGGGACAAAATATTTACAAATCATATAATGATGAAAAATCAATATCCAGAATATGAAAACCAGCACAACTTAAAAAATAGGCAATGGGCTTTAGTAGACATCTCTCTGCGAACGATATATGAGTGAGCAATAAATACAGGATGTCGATATTGCAGATGACCAGGAAGTGAAAATCAAAACCGCAGCAAACTACTTCTCCTCTGTTAGGCTGGTTATTTTACAAAATGAATAGAAACAGAAAATAAGTTCTGGTGCAGATATAGACAAATTGGAGTACTCACGCATCAGTGATAGGCACCGGAAATGGTATGGTCACGGTAGGGCCAGTTTAATGGCTCTAAAAAGGAGATAATCATATTATTGACCCAGCAAATTCAATTCTAGGTATCGATCCAAAAAATTTGAAAGCAGGGATTCAAGCAGATACTTCAACACCAGTGCCCATAATAGAATTATTCACAATAGACCAAAGATAGAAGCTATCTGAAGGCCCATCAGCAGTGGAGTGGCTAAACAAACGTGGTTTGTACTTACAATGGAATATTCTACCACTGTAAGATGGAAATAAAATTCTGATACACGAGACAATGTGGATAAGCCCTGAAAACATTGCATTAAGTAAAAAACTCAGCACAAAAGGATGAATACCACATGATTTTCTTACATGAGGTATCTAGAATAGGCAAATTTGCAGAGATAGAAAGCTATATAGACACCACTATGGCTGGGCTAGTGGAGAAAGAAGAGTGCAGAATTTCTGTTTGGAGCAATGCAAAGTTCTGGAAATAGAAAGCTGATTTGGATCTGTCACATTATGAATGCATTTAATGTCCGTGCATTGTGCTTTATGCTTCAGAATGGTTAGGGTGCTATGCTCTGTGTGTTTTAGCACATTAAAAAATCACCAAATTATTAGTAATGTTTTATTTTCAAGCTTAACAGAAGTTAGGACTTTATATGTTTTTGTTTCTTCTATATCCTTATAGAGTCTTATTGTGTACCCCTCAGGGTTCTCTAACTTGGAAAACATTGGACTACATGAGTCCCAATCAAACTTTTCTATGAGTGATTGGAAGGTGACATCATCCCTTACTAGATGACATAAATGTTGGTCATTATTAATGAATCCATTCATACTTTTAAAAATGTCACACCACTGAAGGAGGATGTAGGGGTGAAACCTAAGGTGCTCTGCTCCCTGAACCAGGTGCCTGAAGAAGGGCATCGTCCTCCTGAGGAGAAAAAATCATTTTGATCATTTTGTGAGCTGTCCAAATTGTCCTATGTGTAAACAATCAATATTTCTTGTTATTACTTTAGAAGTTCCAAATCTCAAGGCTGGCACAAACAAAAGCTGTTTTTGGCTAATAAACTATCTTATCGCCAACACACACACACACACACACACACACACACACACACACACACACACACACACACACATACACACACACACCTACCATCCAGTTTTCTGAGCGAAAACAGAATTGTTAAGCAGAACAATGGAGCCTTAAAGCTCCAAGACCCCCAGAAACAAACTGGTTATTAGTTACTTAATAAAAGAGCATGTGTCACATCTTTGTAACAAGCCAATCAGAAAAGCAAAGGCAAGAAGGTCTTAAAGGTCACACAATCCGTGAATGGGAAAGTCACCTGTAAGATCTGAAACCCTGCCAGCCAAGGAGTTCTTGAAAAATGAATCCAGTGGGGTCAGTTGCAGGCAGCTGAATCATCCTGTGTCCTACCAAACAGAATGCTGTCACAGCCAGTGTTGAATGCAAGGTTTGAGACAACTTTGTATGGAGAAGAAGAAGGAAAGAATAAACTAAGAAGAATAGGGTAACTGGTTACCCCAGGGCATCTCATGCTGGAGAGGAGGGCTCCCTGGATTTTTTTTCTCCTGAAACTTCCTGTATTTCCATATTTTGGACAATCCAAGGCAATGAATACAATGCATTGAATAGACATATATGG
This sequence comes from Peromyscus californicus insignis, assembly GCF_007827085.1. Taxonomy (NCBI): domain Eukaryota; kingdom Metazoa; phylum Chordata; class Mammalia; order Rodentia; family Cricetidae; genus Peromyscus; species Peromyscus californicus. The sequence goes on from NW_026294595.1 coordinate 29,543,951, forward strand.
TCATCTTTCCTCCATTTATGTTCTTTTTTTTTAATTAATTTTATTCTGTAAATGTTCCAGAATTTCAACTGTTCTCCAAAGGAGGAAGCCAAGCCCCACATTCCTTCATAAGGAGGAGTCTCTAGTCCAGGTTTTTAGATTTTATTTATGTATTTATGTATGTATGTATGTATGTATGTATGTATGTATGTATGTATGTATGTATTTATTTATTTATTTATTTATTTATTTATATTTTATGGGTATGGCTCTTATGCCCGCATGTAAGTCTGTGCACCATATGCGGCACCCTCAGGGATCAGAAGAGGGCGTCGGATTCCTTGGAACCAGAGTTACAGGAAATTCTGAGCTGTCAGGTATGTTCTGGGAATCCAACCTGGGTTGCTCTTGAACCACCTCTCTAGCCCCCTCTGAGCCAGTTTTGAAGCAGTATATACAGATGAAGTAAATCAGTCTTGGAAGGAACCAAAACAAAACAAACTAAGGAACAAAAAAGCCAGTCCTGTCCACATTTGAATTTAAGAAGCAGAATTTGGTTCATTGGTTACCTTTTTCTTAGCTTTACATCTGCGCATGGAATCCTTCCAAACTGAAGTTTACCCAGAGAGCAGCAGAGTAAGGTGAGAAAATGGAGGGTTCTGCGGAAAGCTATCGCTTTGGGCAGTCCTTTTCTTCTTTGCTCTCCCTTTCTTTTGTGATTTCAAGTTTTCTGAAAGAAACCCTGTGGTACAATCTAAACAACATGAGCTGTGCTGGACATGCGGAACCAGGGTCTTGCAAGGAGCAAGAAGGACCCGGTTTCTCTGAAGAGTTTGGAAGTGAAATCTTCGGGTTGGGTCGACCTGTTTCATGGCAACTAACACCAAGCCCCCTTCTCCCATCTGGAGCAGTGCTGCCTCTGGCTGCCCTACACATGGGTTCATTTTGCATCCTCTCAAGAAATCATGCAGGCTGCGGTGAAGGTCTTGCAGAGGTCATCTTTTCCTAGGGCTTCCAGGCACATCTGTGCCCTAAATCATTCCAGGTTTTTCACTCCCCAGTTCTTTAAAACGTATAGAGCGACGAACAGCTGCATCCCTGCTGTCCATAGGCAAAATTTTAGAGTTTGAGTCTCAATATTTAAATCTGTGTTAAGGTCACCGCAACTTTTAAGGTTAAATTCCTTTGTGTTTTTCTCTTGCATAGGGATAACACTTTATTCCTGGTATTAACCGGGGGTCGTATCACAGGCAGGAAGAAGAATTATGCCTATTTTCAACTGAGACTTTTAGACTACAGAATGATCATTTAGCATCTATATTAGATTCCTTTCTGATTTTGGCCCTTAGGCAATCGGTTTATGAAAGGACTCTAAAAGCACTTGGCCTTTATATGAATGAGAGGGTAAGCGCCAGAGAGTTTCTGACTGTAATGAAATCAGAAGGGTCAGCAACCCCTGGCTGTAGACGTTAATTAATGGACAGCCCATCCCTCAGCAAGGCAAGGTTGTGGGATAGCAGGTGTGCTTAGAAGAGGCACACTGCCAGGAAGCAGCTGGTTCAGCAACTTTGGGGCTGAGAACAGAGAGAGAGACAAGCCTCTTGCACCAAGGCAACTGCCTTTGACCCACAATGCCTTAGCTCACTGTCTTTCTTTGTTTCTTACAAATTTTGCATCAATGTGTGAAAAACATGGCTTTCTTATCTTTGAAGGGAACCGTTCACTTCCCACTCTGTACGCCCCCCCCTCCCATCCCTAGACCGGACATCACTTGTCTTGGAGCAGAAGAGAGTTCAGCGCAACACGTGATCCCATTTCATGTTCTCTGAAATTACTTCTGTGAAATATCCTCCTACTTGCCACAGCTTGATTTACCGCATCGCCTGGAAATAACAAATGTAATTACATTGGAATCAACATAATAGGAGCCCAGATTGCCTTAACATTCCTTTTGCTGGGAAGGAACTTAATATGAATGAGAACCAGCTGTCTGTCTGTCATCATGAGCATTTGGTCAGCTTTCATAACTGATGACAGATAGGGCTCTTTTGGAAAATACTTTAAAGTCACATAATTGTAATGGCCATTTTTTTTCTTGATATCTTTAATATCCATAATGAATCAGACAAAGCATAACTATCCTACCTGAAGCCAGGAGATAATTCTGGGCTGTCCAAGCCATCATCTTCCCCAGAATAGTTTTCCCTCCCCTCATGTTTTGGATTTCCTTAATAAAAAGAGTGGTAAATGCTCATTCAAAACAGAAGACAAATGAAAGAAAAGCCCCAGCTAAGGGGCTTAGGGTGACAAGCGGGGTCTTCAGAGTGTGGCTTTAAATTTTAATTGTGTTAGCTTTTATGAAGTATCTACTAGTTGTTGACAATTTTAGGAAAATGAATTTTTCAAAAAGAGCTAGAGTTTGATGGCGATGTTGGTGATGGGGGGGTGTTTCTAACTTGTAGGGGACTGTGTTCCTTCACTTGATTTGGCTGTCACAGTTCTCTCTTTTGAGTTGGATGTCATGGGTCACCTCAAAAGATAGCACTGAGGTTTAGTGATACTCACAACTTTACCAAGGCTACAAAGGGGTTAGTGATAAAGTTGAGAGCTGCGTTTGGGTCTCTGACCCAAGTCAGTAATAAAGCTGCCAAAGAAAGAGTTCAGCAAGATTGACAGGTTCAAGATCATCACAGTAAAGCTGATGACAGTCCATACCAGCCCAGTGACATTCCAATAACAGCTACTTAGTGTAATATAAGACCAGAGCCCTGATGTCAGCCAGTGTGAGGAGAGGATAATGTGACGTGGGTAGGCAAATGGTAGAGTTTTGTGTTTCCTACAAGGCAGGGAGATGGTGAATTAATGGAGAGAGGAGACATACAGACATGTTTGGTTCCATATTTGTTATCACTTTAAGCATTGCAAGATTAATTTGATGTGGAAAGCGAAACTACATACTTTGGAGGAAAGTGAACTCCATGTTGAGATAGAGAAAGAATTCTTAAATAAAGCCCTGCTAAGTGCAAACAATACATGGAAAGTTGATACCATAGATTCACTGTATTAAAATGAAGACCTTTTTATAATAGGATGCAACACACAGTTTAAAGACTAAGTGACAGACCAGCCAATGTATTTATAAAGCACACAATTTAGAAATAATATCCAAAATTATAAAGAGTGCATAAAAATGGTAATCAAAGAACAGGAAATCACACATATTATATGAGAAGAAAAATTAATTTAATTAGTAATAGTGGAATACAGTGAGAGCAGCAATACCATTTTTACTTATCAAAATGAAGTACTCGAGAAGTCTGAACAAACCCAGTGTTGCCCCAACCTGCGACAACAGGAACTGTTGCTTATTACTGATGGAATTGGAGCAATTCCGACCATGACACATTTCTGGGCTGTTTTAAAAATTCCTGTACCACCTATAGTGGCACGTTATGCCTGCAGGCTGTGTAGAGGTTGAAGCCACCCATCCCGACCCTCAAGGTCTGCCCACCCCTGTGATTTGCTGTCCTTCACCTGGCTCCTTAAGCTGTTATCAAAGGTCCCTGAAGCTACTATGAAATTTGCCATTTCACATTCAAAAACACTATGCTGAGTGTTTTGTGTTTTATTTTCTCTTTTTTCCCCCAGCTGATCAGTCTAGGATGCACATTTACATTTTCTTAAGTCACTTTAGGCAATTTGTTTTTAACCACAGCCAAAAAAAACACATCTTAGGACACTCCCAGGGACATTCTCCCGGTCAAAGTGGACCTGGTTTCGCTGCTATCCAGTTATGAGCACCTGAGGCTTTGTGGGCTACAGGAGCTTTGTGCCCAAGAAATGACACATGAGAGGACTTTCAGTTTTATGAACACTGTCTGCTTTCTGTATCCTCAGCATGGTGAGTGTTCATAGTCAATATTGAAGCCTTGCTGAGATTATGTAGTCCATCCAGGAAGAAAAGAGGGAGGGAGGGAGAAAAAGGGAGAAAGGGAGAAAAAGGGAGGGAGGGAGAGAGGGAGGGAGGGAGGGAGGGAGGGAGGGAGGGAGGGAGGGAGGGAGGGAGGAAAGGAAGGAAAGAAGTGTTGGGAATCATCATTAAATACATACTCAAACTCTTTCTCCAAAAGGCAGTTCTCTCAATACTTCTTTAAGAAGAAGTCACGCTAATTTTCCATTTCTACATGTGAAATGTGGGATGTGTGTGGGGCAAAGGCATGTGTGGGTGATGACATCATGTGTCCATGGTGCCCCCCCCCCCCACTGAGAGACTGAGAGTGTCTCCGACCAAGGACATTCAACTCAGAACAGAGACTGGCACCAATGGCGATGGCTTGACTTCTCCCCAGGACAGCTCAAATAAGTCACTGCACACTTGTTGGTCTGTGACAACAGAGATTTATTTTCTCAGAGTTCTGACAGCCAGAAGCATGAAGTCAAGATGTTGAATTCCACTTTGGGTCTTTGTAAAAACTGAAGGAAGGTCCAATCCACACTTCTGTCCCGGCTTCTAGTGGCTGTCAGCCACCCTGAGGATTCCTTGGCTTATAGATGCTTCTCCACTCTTGCTGCCTCTGTCTCCATATGGCCTTCACCTCAGCATCTCTCAAGTCTCCTCAGAACATTAGTCATCTGATTAGAGCCAACCCGACAGCCAGGTCCTCTTTCCAAGTAAGGTCGGTGTCTTGGTATCAGAAATAGTCACCTCATTAGAAGTACTCACAAAACCATGCGAGAGGCAAGTGAGCAGAATTGGTACAGGCTTCATCTCAAGTTCTCATTGTCTCCAAAGAGGAGAGGAAGTCAGTAGACCAGCATAATGGATTGCCTATACCTGCTTCGGCACTTGTCACACACACACACACACACACACACACACACACACACACATGCACGCACACACATACTTCACAGTAGTGGATTTTGGAAACTCTTCAGTGTCAACCAATGCTGTGAAATCAGCACTTTCTAAGATGGAATTAAGATGACAAGGCAGGCAACAGTCTCTATCTTAAGAAAAAGGGCAGCTGTTTAGCTCCACCATTAGCAATGCAACTTAACACGTTGAAATTCTTCAAAGGCACCTGCTCTTGTAAAAGATTGGCATAATCCTCTCTACTTGTTCACATGATTATTTAATATACCAACTTTTAGCCTAGCCCACGGCTAATTCCTATGAAACCTTAATGAATTAAGTATGAGCTGATGAAATCTTCTGATCCTGAGTTTAGTTATCAATAAATATCCAAACAACCAGTAATATCAATTTTCCAGCCTAGAAATACATGTTTAATAATGGGCCAAGTCTAATGGTCTTGAAATGAAACAGAGATCAATGTAATTGGCTAAAAAACAATTAGGAATTAATTTTGAGATACCTACCACATTTTTTAAAATAAAATACAGAGGAGGAAAAACATTTAAGAGGGAAGATTATATTCAGGAATTCCATTTTGTTGATATTTCAGTCTCAATGAACTTCATATTTTGACTACTGCTTTGTTTTATTTTAAAAATAGATTAGGTAGCCGGGCAGTGGTGGCACACACCTTTAGTCCCAGCACTCAGGAGACAGAAGTAGGTGAATCTCTGTGAGTTCAAGGCCATCCTGGTCTATAGAGCGAGGTCCAAGACAGCCAGGGCTACACACAGAGAAACACTGTCTTGATAAACAAACGAGAGAGAGAGAGAGAGAGAGAGAGAGAGAGAGAGAGAGAGAGAGAGAGAGAGAGAAATTAGGTAAATGATATACAAAGCTAGAGATAAAATGGAATCTATGCATCCCAAGGTCCTATGTAAAGTTGTAACTCACAGCAAATGTAGTCAACCAACACAGATACATAGACTCCAATTACCAAACTCTGCAAAACACACAAAAATTAATCAACCCTGCTTGAACATATGCCAGAAGCCATAATATTTTATTTCAATACAACAAAGACTATACCAAACACCCCCATAACCTGGAATGGGCACATAAGAATTGAACTACTTTCACAGAATAGAACCCAGACAGTCTGTAAGACTTTTGCAGCACTCACTTTGGTGTATTGCAAAATGCCTTTGAGCACCTTAGCTCTGTTACATAGTGGCCAGTCATATGGCTTTAAAAAAACCTTCTCCTATACCATGTGACCTGCACCTCCTCACGGGGGAGACAGAAGCATAGTTTCTACCTTGCTGGGTTATTGTTAAAGGTACTAATACTCCTCAGATTATGGCTATTCTTTAGGTGACTCTGAGAAACCACATGTGTATTTGATTATTTGACAGAACTGTATAAAAAAAAAGAACTTTGTAACAAGATTTAGGTTAAGTTTGCACATGAAAACCTCCCACATTATAATTATTATTGAAAAGAAGTATGTCCAAACTATTGTCATTGCTCTTAGCTGACTACTGTGACCAGATGGTAAGACACTATTGTAGAAGATACAACACACTTCAGTTGTAGAAGACAGAGAAATCGAACTGAACTGACCTGAGAATTCCTCCCTGCTGGCTAGCTTTTACAGTAGCTGAGAGAGGAGAGTCATCAATGGCACTACTCAGAGCTGTACCCGGAATGCAGTAATATGAATCTATCAGGCAAGATGTGCCCACTGGTACAATAGTGGACTAAAAGTTACGGGACTAACCACCCACTTCTGATTGAACTTGAGACCTTCTTCACAGGACGGGATTCATGTCTGGGACTATAAACCTGATCAGATGCCTGCGACTAAGGAAGTCATCGGCCTCAGAGGGAAACCTACTAATTAATGTTTTGCTAACTGGACATGTTGTCAATCTCTCTTCTAAATATTTATATTGGCATCCACAGGTTAATGCTGTTCTTGACCTTGGCCCGGGAAGCCTCTTAATGCAGTATATGTTAACGTAGAGACTCAGAATTGGTGAAAGTGCTGAGAATAAGTCATGTCGGGTGCTGTTCCTCAAATGGGATATCTATATTAATACCCTCGGGTCTCAAGGAACATCACAAAAGAGGGTCCAGGAAGAATGTAAGAACCAGAGGATGGCTGTGAGTACTGCAAAATGTTGTTTCCTGAATGGGACGCGGGTTCTAACTGTTTTGCTCATGAACTCACTGAAGCTATAGTTACCTGCATAAGATGAAGCCAATAAGATCAGTTAACATTTTGGAAGGCAGTATTAACTGACTCCATGAAGGAGAGACACGGCGAGGGGGTGGGCAACTGTGATAGTGGGAAGGAAACCTTTTGGGAGTCTAGGGAAAGTAGAATCTCAGGGTATATGTGATCAAAACCCATTGAAACTGTCAAATAATAAATAAAAAATATTATTAATATAAAGGGTGTTATTTGTGAGGGTAGGCATTGAGGTATCCAACTCATATTACTTTTCAGAAAAGGATTCCATGTGCAGCTATGAGGAGCATGGCTCAAGGCTTCAGGGTCTACCACAGCTTTTTCTCTGAGCTCACAGTACTCTTGCAGTGGGCCCTAGTAAGAAGTGGAGCAGTGGTACAAAGGCTCATGGGAGCCTCCTGCCAGTGACTAAACAAGGAGTCATACGAGGCTCAACCATTTCCTCCTATGCTAGGGCCCTTTTCCTGGACAAGCTACAGTCCAGGGCTGGCAGTCCCGTCAGACTGGTGAGAGTTGGCCAGGCGGGTATGGTGGAGCAAAGTACCCTATCCAGTCTCACTTCTTGCTCTTTTTCTCACAGGTTTACTCCCCACAAACATACTATGTTTCTAAACGCGTTGACACATGGCAAATGTTTAAGAATTTTTTGTTACTGACAACAGTGACTCACAAAAAAAAATCCTGGCAGAATAATAAGTGGGAACACAGGAGTTTTTCATTACTTTGCTGAAAGCTCCCAATCTATGCTGTTCTAAGTGAACAATTCACAGCTCTTGTCTATACCTGTTAGTGTTAAGCCAAGGTTTGTATTTTGAGTATTTTTCCCCATTTGCTCCAACAGGAATTTGCCTTCTTTGAGTCAAGACCATTTCTTCCACATATATTCACTGTGATGATGAAGAAAGAAATGTCTTACTGTGGTTCACTACAATGACGCAGATATGTAGTTATCTCAATTAAGATACACAGTGTCCTTAAACGTTCCTCTGAGGCCTCGTTTTCTAAGGTATCCGTCATGTTTATTGCTTTTCTCTGGACATTATCCCATCTCTCCACCCCGCATCTATCATCAAACTCAGGACTTCAACTTCATAGCAAAGTGTTCTCCAACAAACAGCTGGTCACAGGAGCTGGATAGAGAAAATCAGGACCATAACCACTAAGGAGGGGAACTATAAAAGCTAGCCACATGAGCTTTCCATCAACATCTGTCTTTGTAGTGAGTGACTGCAGGGCCTTTATCACTTACATCCCCCGACTCTAGAGATTTGAGATAACGTCATCCAAACTGCACAGTATTAGTGTGACTCCAGGAGAAACACAAAACTGTGTCTTCCATCAGTTACACCAATGAGCAAGCTATGGCCTTCCTATTAAAATAACTGAGTTAGCACTTACACCCAGACAGGTCCCCAGAGTACCTAAAAATGATGAGTTAGGAATTTGTAGAGTAAGGAAGAACCATATCCTCATGTTGCCTCCCTCGGTTAACACATTATTTTTATTATTTATGTGTATGTGTAGGTATGCATGTATTTTGAGACAATGTCTCCATGTAGCTCAGGTTGGCCTCCAATTAGCTTAATTAGCTTGTCTTAACTCCCCAAGCCTTTGAGCTGCAGGTGTGCACCACCACATCTGGCCACACTGAGTCTTTTAGAAGGAGCACACACTTCTGTCAGCTCTACCAGCAATCCTGTTCCTTTAGACTCACATTTTGGTTCTACATCCTATCATGAACTATCATTCTAGCACATCCTCTAAGAATCCCTTTACCACTCCGAATCCTAGTCACTCTGAACCATTAGCAGTTTCTCTGCAAACACTGCTGCTCTCCCTGTTCTCTGCCTTTCTTGGAGTCTCTGTGTTCCCAAGAACTTTCCTTTCTGAGTCAAATAATCTGTGGCATCCACAATCCTGTTTGAAACCTCATTTGGCCCCACACCCTGTCCAGAACTTGCCTCTTGCTTCTCATCTGAATCTGAGAGCACATTGAAACAGTGTCCTGTTCTATACTCTGACATATGCATGGGTCTTCCTTCAGTACCTGGGGGGGCAGGAATAGTGGCTTGTTTTCCTGTATACTTCCTGCAAAATATTCATGCACTAAGTTATAGTTGGTCGCCAATCAAAGCCAGGCACTCACATAGGTATTAATTAGGTATTAATTAGAAATACAAGCATTCACAAGGTGGACTTGGAACCTGTCACTAGGAGACAGCCTGAATGGGAAGAATTAATTTTAGGGAAAAAAGGCATGGATTATGATCCCACAGAAGACAGAGAGCCCATAGGCTGGCGCAGGAGACACAGGAAGGTTCCCATAACCGAGGCTTCCAGGGAATTTTAACAAAGACTATAAAAGATACTGGGTGGTGGCAATTGCCATTGATAGAGAAAGTCATGAGAAAACTGAGGTGAGAGAGCACCATCATTTCGAAGCACCCTGGGGGAGCTTGAGAGACTAGCATCACATCTAACCTCCAGGGCAGGGTTAAGATGGAGAGAAAAGCTAGGGCAGGGCAGGATCTTCCGGGAAGGTGAAGGGGTCCCCTATTGGCTTGAGCCAGTGGTCAGTCCCCGGCAGTTAAGTTTCTTTTGCAGCTGGCTTTGCTACAGAGATAGGCTGCAAGAGAAGATCCACATCAGGGAATCGAAGCAGCCTATTACGGCAACCCAGGTATGCCGTAAGCGGCGGCTCCTGGATATCTTAAGCAGATGCCACTGCCACCTTCAAAGTCAGCTGCAGACCTGGGAGCTTTCGCTCTGTCCACAAACACCATTTTAACCCAACTGACACACAATCTGTAACTGCCCATATGACTGAGGGGGCCTCTGAGTGTCCCATGCCAGGATGCCTCACCCAACATCTGGATTTTTAGCACACCTGGATTCACTTCAGCATTCCAGCCGCAGGCATGATGGGGAGATTCACCGAGTTTCCAAGTATCACTGCAGCTCTCGACTCACATGGAGAACCAATCAGCACTGTAGTGTTTAACTTTCACAACAGGCGTGATTAGCATCTTAATCCATAAGCGTGGAGCACAAACATACAGAGAGCCCCTTAGTCTCCTCCTCACATTCTTTCAGTCACAGGCAAAATCAGCAGGCCCTTCTGTGACTGTCCTTCTTAAAACTAACGGATAAATGAAATGGAGTTCAGGGGCCAGTTCCTCGAGAGCTCACTTCTTTAGTTCAGAAATAGTAAAATCTCCCCTGTGTAACATGAAACTATTTCCCAAGGCAGAAAAAGATAGCTGGGAAATTCATAGTAATGACAGCGTTCTCTTGATGATGATCACATAGCCTCTCCCTGTCCCACCACACAGCCAGTTCTGCCTCCACTATCACTAATTCAGAGAGATGGATATTATCTTTCCAAAGCACATGTATGTCTTAATTCTGGTTACGATAACCAAATGCCATAGGCTGGGGGCTTAGAAACTGTCAGTTTTCCCTCACAGGTCACATTCCTCTGGAGGATGGAAGTCTGAGAGGAGAATGCCAGAATGGTTTCTGGAGGGGCCCTCTTCCTGGTTGTAGACAATAACCTGCCCCTTGTATCCTCACATGGTGGAGGAGGAGAGAGAGAGGTCCCTCTCCCTAACCTGTAGACACTAACCCCATTCATGAGGACCTCTCTCAGGACTCAAAAGCCTCCCAAAGGCTCCACCTCCTAATACAAGTCACCATGCAGATTTGAGAAGGAGTGGGGCCCAAATATTCTTCCACTGCGCAGGGTTATGGTGAAGAACTGGGAGTCATCTGCATAGTTGTCATAGCAACCATCCATTTGCTACTGAGAGGAAGGGCTGTAAGTGAGCCATTTTGAAACAGGTTGTCCTTTCTGATACATGGCCTCTATTATCTAATTGACCCCAAATTAAATAATTTAGGTCATTCAGTTATCTAAATGAAACCAGATATACATGCGGTCCTGAAGTACACAAGAAAGTAATTATGCTGGTCATGTCCACGTTACATGGACCCTTAATGAAGCTCTTATCTGGTATCTTTATTAGTCCCAATAGATGAGGTTCTTAATTATACTTGCTTTAAAAAAAAACCCTGTTGTGGTACTGTTTTCTGAGAAAAATATTTGGACTGACTTTTTCATGTGTCTATTGACAAAATTGGTTCAAAAATTAAATCCTATAGATTTTCTTGTTGGGGCTTTGCCCAGAATCTTCAACTGGGCAACGAGCCTCATTAGGCTCCTAATGCCTAAGATTGCTGCTTGTGCTGTCCTCACAGACCTTGCTCACTGCTTAAAGGATAAAACCACCTCAGTAACAGAAAGGATTTGAACATGGAGCCCTGATACTTGTCAAGGAAAATAGTAAAAGTCTGAAGAATGTGATCTGACCTTGTCCTTAGATCCTCCGTTGGATTGAGACTGATAAACAAATTATGCCACCTGCGTCTTTAGTTTAACTTTAGTTAAACTTCCTATTTAAATTGCCTTTATGCTTCTCATCAGCATAGTTGGAAGGACAATATAAAAAAGGATCCATAAACTCAGAATTACACTTACTCCAAGAATGCAATCAAATAAACCATTTCTTATGTTACCCAGTGACCTCTCTAAGAGGGCCCTTAGGACAAATTGATCACGGGTTTTAGTGGCAGAAAGAGCTAATGTCCCCCCAGGCAACCGGACTCCATTTTGTTTTATGGGGATGTTCTATAAGGGACCTTGGGATGTTCCTGCCTCTGTGTCAGCTGCTCAAAAGTACAGTCAGAGAGGCTGCTCACAGCTCCACATTCATCCACGTGCTCTTTTCTTACTTTGAAAGAAAAACTTGAGTATTAAAGTAGAATTGAAAATTCAGCTAAGAAAAATGAAGATGAAAATCATGTTTACTCTCACTACTCCAAGATGGTCTCTGGGTTTGGTTGTATTGCTTCGTTTTGTTCCCATGCCCAGGTCCTTTATTCTGGAGAGAGAAAAAAAATGATATTATGTAACACATGTAACTAGCTCTTTATACCTCATATAGTAATGCAACTTGCATATCACTTAATGTCCTCCGCAAAGACCTCAATAACATCATTGAACACTCGATACAAGTGATGATTTCTATTCGATCATCCCTTATGGACTAGTTTTCTTCTTTATGTGTTTCTGTTGCAAATATGTCCTGGTGAATTTCTTTCTAACAGAATCATTATAGTAATATTTTCTAATATGTTTTTTATTATTTTCTTAACAATTAATTTCTAAGGCTAAAATAATTTGGTCAAATTTTGTGTAAGATTTAAATGTTATTGCTAGGAATTAGGAAATTGCTCTTCAAAACAACTGCGCTAGTGTCTGGTGTGGCGAGCAGCATTAAAAATGGCAATCGTGTAAATTGAAGGTGCTTGTATTTATTATCAGAAAACTCATATATACATGCATGGCCACATGCATGCATATGCATTCACCTGCACGTGTCCATGGAAACAGACCACTGGAGTTAGAGCTGGGCTTCCTTTAGCAGATGCAGATGTGGCAGCCACCCTTACCATGGCCTTGTCTCTGATCTTGTTCTACCTGACTTGGGTCCACAGAGACATACACAATATTCACATCAGCATCTCATCTCTGCCAATCTATGTAGCCAAAAGTTTTCCTGTGCTCAGCCAGCACCAAGGTCCCACAGCCACTTATAAAATTCCTGTGCCCTGCCTTTTTATATACATACATTAATTAAAACTGCTTTCCTATCTCCCACCTGGTCTGCAGCTGCTCAGATCCAAGTAAATACACAGAGGCTTATATTAATTAAAGCTGCTCAGCCATTAGCTCAGGCCTATCACTGACTAGCTCTTACACTTAAACTTAGCCCACTTCTGCTCATCTATATGTTGCCATGTGTTCCGTGGCTTTACCTGTGTGCCATTACATGCTGCTGGACAGTAGGCTGACATCTCCTGACTCAACCTTTCTCTTCCCAGAATTCTCCTTGTCTGTTTATCCCACCTATACTTCCTGCCTGGCTACTGGCCATTCAGCTTTTTATTTATCAACCAATCAGAGCAACACATTCACAGCATACACAACATCCCACAGCAAATCTATCCAAAGGTACTGCAACTAAAGATGGATATTTGGTCCAACTGAGGCCATTTTACCCATTCTCTTAGAAATTTCACAGGGACACAGACTCTGGAAAGGATTAGATTTGACTCCTTAATTGAGACATCCCTGATGCCCATCATGAGCAGACTCAAGCAGTCCTGCTGCCCAAGTCATAAGGGCTACCAAAGCTGTCTCCTCGCTAGGACATAATTTTCATAAACACCAGCCCAAGTTGACCTAACCAATGGATAATGATTAAAATGAACTTCACCTGGACTGGGTGTATTTGGCGTGATATGAACACTGTTCTAAAAAGAGAGCCTCTGTTATTTCCCTCTGTCTTTTTAAAACTATTGGAAGGTGGGTAATGTGAATGTCTTGATTTTTAGAGGAGAGCAGCTGAAACTGAGAACAATTAAGTTGTTTTTCATCTGCCCAAGGTCTCAAATCCCTCAAGCAGCAAAGCTGGGATCTGGACCAGGATAATTTTGCTGTAAAGTTTGTGTTCTTTTTTGAAAAACGTATTAACTTAAGAGAATTTCATAAATATATACATTGTATTTTTATCATATCCATCCTTCACCTCATCCCTTTCCTCCCACGTTCCCACTCCCGACTTTATTCCCTTTTCCTAGTTTTTCAACTCACAGAGTCTAACCAGTGTTATCCATGTCCACTTGGGAGTGGGGCTGTCCACTAGAGCATGGTCAACCTCATAGGGACCACACCTTTAAGAAAACCAATTCTTCCTACCCTAGCAGCCACCAACTGCCAACAACACCTCCACTAGGGGTAAATGCCTGTGTTTGTAATACTATGTTGCAGTAGCCACTGTCCTTCAGAAACTCTTAGAAACCTCATCTCAATGCAGCTCAAAGAAGCCACATTGTAGCCACCCTGAACAAGGGCAGTGTAGATACAGTGAGGTAAGCCAAGACTCGCTATGACCCGCCAACAAGCTGGGACTTAGGTAGCTGCTTACCAACTTAAGCCATGGTCACCAGAGAGCATCTGCCTGGTACAGGAGGGCCACCCTATTCACTGCACAACTGCATTCTCCCTGTGGTTGTGCTGAATCCTGGTGGATGTAACGGCTTTTGCCTCGCACTGCACAGCATCCTTAGCCTCATTCATGCAGGAAAGGGAGTGACAGAGACCCCACAGTTGGGACTCCATTGCTTTTTTTTTTTTTTTTTTCATTTTTATCAGAGCAGGAGACCCACTCAGGCCTCTCCTAGAGAGCAATCACTGCCAAGACCAAGAGAGAACATGCCAAAGGGCAAGGAATTCATTCTCTACCACAGTTACAAGTGTGGATTCTGCCAGACTGAATGTGCTCTGGGCTGTCAGGAAATGAGGTATCCAGCTATTGTTTGAACTTGCACAAACTGTGCTGTAATGACTTTAATTTGGGAGGGCATCTGAGGTTCTTGTCTTTTCAGTAGCCAGTTTCCCATTCCTGACATGAAACTGGGCAAAGTGTGTGAAGTGGATGGCACTGATAACCTCCCTGGTAAGGACTTCAGGTCCCACAATCCGTGGATTCCTCGAATCTTACCTGTTTTACCAGCACTCCATGGCAGAGTCTCTACCAGCCCCAGGCTGTAGTCTTACTTCTCTGTAGCATCAGCTATATCCCCTACTCCTTTTTGGCATGGGTAGCTCTTCCTTAAAGACCCTGCTGATGTCCAGTGAGCGCATAACTGTGGCTGTGGTCACCACTCATCCCGTCAGCCCTTTGTGGAGGCTTCAGGGATGTGCTTCCAGCAGTAAGGTCTGAGGACAACGCTATTCATTCTTCCTGAAGGAGCAATAGCACAGAAGCTCCTGGTCCTAGCGGATCTCCTGGTCAGCAGATGTTTGAACGTGAGCATGTGGGATTGTTACACTGCATACTAAAGCTACCTCAATCTTGGGACAAGGGATTAGGGGGCATCCAAAGTCCTTTTCCCTCCTGACCCACCATCTTTGAAGCAATTTTGCCCACCCACTTGTCTGTCTCCCTTTAGAATGGATCTGTCCCTGAGGGCGCCGTGGTCACTCGGGGAAAGAGGCACCCTCCTTTCAGACATTCCATTCATGCCTGAGTACATGGGCTAACACTGGTGAGGTTTGGGCTCCAACTGAAATTCCTCCCATCACATCTATTATCATTACTGCTATTATCCCATCATCATCCTCATCATCATTATGATGAGGATGATAACAACTATGATGAACCAGAGTTTATGAATGATGCTTGCTTCATATCAGACCTCACTGGAGAAAACTAGATACAGTCTCTTCTTCCATCTCACTCTTGCAATACAAAAACATTACTAAAAGACTTAATATGCCTAGCATAGAATTTTTCCTCTTTAAGACAAATATAATCGGCATTGAGTATTAGAGAGAAAATATGTAATGAATTTTGCCCCAAATAGCTCTTCTTACCTAAGCATACAATTGATCTGGTGCATCAGAGACACAAGGAGAGAGGAGGCCAGGAAGAGTGTCCGAATGCCCTATTCATAAGACTGTGAACGCAAAGATCCTATTCAGCTTAGGAGCTAGAAGGTTCTTCAGACTTCAAATCACTGGGTGGCTTTAGGAAAGGCTCGGAACCACTTTAGATATGGGGAGTCCCTGTCAACCAAAGATGCTAATGCTGTTTGTAGAAACATTGCAGTGACATTCAGTCCCCCAAACAAAGCAAATGCTTAACAAATAACCATTATTTTCCTTCCTTTTCTTGCATTACTTGCCAGGAACTGTACAAATACTGTGTTAAATGTCAATGCAGGGGAGCTGCTGCCAGAGATGAGTGTGTGACTGGTAGATGAATGCATAGGCTGAGTGACAGATCGATGCTAATGATTGTTCAAGGGAAAGCTGAAAGCATCTTGTCACTGTGTGTTTCTGATAAAGACAACTGGCTATATGTCATGGCAGTAACCAAGGTGATTTTCCTCAATACCTCGATATCTATCTAGTTCTATCTTTATTTTGTCTTCACCAAGATCATCATGGTCCTGAGAGAGAGAGAGGACCCCCAAATCCAGTCGAAACAGTAGAGACAGATGAAGGTGAGACCCACATTTTGTTTAACCCTGGCCTGGCCCGATAATCTCTCCCATACACTCACAGGCACTTTTGTGTTACCAACAAGATTGTTCTGATAGCAGCGATGACTGTGGTTGAACATTTTAGATATTATTTAAAAGAAACTGGGGAAATTAAGTTTACACAAAATCCCCTATTAATTAAAAATAATCTAAAGATTAAAAAGAATATGTTAGGAGAGTGAAAAAATGAATAAGATACAGACTCAAGGTTTATAAAATTCCTAATTCAGAATATATTGGAATTCTAGCTATCATATGTTCTGTAAGTGCATGCGAATTGACTAATACTTAAAAACTACCCAAAACTTACTAGTCTAAAATAACAAATCTTTACTATTTCACATATGTCCCTGGGTAGCTGTATCCCAGGGTCTCTCAGGCAGTAAAAACGGAGCAGGACAGCATCATCTGCTTCCATACCGGCTGGCTCCTATGGCTCAGGGCAAGAGGTCTCTATGTACAGCTGATAGAGCATCCTCACAGTGTAGCGTCTGCTGTCTCTAGAGCACGCAGGAAAGATAAAAGCCATGGTGCCCTTTATGGCCTATCTTCAGAAGTTACACATCTTCATTTGCAACAATTTCCCCTTGGTTTCATCAGCCCTTTAACATGAGAGAATGCTACTCCAGGCAGGAATAACAGCAGGCAGGGATCATGGGGTTCATAGTGGGAATTTGGTACCATGGCATATAACAGAATCGCCTCTGGTCTCACTCACCTGTAGGTCAAAGTCACTGATATTTCAAACTTCAGCAGCCCTCTCCACCCGCTGACTAAACATCCCAAGTTCCTAAGTTTCCCTTCTCCCCCAAAGTCTTAGGACATTCCTAGACAGGGACATGTGGCCCCATTCCATCTAAGGTACGGCAGGCATTGCCACTGAAGAAATAGAATCTATATAAAACAGTGCTTATTTCAAAGTCAAGGGGTCTCCACTCCCCCTTCTCAGTATGTTCTTATTGGGTCAAAGCCATGCCTCTATGTCCTCCCTCTCTTGTCTTGCAATCTCTTTGGGAAGACTCCCCAGCTGTCATATGTAGGGGCCTGTCTTACCAGTTAACAAGGCAGGGCCACGTATACCTGATCACTCTTTTATTCTTTAACCACACCCCCCACCCGACACACACATACACACCTGATTGCTTGTGAGAATGAAATGAGACCTTTGAAATAGTGTGTTTGCTGAGTCTCAGCCCAGAGGCCATCTGCCAGTAGCTAAACTTCCATGGCTGCTGCTCTTGCCATGGGGTCAAATAGGGTTCAGAGACCAGACTTCCGCCCATCAGTCACCATGGTGCTAACCTACAGTGATACACCCTGCAGCAACACACGGGTGGATGAACAGATGGGTCAGCAGCCACTTTAGTTTAACGACAGCAGAAACGCTGCCTAACTCTACCACGGAAGCTCTCTCGGCACATTCACCGCTAAGAGAGCAAAGCAAACGCTCAAGTTACTAAAGTAAACTTCTATTTTTAGTCTCTTCCCACTGTTTTTTTTTTTTTTTAACTACTTTTAGTCATCTACTTAGATATTCCTCAATAAAACCTGCATTTGAGCGGAAAGCTGGGGTGAGTGCCTTGAAAGCCTGAATTGTCACTCAGGCGATTAACAGAAAGGATTCTTCCATCACCCTCCTGGTCCTGATGGAAAGCTCTGGCTGTCAATGAAAGCTTGTGTCACCCTGGAAGCCGGAGAAGAATCAGAAGATCTAAACACCGCCCTAGATACCCAAGAAGGACAATCATAAAACCCCTTCTAGCTGCTTTTCAAGTTTTCTCTAGACGCAGTTCTCATTGGTGGGACCAGTTAAGGGTACAGAAGTGAAATTTCTCAAGACTGTCTGTCATCCCAGCAGAGATTCAGCTTTGTTCCCCAAGGCTTTCTTCATAACAGAAGTTAATTGTGCCCCAGGACCAAGTGGTGGGTTTGTGAAGTAACGTGCATGGCAGTGTGCTCATTTAGTCACTCAACAACACAGACACAGATTAAGTATAAACACTTCTTATTTACGAAATAATATACTTTAGACAATGACAAATCTTACCTGAAGTAGCAAGACTCTTTCTCAGAAATTGCTCAGCACATTGAACAAACTAGAGGATGGCACCAAGTGGCTACCTCACCGTGCGTGAATGTAGGGCATATTAATTTTCCATTGCTACACTAAAAAACACCGTAAGTTCCACTGTTTGAACAAAAGCCATTTGTTACTCCTGGCTCTGTGATCAGACGTGCAGTGACAATATGGCTTGCCTGGTTCCCCTACTTAGGCCATCGCCAGGATGGAGATGAGTCAGTGACAGGTCCTTGCCTCTTTCCAGGGACCTGGCCATGAATCTGCTTCCAAGCTCCTATGAGACAGACCCGAACTCAGTCTCTTACGGCTGTAGGACCAAGGTTCCTTTTTCCTCTTGATTAAACAACATGGCGGTTTAGCTCCTTGAGATTTCTCCCTACTCCTCCTTGTGTGAGATCTTCTCACCCACTACCCGGGAATAGCTCATCCGGTCTCCCTTATGTATGTGTTCGTTCCCCCCTCCATCTACCTCTATCTCTGTCTGTGTGTCTCTGTCTCTCTCATCTTTCCCCCTCCTCCATTTTCCCTCTCTCTTTGTGTGTCTCTGTGTCTTTGTGTGTGTGTGTGTGTGTGTGTGTGTGTGTGTGTGTGTGTGTGTGTCTACCTCTCTGCACTCCCCCTCCCCCTCTCCTTTTCTGTGTCTCTCTCTGCTCTCTCTCTCTGTCTCTCTCTGCTCTCTCTGTGTCTCTCTCTGCTCTCTCTGTGTCTCTCTCTGCTCTCTCTGTGTCTCTCTCTGCTCTCTCTGTGTCTTTGTCTCTCTGCCTCTGTCTCTCTGTGTGTCTGTCTCTCTGTCTCTGTTTCTCCCTCTCCCTTTCTCTCTGGCTCTCTCTGTCCGCCTCTGTCTTTGTCTATCTCTTTCTCTGTCTCTGTCTCTCTGCTCTCTCTGTCTCTGACATTCCCTCTCCCCACTCTCCCTTTCTCTCTCTGTCTTTGTCTCTCCATGTCTCTGTCTGTCTCTATCTCTCTCTCACTCTCTCTCCAACTTCCACTACAGCTGTGAAATCTCTCTGCCATCTAAGGAGGGACACATTCTCCTGCCATAACACACAGAGCCAAAGTTCCACTCACCACGTGAGGAGAGAATGTGAGGTTCCTCCCCGTGTAACAGTGACTCCTTAGTGCCTGGGCTCTCCTTAATGCAAACAAATGATGGATTTGTGCTTTTGAAAATTTCCTCTAACATCTTAAAACTATTAAATTGTCTATTTTCAAATACATATATTCATTTCAGAACCCTTCATTCACAAATAATATAAATTGCATTCTTAATTGTTAGTTTTAATAAATGAAATGTTATTATCATTAACTATTTGTTTGGGGTTTTTGCTTGTTTTTTTGTTTTTGTTTATTTTTGGTTTGTTTGGTTGGTTGATTGGTTGTTTTTGGTTTTGGTTTGGTTTTTGAGACAGTATCTCATACAGTCCTGGGTATATGACTTTGAATTCTTAATACTCCTGCCAAGGACCAGAGTTACAGGTATACTATATCCAACAACCATCATTATTTTGCCCACTAGATTTTTATTTTAAAATTTCTTTTTCCAAAGGTATGTGTTTCTAGCATTATTTACAAAACTGAAAATGTATCTCTAAATTTTATCATATGTGATCTATGAAAGAAAAAGTATGAAGGAGTTAAATAACTAAACAAGAGGATTTAAAACACGAATCACAGATGGCTAGCACTGGGCATTGTAAGTACCACCGAGGGAAATGGCCCCATGTTGTTTGGTGTCTCAATGAGAAGACTAAGATAGGAAATTCAGAGTAAAAACAGGATGTGTCCAGTACAATTTATACTTTGGAGTTCAGCAAAAGGATTGTCACTGCCAAGAGCATAGAGGAGTACTTCCCCCAGGACAGGGAATTTGAACTTGGCAGCAGTGGTCTGCCTTTGGACCTTGCCCATGAACTTCTTTCCAAACAGAACGTCTGGTTTGAGCATGGCATCCTAAACTTGAAGAAACAGAGAGTTGCCGTGTCACTGTATTCTAACCTTGTCACCTCAGTGCAAATTCTGCAGAGCTCTAACAAGGCCGGCGGCAGAGTCACTACAGTGGACTTGGTTGTCTCAGATCAAAATGTCAGAAGTTACTATGAGAAATCTGATCCCTCTTCTATATGCTATTTAGTACTCGGAGATAAAATGTGAAATACACAGGGCTTGGAAGAGTTGAAGTTGTCAGCATCCCAGTGTCCAAACCCAATGGTACTTCTGTGTAATTCTTTAAATATCATGAGTTTCACCCTCTCCCCTCTAAACCAAGTGCCCTGGGATTTGGGCCATGCTCTTTTTCTTTTCACATCATAACTAGGGGTCCCCAGCTTCTTGGAAATATTCATCTAGCTGTTTTAAATAATTACTTCCGAATGTTGAAAGACTGTCTTGGACAATGTCCATCTTTCTTCACTAGTAACCAGAAATTCTAGCTCAGAATAAGAGACACTATTTACCATAATCCATCCCAGAAGAGGTTATTGGGAAAAGCTGAAAATGCGGGTGCCTGGTATTCTCCATCCTATTAGATTTGCCAAAATTCTTCATGTTTTTAGTGACATTACAGGGACTACTTCTCAGGTACCACATCCCCATTCATTCTAATTATATTCACTTGCTGTGATAAAACATTCTGACCAAAAGAAACTTTGAGAAGGAATGGGTTTATTTCATCTTACGGGTTATATATAATCCATAGTTTAGGGGAGTCAGGGCAGGAACTCAAGTAAGAACTTGAAAAGCATGAAGGAACTCTGCCCACTCATGTTCATCTCGATTCTGCATCCCCCAGGCCCACCTGCCTAGGGACTGGTGCAGATGCAGAGGGTTGAGCTCTTCCACATCAACTAACATTCCAGACAACTCTCCAGAGACATGGGGACATGCCATCCTTATCAGGGTAACTCTTCTATTGAGACCCCATTCTCGGGTGACTCTGGGCTACATCAAGCTGATAGCTAAAGCTAACTAGAATGCCATTCAAGAACCTAGAAACTGGTACTAAGATGTGTCCTATATTAGTCCGAGTATTATCACCAATAACAAAAATATGGGCACTAAATTATTAAATAAAGCCGGGCGGTGGTGGCGCACGCCTTTAATCCCAGCACTCGGGAGGTAGAGCCAGGCGGATCTCTGTGAGCTCGAGGCCAGCCTAGGCTACCAAGTGAGTCCCAGGAAAGGCGCAAAGCTACACAGAGAAACCCTGTCTCAAAAAACCAAAAAAAAAAAAAATTATTAAATAATAAAGTGTTTCAATGCTGTGGTGTTCTACGCCAACAGAACTTTCATATACTATGAGGCATAGTACTCACTTTTTTACCTGTCATGTAAAGAAACATTGGTTAAAGTCAAATATTAGCTGTGTGAAAATTAACTGAGGCTGTCACTAGCTGTCAGGCTGAGCAATTTACCTGATTTCTCCCCATCTTAGTTTCTTGCCACTAATGTAGTAATAACACTCATTTCTCTGGTAAATAAATTTACTAAACAGAAAATAAGATAAGAACTAAACAGAAAAAATTAAGATACATATTACAAGTGTATTAAACTACAATGTTTGCTTACTCAAAAGAAATTTGTAAGTCAGGTGTTGGATTATTTATTCCAAAACTTAAAGTAAATTAGTGTAAAAATACAACTATAATTTAGATTGATTTTCTGTGCCCTAGTACAGTGAGCTGTAGAAGGTACATGCCTGTCTCTGTGTTCTTTCACATATATGGGAACTGAAATCTTGTATTGCTGTCTATTTACTTACTACCAGCATTAGGAATGGTGAAAATTATCTGCACATAGAATTTTTACAAGGAACCATAGAGCAGAATGCACTGGGGGATGAACTAATTGCATGTGTCATTCTGTGGCTGGACAGAGCACACTCAGTACAGGACACATTGTGTAACTGATCTTATCCAAGGCAAAGAACCACGTGCATGTTCCCAAGTGGCAAAATTATCTCTCCTCCACAAATGGGTCCCTTCTGGGATTTGATGTGAGCAGGAGCAACGGCAAGGAACTACAGGGGAAGTGGCTACTTTGAGACCTAATGCAAGTTCTTTCTCAGAAACCGTAAAGCAAGCGATGCCATCATAATGCGAAACACATTAAACTGTCAAAGTGAAAATCCTGTCTTCAATCACGTAAGGTCCCTCAAGATTTCAACGTTAAATTTTGCATTAGGAAACCTCCTGACCCTCTCCATGCTCAAATAAAAAGTTGCCTTTAAAAATGAGAACAAAAAAAAAATCAAAAAAAAAAATGAGAACAAGTTGAAGCATTTTTGAGACGATCATGTGCCTCATGAACATATACCAGAGAAACTGCAAAACCATTTCTTACGTTAAATTGATGTAAACCCCAAATCCCAGTTGTATTCCAGAAGTGTTTCCATGAGTAATTTTATAAGTACTAATATTGTTTGGTGGTGCAAGGGATTGAACCCAGGAGTAGTAAGATTAATAAGGTAACATTTTTTATCAACACAAAACAGTCAGGCCAGTGACTAGGTCTGGGTTGTCCATTGTCAAGACTTCCCTACTCCAGCTCCAGTGTTGGCAACTGGAGAAAAAGGATTCATTAGTAGGCTATGCAAACATCCTTAGGAATGAACACACATCTTGATTAAACATTTGGAAAACAGATAAATACATTTTTTTTTCTAAAACTAAAAACACGCCGGGCAGTGGTGGCGCATGCCTGTAATCCCAGCACTCAGGAGGCAGAGGCAGGTGGATCTCTGTGAGTTCGAGGCCAGTCTGGTCTACAGAGCTAGTCCAGGACAGGCTCCAAAGCTACAGAGAAACCCTGTCTCAAAAAACCAAAAAAAAAAAAAAAAAACCCAAAAAACAAAACAAACAAACAAAAAAAACTAAAAACACAGTAACCCTTGACTGGAAAGTAATAATTTCTGATCTCAGGGCATTTAAAAATATATAGGCTAGTCTTTTATGGATAAAAGATATGCTAACAACAACAACACACACACACACACACACACACACAAACAAAACAGGAAACATTTGGGTGGCTCCTGCTTCTACTCTCTTGTTTACACTTCCTGAAGCATCACCATGAGAGATGGAGTCCAAAGGAATATACTAAATGACTTTGCCAAATATGAACTCTAACACATTCTCTGTGCTATTTTCTCCCACCTCTGGTTTCCAGTCCAGTTAAAGGGTTTTATCTTCTGTGGATGATGACAGAAAAATCACTAATAATTGCTGAGCCACAGGAAACTGGGTATGAAATTAACACCACATTCAAGTATCCACAGAGAAGTTTTATTGCTTATAGGAGAGTCTAAGAACATTCTGATCAAAGATCATATTTCAGAGGTTTTTAAGTTTTCATTCATTCCTAACTCACAGAAATCTGAATTTTGCCTCATGTTTCTCAACAATAACAATCACTTTAAAAGTGAAACACCTGGCATCCAAAACATGAAGGGATAAAGGAAAGCAAAAGGAAAATTACTTTTAGCTCAATAACAAGCTATTTAGTCTTAAGTAGTTTTAAAGATTTTTTTCTTTAGTATTGCATTACTTCATCAAAAGTTTGAAGTTTAACCTGTCTTTGGAGAGGAATATGTCATCTGATGCTGTTTATAAACCATTTCCCTGGAGGAGCATTGAACAAAAGATGCAAGAGAAGGAGCCATAGCAATCAGCATCTAACAGTTCATATTTTGCCAAAGGAATTATTGGTGATCTCTAATGGAAGCATATTGCAATAGCTGGTGTTAGTGGTCAACTTGACTGAGTTGGAAGATGATTGGAAAACTGATGGAGCATTCTTTCAGTCTGTCTGATGGGTTGTTTCTAGAAGTCTGGCACACAAGTCACTACACTAAGTAAGGAAGAACTGCTCTCAAGTCCAGCAATGCCAAACATAGGTTAGAGGACTAGGTGGAAGGCAAAACATGAGGGTGTAGCTTGCTGGGACATGGATCTAACCCTCCCCGAGTAGCTCTGCTGCTGCTGCTGCTGCTGCTATCACTAGAGGACTGTCACCTCTTCACTCTTCAGTCTTTGAATGCCAACATATGCCAATGACTCTCCAGAGAATTTCTGGCCCTTCAGCCTCAGACTAAAAGGGGCAATAACATGCACTCTGTGTCTTCGTGTATTACTAGTGTGTGTCTAATTTTTATATTTTTGTATGAGTTCATAAGTATGACTTTGTGCTGAGTCTCCAGTAGAATGGTTGACTTGGACTGTGTATATGTGTATGTTAGGGAGACGTTTGCAAACATGTGTGAAGCTCTATGTTCTCCTGAAGCACATGGATGCACCTGGTGCCAGTTGTCTTGCCCTATCACTCTGCCTTATTTCCTTGAAACAGGGTCACTCACTGAAACCTGGAGCTAGGCAATTAGCAATCGCCCTGTCTCTGGCCATACCCCACAGTACTGGAGTTACAGGCTCACATAACTATGCCTGGTTTTCTTACCTTCTCTTTAGGGGTTTGAACCTAGGTCCTCATACTTGCGCAGCAAATATTCTTACCCACTGAGTCATCCTCCCAGCCACCACTTGGACTTTTTAGCAATGCTGAATCTTATAAGACCTTGGGGACTCTTGGCAATGAACCAAATGTATTTTGTTTTATGAGGTGATCATGAGCCATTGGGGGTTTAAACATTAAATGTGAAATGTCCCCTAAAGGTTCCTGTGTTGAAGGCTTGGCCAGCAGCTGGCACCAATGCTGGGACTTGGGTCTGTTTTGAGGACATGCCTTAAGGGGTATCTTGGTCTTGGTCCCTTCTTGTTTTTTTCTCTCCTTCTCTCTGCTTCCTAGAAAAGAAAGAAAAACAGTACAGAGAACAACACAAGCTGCCCCACTGGACCCTCTCGTTCTCTGGTTTTGAGGCTATGAGTTTTTTGAACTGAATGTCTACCAGTCCGTGATTCTCTAGCTGCAGGCTGCCATTCTGTTATTGTATAAACCAGTCTAATACATCCCCATATGTACACACACATACATATTCTCTTCTTTCTATTCCTCTGGAGAAGACTGACTAATATAGGTAAGATAGTAGAAAAGTTTCCAGTGTTTTTTAAATACAGTAAGAAAGTATTTGTTTAAGGGAAGTCTTAGATTGTCAATAATTAAAGCACACAGCTACATGCGAACTGAACTCTTCTCCCCTTGGGCTAAAAGCTGAGTCTTGCCCATTAAGATTGGCTCAAAAGAACTCCAATGTCTCGATGTCAGTAATTAGAAGAACATTGTGTAAATATTCTGGAGCCTAGAGTTTCAACCTTATATCTGCCAAAAAGGAAATAGCTTGACATTGGACAGGTCAAACAACTACTGAGACTGTGGTGAAGAACAAAGGAGCTAGGTGACACAGCTAACTCACCCAGGTCCAGTAGTCTGTGACCTGATGGCTCCGGGGCATGATCATCTGGGTTCACACTGATCAGCAGCATTCACATTTGTGCACAGCCTAGCCAGAGCACATTAGCGCTGTATCAGCTCCATCTTCATCTCTCCTCAACTGATTGCTTTAGACTGGGCAAGGCACAAAGCTGTTCTTGTTATGCACTAAGCATTTCAAATAGCATATAGTAGAGTTGTTTAATTGAAGTTTTCTAACCACATTCTGCTTGCCATTTTGAGATCATTTCAAAGTAGAATTTTTTAAATGTACATATATTTATTTTCATTTTTTCCTTTCCCCTCCCATGACTCCTCCCAGAGTGTCCTCTTTCTATGCTTTTCCTCTGTCTCAAGAAAGAAAGGAAGAAAGGAAGGAAGGAAGGAAGGAAGGAAGGAAGGAAGGAAGGAAGAAAGAAAGAAAGAAAGAAAGAAAGAAAGAAAGAAAGAAAGAAAGAACTGAAGAAAGAAAGAAAGAACTGAAGAAAGAAAGAAAGAAGGGAGGGAGGGAGGAAGGGAGGGAGGAAGGGAGGAAGGAAGGAAGGAAGGAAAAACAATAAGACAAAAAAAGCACACAAAAGAAAATATGGAGTCCATTTTATGTTGACAAACTATTCCTGGTACCTGCCCTGGAGTATGATTAGTACCTAGGTGGCACTCCCCTGAAGGAAACTGATTTTCCATTTGCCAGCAAGTATCAGTTGCAAATAGCTTCTTGGTTAGGAGTGAGATTTATTTCCAGTTCCCCTATTTTGTGCTAAGGTTTTGTCTGGTTTGAGCTTGTGAAGGTCTTGTAAGTGCTGTCACAGCCTCTAGGTTCACCCATACATCAGTCCTATTGTGCCTGGATGGTGCTGTTTCCTTGGAGTCTTACATCACCTCTGACTCTTACAATCTTTCTGCCTCCTCTACTGCAGAGATCCCTGAGCCTTGAGGGGAGGGATTTTATAAGACATTCGTTTAGGACTGAGTGCTCCATAGTCTCTCACTCTCTGCACATGGTCCAGTGGTGGCTCTCTGTGTTAGTCCCCATCTACTGAAAGAAGCTTCTCTGTGCAGGTTGAGTGAGGCACTGATCTATGGGTAGAGCACTACATCATTAGGAGTTGTTTTATTGCTGTGCTCCTTGAGCCGAATGGTAGTAATAGGTTTTTCTCTAGGACCAATGATCTATATAGCTTTAGATTCTCAGACACTCTAGCAGTGTTGGGTATGGGCTCCATCTCATGGAGAGGGCCTTAAATCCAACTTTTTAAAAAGTGCTTGGTTATTCCCATAACATTTACACCTCTATCACACAAGTATATCTTGCAGGCAAGTCACTGTTGTGGGATATTGGTGATTACTTTTCTTCTCTGGTAGCATGCAAAGTACCTCCCAGCACCGTGAATACTGATCAGTAGAGGTAAAGCTGCTAGTTGGATACCAACTCAATTCCTCCATAGCCCATGACATGGCCTTCAGCAACAGAGCCTTACCATCAGGTTGTGGAGTGCAACCAATAGCCTTGGAAATATCTTGTTACGTTTATGGGGTCTATGAGAACCCTTTGGTCAATGGCTCAACAAGTTATAACCCATTCCTGACACTGGAAGTTTTACTTGGTGGCATTAAATATCCAGTTGGGGACATTACCTCCCCCGTTACTTGATGACCTCTATTTAAATTCTATTTGTATATGTATACATTTTAGGAAACGTCTACACTAATAAATTTCCCTAAGGTTTCCCTTTAGTATTAGTTTTTCCTCCCCACAATCTCTCATTTACTTTTCCCTTCCCCCTGAACCATGTTTAATCCTAGGTAGCTTCCCTTTTTATCTCTATATTTCTATTTCTATTTCCCCTTTCTTGGAAGACGGTCACTAACCTGCCTCTCATTCCTTACTAGCTACCTAACCTTTGTATTTATTTAAATTGAAACACATATATCATGAGATTCAAAACTATCATCCACATAGAAGAGGAAACATGTCATTTTTGTATTTGGGGGTCTGGGTTACTCAGAATTTTTATTGACATATTCTTGAAGTTCAAGTTTCTCTTCCTATTTCTTACATCAGAAATATAATCCTAAAACAATAATGAAACTGGAAAACTCCTTTAACTAGTTGCTATTGGGCAAGATGAACATCCTCTTGTCATATTATCATAGTCATATTTGTGTGTGTATATACATAACATTATGTCATGTTCGAAATTTGTATGGCAGTAATGTACTCCAGTCATAATTGAAATGTCTAGACATAATAAGTGTATTAATTTTAAATTAAGTCTTCCCTGAGGGGGACAATAACTGAATAACCAAACAATAAGTTTCCCTAAACAGATTAGACCAAATTAGCCACTGTAAGAGGGCACCCTGCCTTTTAGCTCCTCAAACTAAAGGAACTTCCCTTAAAGAGAGGGAAGAGAGGTTGCCCCAGTTTGAAACAACATCCTTCCTAGCTTTGAAAAGAGGGCCTTTCGAATCTCCTCACAGTCTTCAGTGTAACAGACTCGACATCTCACTCTTTTCTCAAGCAGGTGATTCAAAGGCCTACCGTGGACCTAGAAAAGGAAAAGCTGAACACAGAGGGAAGCCAGGCCTCAGTCTACAACACGGTCTACCATATAATCCAGGGAGTTGCGTGGATTGGTTTCATTTCATAAAAAATATTCCCCCTTATCATGGATCTAGAAACTGTTTCTCAGAAGTAATATTCATTTTGGAAATGGATGGATTTTATGAAAACATACTGTATCTATTCAGTAGTGACCAACTCGATGACTGAAAAGAATTCTCAATTTCCTTTTTCTGACTGGTGTGGATGCACCAAGGGAATTACACTGAGGGTTTCTACACCCACTCTGGATGATTCTCCTGTACTGAGCTTGCCAAGGATCCCCCAAGACTCTCCTCACAACCCTATGCCAGTCACTGCCCCTGGAATAACACCCAATTTGAAGACTAGCAGTAGTAAATGCAGACAGTAGATTCCTGGAGACTGCTGACTCCTGTTTACCAGGCAAAGAAAAGAAAATGACCCTTAGGCAGCAGTGAGCTCCACTAGAAATGAGGACAACTGTAGAGTCTCCTAAGGAGATGACTGTCCTTACAGGGATGACTGTAAACTCAGAGAGCAAGAGCGAGAACTGAGGCATTTCCTTGAGACAATGTTCGCAAAGTGATTTCTACTGAATGATAGAAACTGTCACACAAGATACACATACACTTGGTAGGGTAAAAAAACAAATTCTAACAAGTAGGAATCAATAAGGAAGTGTGTGTTCTGGGTGTTTTCACCTTTCTGCTGGTGAAAACTGGGGAGGAGATCTTTAGATTGACCAAAACAAACACCAGAGGCCATGTAAGCAATGAGCTACACTGAACTTGGGTCCACCCAGTGGGACTAGCCTTAAAGAAGTAATGACTGTGGGTTTGCTGGAGCTTTAGGCATCATTGGGAAGAATTAGACTGGAAAGGTTGAGGGAGAAGGTCTGTCACCTGAGCTGCCAAAGGAAACTCCTGTGCCAGGTTTGTGGCTGTATTTATAAGCAAGTGTCGCAAAACTGAGCAAGTCTTTGGGGAACAAAGCAAAGGAATTTCCAGTTTACTAATGAAACATAAACTGTCTTTATTGTAGATTTCCTAGGGGCTCACTAAACGATTTCATGCAGGTGTATAAGTGAGAAAACAGGAAAAAATCTACTTTACTAGGCAGGCTTTGTAAGCCAAACACATGTATTAGGGTTAAAAACTTGCCTGTGGCTATAACCTCACTGAGACTGCAGACCACATCGAAGTTGGGATGATATGGTTGAAAAACCTATAAAAGCACAATAAAACCTTCAGGGCTTTCCTCTGCTGCAGTCTAGCATAAAATGGTAGAACTAATGTAGCCCCATACTCCCCATCTACAGATTTACGCATCATAAGGTAATTATGAATTACCCTGTGATGACCACAGGCTACATGCCTTCAAACAAATACCTCACAACTGAACCCGAACTTGCCTTCAAAAGGCCAACTCTAACAGCATTTGTGTTTCACCAAGTAAAACTGTCTTCAGAGCTCAAGTTCAGCTATTATTTTTTTTTGCTAAGCTATTCTAAGTGAAATGTGTTTTAAGCAGATCCTGAGTTCTCCAAGAACAAATGCACCTTGTGAATACCAATATAGTAAAGGGCTGTGAGAAAACCAGCCCACTAAGAGACAAAGTGAATCACACAAGCAGTGGGATGAAGAAAAGCCAAGCATGATGGCTCTTATGTATAATAAATATACTCAAGAAGTTGAGGCAGGAGAGTTGTTGTGAGTTCAAGGCAGGCCTGGGATATGCGAGTTCCGAGCCAACTTAGGCTACAGAGTGAGACCCTAGCTCAGTAATACAAAAAGGAAGGGGAGAAAGGAAAAGAGAAAGAAACAAATAGCAAAGAGGGCTGTAGACCTCACATCAGGATGGACTCAGGGCTTCAGGTTAGCGATGTCCACATGGCACTGTGTCACAATCTATGTGACACCCAGAGGCACATCCACTCTTCATACCTAAGTGTTCTAGGAGATGGAAATGGTAACCTAACTTCATTTTTAACCCACGGGACTAGTGAAACCATGCTAAGCAGCTTTGGACTTCTCAAGAGGAGGACTATACGTGCGAGGATTGCCCATCCCCAGAGAAGATAGTGAAATGCCAATATAAAGTATCATTTTCACCTTTTAGAACATGAAGGTATGACGAGTGGATGCACATCTGGGTGTCATATAAACTGTGACGCAGTGCTGTGTTGACAACACAACCTCCTGGAGCCCTGAGTCCATCCTTCCCATGTCAGCTCTACAGCCCTCTTACTGTTTGTGTGTCTGTTTGTTCATTTGCTTGTTTCTCCTTTCCTTTCTCCATTTCAATTTTTTTTAAGCATTGAAAACAGATAATGAATAAGGACATTGAGGAGGAATGTTATAAAAAGTATCCTGAAATCATAAAAATAAAGGAGTGCCGGCACCAAGGCATGAGAGTGTGGCAGTGATCTTAGAGGCTGTCTAACGTGCATTCCCTCACCTTCATGAATATCCATCTGCTCCCCACTTCCTAGACCCCCCCAGAAACTGAACATGGTACCTTCTGAGCTCTTGTAATTAAAATGTGGGTGTACATAATATCACTTCAGAGTCTGCCCCACAGGAACCCCCAGCCTCCTCCATGCTCTTTCCTCTTCTACCTACACTGTGTGGTTGACGTTGAAGCCATTGTAGACAGGCGCCATCTTAAACCAACAGCACAGACATCATCTGGAGCTCATTAAAAATGCACGGCTAGGATTCTGTCTGGACGGCTGGAAACAGAATGTGCATTTTAGTAAGCTTGCTCACTGATTCACATGTGCAAGGCACTGATCTACAGTGGTGGTACCACACTCGAACTGGTTGTTGAAAAGACCATGAATCCCTGAATTGTCGAATGGAAGAGAGCCAACAGAAACATCAGCCTTGGGCTCATAGAAGACTTGGAAATACACTTTATCTAAGGCATTATTTTTGTCCCTAATTGTTAACACAATGAGCATACCAAGAAATGTCACTCCAATATCTATTCCTGCACAACTAAACTGGAACCCTGTCCTTCTGGACAGTGAACTATTTTTAATATCTTTAGTAGAAGGCTGAACCAAGGTCCCATTTCATCACATGACAGATGTCTGCATGGCCTCACATTGAGGGTACTTTTTTAGCTTTTTAGCAGATAGGTTTTATAAAATAAAGATAATTTTTTTCCATCTACCGCCCAATTCCAGACCCAGCTTCCTATCCTGCCATTATTCCACAGCATTTTCAAATTCCTCTTCAGAAGCCCAATGTCAACTTCAGCATCCCTGCCTGCTTTGAGCATCTATCACTTTAAGAGTGAGATCATTCTTCTCGGCATATTATGAGCCTTTTTTGTCAGGTAGTTAACTAAACTGGCACCAGTTAACTGTGATCTAAACTTCATATTGACAGATCTGGCAACAGACTGACATTCCTCGCACTAATTTTGGCTGCCCAATCTGAAAAAAAAAATATGCTTGAAGTATGATTTATCTTAAGCTGACAGCAGCGTTCATTGGGGTGCCAGCCACTGACAGAGTGAAGGAGAAGGCCTAGCATAAAATCCTAGTGAATATGCTTTCAAGACAGGAGGAGAGAATTTAGGGCCCCGGCGCCTCAAAGTCATAATTTAATTTAACAACCAAGGCTGGAAGGAAAACAAATGTTTCTTACTAACCCTCACTATCAACAATCTATTTTTCTCCAATACCACATTTGTCTTACCTTGTAAAGCCCTGGATTTCCATCCTCAAGTCTTACAATAACGCATGACACACACCGACTATCCCAGTAGCCTGGTGGAGCCCCTGAAATGCAATTATAGGAAAAGATCTAATAAGCCAGAGATTAGCTGCAGAAATGTGAGCACCGTTAACTGTTTTTCTTTGGGGCTGATGTGAAAGCTAAAAACTAAGCAGCTGAAGGGAGAATGGAGTAATCTGGGAAGGCAAAGTGGGAACAATCCATCAGCATAATCATGCCGCCGAGATGACAGCAGCAGCAGAATCATTTGACCAGTAGACCCTGCATCTCTCTTTTTCCAGAGAAAATGAGATAGAGGAATGCATTCAAACATTAACAAGAAGATGTCTGGGATGCTATTAATATTTCTTACACCAGCCATGCTCTATTCACAACCCAGCCCATGTGTTTTTAGAGTATGCCGACTTTATGTGCAAATACTTGGATATGCAGCTGTGCGGTGTCATCTTTTCTCTTTGGTGCAGTTTCACCTGAAGGGTAGTCCTGTGTGTGTGAATAGTAACGGTGAGGGAGATAAAACAGGCTCATGCTCTGGGCTTGAATCCCTGTACGGGTATTTATGGTAGCCAGGGTGATAGGGAGAGCGGTAAGGACCGCCTAAAAGCTACAACTATTTGCATGTTTTCTGGAAACTTGAAGCCAGAGTGAGCCAAGCTCTCCTGGGAAGTAAGCAGGGCACTACAGTGCCATTGAGGACATAGTAAATGACCGTTTACCAGAGGGTCACCCCTCTGGGGCATAGGGATTGTTTTGTTTTTCAGAAGAGTCTTCACTCTCTTCGCTCTATACTTTTGGAAGCTGCGGTGTAAACGTAGAAATAAAAACACATGACATGAGACATCTATCACTACACTACATGGGGCAAGCCCAAGTCAGGATGTCCCAGGTCTCTGCCTCTCCACGTTCGTTTGTCCATTCCACCTGGCTTGGATGTCCATGACACTAGACTGTCCTCACCTCCTGTCTTTCACATGGCCCATTTCCTTCTCTCCCCTTCAAAGTGTCCTGGGCACTCTAGGCTGCTAAAGCCTCCCCTCCCCCGCCCCAATCCCTTCTGGGCTCTGAAGACAAGAAATTCTTGTGTAAGGACAGGTACAATTCGAGCAGGTAGACGGCTTTATTTTATAAAGCTTGGAAAGCGTTTGCTTTGTTTCACTTTCTTTTGTTTTCCCTAGACAAGAAGAAACTCTTTATAACTTGGGAAGACAAAAGAAAGGAAAAGAAGGGAAGGAAGAAGCCAGGGATGGAAGGAAAGAGGTAAACAAAACGACATGAAGTCAGTACGTGGCTTGAGCTTCTGCCAGGCCGGGCAAGCTAAAACCGAGGCGCTCATGCAAAATTCCACCTCATTGAACTGAAACTAAACTGCTTAACCTGAGAAATTGGGACTAGAGAGAGAAGCCAGGCCAGATTCTGCACCACAGTGATGAAGTTCCTCACCCCCGGCCCTCACATAAAGATAGCCTGATGCTGCCCAGTCTCCCTTTTCCTTTGTTCTGTCTCCTGGTCCCCAGCACATGTGAAAACGACCAATATCCGCTCCGATCTTTGTTTCTGCCCTGGCGTCTTTCTCTCTAGACCACCAACCTCTTCCGTTCATCTTGCCACAGCTCTCTTTCTTTCTATTTTATGGAGTAAAGTGTCTCCCAGTCCCAGAACTGAAAATAAACCAATTAAGATCTTTAAATGAAAGTGTAATTTTGTCCTTTAAAACTGAAGAGACATATTGGTCACAGAAGTGTTTTGTGTGTGAGTGTAGACAGAAACTATATGTTGCAGCAGACATCTTCTGTCCCATCATTCTGTATGATAAATGGAAGGGTTCATTTCTTGATTTTGTCATAAAGCAAAATTTCCTGAGGCCTCCCACTTAGACACAAAACCTTCCCAGGTACCATCATTCCTAATGTATCTAAACCGTATAATCGCTTTCTCCCACCCACCGGCCTGATGCAGAGCACCCATATATTAAGTGTGTCCCCTCTAATGTCAATAGGTCAGACTCTGTCCATTTAGGAAAACACAGATTCTCTGTCAAAATACGTACAAGACTAGATTGATAAAGGTGGAAGTCTCCTTCCAAAGGAGGAAGAGAAACATGGAGAGAGCCGTATGGGTAAAGACGCAGGCCATTAGCAGCATGGCATGCAAGAGTGGACGTTGATCCTGGCCCTGTCTGACATTAATACAAATACTCACCCCAGCCCCTGGGGGCTAAGAATGGAGAAGAGCAACACTGTATTTACAGTGATGTCAGGACAGAGAGGGAGAGACAGTACATGAACCCTGTAGGGCCTCTCATTCTCCCACTCCTAAGCCCCCCCACACCCCTTTGTGCTATAAAGGACCTGGAGCTGCATAAGGGAAAGAAGCAGTCCTTCTTTTGTTTTTTAACTTTGTATTGATTCTTCATGAATTTCACATCATGCACCCCAACTGCACTCGTCTCTGAGTCCTTGCACATCTGCCCGCTGCCCATGCAACCTTCCTCTCAAAAGAAAACAAGAAATAAAAATAACAATAAAATTTTTTAAATCTCACCATAGAAGCTGCAGTGTGTCACCCAGGATACTCTTTTGCCCTATTACATCCAAAGAGACTGTACACAAGGCAGAAAAAAAATTAATAAAAAAGGCAGG
Source organism: Peromyscus californicus insignis (assembly GCF_007827085.1). NCBI lineage: Eukaryota > Metazoa > Chordata > Mammalia > Rodentia > Cricetidae > Peromyscus > Peromyscus californicus. The sequence goes on from NW_026294595.1 coordinate 29,578,642, forward strand.
ATAAGCCGGGCAGTGGTGGCGCACTCCTTTAATCCCAGCACTCGGGAGGCAAAGGAAGGAGGATCTTTGTGAGTTCAAAGCCAGCCTGGGCTACAGAGTGAGTTCCAGGAAAGGTGCAAAGCTACACAGAGAAACCCTGCCTCGAAAAAAAACAAAAACAAAAAAACAAACAAACAAAAAAGGCAGGATAATATGGGTGTAGTATCACACAGTGGGCATTCAACAGGTGCATGTGTGAGACAAAGAAGGGGTGAATTCATCCTAATCAGCCACATACAACACTCTCACCTCCGTGCACAGGATAATGCTTAAGACAATGGGATGGCAGAGGCGGTTTTCAGGTTAAGAACCACTGGCCCACACCTGAAACATCTGCCAGTATTGCTTGTTGGTCTCTGTTTATCATACAACCTCAGCCAAGACCAGAGAAGGCTTAGTTCACAAGAGACTGACACGAGAGCCTTGAGCAAAGCAAGCATGGAGCTCAGCAGCTCAGCGTGCACCATTTTTAATGATCCCTGCAGAAACTGCATAATTACAATCGTCCCCAATTTACAGACAGAGGAAAAAAAGAGATTGAGGCTCAGGCATATTCAGAGAGAAGCCCAAGAACAAGCAAGCACGAACTGAGATGCCCACGTAGATGCTCTGACACCCGGCCAAGCCTGCTGGGCCTGGGAACCTCCAGTTCTACTTCTGTGGTACTTCTATGAACACCCACTTCTTAAGGTAGAAGACACAAGTTTAAGAAACACACAGAAAGCCTGTTCTACATACCTGTTGAAGGAAGGGGATTTGTAGGACCAGGGAATTTGCTGAGGGAAGAAATGGAGTTATACCACGGGGTGTAACATGGCAGCCACTGCTAACTTCACATGAGGCAATGAATGAAGTTCCCAGGCCTTTGATGAAGGTTCTACTGAAACCCAGGCCCAGACCAAGTGAGAGGACACCAAGAAGGTGAGCATCTGGTGGAAAGAATAGAAAGATTGGTTGGGTCTCTAGTTGAATATTTGTCAAGAATCTAGAAGATTCTAATGTCAAACTAATTACACTAAATTGCTTGACTTGAAATTACTCTAGTCATAGGATTCTATGAAAAATATACTTTTGTATTCCTATGAACCTTTGCACATGGTTGGAGCAGATGTGAGGACAATAGCGGTGGTAATAACTACTTACAGAGCTCTCATTAAGTGCCAGGCTCTGGTTGATAGGTGTGTAACTCGGCACCATGTGGGCAAGGACAGTGACAAGAGGTAGAACAAGGACAGAGCCAGTCATCAGCTAATGAGAGCTGAATTTGAATGGAGTCCAAAGGGAATAGAAATTCATCCCAGTATGTTGTGCAAGACTCAGCTTACCCTTCAAGGAGGCAAAGAAAGCTTTAGACAAAGGATGCCAAGGGGCCACCCACCATGGCAGTGCACACAACCACAGGGCCACAAAAGAGAACACAGCTGCACTGCACTCTGGGAGCCTTTAGTGACAGTCACCAAAGCACCAGTACATGGTAGTCCTCATATCCCTGTTTACTTTGCTTAAGGTGATGCTATCTCAGTGCTTGACCATTGGCCCGTCTCCAACTCCTTGCAACGTAGCTGCTCACAGGTTCCTTAAAGGCAAAGCCTAGCAATTTTCTGTGCAGTTCCACAACTGTTGGCTCACTGATTCATGCAGCGTTGTTCCAAAAGTGTCAGCAGAATGGAGGGAAGAACCAATGTAAAATCAACAGCCACTTTTACTTGGTGCACCTGTCCAGACTGTACTTCATTGGGAGGACAGCAGTGACATGTAGTAGCCTTTGTGAGAACAAACAGCTTGTCTTTTTCATCATTGTGACTCTATAGCTACCATGATCTCTTATCTATTATGTCATTAACAAATTCTGAAAACTTGAAAGGCATTAATGAAATCTCAGGTTAATTGGGATTATGCACAAGTAAAGTTTAATTACAGTCCTTAACTATATTGAGTATACTCTAGATATCGCACAATACGTGGCTTTGAACTTTTCTGATACTTTAGGCAGCAGCCAACACACACACACACACACACACACACACACACACACACACACACACACATATATATATATATATATATATTAACTCAAATGGTAAATTCTTTGAGCAGCTGCCTCAGCATTATCTGTGTTGTTTTCAGGCCTCATGCCAGACTCATTAAATCCAAATTCCTCAAAGTTATATTTGAGTATCTACGTTTTCCAAAACTGTCTAGAAATTCTTGGGAACCAAAAGAATGAAAACAAAATAAAACAAAAAAAGCCTGCTGATCAATGTATTTCGAGATTGTTTACTCAGAGGCTTTAGATAGAAGAAGGGCCGAGAATACAGAAAGGACTATAGTGTTGGAGAATTAAAGGAATGTCCCAGCTGAGGAGGTCCTCACACACAACTCCACAGAAACTTTTAGAAATTTGTGGTGTGTGTGTGTGTGTGTGTGTGTGTGTGTGTGTGTGTGTGTGTGTGTGTCTGTCTGTCTGTCTGTCTGTGGGAACACAGCTGGGAGACTGGCTCTCACATTTTACAACAGGGTACTCTTGAGGAGAGAAGGATAAGAGATTTAGATAGAAGGATAGGGAAAGAGACAGCTAGAAACACAGGATAGCTTCGTGAGGGCCGGGATCCTTATCCACCAGCCGGCCCCTTATGTCTCTTCTAAAGGGCATTTTATAGGAATGCCAAGGGGTGGATCAAAAGAACTCCCCCTAGCTCAGCCAAGTATAAGACCCTTCCAATCACCTTGTAACCACACACATGGTCAAGCAATCCTCTAATGCAGCCCTGCTGGGTGAAGCAAGCTCAGATCTCACTAGAAAACCTTTGTGGGCCTCCACAACTCCCCCTTCTTGATATAATAAAGGGCTCCCCAGGCACCTCAGATAGACTGTGCCTGTATTAGGTCATTCTTCTTGATTAATTTTATATACATGCATTCAGGAAGCTATCAAGAAGAAAGTTACCTGTCTTTGGTTACTAGCCTCTGGCAAGAGGGGGTACAGAGCTTAACTCAGCTCTGGCCCAGGTCCCTAATGAGCTTGCAAACATCCACAGTGATCTCCATAGCTGCCACACCTCCCAGTAAAGGAGTAGAGGATAATAAAGATGGAATATACCTTTTGGAATGGGTCTAAGATGACTGAAGCAGTCTTAGCTGCACCAAGTCTTTTTCTAAATCAAAACTCTCTCCTAACAGATTTTCAATAAAATTTTCAAGAGACTATTTTGATTCCCTGGAAAAAAACAGTCATTTCACAACACTTTAAAGTATCCTCTCAAGTAAACAAAACCCCATGCTAATAATAAAGACACTTTTACAAACTAACTCGATTGTGTGAGGCTTATCTCTTTGTGAGAGGCCTACCCCTTTCTAAAGAGAAATAGAATGAGTGGAAACATCTAGGAAGAAGACCGAAAAACTCCCCTAATTATGACACATTCACTTAAGTTTTCCAGGGGCTACTGAGACCATAAAATTATAGTTTAAGCTATCATATAAAGTATTCAAATATATCTGAAGGTAAAAGAGCAATAAAAACTTCAAGATGCTTCTGATTTGATTTGGTTTATCTTTTAAAAATTAATGTTACCTAACTTGTCTGAAGTAGACAGATATTGAATTTACACTTTTTACAAACTTGCATTCAATATTTACACATTTTACATTCAATATTTACAGTTTTTACATTCAATATTTATATTTCTTACTTCAATATTTACACTTTTTACATGCTTAATTCAAAAGGAAACTCAATAGAACTATTTTTCAAACTTTAGCACACATTTAGAAAAGCTATCTTAACATCATTATACATATTTACAACATGAATATACTTACTTATGCTTTTTACAAACTTATATTCAATAGGAAACTCTATAGCCCTATTTTACAAACTTATCTAGAAGAATCTCTTAACAGAACTAACTTACATTAAAAAGCAAATTCTATAGCAAACATCTAGAAAAGATTTCTTAACAGAACTATTAATAAGACAGGAAGTATGCAAATTATTTCTAAAGTTCAGAGTTTATAGCCAGCTTTGATATCATTCTGAAAGTTTTCCTGAAAGTTTGAAGTCAGAACCTAATTCATCATTAGCTCTAAGCTTGACTGAGGGTAAAATTCCCTCTTCTTCATATTTTTAAAGCTGCTTTTTAAGATTATCATGAGCATTCCAATAATTCCAATGATTCTCTCTTGCATTTCAAGCACAACTCAAGTTTCTTTTTTTATTTGCTCAGAAGTTTTTTCTTTTTTCACATCCAAAGTAATTTCCCAATGTACAGACCTCTTTCCCTAGTTTTCTAAAGAGTTTCAAAATGACTTGTTGGCAAATGGTATTAGCATTTTAATTGCTTCCTGACAGGCAAGCTGTTCACCTGTTTCTAGCTCTCGAGAGGCCAGCTGTGGTGGTATTGTGTTCCCCAAAATATTGTGCACCCTAATAAACTTATCTGGGGTCAGAGAACAGAGCAGCCACTAGATACAGAGGCTAGAAAATGGTGGCACTCACACGGTTAATCCTAGCCTTCAGGAAGCATGGATCTCTGTGAGTTCAAGGCCACACTGGAAATAGCCAGGCATGGTGACACATACCTTTAATCCCAGAAAGTGAGCCTTTAATTCCAGGAAGTGAGGGCAGAAAGCAGAAAGGTATGTAAGGTGTGAAAACCAGGAACTAGGCTGGTTAAGCTTTTAGGTTTTTGAGCAGCACAGTTCAGCTGAGAACGATTTGGATGAGGACTCAGAAGCATACAGTCTGAGGAAACAGGATCAGCTGAGGAATTGGTGAGGTGAAGTGGCTGTGGCTTGTTGTGTTTCTCTGATCTTCCAGCGTTCACCCCAGTACCTGGCTCCAAGTTTGATTTTATTAATAAGCCATTTAAGATTCATGCTACAGCCAGCTAACAAAGCTTGTAGAAAAAATAACATTTTGAGCTGAAAAAAAAAACAGCTTTGGGGCAGTGCAGTACCAGTATCTCTTGTATGGATTTCATTTCCCAAACTGCCCTTCTCTATATCATCACACTGTTATGAACCACATTACAGACTACATTTCCCAAGCTGCCTTTCTCCATATCATCATGCTATTACAAACAGGCTACATTTCCCAAGCTGCCTTTTCTATATTGTCATGGTGTTACAAAGGAACTACATTTCCCATGCTGCCTTTCTGGTCTATCACACTTCTGTTTCCATTTACATGGTTTGTGTTCATACTGAAAATCAAGATCAAGTAAGATTTTCACCATGAGAGGTTTCTGTTCTCCCTGAGCTGGTATTGGCAGATGTACTTCCTTCACCTAACATTGTACCCAGAGTGGATGAACCACATCTTTCCATCTGCACACACTTGGACAGGTGGTTTGGTAACCCTTTGATCCCCTGTCTTACTGGGTCAGTGAAAAGGTGAAGAAAGTACTTGAAAATGGAGCTTTTTTAGAAAGATTTTTCCCCAATAGAGAAAGAAAAGAAGGAGCTTTTTCAGAGAGACCTTTTCCCCAATAGAATAGAAAAAGAAAAGAAAGAACTTCTCAGCTTCCCCCCCCCCCCCCCGCCCCAATACTAGCTTGAAGGGGAGATAGGACTACCAGAGAGGATTTGCACTGTTCCAAGAGGCTTTTTGCTTTTTCTAGAGCAATCACAGGTAATTTTCCCATACTGATAGATGTTATTTCCAGTTGAGTTAAATTTTGGCCCTTACAGAAAGAAATCTTGAGCAGGAAAGACCTGAAGAGCTTCCAGTTTTTTAGAGAGAGATTACTAAGTTTTTCCTGAGAAAGCTTTCAATTTTTGAGAGAAAAATTACTAAGTTTTTCCCAAGACTTCTGTTCCCTATTCTTGATTTCATGGCCAAGGAAACTAATTCTGATGGTACGATGCTATCATACAGTAACAATGTCAGTGGAGTGAAGAGTTTTATTTCACCTGCATTGCCTCAGAGAAAATTCTTTACTCTGCTGCTCAGGACTTAAATTTAAGCTATTCACAGAATTCATAGTATTTTTTCACAACTGTGATTCTTCCCCGGAAGTTTGCATTCAGAGTCCCAAGAGCACAGCTCCTCTGTCTTGTGGCTGTTCTTGTCCTAAGTTTTTCTTATACTGTATTCCTGTATTCTACCTTATATTTTTTCTTCTTACCCTAAGTTTTTTTCTACACAATATTCCTACATTCTACTTTATATTTTTCCTTAATTTTTATAGATAGAAATTAAGAGAGAGAGGAAAAAAAGAAAGAAAACTATATAGAGAGAGATATTTGTTTCAGCCTCACTTTTCAACTTTGGCATCCAGCTGCCTTACTTACACTCCCAAGAATAAAATACTGTCACCTTTATTTTTAATTACTTATTGGGCACACCCCCTTACACCTATGATGCCCCCTCTCTCCTTTTGCCCAGTCCCTGTTCCTGGCCCTATTTATGGGAGCCCAACTGAGAGACCAGCTCCCACATTTTACAACAGAGAACTCTTGAGAAGAGAAGGATAAGAGATTTAGATAGAATGATAGAGGGGAAAGAAACAGATAGAAACACAAGATAGCCTCAGGAGGGCCTGGATTTTTTGTCAACCAGCCCCTTCTGTCTCTTCTAAAGGGCTATTTATAGGAATGCCAAGGGTGGAGCAAAAGGTCTCCCCCTAGCTCAGCCAAGTGTAGACCCTTCTTGTAACCACACGCATGGTCAAGCAATCCTCTAATGCAGCCCTGCTGGGTGAAGCAAGCTCAGATCTCACTAGGAAAGCTTTGTGGGCCTCCACATATGTCTGTGTGTTTATGTGTGTGTAAGTGAGTCTGTGTATGTGAGTGTGTGTGTGTGTGTGTGTGTGTGTGTGTGTGTGTGTGTGTTTAAATGGAGTTATGTCACTTGGGCATGGTATTGTTCCTCCCAAGAGCCATAATTAACTAATACAAATTCCAGTATCAGACATGGAAAACTACACTTTGAGTTTTTGGTCAGAGGACTACAAGAGATCCCTCAAATAATACAAGCTATTGCCATTGTCCTTGTTTGCCTCCCAGAACTTGGAGGTAAGACCCTTTTGCTGACACCACACACATCTGACCTAGGATTTGGAGAAATTGAACTACAACTGAGCTGAAAGCCTTCTCCTTGAGAACTAACTATTGTAGTATCTGAAGGTGCTAAGAAAGCACCCAAAGGAGAAAGGAAATCAATAGTGCTATCTACCTGTAAAACCTATGAATCACAACAGTGAACAGTTGAACAAAATATCCTCAGTGGTACAATAGTGATGTGTTTGTCTTTGGTGTAACCAACAGCTATCTAATTGGCCAGCCCACTCAAAAGGAAGAAATCCATGCCTGATACAGAAAAATTAGTCACTTGCCCATGGCTAGTGAGGTCATGGACCCTAGAGGAAAACCTACTACTATCACTTTCCTAAACCAGTATAATTTCTGAGTACTACATACTTATCCTTATTCCCATAGATAAATGTAGATCTCACCCTTCATAGAGAAGCTTCTTTTTGCAGCATATGGAAACTGTCATAGAAATCACAACTGGTCAAAATGTAGAAAACAACTAATTATGGGGTGTTCAACCCTAGGATATATCTACAACACAACCACTGTATCTAAGGCTCAGGGAACATCTCATTTTGGAAACATATCTACACTTGACTTAGTTTTAGGAGACACCACATCAAAGCTGTCAACATTGCTATTTATCAGCCTCCAAATAACTACACAGAAGAGAATCGTGTATATAATGAAGTGGGTATCCAAAAGAATGCTCAAGAAATGAATAGACAAGACTAGTTGGAGTTCTGTCTTTCATCTTGCCTCTCCTCATTTAGTGTGTGTTATCTGAACAGGCAATGAGTCCTTGATACAAATTGACTTACTACTATGATTGTTCAATAGAACTTATTCTACCCTCTTACTAGAGTAATTTTCCTCTACCTCTTCTTGTGGCTGGTACCCTATTTAAAACAAGTCTCCATCTTTCTCTCTGCCTCATGAATTCTGCTGCAATATGTCCTTTTCTTTGGGCATGTAGTAGAGTGACAAGAGACATTTCCTGTCACATTTGCTCTTCTATAAAGTGGCTTTTCTACTTCCCTATTAGGAGTTAGAATCTCAACCCCATCTTAAATGTAAACAGGCACTACAACCTATGTGACCAATCAATTACACAAAAGAGGACATGATTCCACTGCCTAGGTCGCTCTTAACTGTTCTGACCACCCTTAACTACTCTGACAATCTTTACTTTGGTACATTGGCAATCCATCACTGTACTAGTTAGGATTTCTAGTGCTGGGAAGAGACACCATGCAAAGGAAAACACTTAATTGAAGTGACTCACTTGCAATTTCTGAGGATTAGTCCATTATCTTCATGGCAGAACATGGTGGTGTGCAGACAAACATGGTGCTGGAGAAGGAGCTGAGAGTCCTATATCTTGACCCACAGGCAACTGGAAGTGGTCTGAAACACTGATTATAACTTGAGCATATATGAGACCTCAAAGTCCACCATCACAGTGACACCCTTCCTCCAACAAAGCCACACCTTCTTATAGTGCCATTCTCTATGAGCTTATGGGAGGGGGCGAATTACATTCCAAATGCCATCATCACCTTAACAATTCGGCAATCTCATCACTTACTTTGGCACACTGAAAGTCAGACACCATGTAATAAGTCCAAGGCATGGTGCGATAACAATTATATGAGAAGTGAAGCCACTTGGAGAGCTGCTAGAGGATGAGATCCTAAGAGGAAGAAGCCAAGGTCACAGACACTACTCGTATGTCTTTATGCACCAGAATGAAAGCTCCCATCATGCCACGACCTTCTGTGTCTTTCACCACTGTGTGCATAGAGTAGCTGAAATAGAGTAGCTATTGATAAATATTTGTTAAGTTCTTATTGAACACATTTTCTTGTGGAGAGTCTGAGGAAGGCCAATAAGTTAGTCTGGTTTTTCCCTGACTGTTAAGGTACTGGACGTCGAGCTGGTCCATCTTTCACGTTAACTGGAAAATCTGTCTTCATGAAGGAGTATGTGTCATCAAAGTGCATGAAATACATGGACAAGTGTAACATTGCCACACTGATGACTGCAAGCTCCAAATACAGAGCCACAGGAACGTTTCATGTGGGGCCACTCACATTCAATTTCCAGTGTGACTCCTGAGCTCACACCAGGGTCACCGCAAAGAAAAGGAATGTAATGTATTACCTGGGGAGGGGTGTATCTGTCAAGGACGAAGAAGGGACTGTCTTCGATATGGTAGAAAGGATTTGAGGTCACAGTGTTTTATGATCTGAAGGTCCTCAAAGCTCCTCACCAATTGAGGATTTGATTATCCCAGCACAGTCTAATTTTCTCCACTGACAGACTTATTGAACACACACACACACACACACACACACACACACACACACACACACACACCATGCACCAGCCTTACAGACAATGAAAACCTTGAGATTGCCAATGGTCTTGTATGTGCCAGTACTAGTAATATTAACAACATCCTGAAGGTTTATATACTTGTATCTGGAACCCTTTCTTGAAGCATGTTTATGCACAAACACACTCTTTGAAGAAACAACAGATTTGCTTCCATAAAAACCCTAACAGTAACACACAGAGAGTTTGTCTCCTCTTTTCATCTGCAAAGTAGCTTAAGACTTTAAATAACATGGATACATACCATCACTTTGCCTAGGAAGCAAAGTCTGATTTTTCCCAAATATCAGGAGTTCATTTTGTCATCTCAGGGTAGCAAGCAATTACAAACCGAGATACGCTGTTCCACGCTCTGCACAGATGTCGGGGGTAGATGAATGTGCATATCTAGGATAGAGCCATTAGCCCTAGGAAAAAAAGATTGATAATAGCAAGGAGAACATGAGCAAGCCTTTGTTTGCCCTTCTCTGCTTCCTATGAGGTTTTCTTCATGGTTTTCCTTTTCTTTGCAGAGCTGTGGCTCTGTATTTAGCATTGAGGCTTGTCTGTGGAGGATTTTTCAGCTATTCTTTGATGTGGGTGCAGTTCTTCTATTCCTTTAATTCTCTGTAAAACTGCTGCATTCTAATGTAAAGTCAATTTCATCTCTGAAATTATACATGATGCCCACTAATGAAATTGTCATCATAGCCATGTTAAAAGGTCCTGCCCCAATATTTTATCTATATTCATGAAATTATTTATTTTGTACCTTAGTTTGAAAACACCATCCTCAGGGCAGGTACAAACCATGACACATGTTAAATGATTCAAGTTGTGACTTCTGTCAACAGCAGCCTGAAGTAACCTTCCCACCACCCCACCATCACTCCCAGCACCAGCAGCTTCTTCAACAACCCTACCTCATTCCCAGTTGAGACATGCAAAGACAGATACTTGCAGCTGGTCTGTAGCTAGAGTTTTCCTGTCTGGCCCACAGTCAGGACAAACTCTCTCACCTGCCAGTCCCACAGCCCCTCAGACCCGACCAAGAAAACACAGAGACTTATATTGGTTACAAACTGTATGGCCGTGGCAGGCTTCTTGCTGACTGTTCTTACAGCTTAAATTAATCCATTTCTATAAATCCATACCTTGCCACATGGCTCGTGGCTTACCGGCATCTTCACATGCTGTTTCTCATCTTGGCGGCTGGCAGTGTCTCTCTGACTCAGCCTTCCACTTCCCAGCTTTATTCTCCTCCTTGTCCCGCCTACACTTCCTGCCTAGCCAATGGCCAATCAGTGCTTTATTTATTGACTAATTAGCAACACATTTGCCATACAGAACATCCCACAGCACTGGTCCCTGTGTAAAATTAAACTATTAAGCTGCTTGGCACCTGCGTGGTTCTAACTGCAGTCAGAGAAGTTGACGTTTGCCTTCCTGAGTTTTGAAATGGATGCCTTACCTCTTAAAGTAGTACCAGGGCATGACAGTTGCTATATCAGCTCATGCTGCTAAAACAAAATGCTGTGGTCTTGGTGGCTTTGTGAATATAAACTTATCTCTGGCAGTTTGGGAGGCTGAGATGCCCAGAATCAAGGCACCAGCTCATTCAGTACTTTGTTAGGACTCTTCCTGGCTAGTGACAGCAATCGTCTCATTGTGCCATGAAACTAAAATGTCACAGAGGGGAGTGAGAAGGAGGGGCTTGGAGAAAGAGAGACGTGAGAACATGAACCATATGACCTCCTCTAAACCTAATGACTTCCCGAAGTCCCATCTCTATGGAACATCACACTGGGGTCAAGAATTCCACGTAAGAATAGAAGAGGACACAATTCAACCCATGTAAGTTATTAAGACTGTGATGAAAATCCAGAACAAAGCAAGTCTACGAGCCCTCTAGAAGCTCTGGTCCCAATTCCTGAAGTCTTTCCTGAGGCCAGGTATGGGATCTGTGAGCTGATGAGCAGAATCAGACATCCACAGTTAATGAGGTATCAGTCAACAGCTGTTGCCTGAAAGTTGTAGGAGTTCTCCTAAAGGGAGTAAAGTTACAACTGCTCCCCTGCCTCCCCCTCTTTCTTCCGCAGGCACTCCTTGCAAGAGAGGCAGCCACACAGGCTAACAATCTACTCCAAGGAGTCATATCCAAGGCCATTTGATGAGCAGCAGGTATTTTCCCAGGAGGCACTGTAGGAAGCAGAAGGCTCCTGATTCAAGAACATGGCATCTGCGGCATAACCATGTCAGAGTATTAGCCCTGTGGAGGACCCCAGAATATGCCCCCCAAACATACGAAGAACTGTAGAGCAGAGGGCAGTTCATAAAGGCAGATGACGGAGAACTCTCTGCTCTCCCTCTGTTTTCCTGAAAGTAAAAAATCGATTTAGAAAGACCAGTGGAATCTTGCCACACCTCTTTATGAGAGAGAGCAAAGGTCAACCACTGAAGAAAATGTGACCTTGCCCGCACCAGCCTCAGAGAGTGCCAGCAGAATTTACCTAGAAGCATCTGCTAAATAATCCGCGTCTGCTGTTCATTTGCTTTTCCATAGTCTGTTTTCTCCAGACAGTCAAGGTCCTTTTCCTTTTGTCCTGTGACATCTCTACACATTTGCTGTCCTTTGTTGAAATGCTGTGGACGCTGAAATTTGAAGGACTCTTTTGAGAATGACTTCCCTCCTGGACTTCTCCCATGCATGCACGGAGTTTACATGTTAATAAAGTTGTCTAGTTCTTCTCCTATTAATCCAACCTTCATTACATGAGCCTATTCAAATTAAGAATTAAAGAGTTGCAAACATTTTCTTTCTTTACTCCATCATTCTAAAATCGCTGGAACCTAAGATTTAAGAGAAAAAAAAAGAGTAACTCAGAACAAACATTTTACTCTTCATTCACTGTATTGCTTGTTTCAAGTGAATATTAGAAATTAACATCAGATATCCTTTTTGTTATTCAAGTTTATATAATGTAACACAAATTATTATTTATAAAGTTGTTTCTCTAATTTCAAGGAATTTGTTCTATTATTTTAATAAAATTATGAGGTTTTCAATTTCTCTAGCTATCAGATACCTGAGATAAGAAAAACCTGTATGGATAATGTTGGCCAGATTGTCATCACCACAAGGGCATCACCACTACCAGTGATTTGCTGTCTCTCATTCTTGCAATACTGGAATTGGGGTTTTTGAGTCTTCGATGACAATTTAGCTCATATGTTCAAAAAAGAGCAAATAAATTGCAAGTTATTGTCCACTCACTACTTGGTGGACAAGTCCAATGGAAGCTCCAGCTGTCTCCCTATTAGATGCCCAGAGACAGATGACATCTAGTGTTTAATAGCCTCAAGTACATCCTAGGTATGCTTGAGTCCGTAATGGTATTATCCAGATGCAGCCATGTCAAAGGGTCCCTCTGTTATTTTATTCACACAGGACACTCCGAACATGTGGTTCAAAGCCTTTCATTAGCAAACTGTACTGTGTTGGCTAAGATCCCCATGTGCCTTTAATTATTTGCTTCCCATAATCTCTTACTAGTAATAGATGCTGGTCTGGGTTCTCACAAAGCCGTCCATGGAAATCTAACCATTTTGTTGAAATCTCAATACACAACCAAATTCAAGAAGAGCAAACATTTGAGGGACATATGATATATACCAACATCACTCTGCGACACAGAGTGTGTTTTCACAAATGCAGCACAGACATGTGTTTAAGAGACAAGTGCATGGGGTCACCCTGGGGCAGTGCTTCATCACCAGGTAAGTAAGAAGAGAAGTAAAAGAGTCAAGGCTGCCATGACTGTGGCTCTTCAAAGGCTGTCTGACAACTAAGCATGCCATCTGCTTAGGCCTTGTCACATCATTGGAAACAGAGAAAAGGCGACCCAGTTTGTGAGTGTCCCATACAATTTCTTTCTAGCTAAACTGTATGACCAAATCTTGTCCCCTAAAAAAGATGAACAGAAAATATAGTAGCAAAATATGGCACCTGCTAAATCATGGGACCCTGCTCACCCTTTTAGTTCATGTTCTAGTCTCAGATAAGTTTGTTAAGCCGGAAGGTGATCAGGCTTCTGTCCAGTGGTTCATGAGGATAGACTACAGTCTTGTACACAGAAAATGTGTCCATGTGCTAAAGCACATGCTATTGTTCTGACCTGCTATGTGGGCCCTGCTACTCAGTCTACGGGGTTTGTGTGAATGGCTGATAGGACTCTGACCTTAGAAAGCACTGAAACTCATCTTCTAGGTATTAACTCCATAGAATGTGAGGGGTCCTTGCATTAACATGGGAAAAAAAATCAAAACTGCAGAATCTTGATGTTTCTCTGTCTGTCTGTCTGTCTGTCTGTCTCTCTCTCTCTCTCTCTCTCTCTCTCTCTCTCTCTCTATCTATCTATCTATCTATCGATCTATGTATCTATCTCTGTCTCTCTCTGTCTCTGTCTCTATCTCTCTCTGTCTCTCTCTGTCTCTGTCTCTCTCTCTGTCTCTCTCTCTCTCTCTTCCCAGTTTGGAAATTATTCCTACTAAGTTGAAACAGCTTAAGACAGGTCAGTATGACCAGGAGCCTGATTTATCTTGATGCAGGTTGAGCTTGACCGTCTGTCCCCTCCATCCCACATGTCAGTTAGGGCAAGCTGCTCATTATGGGTTTTCTGGTCTTCCTTTACCTGTCTCTGGGTAACCGGAGCAGCTACTGTCAACTCTGAAGGCATAAACGCCTCTAAGGAGACACCTTCCCCTGCCTTCTGGCTGAAATTTCCTTGGTGTCAACCATCACCTTTTCTAAGGGCATGCCACAGGCCCCGCCCCTCCAGGTCATTTCTTCCTTAGTCTAGACAAGGATCGAGGATGTCTCTAACAATGAGAGATATTTTCATCTCTTTGAGATGATTTAGATGTCAAATAGACCTGGTAGCAAAGGTGCTAGGATTCTGAGCAAGGTGCTGCCCTTCTTCAGTTTTCTGCATCTCTTCTGGAAGGTCAGGGTCTGAAAGATGTTTAGACCGTGGTTTCCTCCTGCAGGGCCTCTTCTACACTCTGCCCTACACCACAAATCTCTTTGTTTCCTAAAAGCCAGTTGCTCCAGCCCTCTTCACACTCGCTTGTCCTTAACCTGGGTGGCAGGAGTGTGTGATAGTCACTCTTCCCTCCCTGTTCTCTTTACTCTGCTTCCCTTCAGGTCATTTTGTGACCTGCCATTCACTATACACTGTGGTTCCTGTGAACAGACACACTTCAGCACAAACTAAAAATAAGATTAATTTACCACTTCTAAATATATCATTTCTGCATGGCAATAGTGTCACTGTTACTTGGTAAACTACAGAAGAAATTTGCGGACATGATGCAAGCTTGCCATCCATTGTGACATTTTACTTCTAGCACACTCTCTTAGCCATCACCCGTCCACAGAGAAGAATGTTTTTGTGTTAAAGCAGCCCAAACGAGATTTGCATTGGGGCTTCTTGTCCTGGTAAATGCTGGAAATGCCACATTCATTCTCATGACTTCCTTGTAATGAGCAGGGAGTGGGCGGCTGCCTACCAGGGGCCTGGAATGCTATCATGGGCATAGAGCAGCAGACATAATCCTTTCAGATATAATTATTTGTGGGTTTTCCACTTAAATCACCCAAAAGGTGATTTTGCTAGAAAGGTTAAGGGGATTATATTGTAATTATTCATAAGTATAGAGCGTACTGGAAGCCTCCACATGTATGGCCTATTGACTTCAGCTTGCTTCATTTTGCATGGGTTAAGACAGTGTATTATTATCCACTTTTCACAAATGTAAAAACAGAGGCAAAGAGCAATTTACGATTTGCCTATTATGACATGACAAGCGAAAATGGAAGTCACAGTAGAAATCCAAGCTTCCGGCTCTGTGTGGTGGCAGACGCCATCATCCCTGGACTCAAGAGAATCAAAAGTTAGAGACTGTTTTGGACTACATGGCAGAACCCCAGAGAAAGAGAAGTCACAGAAGAGAAATGTCAGAGGTAAAGAAAAGACATTCAGGCTTTCTGGTTCTACATCCAGGGGCCATTTTTCTGCACCAGGATTGGTTGTTCAGTGGGAACTCTAAGGGTCCTGGGACCCATTCAGGGACCTGCCACAGGGGAAGAAAGCCAGAAAATGGTCAGGGCTCCATATTCTAACACCAGCACTTATCAGGTCAACTCTATGTATATCCAATTTATCAACAGACTTTCTATTCAACCTTTAATTTAAAGACTTTGCTTTAAAATCTGTATGCTGTTTGGATTCCCAGAGCCATGCTGAAAAGGGCATGAGAATGATAGGGATCTTAAAGGCTTAGTGGGCTGTAAGAAGGCAAAGCACGTGAAGACAACAGCTTGTTTGTGATTATCCAACATACGACCCCCTCCAGGTACCACTTCTCTGTAACTGCAGCCATGTTCTTGAGTGGGTGGTCTATCATCAGAGAGTAATAAAGACACAGGAAATGCTCTCAGTGACTATGAAATCTGTTTAGAACATGGGACTGTTGACACACCTAAGTGCAAAAATGTAAATAACGTAATATGATGATGCACACATAACAATGGTCCAGAAAATTCTAGAACCTGTACAATGGGGCACCAGCCAATGAAAAACCTCATCTACTTATTCACTCTGCTATTGTCCTCCACTGCTGAGCCTTGTTCAAGAGCCAAACTTCCCTTAAATCATTATTTTGTTCTTAGAAAGATGAGGGAGGAGGAGAAAAAGAAGAGAAGAAGAAGAAGACATCACTTTGGAAAGCAAGGCTCAAGGAAGAGATATAAAATAAAGATTTTTTTTACTTGTATATGTATGTATGTGTGCATGTGAGTGAGTTTATGTGTGCCATATGTACACAGAAGTCCAAATGGAGCAGATGAGGGTAAGAGATGCCCTACAACATCTGCTACAGTCAGTTTTTGAGCATGTGATGTTCCCCACATCAGTGCTAGGAACACAAATGGAATCTTCTGCAAGAACTATAGCAAGTCTTCTTAATCTCTGAGATATCTCTCAAGCACTGGGGTGTATCATTTTAAATGGAGGGTTCTACAAAGGCAAATTCCAGGGTGAAGAAAAAAATCTGAATTGCTTATGGTCCCCACAAATGTTGATGAGGAAGGTAATTTAGGGCAAATATTTCTATGCTGTTCCATGTCTCTCTTCGTAGGCATATACACATCTCTTGGCACAGGATCACATACCTAGGTGCTCAGAAAAGGAAAACAAAGCTTGTGTCCTACAGCCACTTATCTGTCCCTGAACCAACCTTTTCTACAGTCCTTGGGCAGGTAATACCACCTGCACTAGGGGTATGTGGGAAATAGAAAAGAAACTAGTTATAAATTGCATAGAACCAAAAGCCAGTCTGTGGAGAATACTTCTGACCATAATGTGGGAAAAATTCTAAATAGAACTCATTCATCATCCTTACTGAAACAGCTCTTGCCTGGTGGGGGTGATTCCACAAGGCAGTACATACAAAATATGAGTAAACTGTATTTTTTCCATGAATTTCATGGAGTTGGATATATCAAAAGTCCTCTCTTAAAGGGCACACATCTGGTAGCAATACCACACAGTCTTCCATTTGTGGGCAGCAATGATTAAGAATTCCAACTATCAAAAATAGAAAACAGTGGGGCTTTAAAACAAATCTGGATCCCCACTAAGTAGGTATGGGCAGGATCAGGAATTCAAGGCCCAGGCTACATAAGACCCTATCTCATTTATTTACCATGGTAAAAATAAAAAACATCCAGCTAAACATGAAAAGGAAAATATCATGATTGTCAGTTGTAAATTATCTATCTGTAATACTCATTAGTTTTTTTAACTAATGATTTTTTTTTAATTTTCGTCTTAGACAAGTTAATATACCCTTGTTTCTTACTATGTACTTTTAACTTCTATTATTCTTTTTTAAAGGTCTCAAAATGATGTCCGGGATTTATGAAGCCTGGGTTTTCTTCTATAAGGAGTAGCATTTGAGCTGAAAGGTTCTGGAAAGACTGTGTTCTCCCAGATAATCAGTGGAAAATTCTCAAATTCAAAAATGACCACATATTATTATTTCTTTCCATATCTAAATTTTTGATCTGCTTAATGAATGACTTAAGGTAAAACTGAAAATTTCTTCGTAAATTATACCAATGTATCCATCTTCTACAAAAAGATGAATCATGGTTACCATTTTTATTTTTGCCACAGCCCTTTGTTCAGCCTCACAAATTATTTAAAAAGCATAATAATTCTTGTAAAAGAAAAGTTCAGACTCACTGCCAAATGAAAATGATTCATTCTTTAGCAAAAAAGAAAACATTGCATATTAACAATAAAATCTCTATAAGCATAAAAATTGTGAACTCATTTTTCAAAAATCTATCTCACAAGATTATTCATGCCTTTTGCAAAAGACATAGTACTCATATATTTTCAGTTTTCATGTGCATATAATTTACTATATGTACATCAACTATATCTACAACGTAGTGTCTAAGCATGAAAGTCAGTATTTTAATATAATTGCCCATTTATATTAAAAGCCTCTTATAAAAATCTTTTCCCCTCCTGAAATATCTCTTTTTCCCCAATGAGAATAATAGTCATAATTACAGAGTAAGAACACATGACAGATAATGTTCCAATTTTAGAAAATTAGCTCTTTCTTAGCCTTGCAATGAAACCCTTTTTATCTGACTCTGGTGTCGGTGTCATATAGAACGGGGGTATTATTTGGCTTTTCAGGGTAAAGAGACACCTAGAGAAGCACTCACAAAAGACAAATTGTTATATTAACTAACACTGATGACACATCAGAGAAACAAGAGAACAAAAAGGATGGTTTTGTTTCACTTGAAGCAGCCCTTTACAATTGTATTTAAAGTCATTTCTCTAAGGTAAACCAAGTTTTCAATCTGCAGCCCACTGGCTCTCTTCTGGTAAACCCAAGTGTTCAGAGGGACCATTCCAAGTATTTCTTAACATAGAATCATACGTGGTATGTTCGCCTGGCTCAGCATTTGCTCTCCAATTCCTCAAGCCAGGATGCCAACAAGGTTTAACTAGTCAGTGATAATATGGGGGAAGAACACTGGCCAGTGTGTGAGACCAGGCCTACTATTGCCCATGCTCTCGGCAAGCTGCAATTCTTTTCGTAAGGTAGGAATTTTTGTTTCCCTTTCAGGACTTAATGTTTTAAGACAGAACATCTCTAACAAGCTCATGCTTTGAACCCTCAGTCTCCGAGGCCAGAAATATTTTGGGAGCCTGTGAAGAGTTCCAGAGGTGGGGCGTCGCTGGAGTAAGTCACTAGGGTTATGACTTTGAAAGTTGGACCAGGTCCCCCAGCCCCCTTTTCTCAAGACCTGGCTCAGTTTCTTGTCCTCAATGTGATGAAGAAGTCCCTCCACCACCACCACACGCTCCTTGGGCCATAATGTTCTCACTTAGACCACAGGCCTAGGCAGCCAAGTACTAAGTCCTCAGAAACTGTGAACCAAAATAAATCGTTACTTCTTTGGGTTGTTCTCTTGGACTTTTTAGTCATACTACATAAAAGTAATAAATGTACTTCACTATTGAGTGACTATACATCACCCCAAGTCCATACTTGTTTTTGTTCTCACAGTCCCCACAATAGGTAGTTTTCATTTTCTCTATTCTACAGATAAGGAAATTAAGATTCAGAGAATGGGAAGAAAATCCCCCACTTGTTAAGACTGCCAGAGGCATTGTCCATCATTGCACTTATATTTCCAATTCTCTCTGCTAGATCTTCTTTCTACACAAGAGAAACACAGTCTCAGAAACCCGAAGTCACAGCTAATATGCAGCAAATTGGCCTTGGAACAGGGTTGCCTTGACTACGAACCATGTGTTCCTCCCACCACAGAACTGCTTCTTGAATCAATTTTTCTCTGAGCTTCCTTCTAGTCAAATAAATGGACCAATGAAAGTGAGTGACTATTCTAACCTTCAAAGAGATTTCGATTTCTCCCAAGAAGTGCTCCAAAACTGCTTGTGAAATGTCTACCTAAGCCTTTTCATCAGCCCAAGGCAGGCTGAAAGAAAGAAAATATGAAACAGAACCCAAAGTCATCAGAGTGCTATTGGCCCAGAGAAACTGCCAGTGTTATTCAGAATAAAGATGGCAGCATGAAATGAGGTGCAAGCATAGGAATTTTTTTTAGCCTGTCTTTTTATTCTATTTTATTAATATGAATGTTTTATCAGCATGTATATCTGTGCACCATGTACTGACCTGGTGTCTATGGAGGTCAGAAGGGGTCTTTGGATACTCTGAAACTGTAGTCACAGATGGTTGTGAATCACCGTGTGAGTGCTAGGGATTGAACCCAGGTCCTCTGGAAGAGCTGCCATACCCTTAACTACTAAACCATCTCTCCAGCCCTCATGGGATCAGTTATTAAAAAAATAATAATAATACCATTGCAAGTCTGAAAGAAGTGCTTTTAAACACATGTAGCTAAATAAAGTAGACAGGAAGTATCCATTATCAACAAAATATCCAACATTCTTACCAAATGAACTGATACCATACTCAAAACATATCTGGTTTTTTTTTGGTTTTTTTTGTTTTTTTTTTTTGTTTTTTGAGACAGGGTTTCTCTGTGTAGTTTTGCGCCTCTCCTGGAACTCACTTGGTAGCCCAGGCTGGCCTCGAACTCACAGAGATCCGCCTGGCTCTGCCTCCCGAGTGCTGGGATTAAAGGTGTGCGCCGCCGCCGCCGCCGCCGCCGCCGCCGCCGCCGCCGCCGCCGCCGCCGCCGCCGCCGCCGCCACCGCCACCACCACCCGGCCATATCTGTTTTTAAGTCATGAAAGTTTCCTAACAATTTTTCTAAAGAATAACCATGCTTTAAGAAAAATCAAAGCAAATTTCTTTCCTATCAGAGATCAGAAAGGTTTGGTGTTAGTTCCAAAACACAGACCAACATGCGGAAGCCCACACAGGCAAGGCCTGGTACAGGGATGATTTTCTAGACAAAATAATTAGATTACATTCCCTCTGAACAGTTTACTAAAATATGAACAATTAAGGGGGAAATAACCAAAATGGTCATTATAAAGGAGCTTGTTTTTGCTCCCAACAATCTAAACATAAGCCAAAAAAAAATTGACTGAGAGACAGACTTGTTCCTCCAGACCAGAAACGCATGCCCAGGCAGGAAGTAGACTGTTCTACTTAGTATCAGAGGCGGGCAGCCAAAACCAATCACTCTCAGCTAATGAAGTCGTTTGTATTATTAAATATGCCTTCCTCCTTGAGAGCTGAGAGCAATTTCTGTTTCACCAAGGCATGAAATGTAATGTAACAAGGATTTAATTGGAAAGCGAACATCACCCCTCCCAGAAGAAGCTGCATTATGGGGGTTCATGTAACATTTGGTCACATGGCATTATCTCGTAGACTGTAGAGAAAGTTCTGAAATATTAATTTGTCCTGAACCAGTGAATGAATCCTCAAGTTGAGAGCCCTGTCTGAAGACAGGGGAATACAATTCTACATTTCTTTCCCTGTTTGATTATCATATCTTACCAGTGGCACCTGCCACAGCATCTGCTCTTTGACAATGGGGAAACACTCAGGTTGGCACTTTCTCTGTTAGTTTTAGCTGCTCTCTGAGCCATAAAGCGAGAAATAAATCAGCTTAAAAGATAAGGCTGGAGTTCTGTAAAAGACAAGAAAGGGAGCAAAGAGACTGAAGGAAAGGGGCCGAAAGCACAAAGCAAGCCATCGAAAGCTGGATCCAGGAGGAAATGAGGGTCTGGGGAGCTCTTCACGTCGAGATAACAAATTCAAACCTGTCACCGGTATGTCCATGTTAAGCTGCTGCTGGAAATCGCTGCCATCCAACAAATTACCTGAGGGATGCAGAAATCCCCTCATCTGGTTAATCTCTTGGGCAAAACTGAACTGGTTTTCCCTTCTTCCCTTGAGCATACAGCTGTCTTTTCCCAGGGTCCTCCTTAGCAGATCTGCATCTGTATTCAAGGGAACCCGGCTGCAGATACAATGTGGAACCTTCCTCATCATACTGCAAATGTGCTCTGGCCCCCAGAGACTCTTAGGTTCTATTGTAACCTCTTCCTCCCTTTAGAATTGTGTTGAAAATGCCTGTGTCCTTGACAAAGACAGATCATATGGACTGCCTTTGCAGCTCGTCTAACTCAAATTTCTTTCAGTAAAATAGGATGGGTTTCATTTGGTCTTTCATGCTACTGAAGAAATGGTACCGTATCAGAACCCAAAGACACAGTTGCTTTACTAAATTCTATCATTCTGGTTCATTTACACAACAAAATTAGAGGATTACCCTCATACATCACCCACAATCGATGACTATCTTGGATAAATCATGACATCCAAGGAAAGTAGGATGGAGGACTTGGGGTTAATTAGGGGAAGGGAACATAATAACTGAGTGTTTCCATTGGCATTAGGAAACTTCTATTCGGCAGACTTTTCCAAACACTGCCACTCTATTTCTCCAGTGAGGCTCTGTCAGTGCTCTAGCTCTCACAGGTTCTACCTCATTTGGGCTCTATCTGTTGTGGAGCCTTACTTCACCAAGATTCAGCAATGAACACTGGGTAACTTTAATTAGTGAATAGTCTAGAAGACACAGAAGGCTGCTGGCACCGAGGATCCCAGAACTTATCATCACCCCCAGACAGTGCCAAAAACGCAGCATGTTCTTGAACTTGAATAGCTGCTTGGACTACCCAAGTTCACTCACTATGTGGAATGTTCATTCTTTTAAATCTGAGAGCAAAGGTTCAAACTGATTTTACCCTCTTCCAAGACTGTCAAAATAATTCCTTAACTTGGAGACTTTATGAAATTATGAGTCCCCAATCCAAATCTAAGTGGACATAGACATCAGTCAAACTCACGATCTCTATGAAAACAGGGCACTGTGTCTGCTTGGATCCTCAGTGATGGCCTTTTTTAGGTGGTGTAGAAAAGAAATGTAGTATTGTTCAACAGGACCACTGTCTATGACACAACCCCTACTGTCCCAGCTCCCACTGTCCCTTTCTCATTGTGGATTTAAGACAGTGCTTTGCAGTGATAGTCTTTCCATGAGTGACTATCTTTTCAATGCCCAGGAAATTGAGCTCTCTAATACTTGTCTGACCCCAAAATAACAGAATCAGAAAGGGTAGCTGGCCATCCAGGAACCTGCTCTGCCACTGATAGCATGACATGACAGCATCTGTCCCTTAAGTTCTGAGGGCATTCTATACTTCCCAGATTTCTCAAAAAGAATATGGAGACCGTTCTGCTTTTCTAGTCTCATCTCTTAGTAGTTCGTAGTGTTATCTGACTCTTCATGCATGGATCTTATGAATAAATATTCCCAAGTCTCCCCAGTAACTTCCCAAACTTCTCTCCTGAACCCTCGACCTACTTCTATTACTGTTGAATGCTCAAATAATTTAATCATGACACCATAAATAGCAGAAAACAGGAAGCAACTCTAACAAGATTACTCCACAGACTGCTCTCTTGAAGCTAAGTAGTAATTATTCTATTCTGCCCTAAGATGTTCGTCTCTGTCCTTGTACCAACTAGAAAAGATGTTGCCTCCGGTTGTAAAATTTGTAAATCACCAAATTATTCCATTTCACCAGCATAAAGAAGCTGCTCTGCCATTAGCTATGCTTTGAGGATGGTTCTCCACCTCCCAAATTCATGTTGAACTTAATCCCCATCATGAGGCATTAAGAGGCAGACCAGAGGGAAATGTTAAGTGATTGGAGCTCTGCAGTCATGATGGATTGCTCCAATCATCAATCAATGGACTCCTGTTGTTTCAACAATGGCTCTGCTATGAAAGCCAGTTTGGCTAGGTGCATCACAGGCATTCTATCTCTTGCATTTAATGCCCTATGCTGCCTCAAGGTGCTGGCAACCAGAAGTCTCATGGAGCAGAACCATGGGCCAAAATAAATATCATTTACTATGAACCAGCACGGCTGGTAGGATTGTGTTCTTGTAACAGAATACCGACTGATACTCTAGATTAGTACTCTATTGGGATGAGCAGCCATCACTGTAGTGAGCCCTGCATGCTTAACTCCTCATCAAAAGAGAGGCATATTTCTTTTCTCTATGAAGACTAGTCTTCAACAAAGAAGCAATTTCAGAAACCCGTTTTGTCCTGCTAGAACTGTTTCTCCTACTCAAGCTTCATTCTTTTTGATGTAATTATTAATATTAAAACAAACATTCTCTTAATTTGGAAGTTGCTCATTTTTTTTCAAAGCAGAGATGAAAGGATACATCAACACATTTCCTGTTGCTCCTGATATAGTTATAGCCCCAGAAATGCTCCTGTCAGATTAAGCAACACTTCATGCTTGGATGAGGCTTACCCAGACTCCCACCCAATTCTAATAATCTACGCCAACAATAAAAGCAAGGGCCTTCCTCCCTAAGATGATGCCACTGAGGCCAACAAGAAATGCCAGAGAGTACTTACTCTGCCCAGAGCTACAGCTCTGCTTCCAGATTCTCCATGGCAACCTTTAGAGATACATATCTAGTATGTTAGTGATGGGCTGACATCACAGTTTGCTCCTTGAAAGAGGGGCAGGCAGTGGCAAGAGTCCCTTATTACCATCAGTGATAATAACGCTGCCATTAAAATAATGCTGTGGAGAGGGTGTGGAGAGAGCTGCTTTTATACAGTTGAAATTGCTGTCCAAGATAAAAGCAGGGAGTATGTCACTACTGTCTGCTGTCTGCGTTAGAAAGAAATGTGGATTTTATAACAGATAAAATTCCATTTTAATTTAAAAGAAACTCTAATTTCTTTTTTAAGCTTCTAATCAGTACATCTGAAATGAACTGCAAAATGATCAGTATTTGTAAGTATAGCAGAAACCTGAGACCGTTGTGATCTTAGTTCATTCTTCCAGCAAGCACTGGAAGAACAGTAGATGTCTGTGTCTATGGAAAACTATGAAAGTGAGGCTACAGCACTGGACAGTCGTTTCCCCTTGAGAATGGGCATGTCAAGTGAGGAGGTGGGGTCTCACTGAAGAAAATATGTCATTGGGGCATCTCCTCTGGACTACATCTCATCTTCATCCTGTCCTGTATCCCCCTTTCCTATGCGTCCTAATGTTCATGTTGCCACCCACTCCCACTGCCGAGTGATGGACTGAACTCTGAACCTGTGGGCTAGAACAAGCTCTTCCCTTAGGTTGTCTACGTCTTTCATTATAGCCATGAAAATGTAACAATACAGGTAGGTGCCTTCTGTCTGCTTCTGATGCTTCAGAGTTTGAAATCAATGTGAATAAAAGCATTTTGTCTTTTTTCACATTGAGAAAATGCTTTATGATGCCAAATGCAGTGGCACACATCTATAACAGCAGCACTCAAAAAGCTGAGGCAGGAGAATCACAAGTTCCAGATCAGTCAAGTCCAGACAGCTCAATATCGTCTCAAAAAAAAAAATCAGACACATTAAAAAATGAAAGCATTTTATGGATAACTTATTTATCCAATAACAAAACACTGATTTTAGCATTAATTTTTTTTTAATGTTGATGGTGGCCTGTTATCGCAGTAACAACCAGTAGAGTCTTCAAATCCATTCTTAAGGAGCTCTTGGAGCACCAGCACCAAGCTGAGGAAAGAGGGTCACACGTCAGAGGCCGGCCTGAATCACAGAGCAAGACCCCATCCCAGAAGAATTGTTTCAATTTATTTTTCAGTTTTCTAACCAAGGCAAAGTCTTGAACTGTGCTTTTCTCTTGTGAAGCCAACATAGGAAGCAGTTTGAAAGCTTGTGATCTTTCCACATTATAAAGGCCCAGGAAACTGAAGACTGAGCACATGCTTGTACTTGTGTGCATGTATGCATGCATGTGCACACACACACACACACACACACACACACACACACACACACACACACACACACGTGTGTGTGTGTGTGTGTGTGGTGATATCTTGTGTACCCTAATAAAATTTGCCTGAAGATCAGAGAATAGAACAAGCCACCTGATTAAACATAGATGCCAGGCAGCGGTGGCACACACCTTTAATCCTAGCACTTGGGAGGCAGAGATCCATCTGGATCTCTGTGAAGTCAAAGCCACCCTGGAATAAGATTGACTCATTCTAGGAGAGAAACAGAGCCAGGCAGTGGTGCTACACACCTTTAATCTCAGCACTTGAGATCTCATGCCTTTGCTTGGGAAACACACATGCCTTTAATCCCAGCACTAAGAAGGAAGTGATGGCTGGGTGGAGAAAGGTATATAAGTAGTGAGGAGACAAGAACTGAAGCTTTTCAGGCTGAGGAGTCCTAGAGGTAAGACGTAGCAGTCAGTGCCTTGTTCCTTTGTCTCTCTGATCTTTCAGCATTTACCCCAATATCTAGCTCTGGGTTTTTTATTATAAGACCGTTTAAGATTTGTGTTATACTCATCCTTTCCATACACATACTAAAGTAGTATCCAGTGGTCTGCAGAAGCAGTGCCAGCCAGAGGAGCGAGTGCACATCTGTCTGGAGGCTACCAAAGCACCAGGGTGTTGCTGCCAGTGCCATGAGGAGTAGTACCAAGTCTAGAGCTACGGCAGAAAAACCGTCAACTGCCAACACCATTGGTGTATCTCTGTGTTGTGGCACCCCTCCTATCCAGTCAGTGCTTCTGGCACATGGTCATCCTTTTTTGTACATGGTATCCTTAAGAATTAAAGAAGAAGCTGAGCTGCTGGGCGGTGGTGGCGCACGCCTTTAATCCCAGCACTCGGGAGGCAGAGCCAGGCGGATCTCTGTGAGTTCGAGGCCAGCCTGGACTACCAAGTGAGTTCCAGGAAAGGCGCAAAACTACACAGAGAAACCCTGTCTCAAAAAACCAAAAAAAAAAAAAAAAGAGGAAGAAGCTGAGCAGTGGTGGTGCACCCTTTAATCCCAGCACTCAGAAGACAGAGGTAGGCAGATCTTGAGTTTGAGGCTAGCCTAGTCTACAGAGCTAGTTCCAAGACATCCAGTGCTACATAGAGAAACCCTGTCTCAAAACACCAAGAAGAACAAAAAGAGAAGGAGGACGAGGATGAGGAAGAGGAGAAGTAGGAGAAGAAGGAGGAAGAAGAGGAGGAGGAGGAGGAAGGATTACTTAGTATTTAAAAGGTTTTTTCTCAAATCCTCCTGCAAAATTTGAATGCTGGGTACAGTGCTTCTCAGAGGCACAGATTCCTGAAGACCCCAATTCAGCCCTTAGGAGGATTTTCATCACCAACAGTTTTTGCAGCCAATTTCATTTCCTAGTGAGACAAATAGAGACTTATTGAAGCTGAAGCCATTGATAAATTGGTCTTTGAAAGATATAAGAGAAGGGACAGACCAGCTAGTGAGAAAGAAATCTGTGCCCAGTAACAGAAGAAAGCAATTGGAAATCCCAAAGTGTCATCACAGAAAAACAAACAAACAAACAAACAAACAAACAATAAGCCTTATGAAATACAACGTCATGTGTGTCAGCTTCCTGTCACTGTGACAAATGAGAAAAGATCTGTGTGGCTTGTTGTTTCAGGGATGTCATTCCATGGTGGACTTGAGGCAGGTGAGTATAGTGAAGAGCTTGGCAACCAGTAATCCACCAGATTTGGGCTGTACACACACCTCCCTTTCAACAAAGCACTTGGCAAGCTGAACCCCTTACCCACAGGCACTTTGCCCAGCAATCCTCTCCTAACATTGTACCTAGAAACCCAGGGCCCACACCTGCCTCAGAATGGGTACATAGCCCACTCCAAACTATGGAATAACTTTCTCTTCCTATTGGCAACCATCAAACATGGACAGAATACATATTCAAATATATTGCCAGTTACATTTAGGCATAAGAACAAGGGCCTGACCTGGTCTGAAAAGTTTTGGGATACATGTGCAATAAGACAAACTGTGTACTCTGAATGAACTTTTAGGGGAAACCCCCATTTACCATCTTATGCCTATGCATTATGGGGCATGCATATGATAAAACCTGGGAAGGGACATGTGCAGTAAGCAAACGCTTACAATATCTCAAATCCGTCAATCAAAATAGAGAACCACTCAAGCTATACCCCTTAGTAACTAACTCTTCCTTCCTTTGGAATCTATAAAAATGATGAGAGTACCGGAGTACTCTTACTCATGTGGCCTGCTGTCACTGTTGACAGTGTCACTTTCTGATTTGTACTATCACTTCACTTTGGAATAACATTTCCTTGTTTCTTTGAAAAAGAAAAAAAGGAAGGAGGGAGGGAGGGAAGGGAGGGAGGGAGGGAGGGAGGGAAGGAATCCTCATGAAACACATGAATCATGAATGAAAGTGGATCAGATGATGGTAATTGTAAGCAAATCGGAGCACTGAGGAAGACTGAGAGTGTCTCCTCCATCTTGGGGTGGCTTGGGGAACATTTTTGCAGTCTAACCTAAGGTGCTATGGATATGCATCCTATGCTTTGTTATCAAAAGACAAAATATTTTAGGATTACTGTAAGCAAATTAATTAGATAACAAATAAAAACAAACCATGGGGGAAAAATCTGTTGAATCCACAGTTTGAACAGACCTCATAGGCATCCTGCTGGATTAAGAGGAGGAGGAGAAGGAAGAAGAGAAGGTGGAGGAGGAGGTGGGGAAGGGGAAATACAATTCTCAAAGGATTGGATCAAGTTGTATCAGCATGATTCCCTTGTTATAAAATAATCACCAAATGATAATGTTCTATGCTAATGGTCATATTGTGATGGCAGGAACTGGGTTTGGGGAAAGGGTGTGACTTACAAGCTGACACAGAGAATTTCTCTGCAGTGACAATATTGTGCATGTGGCATTCATTATTTGAATCTATGTATGTGTTGAAACTTTATAAAATTATATACCAAAAGTAGGACATATAAAACCTGGGAAATAGGAATATGGTCTGTGCTTGAGTTCATAGGGCACCAACCTCACCCAACTCCTTAGTTTTGACAACGCACTGCGGTTATATAAGAATACTATGATTTGGAGAAGCTGGGTGAGACATACTGCAGGAACTTTCAGGACTATTCTGGATGTCCAATGCTATTTCAAAACTTAAAGTAATAAAAAAATCAAATATGTAATTTTATAAGAACAGTTGACTATTCAGAATCATTCTGAGTACAATGATCAGAACATTATGAATGTTCCCTAAGGGTTGTTTCAATAATTTCTAATTCTTAAGTCTAAAATGGTGTCATCAAAGAGTTTTCACAAGGTATAGTGTCTTGTACCTGTACTACCAGCATCAGGGAGACTGAGGAAGAAGGATGGAAAGGTCAGGGTCAGGGTCAGCATAGGCTATATAGTGAGACAATAAGAAAAAATTTCTAAAAATTAAAAAAACAACTTTTTCTTGAGTAAGCAAAATAAAACGAACAAATGGGAGCTTTAATAATTGCATAAAACCAACATCCATTTGGCCATGAGTTAGCTGCACAGCATCCTAACAAATGGCAGGGCAAGGGAGGAGGCTAACACTATTTTAGAGCTTATGCTATCTAATGACATAGAAAGAACAAATTAAAGAAGTTATTTGGTTTATTAAAGTACAGGAATATCTTCTGAAAAGTTACACTAGAAAATTAGGATCCTGCTGGCTGTTTTTATGAGTAGTCCTCTGGGATCTGTCAGGTACCTGTAAGAAACACTATGTGTGATGCTGGAAATACACATACGTGGACACAGCTTGTGATTTCATCACATGGGACGCTGAAGACGACGATAAACACAAAGATGCGAACAGCTGACAACCTCCCCCACCTCAGCGTAGGTTCCACTGGCTTCTTTTCCTCTGCGGCTGACAGATGAGGTTGCCCAATAATTAAAACTTGTTTTCAAGCAGCTTCTTCCTTGACATAGTTAGGTAACAGGAGTTAATAGGTTCTCAAAGTAGAGCGAAAGGAGCAGGGAGGTAAGAGGTGACTGATTACGGTAATAAAATAATTAAGTTCCATTAAGATCAATTACTGGCTCGGGGATCTTAGCTATTTTCTTTGTAGTCATTCACAGTGGTCCTCTCCCATTCTCACTGCCATATGCAACCGTATTTATTACCTAAAAGAGAAATTAGCCCGGTCCTCTCCTCCCTTCCGGCCTGATGCACAGCGCTGATTCTCCTCCTATGGAGTCCGGCACCCACCCCGTCTTTCTTTGTGCCCTGTTCACTTTTTCTTTGAGTTGCTCCCAGCCCCACCGATCCCTCATCCAGTGAAAAGCTGCAGACTGCAGAGTGTAACCAGGCTCTGCTAGATTCGAAGCCCAGGGCCGGCACCTTCTTTCTTACTAATCCATTCTATTGGGAATGTTTTTGTTTCTGTTTGTTTGCAGTTTTAATTTAGACATCTTAAAGAAGAAAGAAGCTACATCATTTGCAGGAAAATGGATATCACTGAATATAATCACTCTGAGGCAAGCCAGTCTCAAAAAGACAGACAAAATCACTTGTGTTCTCTCATATATCGTTCCCAGATTTTACAACAATATGTGAAATCATGCATGTACCTACATGTGAAAGCAAAAGGAAAACTGTTTGGAGAAGCATGGTGGGGCTAAACGAAGGGAGAGTGGTGGGTGGGGTATTGGAGAGAGAACACACTTAGCATACAACATGTACCTCTATTAAAATATCCCCATGTAGCACAGTCCCATGGACAATGGATAAATACAATAGGAAGCTTTTTAAATGACAGAAAGTCAGATGCATAACATCCTTCAGTGCCTTGTAAGCTTGAACTTGAAAGCAATGTTCCACCATGATGTGTAGGTGCTATTGATTTAAAGACTTCTAGCATCCCTCATTAGCTTTGAGGGTCAAGCCCCATTTGAATGTGCAGAACGATCTACTTCAACCGGATATAAGGTCCTTGCTCCAGTCTGTCTATTAGCAGAATAAATTCTTTCTAACCTTCATCTTTGCCTGTCAGTATTGAAGTAGGAAATAAATTAGAAAATATCCTTCCTTGGACTATGCGAGTGAAAAATAATAGTTAAATGGCAACTGATGGAGTTAGCGTTCTCCTTGCACATCCCCAGCTCTGTGCGGCAAAGAGCAAAGTGTTGGGGGGGTGTAACAATCCAATACTCCTTTACGTAGCAAATACATGTCATCACATGTTAAGTGTGAGGCATCATTCTCCATGTGGGTTCAGAGCTGTGAAGAAGACAAGCGTCCTTGGTTCTTTTACAGTCCACATTCTAATGAAGGACAAATGACCAGAGACAAGAAACGAACCTTAGAGAACAACAGAGTTAATTGTCCCTTTACACGGTAATTTAGAGCTTATTATTTTCTTAGGGGTGGGGTAGAGCCACAGGAAAGCTATAACAGAGCTTTTTTTTTCTCACATGAAATTGAAGAAACAAAATAATTTCCTCTATGGTGCAGTGTGGGACAGACAACGGGGAATGAGGGGAGTGCCTCCTCCATTGTCAGATGGTACCTGAGTGAGCCTAGCTGCCCTTGATGAGCAGAAGAGACTCCCTAAGGCAGCCTAAGTGTGGCCCTCATGTTTGTGAGACTCAGAAAAGAACACAGCAATGGATAGTTGAAGGATTTCTTCCTGTGGCAAAGAGACTGAAGACTCCCTGTCCTGCAGGCTGGGCAGGGGGTAAGGGGGGTCCCGGTGAGGGGGGTCCCTGATGAAGGGGCCTTTAGAAGCTACTTTGAAGCTTAAGTGGGAAGGAAAGAGAAGATGGGCCAGGATCAGCCACCTGAGAGTCCCTCTTCTTGAAGGCAAGAAACCTTAGGCCCTATCCTTGAGTCCTGGAGGGAGTTCCAAAGTCTCAACTGAGATCGGCACTGTCTCCTGGCAACCAGATAAGAACTCCATCTGGAGCGGACTAAGCAGATCAGCAGGTCACAGAAGAGAGCTGGGAAAGGCTGGGAAATGGAAACTCTCCAGCTCTCCCAAACACAGAGACCCAAGGCAGTTTCAACAGCAACACAACCTATTGACTTCCTCCCTATCACTAGATTGCCCCAACAAACTATTTAAAAGGAAAGGGATTCAGTTGGTTTGAAATTTAGGAGGTTTTTAGCTCATCATAACAAGAAAGGCATGGCAGAGCCGAGCAGCCCACATCATAGCCCCAGGAAACAGATGGGAGCCATGAAGAGGGGTCAGGCCAAGAAGGCCCACCCAAGAACCTGCTTTGGTGATTCTCAAGCCAATCGAGTTGATAATAAAACTTAGCAATCACAGCTATAATAATCAGAGTGCTGAATGGATAGATAGACAGATGGACAGCAAAAATAAAACCCTGAGGCTGGATAGATAATTAGTAAAATGCTCACTAAACAAGCATAAAAAGCTAAGATTGATACTCCCCACCTACATATAAAAGCTGGAAACAGTGGCTGGCACCTGTCATCTTAGGGGATGTAGAGACAGGAGGATCCCTGAGGCTTGCTGGCTAGCCTGTCTAGCTGAATAATCAAGCTCCTGGTTTGGGGAGAAATCCTACTCAAATACAGTATGGAGGAGCTGGAGAGATGGCTTAATATATAAAGTGCTTTCCACACAAGTGTGACGACATGAGTTCATATCCCCAAGACCCACATAAATCTGGGTAGAAATGGCAACCCACCTGTAATTCCAGCACTCAAGAGACAGAGACAGGTGATTCCTCAAGCAAGCTGGCTAGCCAGACGAGGCAAAAACCAAGCTGTGTATAGGTTCAGCAAGATTCCCAGCATCAACATATAAGATAGAGAGGGATCAAGAGATCAATGTTAACACACTTAACATCAACTTCAGACGTCCACATGTGAACAGTCCACATACACATGCACCTATACACACAAGCATATATGCACACATGTATACCACACACATACATATACAGATAAATAAATAAGATAGAGAGAAACTGAAGACGACACTCAGCCCAAACTCCAGCCTCCACAATCACATGAACCCAAGTGCATAGGCACCTCCACACACATGTTCACACATACATAAACACACAAAAGAAAACCCTGTAGAGAGGAGATCACGAACTGAAATCTATATTGTCTACTGCGTACCTGCCACCACCCACTGGTCCCTCTTCCATTATCATGCACACGGCAACAAGGAATACTGTTAAGGACAGAGCAGGGGGTTTTACCTGAGGGATAAATAATTTATTACATTCAATGCTTGGAACTCCTTTGGAAAAAGGAACTCGAGAATTCCAGAGTAGAGCCGTGTAGCAAAAGTTCCCTCGCAGCTTCTACGTGGTACTAAAACAAGTGAATGTGTCACAGCAGAGTCTGAGCCCTGTGTGACCAATTAACTCTACAATAACACACTGAAATTTAGTGCAAGTGTGAGCCACATAATGAAATGACATAAAAATGTGTTTGTGTTCTGCCTACTAACAGGGTACCTATGGATTTGACATATATGAAATAGCTGTGTTATTGGAAGTGACCCAGAATACACAGGATGTCATGATTTCTATTTCTTAAGAACCTATGGAACAGAGAGACATGCCCACAAGAGAAAACATCAGTTGCTCAGAATTATAATGTGTTTGCTTTCATTTACTTAAGAATTTGAACCATGTAGAGCTATCATTTGTGAAATGTGTGTTATTTATTAATTAAACTCTAATTATAAACTTACAGAGTGGTACTAATATGGATGTCGTTAAACTATCTTAAAGGAAATATTTCAATGTCTCCATATTTGAGTCATTAACTAGTTAATTGATTATGTCTGTATTTCGTTCACATCCATTTATTGTCAACTGACTGAACCTTATATTTAATTCTAGAAACATTAAAACATTTCCATGTTTTTTTTTAAATAGCTCAAAATAAGTTTCACTTCCAAATGTCAACTTGCTACCTTCAATTACTTCAGACACCTGACACCACAAAAACAAACACATTTTAAATGTAGGGCAATTTAAACACACAATTGGTGATTCGGGTTGTCCTTACACGTCTCCTAGGCTGTGTATTTACTGGCAACTGTCTCAAAGACAAGAAGTTTTGAATAGCAAAGAAAACTCTTGGATTACAACCACATTCTGCCTAGACAGTCCTGAGGATCCAGACTTCTTTGGAGTGCAAATAGCAAGGCTTCAAAGAGAATGAGAATGCCTAACACACACTCCGGAGACATCAGACATTGTTGGAGCCCACAGCCACCTGGCACGTGCTGAGAGAGCGCCTCTCACCTACCTCCATCACTTCTCCAGGAAAGAAGACAAATATTTTCCAGACAGCTAGCTCACTGCTTGGAATTTTAAAAGGAAGGTAGAAGGTTGTACAGAGGGGCCAAGGAGGGTGGGAAGTGCTTCTGGCTGTTACAACAATCCCTCTAGTGGCTGGGTCATGACAGAAGGCATTTCCTGCAGCCTGCTGTGGCCCAGGCCCCTGAAAATGCACCCATGTCCTGGGTTTCACAAATTCAAAAAACTGGCACCGCCATTGTTCACTGGTGACAGTGGTTTGTGAAAACTACCTCTGAAGACAGCTCTTCTTGAATCTAACAAATATGCAATGGAATGAGAACCTGAACTGTGCTTACTACAAGCAAACTTTTATCCTAAACACCAGATTTAGCATCAAACTGGAACAAAAGTCTCTGTTTATATGATCTATTGGGTACGTTTATGGGTTGGAGAGATTAAAAGCACTTGCTGCTCTTGCAGAGGACTGGGATTTGGTTCCCAGCATCCATATGACAAGGTATGACAACCTATAACTCCAGTTCCAGGAGATCTGACACCCTTTTTTAGCCTCCATAGGACAGCAGGCATGCATGTGGTACATATACATATATGTAGCCACTCATACATACAGAAAAAATAAAAATAAACTTTTAAAAAAACCTTGACAGCCAGGGATCTGAGTTGCTAAGTAAAATAGTCTGAGCAGATTTATCTAATTCCCAATATTCATATTACTTTGAGATGGAAACATCTGAAAGAGGGGTCAGTGTGTATACAACAAGGGAACTGACGGCAGTATTGACTGCCACCTTTCTGTTGACGTCATCTTCCATCTTACCCAAGCAGCTCTGGGTTACAAGATCCGGGAGGCTATACCATGAGGGGGTCATAAGCAGAACCAACAATGATACTGGGATTTGGGGATTAGAAGAATTAGCACTGTGCAAATGACAGTGCCACCAAAAGTGATCTGCACGCCCAGTACAATCCCATCAAGTGACAATGACATCTTTGCTGAAGCAGAAAAATAAAATCGTAGAATCTGGACAGCACCATGAAGGACTCCAAAGAGCCAAAGCAATTTTGAGCAAAGAGAACTAATCTACCAGCTCACATCTGTTAGCCCAGCACTCAGGAGGCAGGCATAAAAGGATTGCTGAGTTTGAGGCCAGTCTGGGCTGCATTATGAATTCCAGGACATTTTGGGCTGCAGAAGGAGATCATATCTATAAATAAATAAGATAATTAATAATTAATTAATTGATTAATTAAAAGCTAGAAGCATCAAGTACCAGCTGTCATAATCAAATACGAATTTGGGAGAGAATATCTATCATCAACAAATACAACTTGTTCTTTGAAGCCTTTGCCGCCGCCCCTCACTGCAAGAGTCAGCGTCCTTCCCCCCAGCTCACCATGCTGGATTCCACCCATCAGCGACAAGCCCTGTACTCAGAACCCTGTTTTCTAGACTATTCAGTTCCAGACTGACTCAACCGTACTTTTTGAAAATTAGTGATCTGTTGACTTTTGACAGGGAGTTTTAGGAGAGCAGCTACTTACAGGCCCTGGGTTCAGCCCCTTCTCCCCGTTAGGCCTCCGTTTCCATCCCAGCAAGGTGAGAAGACCACAGCAGAAGCCAGCACTGACCAGCACATTCATAATCTCTCCTCTCTGTCTGTCTGTCTGTCTGTCTGTCTCTCTCTCTCTCTCTCTCTCTCTCTCTCTCTCTCTCTCTCTTTGTGTATATAGAATGTTGTTTAGTTTACAAAATTATAGAGAAACTTTCAGTGAATATCCACAAATCCAAGTTTCTAGCCTCCTTTCACAAGTCACATTTGGACTTCTAGGTCAGAAATTTCAAGTTGTCCCCTTTCCAGATAGCCTGATCTTGGTTCCCGCCATGTCCTTCCTTAGCCTCCAGACCCCGGGATTCTCTTCTAATGAGCGTTCTGTTGCTCTCCAATCGTATGAAATGTTGTCCACTAACACTAGGTCTGAATCGGTGTTTCTCCATGAGGAATGAAGAGACTGGGTTGCTAAATGAGGACTTTCGAAGGCCAGCAGTCCCATGCAACTCACCACATTGAATTTAAGGTTAAAGGATAGAATGCCTCCCCTGCTGCTTGTCCAGTACACCCAGATATCAGCAGTAAATGACTGGCAGACAGTGTGGAACATTTTCACGGACACTCTTCTAGTTAATCAAGGAACAAAAGCAGTGGCAAGACAGTGCTTATAGAACTTCCTAAGATTTATTTGGAATGGAAAAATATTTTTAGAAGAAAGGTAGCCATTCCTAAGTAGAGACTAGTATAGCCCCTGATAGCCAACAGCAAACAAACAAACAAAAAAATCTTAAAATTAGACAGAGGGAGAAAATCGCATTATCTTCTAAACATCATAAATGAGGTGCTGGAAGCTGTCTTCTCAGTGGAAATATGGGTGGACAGAAGACAACAACTGTCTTTAAATACTGAAAACCAATAACTCTTTACTCTGTGAAAATACTTTGAAATTAAGATAAAATACTTTTTGTAAACAAAAGCCTTTGAGAATGTGTTTCCAGAAGAGATGAATCAAAACAACTATTGCAGGAACTTCTTCAGGCAGAAGGCACATGACTCAGGGTGAAAAGGGAGCATGAATGAAGAGCTGGAAAGGTGTGTGCGTGAAGTGAATATTGAAACAAATGAATTTCGACAGCACGAAACAATGGTATCTCGGCAGTGTTTTTCAAGATGTGAATAACTGCAATCATGATGGTAATAATACTTTAAAAAATAAAAGTGGGTGAAATTGCACTAAAGTGTTCTAAATTTCCAGTATGTTCAGGTAAGCAGTAATAGCAAGCCAGCCCACGGTGTCACCAGAGACAAAGACAGAGACCAAACCAGAAAACCAGACACCAAAGACTGTCCAGAGACAGTGCAGAGAGAAGGAGGGCTGTAAAAGTGTGATCGCACTTAGTGCACCCAGAAAGCGGGAATCCGGCCATATTCAGAAAACAAGAAAGCACAGTGGAAAGGAACGTTCCAGAAACAAAATATAAAGTGCTTTTGCATGAAAGAGCAAAGGCTAAAATGTTAGTAAAAGAATTTGAGGAAAATACTAAGTAAACCTCTCAAAAAGCAGAATCAAAGCAGAAATAAGTGACATACAGGAAGAGAAAAAGAAGGGGAGGGGGGAATTAGGCTCAGTTCAAGGGCTCCAACATCAGACATGTAAGCATTAGGAGAAAAGAGGAGATAAGCCCCAGGAGGTGGAGCCAGACCGGGGACCTAGCATTAAGGGCTGAAACAGGGAAATAGGTCACTGGGTTACAGAGAGACACTGTCTTGAGAAGTCAAATAAGAAAGCAAGGAAATAAATAAGTAAAATCTAAAGTAGATAAAACAAAAGAGATAAAGTTTTTGTTTAATGTTTAAGAAAATGTCTTCAAATTGAAAGATGGCAGTACTAACCATTCATTTGTTACGAATGAAAATACAAGACAGCTCATTAGTGAATTTCCTAAAAGCCGAGTCCAGAATCAAAGGATCAAGAATCAGTACAACACTAGATTTCTTAGAAACAATGTTCAAAGCCCCGAGACCACGAACACAGCCTTCCAAAACCTAGCAGCAATGCAAACTCTAGTTTTAGAAATCTATGCAGGACCAAACCACAAGGTTCCCAAAATTGTGTCCTGTGCTGTCTTCTTTTGTCAACTGCTAGATGGTATTGTTCTCAACCCAATCTAGGAACCACATGAGAAAGGGGAAGATATGTGACCCAGGAAACAGGGTGTCTCACAGAAATGAGAGTGAGACCCTTCTCAGAGCGGCAAGCACAGGGTGAAGAACACCGGTTGCAGATGAGGCCTTGGCATTGAGGGAGTTCTGGAAATCCCATCCTTTGGTGTGCCGATAGCTTTGAACTATCATAAATGCAGGGAGAGGATTCCCCCTGACCTCCCCTTACTTGCCTAAAGAAGCAGCTTCCATGAGGAGCTCAGTTACTGGGAATCCTACCAACCAGAGAACATTAGCAACATACACATATAACTTTGATTAATACGAAATTTAAGAGGAGAAATGGTGACCTAAAACTTCATGAACTCTAGAATAAAATCTGAGTGAGTCACTCGGTGTGACAGGAAACTTGAAATGCTGAGATTATAAAGCTAACACCATGCTTTTTTGTCCCCCCTTTCCACAGAGGATTGATTAATTCAAAGTGAAAACATACCTCTGTGAACCACTAATTGCTAGCAATTAGCATCTCTTTTCTTCTGCCCAGTTGCAAACCATTCTTACCTAAGAACTAGGCCAGCCAAGCCCATTCTAAGCAGGTGTATAGCTAATAATGTCCTGTATAAAAGCCAAGGTGAAAATCTACACCTCGTATTCTAGTTCCCTTGTGTGGCTGTACAAAAGGCATGAATAACAAGGGACCTCTGTGTAAAGCTGAATGTACACCAGGTGCAAGGACAGATCACACGTGGTGTTTGTGAATACGACAAGGATGTCATTACTGAACGCCTACATTCTGCTAAAAGAATCACTGCCACCAGAGGACTTTCATTAACAGACACAACTATGAATGAAGGGAAATGCAGCTGAAAGCAACATGAACACCATCACCACCCAAAGTCCTGGGAGCTCATTGGCTCTTCTAGAAAGACTCCCTCCCCCCCCCCCCCATTCCCACGGCCCTGGCAGGAATCTCCGGCCTGCTTGCTCACACTGCGTGTCCAGGGTTTTAACAAGTTGTCTGTACTTTATTGATGTCTTCTGCCTCTGAACATTCTTTACCTGTTGAGACTCAGAGTTTTTATATTGATGTCACATTAGTATGACATTGCACTCACAGCTCTTGTTCCTGGTTTGGAGAAAATTAACATAGAACAGTGGAATCTTCTTGGGCATTTATTGTCCCCCTGGCCACATAAGCCACCAAATATTGAGTGATCAAACATCAGTCAGTAAGTTCCACTATATCTGCTTTCCTTCCTCCTGGATGTGCACAAGAGACAATGTGTTGTTCTATTCTTAAATGGTCTTATAATAAAAAACCCAGTACCAGATATTTAGGTGAAAGATGAAAGATTAGAGAAGCAGAGCAAGCCACAGCCAACCTCACCTCAGCAATTCCTCAGCTAATACTGTTTCCAGGAATCCTCAGACTGAAAGCCTCTGAGTCCTCGCCCAAAAGGCCTCAGCCAAAAAGAGCCTTTAGTTCCTGTCTCCTCACACCTTGTATACCTTTCTCTGCCCTGCCATATTACTTCCGGGGATTAAAGGCAATTGTGCTTCCCAAGCAAAGGCATGAGATCTCAAGTGCTGGGATTAAAAGTGTGTGTCACCACTGCCTGGCTCTGTTTTCTTTCCTAGACTGAGTCGATCTCATGTAGTCCCAGGTGGGCTTGAACTCACAGAGATCCAAATGGATCTCTGCCTCCCGAGTGCTAGGATTAAAGGTGTGTGCCACCACTGCCTGACCTCTATGTCTAACCTAGCAGCTTGTTCCGTCCTCTGATCCTCAGGCAAGCTTCATTAGGGTACACAATATATCACCACAACGATGGGTCTCCTTTTGAAACACATCTTCTCCCACAGAGGAATAAGGGTGGCCCCAGAACAAGCATTTGAATACCATGCACCTTGAACAGAAACCAGCCTGATGCACATTTTGAGAACCTTTGGTTATGGATGGTCTGTCTCTAAGAATGCCTGTCACAGCATCGACGTTCCATTCCCACTGTGCTAGCCAGTTTGGTAGGCTCTCTTATTCTCACATGGCTCCCACCGATTGACTCCAAGACATGAGTGTTAATTGTCTTGTTCTGGATTCTCTTAGCAGGTGTAAACTTTCCATCTGAGGCTTGAGGGTCTAGCCTCAAGACTCTCATTAATGTTCATAAATAAAACTCTGGAGTAAAATGTTGGCTAGAGCAAAACAAACTCCCCAAACATATGGACTCAAGATGGTTGTTCACACACGGGCCCCAGAAAACCAAGTCTAAAATCCCAAACCCTTAGTGGCCTCAGTAGCTCCACCTACCTGTGTCCTGACACACATCTGCAGGTGGGTGTGACAAAGGCTTCCCTGGATGCTTCTGTTCCCCATTCATCTCTTCAGTGATTGGTTTTTGCCTGGGCACTTTTTCATCTTGGACACCTCCTCTCTGTGAATTAACAGTGTGGATATTCTAGCCCTCTCTAGATTTTGCAAGAAAGACGTTTCACTAGGCATGATATGTGAAGTTATAAAACTCTTTTCAGACAGATAGGACTTAGAAACCATTAATTTGCAAGGATGGGAGAAATTACCCAAATGACAATGAATGACCCAAATGCCACAATGCTAGAGGAACTGGAGAAAGGGAGAGACAGTGCTGGGCAGAGGAGGTGGATGAGAATGCAGTGACCGTGAACTGAGCTGTAACACAATTTGGGATTCAGTAAAATAGCATGGCATCATTTCCAAGAGTAGACACTCTTCAAATCCCAATTTGGCTACTTACTAGCTGTGTGGCCTTGACTGGGTTTCACAATCCACTGAGCATAAATTTTCACACTTGTGTAAGTAGGATTAAACAGTGTCTGCCATACCAAAGAAGTGCTAAGATCAAATTTAGCTGAAACGCCTCAAGGACATGGGAT
The DNA here is from genome assembly GCF_007827085.1 of Peromyscus californicus insignis. Classification (NCBI taxonomy): domain Eukaryota; kingdom Metazoa; phylum Chordata; class Mammalia; order Rodentia; family Cricetidae; genus Peromyscus; species Peromyscus californicus. Next base: position 29,618,995 of record NW_026294595.1, read on the forward strand.
GGTGTCACACCTCACAGTGTTCACTGATGCTCGTGGAGCCACTGTTATAATAAATAAGGAATAAAAATATGTTTTGAAAAATCCTCACATAGGAATTTTATTCATAATTTCACTGAAATGAAAAATCTCGTGCCAGCAAGGCTAACTTCTTTCCGTGGCCACTTCCACCAGTGTCCTGGCAATCTGAATGGGGGAGTCCTTAAGCAGAGAGATTTCACTTACACTGTGAATCTCCAGGAACAGTACTGGAAACTTCAATCTTTTGTTCGAAACATAAAGAGTGGAAGCATATGTCACTAATCTGAACGGAGGCGGTTCACATATTTGTTTAATGACTGCCGCTCGCGTGGCCACGAAGGCCCAGGTGCATTGGAAGCAAGATTTGTGCAATGCTCAGGAACAAGAAAATAAAGTGCCAGGCAGTCCTCATGATTCTACCCATTCCTCCAGCCACCACGAGTGCAAATGTCTCATCTACATAAACCCCACTCATATAGATGCTAATAGGGAGCAAAGGAGAGGCTCGCTTCTCTTATCCAACCTCAGAAACAGGAAATCAGAATTCAAATTATTCCCATTGGAAATGGTGATAGGATCTTTCAAATTGTTATGTTGATCAGCTTTAATATTGGGATATTAATTCAAGAACTATCTAATGAATAAAGAGCACTTATCAAGTGTTTGCTGTGACCCAGGCATCATCCTAGATTTTTAATGCATTTTCATACATTTTTACAACATCCTTAATAAGAAGGTCCCATTATACCCTCTCTTTTTCTGATAAAAAAAAATAAATGAGTCACAAAAAGATAAAGCATCTTGTCTAATATCCCCAAGTAAGTGTGTCATCTGATTTTGGAGGCCATGCAACCTGCTCAGCGTTAATTAAAGTGTTTAAGCCATTGCCGCCCACTGCCCACTTCCATTTCCCCGTTCCAACTCCCATGCTCTGAAAACAGAGCACCTGAAAGTTGACTCCTTTTCCTGAAAAGGGTGGAGAAACTGGTGCAGGGGAGAAAGACAGAAGCAAGTGGAGCAGTGTTGGGACCTGTCATCGAATTGTCTGCCTGAGCACAAAGGAGATAACCCCGATCATAACATCCCATCGTATGCCACCCTGCTTGAAGCAGCCCCTGCAGCAATACTCTCAAGCTCGCCGAGGAGTTGACTTACCACGCCAGATAGAAGATGACTGCTTATGGAGCTGATTTTAGGAAATATTGAGAACAGTTTAGAGACCCAATATAGAGAACTAAGACTTGCATTAGCATCAAAAGCATCGCATACTTTCTTACGACATTAGTTTTTAAGAGCTTTTATTTCAGATAGTCTGCAGGAACAAGACATTGACTCTGATTTTGAGAGTCATGTCTCTTGTCCTCTCCAGGAGACTGTTTGGGGATCTGCTTTGATGCCATTCAGCTGGCAGCCCCTTCTCCCTCCTGCCTCCCCATCCACCAGTGGGTCTCAGCTCCAAGCAGACTAATACCCCCACATCCCTGTCTTTCATAACCACCCTGCTGCACAACATCTCATAGAGCTTCTAATTCCAAGAACCACTCACACCACAAGATGCACAGAAAAGTCATGTTACCAAGAGTTAGGATTAACCAAATCCAACCCAGAAAACAACTTTAAAACATTGGTTAAAATGTAGTTGTTCTCCAAGTTCATGGGAAAAGAAAAATAAATATAAACCATCCTGAGATGAATGCTGTTTGGGTGGGAGCCCCACCTCAACCCCGGCACCCTGGTAGCCCTATACCCAAAAAGTCTGGAATGTTCTGGTGGAAGATCCAACTCAACTCCCCTCCCCTATCTCTTTCCCTAAACCCGCCCCTTCAAAGCCGGCCAAACACAGCTCCTCCCCCAGAGAGGCTCAAGACCACTCCCACAGGGTATATAAACTGCACCTCAGAAAACAGACATGTGGTTCTTCTAGTCTCTTGTCTTGGTCTCCTCTCTGAGGAGCCGGGGAACCACCCTGGAATACTTTACCCATTAAATGCAGGCTTCTCCAATTCTGTCTGATTTGGTTTAATTTGGATTGCTGTGTCAGCAGAGAGGCCTGTAGGGTGCAAAGATTTATCAAATGCCACAGAGATTCCAGATCCTTTCTTTGTCTTTTCTCCTCTGAGAACCATTTTCTTTAGCTCTTTGGATCACTGCCTCTACAGCCACCCTTGAGGAGAAACTCCACTGCTTGACTGGAAGAATTTACTTGACTTTAGGATGACATCATAAGGTACCTGTAGTGCAAAGAGGTCCAGGCCTTCATTTAGCTACAGGTGACACCAGAGTGAAGGATGAGATGGGATGGAGTTTTTTTCCCCTCAAGCATAGCTGGGCTGCATTCTACCTGGTAGCATGGAAGCATCACATCAGTAGGATTTCCAGACTCAGACAAACACCAGAAAAGTAATGCCTTTCTGTACCACTGAGCCAGCCGCCCTTGATAACTATGGCCCACCCCAAACATCTAAAAGCCCCTTTCTTTTCTATTGGACTTGGTCAGATCCCAGAGCAAAGCCCCCCTCAACCTCATCTCTGCACACAGAGGAACAAAAAAGAACTCACAATGGTCTGATTGACAGCCACATTCAAGCCAAGAGAGATGGTCTAGTGCCTCCATGTGAAGGGGGAGAAGTCACTTACACAAATGAAAACCAAATAAAACCCCTTCACAAGCTTGTGCACATCGATGGCAGTGTTTTCAAAGCAAAGTCCACTGTCTGTTCTAAGAGCTTTAGAAAGTATTTAGTGGAGACTGGGTCCATATTGCTCCAGATGCTGCTGCTTAGGTTCAATGAGTTTGTGTATGCTCGTTAGAGAGGGCGGTCCATATCAATAATGTGTCTGCACGCTCTCCATTGCAGGTGTTTCGGGAGTTGCTCTTCACTAGAGTGGTTCTCATCTGAAGAGTGAAACAAATACTTCTGTTTGGTGTACAGACTCACCTGTTCCCCCTAGCTTTCACATACCTCCCCGATCCCTCCCGCTCTTTACCCTTATCTTTTCCCTCTAGGATATTTGAGAACAAAGGGGTAGAAACAAACCTGAAGTGCCAATACCAAGTCGTTCTAGATCACAGGAACATAAAAGAAAATACGTACGTCTTCCCAGGTCCTTCAAAGTCAATGCACAGAAGCAATGCACAAGGTCTTATATTGATTGAATATCTGAGAAACATTTTCCGAAAATCCAAAGATGGGAAGAATAATGAAAGCCTGACAGAGAAGTTGAAAAGGCAGTTTTGTTGTTCAGTGGTTCTTAGCAGAAGTACAGAGGGAACAAATTGAAAGCTGTGGGTTTGAGACTCCACAACACCAGTGCTACCTTGTCAGTGCGCAAATTACTTATGTATACTAGGGGTGAGGAAATCCAGTCCATAGGCCAACACCAGCCTACCACCTCTTTTTGTCGATAAGATTTTACTAGAATACCGCCGTGTCCATTCACTTACATACTGTTCCTGACTGCTACTGCACTGAAGAGTCCGAGGAGAGGATTCATGACAAAGACCCTTCAGTTCAGACAGACTAACATATTCAGTATCTAACTCTTCATAAAAAAAGAAACTCTTAAAATGTGTGTTTCATGCATTATTGATATGGACAGAAATAATAACTCACAAAGTATTTGTCAACAAATTTTTGAGTTGTCCTTGTAGTTTGAAATTGCCACAGCTGTTGTAATGTTTATAACATACATGTCTGTGCCCTTAAGGATTTACCAGCCTGGGCAGGTAACCTTAAATTGAGTGAACATTGAAATGATAAGATTTGCCAATATGTGACCAATGATTTGGGGGAAGACTGCATGAAGTCCATGAGAAAGCTAAGAGGCCGTTTCAGAACAATGACTAAAAAGGTTCATAAGAAAGAGCTGCGGGGGAATGAAGAAGAGAAAAGGAATCAAAGATCCCCAAGGGCTGTCCCGGAGGACTTCAGGACTGGAGAGAGGCAAGGAATATTCCTACACTGCTTCTCCCAGCTCAGAAGAGAAGGCTAGAAATGAATTAAGACAATGACTCTGTCAACGTAAAATAAATGTGCTCTGAGATCCTTTTGTATGGGCTCAAAAGAATGTCCATAGCTCCAGTGTTCCCTAGCACGTCTATGACTCACCATCCTGGAAGTATATAATTGAAGGTGAAGTCTGCATATGAAACCTGACTGGGGCAGAGCTGTCCTGTGGACAGTGTGATGGCTTTCTCACTGCTGTGGTGAGATGTCCGACATAAACAACTACAAAGGAATCTTTTATTTAGGCTCTTGTTTGGGGCAGGGGTGGGGGTGGGGGAGGGATGTCAGTCTGTCATAGAGGGATGAAGTGGAAGAGAAGAATAGCTTAGAACATAGCAGGCAGAAAGCAGAAAGAGAGAATGAAGACAAGGAAATGCCAGGGCAGCCCAGGGACACACTTCCTCCAACTGTATCCCACCACCTCCTTTTCATCACTCTCTAAAAGAGCCATCATATTATGAAGCCACCAAGGGACTAGTCCATTTATTAGGTCAGATCCTTTGGAATCCAAACAGTCTAACAAGCTGAGAACCAAGTTCCCAATATGTGTGCCTCTGGGGAGAATTCCATCTTCAAACCCTGAGAGGCAATGATCTTCAGAGAACCACCTGCTTCTGCACAGCCAGATCTCAATATGCATGTGGAGATTTAAAAAAATACCCAAGGCAGGGTGTAGTGATGCACACCTTTAATTCCAGCACTCAAGAAGCAAAGGCAGCAGGATTTCTATGAGTTTGAGTCTACATAGTGAGTTCTAGACCAGCCAAGGTGACATAAAGAGACCCTGTCTCAAAAAAAGGAAAGAAATGGAGGAAGGAAGGAAGGAAAGAAGGAAGGAAGGAAGGAAGAAAAGAAGGAAGAAAAGAAGGAAAGAAGGAAAGAAAAAGACAAATCTGAATACCTTATTCAGCATCATTCTATTCTATAACTATAATTCCTTGTGCAGACAATCTACCCTTTGTAGTCTCCATATCTTGTAAGTCTTCTAAACAAGAGCAAAGTCCAGAAACTCATAGGAAGAAACAGAGGGTGAGGGTGTGTGCCTGATCTTTGCTAACTTAAAGTGGATCCCGTTCTGCCCATTTAAACATTTTCTTTTAATCAAATGCTCATTTCCACCTCCTCTGCCAAGATAGTATTTGGCTCTATGGAAGGGTGGGAAATGTGGAATCAAGGAAGAGAACCCCAGATGTCTATGCACTTAGGTCTTTTGTGGCCTCAGGATCCCATGGCAATGTGGTCATTTGGATCTGGTCCTCTGTTGGAGCATAACAGATGTAAAGAGAGGCTACAGCCTCTCTTTCTCCAAGAAGGCAGGGTTAACTACATCTTTGCCTTAAAGGTTCCAGTGCCCCAGGGAAATGATGCCCCCACACAGGACAGAATAATGGCAGCCTCAGAGTTCTGCCAGTGGCATTGCACCGGTGAGCAGAGTGATGTTTAGCCGACCACCTAGGATACAGCAAAGTCAGTCTACACCAGGGGAACAGAAGGTTAAAAAAAAAAAAAAAACAGATATTCACAAGCTCATTTGATCCAAACTTCCTGAATACTATACTTATTTTAAAAATTAAACTAAAAAAAAATTCCACTTCCAGGGGTCTTGATGCTTAGATATGTCAGCTAGGGATAAGCTCCAGGATGTGATTATATTTATCTAGAATTCTTCATTATCCTGACATGAGACAAAGTCTTATTCTATGACATGGTCAATAATAGCTCAGTAGCTCAAAGAGAAGGGCCAGCTCCCAGTCTGTTCTTGAGCTGCACCCTTTCCCTGGACGTGTCTTCTACCTCCTTGTAGCCTCTCCCCAGTTGTCCATCACATTAGCTCCTACTGTCCAGTAACTGAAGACGCAGATTGTTGTGTAAGGCCTTACACTCATAAAAGGCCTAATGTGTATACATCTTTATGGGGTACAGTATGAGAATTCAATACATATACCACATAATGCACAATCTAGGTAATAAGCACCTCCAACTGCTCAAACATCAACCATCTCTACACATGGGTGACATCTGTACTTCTCTTCTCCAGTTAATCTGAAACATAAACAGTGCTATAACCGGTAGCTGTCCTCTGTGCTACAGGGAATCAGAATAGTCTCTCTTCCCTGTACTTTGAATGCCTGGCCCAACCTCTTTCCATTCCTTTCTCCTCTGCCCTTCTAAGCTCCAGAAGTCACTGATCCACTCCATTCTTCTACAAGATCAATTTTTTAGTTTCTACAAATGGACAGGGGCATGTGATATTTGTCTTTTTAGTCTTGAATAACGACTCCCAGTTCCACATAAATTTCTACAAATGCAGGATTTCATTGTTTTGTTTGAGTGGCAGCCAACTGAGGAACAGGGAATCCTCATTTTTCTTATTCATTCCTTCATTGATGGACACCACCATTGAGTCTGTATCTGGGCTCCACCTTACACACTTGTTATACATTTTAAACTTGTTTGAAACTTTAAGGGGTTTGCTCAGATTCTAATAAAAAACAATGGCTAACATTTCTGAGGTTTTATATGGTACACTACACACTAACATGTATCATCCACACAGCAACATCCAGAGGTGGAAAGTACTCTCTCCAACCTTTTCATAAGGTTGGAGGAATGGAGAAGGTAATTAGTTTACCCTGCACCACACATCCAGCAAAATGGAAGAAGTGAAATTAAATCTAGGTATTCTAATTATAGAGCTGTGCTCATGATCACGGATAGATCAGAAATTGAAAGGTAATGATGACAGAGATGAATGGATAGGTAGGTAGGAGGGTGGGTGGGCAGACGGACAGATAGAGGATAGATAGATAGATAGATAGATAGATAGATAGATAGATAGATAGATAGATAGATAGGCAATAGAAAGAAAGCAGATTCATAGATACATAGAAAATTATGTAGATACCTAAATGCATAAACACATAGATAGTTGATAGACCTTACAGGCTACCTGGAAAATGAGAGAAGCAATAGCATGAATAGAATGTCGTGTTTTATGTGCAGAAGACACAGGAGAAACCACCTAGTTTTCAATCTGGCCTAAATCTTCCAGCAAGGTCTCTGCACAGGTGAGCCAAGCACACCCTCTCCTGACTCTCCTGTGGGAATGTGGACCACGTGAAGGTGTCAGCAACCCCATTCAGACAACTAATGTAGAGGAAACTGACTCCTTTTCTTTTAAAGAGTGGACATCACCATGTTAGACAATGGACAATCCTTCAACACTAGGGACAGGAGCTGGAAAAAGTTTGCAAAGTGTTCGTCTCCTATCACCTGACACGCTTCTTAGATGGGAGTTATTTGTGATTTATTTGAGTCCTTCAATCAAGTAAAAAACTCTCTGACATCCTTGTGTCTGAGGCCATGGCAAGACTGGGCGCCAAGGACATAGCCCCTATCCTCAGTCCTCCACTACCCTGCAAGCTCAGCTGTGTCCTCATGCATGTCACAGGAAGACCTTGTTAGCAGAGCTCCTAGCAGGCCTGATAAAAGGATGAAGATGTGCTAACAGGAGTCCAGACAGGCAAAGCCACCTGTTGGCCATCCAGGTAAATGAAAATGGAGGCTATACCTTCTTGAAATCAATTTATGTGCTCAGAGAGCTGTAATTGTTGTCTTATTCCCATCAACAAGGACTCTTTGTTACAGGAAACACAAAAGCACTCAAGCACACACGTACACACACGGTATAGTGCCCACTTACTATCTCACAATGAGTTCTGCTATTGAGAAGACAACACACATCCACATGTACTGTCACCTTGCTTCCCACGAAACGAAGTATGAGCAAGTAAGCAATATTTATCTATGAATTAATGGGAGAAATGAAATCACAAGTAAAACTTCCAGAGTTACAGCGAGCAATGCAACCCCCAAGGGCATTGTGGGATTGTCCAGTTCCCTCCAGAGTCTCTCTTCCCATATACAAAGAGCTCACATGAGACACTAACATGACAGAAAGTCAAGAGAAATGACAGAATCGGAAGGTAGGGTGCTGTCACCTTAAGAAACGACTCTCAAGAAAGGTCAGCAAAGCCAGTTCACACAATACTAAGTTAAGCTTGCCAAAGGAAACATGGTTTGGGGGTACACTTAGCAGGGGTGCTGTCCCCCAATGAGGTCAGTGGTCCCTGCCCTCACCTAGCTCTAAGTCCCCTTTTTAAGTTCTTTGACTCATCAGATCACATCAGTTCACCAGCCTGGAGATGCTTTTAACTCCTTTTCTTCATGTTGTCTGCTTCTTTTGTCCTTTGGCACTGATTTTAAGTTATGCTTTCAAAGGCTGCCTTATCATTGTCTTTTTCTTGTTTCTTACTTTTATTTTTGTGGTAGAAAAAGGAAAGCTATTATACGTTATAGAGCCTCTTGGAAGTCATAACCCAGGTTGTGTAAGCTGAATAACCTCTTGCATCAGTATTTCTGTAACCTCCGAATTCCACTCAGAGAAAAAAAAATATGTCTACAAAGATAAAGTGTGTTTTATGACAATTGCTGTTATAGTCAGGCCATTATTGATTAATTATAAATCACTTCCCTTTACAATCCTTTGTAATGCTTGAAAATACTTTAGGATCTTTATCAAGCAAATTAAATTTGAAGTATTCACTTTATGGACATATTATTTTATATTATTGCATATTATTTATTGACATGGGTTGTAAGGAATGCTCTGGCAGCAAACATGCAAACAGCCAATATTTATGAGGAAAATGTAGTTTCTTCCTGCATGTTCCTCCACTAAAGCGCAGTCACCTACTCTTGAATCTCAAACCCATGGATTCATGCTATACTTCTGTCAGTGTGCATTGAGTGTGTCTATTCTGAATTGAAAGACCTTCAACCGAGAATCTGTTCCTTACTCTTTCTTTAATAATTAGAAATATAACTGAAATATCACAGAGGCAACAGATGGACAGAGAAACAACCCCCTCCTCCCCAGATGCAATAGGGCTGAGGCCAGTGAAACGCTATCTGAAATTGCCAGCTCTGGGATTTCTCCAGCAACTAATGAAAAGCCTACACAGAGCATACATCCCAGGGATTATGAACTCATTCTGGCTTATGCTCTTGACAAAGGTCTACAGCTGCATTCAGAATATATCCATCTCCTCTGTGGGCCTGGGGACTGATGCAAAGCCAGGAGCCCCAGCTGGGAGGTACAGGCAGGAATCAATTTAAGCCTTTCTGGCAGACCATGGGGTGGTTTGCCATAATGAATGTTAAGAAGGGAAACCAGACCATGGAGAATTATGTGTTTATCTTTTCTGAGTATTAAAGAGATGATAAATTGATGGATAAAAGTATGTCAGAGACTCTCAGAAAGCTATTGTGCTCACTGGGTAGGTGCTATGTCGGCTGGACAATGAAGACTTAATAAAAATAAATCAGGGTATGAGGATTGGGGAAGTCCCAACTATGCTGGTGAGGGGAGAAAGATCACTTGGGACTTCAACCCTAGGTTTAAGAAAAGGAAGAGAAGACGTTCATTTGCGCATGCCTCGTGAAGCACACACAGTTCACTGAATTTCATATTTTTATTAGAAAGCATTGCCAAGGGAGCTAGTAACCACACTGGAGAACCATAATTCAAAAGTAAGGATGATAGGAGAGGGGGATATTTAAAGCCCCAAATCCATTTTTTAAGTACCAAGTAAAGTGATCTATATTAGAGTCATAATCCAAGATGTGCCTATTCAAGTTAGGAGGGTTGAAATTTATGAAGCATTTTATGCTAACAGCCTTCTCTTGGGTTTGTGAGGCATTGCTTCCCATTAAACTATTTGCATTCCCTTTACCTTCTGAGCCATATACAGTTGCATTGGCAGACATGACGAGCTTGCATTGCATTAAAACCTCAAGACACCCCTACTCGGTTCATTTATAGCAGCAGACAGCATCTCAGGCAGCCTGCTATTCACAGTGTTCGGCTTGTCAAGTGGCATCGTTTGCTCTGTTCCACTGCTTTCCTTTGTCTTTGAGTTGGGCTTAGTGTTGTTACATGTTTGAATTGCAGTAGAATTTGTATTGTACTGTTAACGTACACTAGTACATGATATTATTCTATTATAGTATATATAATTTTTATACATATATAATTTTTATACATTGTCAGTTCTTGAGATACTATAGCAAGCATTTTTCACATATTAATTTATTAAGTCTTATATAATTCTAGAAGATAGACACTGCTATTATCTCCATTTTTCTGAGGAGTCTCCTTCAAGAGAGTAAATTACCTGAGATTACAGAGTTAATAGTTACAGAACTAGCATATAGTGTTTTTGAGTGTAGCCTTCACAACACTGATTTAGGCAGGCAAAGAGTGTTTTCCCAATTAATGTAGGGAAAACACCTTGTCAAGGCTTATTACAGCTTATTTTAACTATTAAAATAATTGAATACCAATTAAATGGTATGTCAATGTGGGTTCAATGCACATGGATTTCTATTGTATCTGACTCAAAGACACATGATCCTACAGAACATGTGTAAGATCTGAATGGTAAAAATTAGAAAATACTGATAAAAAAACAAAACCAATGAAAAAAAATTTTTGAGACAGGGTTTCTCTGTGTAGCCCTGGCTGTCCTGGAACTCTCTCTGTAGACCAGGTTGGCCTTAAACTCACAGAGATCCACCTGCCTTTGCCTCCCAAGTGCTGGGATTAAAGGCCTGTACCACCAACGCCCAGTACCAATGAAAATTTAGTAAGCATATTGTTCATATACTAAAAACCTCAACATTGTAAAGATATCAAATCTCCCAAAGAGAATCTATAGCTTTACCAGAATTTCTATCAAAATCCCACCAAAAATTTTAATAAATGTAGACAACTGATTTTAAAATCCACCTGGAAAGGCAAAACTATATGGAATTGCTAAACCAAGTTTGGAAATAGTGAAAAGATGTAGAGAAAATCACCATCCAACGCTAAAGCTTCCTGAACAGCCACAGAAACCAAAACTTTTAACACTGGAGGAGAAGACACGGATCCATAGAACAGAATAAGGAATGAAATAACCCGTAAAACTATGTGCAGCCAATTTCTGTCAAAAGTACAGAAGCCAATTGGTGAAGCAAGACAACTCGGTGGCTGGTACAGGGACACTGGAGGGGGGGGAGAAGGAAGGAAGGAGGAAGAGAGTGGAAGAGAAGTGTGAGCTAGTGAGCAAATGAAGAAAGGCGGGCTGCCTGAATCTGATCCTTTACAAAAGCTTATATTAGTTGTCCTGTAACTTAAATATAAAGCTGCAAAGTTTTCCAAAAAAAGTGGGGGGGTTATCTTCAGGGCCTAAAGCTAGACAAGAAATCTCAAATTTGATACCTATAATGCATTCCCTAAAAGAAAAATTTGATATCTAACTTTACCAAAATTGAAAATTTTTTACTCTGCAAGAATTAAGAGAATAAAAATAGGAGCTACAGATGGAGATAAAAATATTTGCAAACTCTGCATCAGACAAAAGTCTAGTATATAAAAATATAGAAAGAACTCTCAAACAACAGTAAATCCAAGCAAAAAACAATCCAGTTGGGAAATGAGCAAAGGATATGAACAGTAATCCATTAAGAAGCACATACAGATGGTAAATAAGAATGTAAATATGTTCAGCACCATTAACAATTCAGGAAATTCGAATCAAAACCAAAATGACTACATACGCATCGGGATGGTTGAAATTAAAAAGCCATGATACAAATGCTAGTAAGAACACAGAGAAACTGAGGAGCTCTTGCACTTTGGTTGGAAATGTAAACTAATACATCCACTTCGTGAAAGTGTTGGCCGGTTTCCTACAAAGTTAAAAATTAAACGTGCAAAGCTGGAAATATGGCTCATGGTTAAGAGCACTTCCTGCTTTTCCAGAGGACTCAGGTTCGATTCCCAGGACCCACAGGAGCAGCTCGCAACCAACCATCTGCAATTGCAATTCCAGAGAGTCTGATGCCCTCTTCTGGCCTCCACAGGTACCAGGCATGCATGAGATGCACCAACATACATGGAAGCAAGACACTCATACACATAAAGTAAAATTTTTAAAAATTAAAAAAATGCATGCATCATATGACTCGGCAATTGCATTCTTGAATGGTACTCCAAAGAAATGAAAATGTGCCCATCACACCCTGCAAATGCTACAAAGTGTTTGTAGCAGCCGTATTCATAGACAGAAAACATCCCAATGCCCTTCAGTGGGTAAATGGTTATACAAACTGTGGTATATCTATATACAGAGTCAGATATGACAATAAAAAGGAACAACCGAATGATACATGCAATAATCTGGGTTGATATCAAATGAGTTACACTTACGTCAATCAGCTCTCCAACACTGGAACAGAATAAACTGGGATGGAATTGCACACTGGCTCTGGCTTTGCAGTTTCAGGCCAGGCTCATTTATCCAATCACTCTGGTGCCCCTGGTGAGGCAGTAACATCTCTGTGAGAACACGTAGCTGAGGAAGGTCCTCTCCTCATGGCAGTTGAGAAGCAAAAGAGGAAGAGAAAGGGCTGGAGTCTTACTATGCCCCTCTAGGACACACCTTCAATACCTAACATCCTTCTACTGGACCTCACTTCCAAAGAGTTCAACCCTCACCGAATAACACCATGGTCTGGGAACCAAACCTTCCACACATGTGCCCTGGGAGGAGCCATCGTTCAAACCATGCCTAAAGAGCCAACCTCAAAAAGCAACATACGGTATGATTGCATTTCTAGAACATTCATGGAGTAAAAAAGTTATAGTGATGTTGAACAGTTGTGTGACTGGGAGCAGTTAGATATGGGAAGAAAGGCTGTTCGCATTCCCCAAAAGACAACATGAGGGAGGTTTCCAGTGACGGAACAGCCTGCATCTGGATTATGGTGATGGTTACATAAACGTGTGTGTGTGTGTGTGTGTGTGTATGTGTGTGTGTGTGTGTGTGATAAATTACACGTAACTACACACAAGCACACAGACAGAGACAGAGGAGTGTATGTGTGTAGGTGATACCAATGTCAATCTCCTGGTTTTGATATTGTATTATGGTTATTTAAAGTATAAATTGTTATTATTGGGGAAAACTGAGTAAAGGGTATTTGGGGCTTCCCTGTACATTTGTCAGGGCAAACCTGAAATAATTTCAAAACAAATAAAACAAAACATTAAATTCAAGTGATTGGGATTTCAATTTTTTTATTTATATATTCCTTTGATTTGTTTGTTTGTTTGTGGTATTTTCAGACAAGTTCTCACTGTGTAGCCCAGGCTGGCCTCCAACTCCTGATCTCCCTGCCTCCGCCTCTTGAATGCTGGAATCACAGCCATGTTTAAATGCCAGGGAAACCAAATCCCATGAACACCAAGGACAAGCCCGAGAAGAAAAGAAATCACACAAGGCCACACTGACTGAGCGGTCCATTAAGACAAGACGGCTCAGGAGGTTCAGGCACCTGCATTCAACTGCCGGCCTGGGGATGGGAAAGAACAGGTTCCCGCAAACTGTTGACAGCAGCCTCGTGGATGTGCACACCCCCACACATCAGATCAGTAAATAAAGTGCAGTCCTTCAACAGAAAATAAAAGAAAATCCTGTGGACTTTAGAGTCAATTCAAAACTCACTTAATAATTTAAAAGTTCACTTGTAAGTTTGATACCTCATTCCTGCATGCTCTCCTTCCTTCCTCCTCTTCCTCTTCCTCCTCCTCCTCTCCATACCCTCTCTGTCCTTGTTTGACATAATCTAACACAGTTTTTATAATAGTCTGGTTCCTCCCACCAATAAGAAGTGGGGCTTGGGAAGGGAAAATGCTTCACCAGGTTAATGAAAACAGCTAGAAAATGGTCCCTGTGTGGGGCCCCAGCCTTTACAGCAAGCATCACGAAAAATGTAACAGCACGTGAGTTGAAACATATAGATCACATTTACCTTACTAGTTCATGTGATTATAAAAATTAAGGGAGGTTTGGCACAACTAATGACATCTTCTCAATGGTTTAGCACATGGATGACATCAAAAGGTGCCTGGATTTTTTCCACCTCAGAACCTTTCCAGGGTACATGTTTTAGTTTCCGGGGTATGGTCTCAGCACTTGAAATAACTTTAAAAAGCACACTGAAGTCGGAGTCCACTTGTCTTTCCCATAAAACGGCAAAGATGTCCCCAACAATGCTGTGTAAAAGGCTATCTGAAGTGAAGGCAGCCGGCCACATTTCTACCATGGCGACTTCTGCCCTTCCTCTCAAACGTGTGACTCAAGGTAGTCAGTGCTGGTTTGCCATGTCCAGCATTCGGCTTCTTCGCCATAAAATTCAAAGCCCTCGGCCATATGGTGTCACTTTTGAAATGTTAATCTGAGTGGGGGGCTCGTGATGCCGGTTCGTCTCCCAGCTGGTCTCTGCATTGGCTATTTCACAGACATTAGCCCTGCTTTGAATTAAACTAAATGAGAGAATAAAATGAGATATTGTCATGCAAAGTCAGGCAATGTTATTTGACATCTGTACTGTCTCCAAGGGCTCTATCGAATTTTTTTTTAATGTAAACTAAGAAGTAAGGAATATCCACACACGTTAGGAATAGATGGCATTCTGGTGTGCATCTTGGGAGGCAGTAATAATGTTACTGAAAAGCAAATTCCAGCTACTCATCTCTATTCCAGCCAGAGGGTAGGAAAGAAACAGATCTGTCTAAGACATTCACAGATCCAAACAGTCAGTTTGTCAGCTGCAGATGTGTCCAAGTCAGAAATGCATCCGTTTGGGTTTGATTTCATTTTGCCCTCTCTCTTTTGCCTGTCATTGGGGAGGAGTGTTTATTTGAAAAGCAAAGAGTTAGTTAGTTCTATTTAACATAATAATTGAACATGCAGAGTCCACTGGCAAAGAAGAACCCTGCCAGCAACCTCATGAGGTTGGGAGTTGGGAGACGGCTAAACACCTCTGTTCTCCCATGCTACAAGAATCACTGTTTACTGGTGACAGAAGCGGGTGGTGACAAGGTGGGGTGGGAGAAGTGTGTCATGCATTCACGAGTGTGTGCAAATAGACACTATTACTTGCAGGAAGGGTCAGAAGAACAATTGCATTTGTAACGTACTCTGAAAAGGGGCGGGGGGGGGGGGGGGGGGACAGGACTGGACGTGTAATACCCAGACTCTTTCCCACGGTGCCTTCCTAGATTTCTGGCAGGACCTAGGAACCAAAAGCTATGAGAAATGATTCTGCTGCTGGGGCCAGAGAGATGACTTTGTGGATAAGAGCACTTGCTGCTCCTCCAAAAGACAAGGGATCGACTCCCAGCACCTTTGTGGAAGCTCACAGCCATCTAAAATTGCACTTCCAGGAGATCTGATGCCCAGTTCTGCCCTCAGTGGAGAATGAGTCATGTGGGTGGTACAGAAACATACATGCAGGCAAAACACCTGTACACTTACAATAATATTAAATCTTATTTTTTAAAAAAAAAAATCTATAGGTTCTGATCTTTTTGAAACCCACAGGCTTGGAACACGTCTTCTTCTGTCTAAATCTGATGCATTCCTAAGAGGACCACTCCAGAAGGTTCTAACTTCTGCAAGCCTTTCCCTCTGAACACTTTTGCTTTGGGCAGTTTTGAATGTCTCACCATCCTCTTGAGTGGCACCTCGCCCTTTTCAATGATTCCTAGCAAACCATCGGCTGGCGAGTTCAGCGGTACTACTGGAAATGGGGCAGGACATGAAGCACCCCTCAGTTTTCTCCTCACCATACTTCCCTGCTTTCTACCCACAGGTATGCCTTACTGCCAAGGCCTACGGTCCTGAGTCCCAGGACACACGCTGAAAAGAAGTCATAAGAGCCAGTGGTACAGACTCAGTGTGCTCTCTGGTGATACATACTGAAACCTCAGCCCTCTGTACGGTGCTAACTGGTCATAGGACCTCTACAGTTAGGTTTAGGTAATGAGGGTGAGTCCCTCATGATAAAAATTAGTACCCTAGAAACATACACACACACACACACACACACACACACACACACACACACACACACACACACTAAAAAGCATGAACTAAGGATACAGCAAGAAGGCAGGTGGACAAAAGCTGGGAAGAAAGTCCTCATCAATCAAACCAGCTAGTACCTTGATCTTGAATTTCCATGTCTCCAGACCATGAAGACAGATGTGCGTTGGTTAACTCACACCATCCTATAGTGTTTTGTTACAGCAGCCCAGTGGACTAAGACTGACTGCAACTCAGACAAGAAGTAGTGGAGAAGAATCACTGACCAGATTAGTGTAACTGAGATTTCCCCCCCAAAAAAAACTATGCTACAGGGATGGTGAGTCTCAAAGCTACATAAAACTGACCATCATTTTAGACTAGATGGCAGGCATTGAATGTTTTCCAAGGCTCTGTTATCCTGACCATTTCACTTGTACTATATTCACACAGCCATGCTGTGAGACAAATGTGTTCATTTATTTCATTTTACAAATGAGCAGAGACATTTTTCTTTGTCTGAGCAACCAAAGATATTTAAATAGAAGCTGTCCCCTCATCCTTTGTCTCAAGCTGCAAATGACATGGAATGGAAGCCCAGGCAAGTTTCTCTGAAGCTAGGACATTGTGAGGAAAAACAACAAACCTCAGTCACTGAGGTCACTGAAATCCGAGGTCCTTTGTGACAGTGCTGACGGACTTGCCCATCCTGGCTGATCATCTGCATTTCCAAGACTGCCCGCTGCACCTGTGCAGGGCGATCTCTCATCCCTCTGCTCGACGGCAGGTGTTGATTTGTTCCCCAAAGGACATTTGTTGATGACTAAAGATATTTTTGGAGGGATGCTAATGGCACCTAGTGTGTAAAGACCAGAAATGGGACCAAATATCATCTGACGAACAGAACTGCTCATGATACATAATGATTCATCACCGCATGGCAACAGTTGCCAAGGCTGAGAAATCCTGTTCAACTCGAACCACAAAAATGATCCAGCTGAACAGTGTGCTAATTAGGAGTGATAGATCGGATGAAGAGGATACCCCAGTATCAACAATACGAGAGAATATCAATTCTGCTGGTTGGGTTCCCCTTAGCCTTACAAGGTCCAACAGTAGGCAGATGGACATAGTGGCTGACAGATGTCCTCAGGGCCATCCTGTCAACAGTGCTGCCATTCTTGTAGGTCAGCTCATAAACACATGCCCGCAAAAGCCATGCTGGTTCTCCAGCCGTGCACGCAAGCAAGACAAAGAAGAGAGGCACAGAGCAGCGGATATGCACCCCAAACCCATCTGATAGGAAAGCCAGTCCTTCCATCTGAGAAGACCCCTCCTGGTGCATCACAGGCTGCAGCTTCTCCACTGAGCATCCCTAGTGTCCAGGGAACTAAGGATGCACATGTTCAGCTTCCCAGTCTCTATACCAGAAAAGCAAGATGAGATATCGGAAATTGGTGTTGGTAGGCAACCCTGCAGTGGCTTTTCTGGGTTTAGGCCGACCCCAGTTGTCACTGGCTCATGCAGAGAGTGAAAGAGGAAGAATATGACAGGCAGATGTTGTCCAAATCCACGCTCATGGTTCTGTTAGTGAGTCTGGGAAGTGGGATGGAAAGCCATCCTCCTCCTTTCCCAGTGCCTTTCTGGGCATTTTGGTGATTCATCCTCCCATCTTAAGCTCAAATCCAAACCATGCCCACAAATCCAGGTTTTCCTAGCATGGCCCATGAAGATTTTTTTAATGCTGGGGGAAACTTTCGGCAGGAGCTAGGTTACTGGGAAATGAAAAGAGGAGCCTGGCGGCAAGACATGAATCCTGGCCTTGGCCAGGGAGAAAACTAAATTATCAGTGAGAGCTTGATCACATCTCATGGCTTCCAACATCAGGTTGGTAAGTCTTCATGAAGGTTCTACAATCTAGAGTCCGTGAGTAGGGGCTCCATGTTCTTGAGAAGACTTCTAATGGGAGACGCATCCATATGGAAATCCAATCCAAAAGCATCAAGGGGCACCAGCAACACATTATTATAACCTTAACTCATTCTGTAAATCAGCAAATGTGCGTGTCACAGTAAATTGAAAATGACTAAACACTAGCCTTCTTGCCCATTTTAAGTAATATTCTTTAATGATCTTAAATGAAACAGAAAATTAAAAATCTGTGAAATGAAGAGAAAGGCAAATTGAAATAGTTATTCAGATATGATATGAAGGCAGCAAGAAGTTAGTTATATCTATGTTTAGTGCACTGATGGGGAAAAATGAGTTGTTACATGTTCTTTACAGTGTTACAATGTGACTGCTATTTTTAACCTACTTCTCAAAGGCAGAACCCACGAGATAAAGAAAGCAATACATAAAAAGGAAACGACTGGGTATGTGAGCCAGATCCAAACTTGGCACATATATAGGATATTTAATTTCTTATAGTTTTGACTATCGTAATGATTCCTTACTTGAGGGTCTTTCTTGGGTGCTATTTGCTTGAGAGTTTGGCAGCCCCAATCTGGGTCAGATGTTGGGATTTCTAAAGCCATGTGCTTGCACTAGTGTTGCTAGAGTTTTCCTGACTGGCCCACAGTCAGGGCAAATCTCTGCCACCCGCCAGTCCCAAGCCGCTCAAACCCGATCAAGTAAACACAGAGACTTATATTGGTTACAAACTGTATGGCCATGGCAGGCTTCTTGCTAACTGTTCTTACAGCTTAAATTAATCCATTTCTATTAATCTATACCTTGCCACGTGGCTTGTGGCTTACCGGTACTTTACAACTTCCTTGTCCTGATGGCTCCTCGCAGTGTCTCCCCTCCCAGCTTCCTGTTCTCTCAATTTTCCTCTCTGTTAGTCCCGCCTATACTTCCTGCCTGGCCACTGCCAATCAGTGATTTATTCATTGACCAATCAGCAACACATTTGACATACAGACCATCCCACAGCACACTAGTAACCTTCGAAAATGAACTTCCCTATATGAACACTGACTTGTTGAAGTGAAAACACAAAACAATCATCATACTGTACTTGGGGCTAGGCAGCCACCCTGGCATTGTAAATGAACAGTGTCTTGAGTCTGCACTTCAGAAAATATGATTCAATGCTTACCTCCAAACTGATTTACTAAGCCTAGACCCCTTTGGCAGGTCTTTTCTGCTTTTCACATGTAGTAGGCCAGTACTCTACCACTAAGCTGTGCCCCCAGCCATAGGTCTTTTATCTTTCTGAACCTCAGTTCCTTCTAAAATACATCAAATTTATCCATTCCTGTATAACAATAGACTCAAATCTTCACAGTTTAAAACAGCAATGAGGTCCCATTTATTAACTGTTTCTCTCAGTGTCTGTGCTACTGGTGCTATATTTAGGAAGTGATCTCCGGATAAATGGGACCTCTTGAAACTGAGAAGCTTTTGTAGGGCAAAGGACATGGTCAATAAGACAAAACAACAGCCTACAGAATGGGAAAAGATCTTCACCAACCCCACATCTGATAGAGGGCTGATATTCAGAATATGTAAAGAACTCAAGAAATTAGACATCAAAATACACAACAGTCCAGTTAAAAAAATGGGCTATAGGGCTAAACAGAGAATTCTCAACAGAAGAAGCTCAAATGGCTGAAAGACATTTAAGGAATTGCTCAACATCCTTAATCATCAGGGAAATGCAAATCAAAATGGCTCTGAGATACCATCTTACACGCATCAGAATGGCTAAGATCAAAAACACTGAAGACAGCTTATGTTGGAGAGGTTGTGGAGCAAGGGGAACATTCCTACACTGCTGGTGGGAATGCAAACTTGTACAGCCACTTTGGAAATCAATATGGTACTTTCTTAGAAAACGGAGAATCAATCTCCCTCAAGACCCAGCTATACCACTCTTGGGCATATACCCAAGGAATGCTCAATCATACCATAAGGACACATGCTCAGCTATGTTCATAGCAGCATTATTTGTAATAGCCAGAACCTGGAAACAACCTAGATGCCCTTCAGCTGAAGAATGGATAAATAAAATGTGGTACATATACACAATGGAGTACTACTCAGCAGAGAAAAACAATGACATCATGAGGTTTGCAGGCAAATGGATGGAACTAGAAAATATCATCCTGAGTGAGGTAACCCAGACTCAGAAAGACAAACACGGTATATACTCACTCATAAGTGGATACTAGATGTAAAGCTAATGATAACCATACTGCAACTGACAACTCCAGGGAGGCTACCCAGTAAAGAGGACCCTAAGAAAGACACAGGGATCTCCCAGAGACAGAGAAATGGATGAGATCTACATGAGCAAACTGGGGGTGTGGGGGGCATAATGGAGGGCAAGGGTCAGGGGAAAGAGAGCTTAGGGGAGCGGGAGATCCCAGCTGGATCAGGAACAGAGTGGAAGAACAAGGAAAGAGATACCATGATAAATGAAGACCCCATGGGAATAGGAAGAAGCAGAGTGCTAGAGAGGTCCCCAGAAATCCACAAAGATGACTCCACTATAGACTACTGGCAATGGTCAAGAGAGTGCCTGAGCTGACCTACTCTGTTGATCAGATGGCTGAACACCCTGGCTGTCATGATAGAACTCTCATCCAGTGACTGATGGAAGCAGATGCAGAGATCCACGGCCAAGCCCCAGGTGGAGCTCCAGGAGTCCAATCGATGAGAGAGAGGAGGGATTATATGAGCAAGAGATATCGAGACCATGATTGGAAAATCACAGGGACAAATAGCCAAACTAGTGGAAACACATGAACTGTGAACCAATGGCTGAGGAATCCCCATGGAACTGGACCAGGCCCTCTGGATAAGTGAGACAATTGATTAGCTTGAACTGTTTGAGAGGTCCCCAGGCAGTGGAGCCGGGACCTGTCCTTGGTACATGAGCTGGTTTTTTGGAACCTAGTGCCTATGCTGAGACACTTCGCTCAGCCTTGGTGCAGGGAGGAGGGAACTGGACCTGCCTCAACTGAATCTACCAGACTGAGCTGACTCCCCAGGGGAGACCTTACCTTGGAAGAGGGGAGAATGGGGGGGGTGAATTTGGGGGAAGGCTGGGGGTGGAAGGAGGGAGGACAGGGGAATCCATGACTGATATGTAAAATGACTAAAAAAATCTCATATAAAATTAAAAAAAAACAGCAATGAACCTGAAATTTCTGTGGGTTAGGAATTCAGGACAGCTCACCTGAGAGGTTCTGATGTGGGGTGTCCAGTGAGCTATTGGAATGAAGTCCATCACAGCATTCATCCTAAGCCCTTCCCAAACCTGCAGGATCAATTCCAACAGTGTGTGCTTATCTTGTTTGCTAATTAGGACTGGCCGTGGGGCACTTGCAGCATGGACTCTCCACAGGGCCATGAGGGCTTTCTCACAGCATGGAAACTGGCTTTCTCCAGAGGAATGTAATGAAGTGATTTCCAATTATAATACTCTTAAAAACTATTGAAAGTGTATCACTCAATCTCCTTCATGTGGTCAGGAATGCATAGTTGGTAACCAGGCTGATCAACAAATGTCTAGGTGCACACATTTGTCCATGCTTTTAAATTAGTTGGGCTGGAGAGATGGTACCTCAGGCACTGTATGCTCCTGTACACATGCATGCAAGCCAAACATTTACAACAGTACAAAATAAAAAATAAATAAACCTTTGAAAATATTTACATAAATTAATCAGGTAATGGGTTTTTTAACCAGATAGTGTTATGAAGTTTATACAAAAAAAAATTAGTAATGCACTGTATTATTCACACAAGTCAGAAGAGAGAAGCAAGCCACATATCTGCCAGTGAGTGAATGGCAAACAGAAGATGCTCTGTCTGTATGAGAGGATATTATCCTGCCCTAAAAGGGAAACTCTGGTACATGCTTCAGCGTGAATGAACCTTGCTTTTACTAATGCTAGTATAATAAGACAATTGCAAAAGGACAAATACTGCGTGGTGCCAATTATCAAAGCAACTAGAGCCATCACCTGCGTTGACACAGAAAGATATCGTCAGTTGCTTCAGGTTTGAAAGTCAAGTAACAGAGAGCCATGGCTTAGTAGGTATTGTTTCCGTGCTAAAAGATGAAGAAGATTTTGAAAATAGACAGAGACTATGGCCACATGACAATGTGAATGTACCTAATGCCACAGGGTTACCAGCTTAAAGATGGCAAATTTTGTTATGTACATTTTACATACTACAATTTTTTCAACACTGTAAGACTGCAAGCCTTGAATAACTACATCTTTAAACATCATTTAATGCTAGATCAACCATAAGGAAATGTTTTTGCTTTTTGTGTCACATAGAGAATTTGTTTAGCATTTAGTTTGCTTTCCAAATGACATCACACTAAAAAAATTATCAAGCATCTTATGTGCCTTAATTTATAACAATATTATTATAAACACATGGATTATTGATTTTACCTTAATTGTAATTCACTATTTTTGAGAGTTGAAGAACAGTAGATATGGTATCAGAAAACTACAGCTACTTCTAATTAGTAAGCCAATAGCTTACTAAAGTTTTAAGTTTAACAGTTCATATATGTCATTTGTATTGGTTGAGTTACAGTGCTAAAGAATTGTAAATTGTTTCTGAGGCATATAGGAATTAGGTACAACATAGTGTGTGTAAATAAGGGATAAAGCATGTCATCTTGGTGTAAAGTAGGGGATCAATATCATTCTTTATGCATGTCTTCTTATAAACATCCAGTTTTCCCAACACCACCCTTTGAAAAGGCTGCCAGTTTAATTCTTTCACCCATCAAATATCACTTGGCTATATATGTAGAAGTTTGTTTCTTAGATTATATCGTGAATTTTCTTGTACGTTATTTTTGTTTTTCCCTGAGTTCATAATTTGTTTCATCACTAGCTGTTTATGGTGGTTTGAATAGGTATGCCCCTCTTAGACTCATGTGTTTGAATGCTTGGACTATAGTCACTATTAGAAGGTGTGCCCTTGCTGGAAGAAGTGTGTCACTGTGGGGATGGGCTTTGAGGTCTCATATGCTCAAGCTACACCCAGTGTGGGACTCAGTTCATTTCCTGTTGCCTGTAGATCAAATGTAGAACTCTCAGCTCCTTCTCCAGCACCATGTCTGACTGCACACTGCTATGTCCCACCATGATGATAATGGACTAAACCTCTGAAACTGTAAGCCACCCCAATTAAATGTTTTCTTGTATAAGAGTTGCTATAGTTGTGGTGTCTCTTCACAGCAATAGAAACCCCAACTAATCACTAATTCACACTCAACTGCTTTTATGTATATATGACTTCTCTGGTTTATGTTTTTTAAAGATCTGGCAACATATCAGTTTGATATATTTCAATATCTTTGGGAGTGTCTTTGTGACTTTGTTGTGTTGCTATGACAAAATTCATGACAGAGGTAACTTAGGGAGCGAAGTTTATTTGAGCTATGGTGAAGGAAGCATGGTGGAGCATGAGGGAGCTTATAGTTCATCAGCACATTACATCCACAGTCAAGAATCAGAGAGAGAGAGAGTAATGCTAGCACTCAGTTCACCTCTTTCATAGTCAATCCAGGATTCCAGCCCATGGAATGGTGCATGTCATATTCAGAGTGAGTTTTCCCAATTAACCATCTGTGGGAATGCCCTCAGAGACATACCCAGAGATTTATTTCCTAGGTGATTCAAAATGCATCTAGTTGACAGTGACAGTCATCACAGAGAGACCCTGCTCTTGAGTCCCTCTGCTTCGTGCTCCTCTATAAGCTCTGCTTAGCTACTACCTGGAAATGCCCTCTACTTTCATCCTGGGACTTTCTGTCACTCCTTGTGTTGGGTCCGTTGTGCCCAGAGTTTCTGTCCTAGTTTTATGTCTATTGCTGTGATAAAAACACCCTGACAGAAAGCAAGCCAGAGGAGAAAGGATATATTTTAGCTTCCAGTCCATCGAAGCATGGAAGGCAAGGTGGTGGGGACTGAAACAGCAGATCACATCCCATCCACAGTCAAGACCAGAGAGAAATGAACAAATGCATGCTTCTACTGCTTAGCTCATTTTCTCCACTCTTACACAGTCTAGCACCCCAAGCCAGTGAAAGGTGCACTGGGGCTTCCCATGTCCATTAATTTAATCAAGGCAATCCTGCACAAACAGACCCACAGGCCAACCTGATCTAAACTGCTGTGGATATCGCTCTGTATGCTGTGAATATGTTGCTCTGATTGGTTGATAAATAAAATGCTGATTGGCCAGTAGCCAGGCAGGAAGTATAGGCAAGATAAGCAAACAAGGAGAAATCTGGGAAGCAGAAGGCTGAGTGAGGAGATGCCAGCCTGCTGTCCAAGGAGCAGCATATAATGGCACACAGGTAAAGTCATGGAACACATGGCAACATATAGATGAACAGAAATGAGCTGAGTTTAAGTGTAAGAGCTAGTGAGTGGTCAGACTGAGGTAATGGCCAAGCAGTTGTCGTTAATATAAGCCTCTGTATGCTTACTTGGGTCTGAGTAGCTGTGGACCACGCAGGACGCAGAAAAACTTCCAGCTACACTAAACAATCCTTCATTGAGACTCTTTTACTGTATGATCCTGGATTGTGTCCAGCTTACAATTAAAGCTAGATATCACAGTTCCACATACTTTCTTTTAACCATGTATGTTGGTGAAACACAACATATGGTAGATCCCTAAATATATTTATTGTGTCCTCACACTGCAGTTTTAATGTGACTGAGTACAGAATTCTAGGTTGGAAATATAGTATCTGAGAAATGTGAAGGTTTGATTCCATCTATAACTGATAAGAAGCCTCAGTTTAGGTAGGAGGACACCACCATTTAGGATGGGAATTCCTTTATCAAGCCTTTTTAAAATGGATTGTTGTGCAAAGGGATAGCCTGAGAGGTACAGAAATTATGTTGGAGGCTAATTAAAAAAAAAAAAAAAAACACAAAGCTTCAAGTGAGAAAAGTGCCTCAGAGCTAGTCAAGATAATGTTGGCAGGATTTCCTTGGTTGCCTGTAGGGTCTGGGCTGACTCCTCGTATCTGAACAAAAGCAAACAGTTCTCAGGACTTGGAAGTGTCTCTAAATAGTCACCTGTATTCTACAAGATCAAATAGACTTCATTTTGAGATATTGCATACCTTCCCTAATGTCTGGAAATAGTTAGGCAAGGGACAAACCAATATATTTAATCATATTTTAGAATGATTTTTTGTCATTAAGAGTAATTTTTATGCAATATATTCTGATCATGGTTCCTCCATGCCAGATCCTCCCTACCTCCCCACCCATCTAACTCCAAGCCTTCTTTCTCTCTCTCTTTTGGAATTAACAGGCAAATAAAAAAATAAAAATAAACCAAGCAAACTAGAATAAAAAAGAAAGACATAGAATGAAAAGTATATATACACAGAGAGAGAGAGATGTAAAAACACAAAATCAGAAACCACAATATACAAGCAAAAGATTAGTAATGTAAAAAGCCCAAATAAAGCAATATCAGACAAAAAAACAACTTCAAAAATACTTTTGAGTTCTTTTGTTTTAGCTACCTACTGCTGGGCATGGGGCCTCCCCTTAAGTGTGGTTAATAAACCCAGGGAGATTGCATTGGTGAAAACTAATTCTTTGCAAGCAGTTGTCAATTGGAGACAGCCTCTTTGTCGGAGATGGAAGCTCGTGTCCACTTCCCCCTCTCTGTGCTGGGACCCCATCTGACTTGGACCTGTGCAGGCCCTGTGCATGCTGCCACAGTCTCTATGAGTTCATAAGTGCCTGTGTCCATTGTATCTGACATGGTGTCATCTGTCCACTCTGGCTCTAATCATTTTCAAATCATTTGTGAGTTAATGATTATACATGGACACAAAAATGTGTGTTTGGTTATTTTTGGTTTCTTTGTTTTTACTTAAGGCTCAGGGATTTTTTTTTCTTTTTAACCATATTTTAACCTTTAAATCAGCCCAGTTATGGAAAAAAGACTAATGTTCTCCTTCAAGGTAAATGCAGAGACACTCCTATACTGACTCTGAGATACGATCAATGACTGCTAATGAGCTTCTAATTCTCTCCCACTGCTCTAATTCTATAAATAACACTGTCTCTTAGTGATGTCCCAGCCAAAGTTCATTGTCTAACTCATGTCATCGTGTTGCTGTTAACTATGTACATGGATTGGGCTCCTTGAGGCAAAATTCTTTCTTTTGCCCACATTACTATTCTTGTCATGAATCACAATGTGTTGACTTTGTAATTATTGAAAAATGAAGACATAAAGAATAAAAGTATTTTCTCTTGTGTCTCTAGCATGGTGTTCGTTCTTTCCTCCTCTTTCCCAGTGACCACTACAGTCATTAAACACTGGAAAATAATGACTTCCTAAGTTGAGTTTTGTGTCCTAAGTGGTTTCCTCTGCCCACCTGGACCCTGGATGTGCTATTCAGGAGCCATTTGACATTTTAGGTTCTTTATCTTTGCTTACTTAATGAGGAGGCAGTAGTGTCGTAATACAGAAGGGCACTGAATTCGAATTTAGAATTTGAATCTGGTCCTTCACATAACACCTGGGTCCTATGAATAACTCCCTTTCGCTCCCTAGGTTTCAGGTGTTTTTTTTTCATTTGTAAATGAAATGATTGAATTGGGCCCTTGAAAATAGATTTTCTCTGGGGCAGGGTCATTGGTTGGTTATACTTGACACACTAAGTGCAGGAGGTCTGTGAAGTTGCACCTAGGCTTTGTACCCACGTGTACATAGCACTCCATCTGAACAGCATCTTCTTGGAACAGGTAGGTGTGCGTCACAAGTGTGCTAGCATAGAAATGGGCAGTTCCTAAGGTCTTCTCTGCTTTCCAGCTCTATGACCAGTATGCTCTCCTGTACAGATCATTTGCCTTTGTCATGGTGATGGTGCTCATTAACTAAATTGTTTCCTAGTGTCCTATGCAATCACTTAATTGAGATAAAAAGTGGATAAAGTGATCTTGAAACACCCAGATCTACTCTATGCTACTTACTACTGTGTTAGTCAACCTTCCATCATGGTGACCAAATATGTGTGAAAATCAGCCTCAAAGGAAGAATGATTTGGCTCAGGGTCTCAGAGGTTGCAGTCCTCTCCTTGGCCCCATGGCTGTGAGTCTATGTTGAAGCAGGGAGCACATGGTAGAGCCAAGTTGCTCGCTTCAGGGAAGGTGGTGTTGTGGAGTAGCCACTAGAGAAGAATGCTTGGGCATGGATTTGAGCCAATAGAAAGTTTTTATTAGTCAGTGACTACACTGGGTGTTTGGGATCCCAGTGTATCCCTGAGACTTTCTCAGGGTGTGCTCTTAAGCACAAAAACCATGTTCTGGATTGACATAGTTCAGTTAACAAGAACAAGAACTTCTTTTGGCCAAAAGTAAAACTACTGAAGTCCAAAGCAAGGCTAGTACACTTAGAGACTTTCCCAGAACTATGGACTTTGATGGATTGGGTCTCTGTTCTCCCTTTGGCAGATGGTGCTGTCTATGTGCTGAGTTTTACAGCCTGAGTGGCACTTCCATCATGGAGTCTTTTGTGCTAAGGTTGGAGCTCTGTTATACTAGGAGGCAAAGAGAATGAGAGATGAAGGGGAGCAATCCCAGGATCTATTTCAAGAGCATGCATCCCCTCCAGTGACCTCAATTCCTTCTACCCAAGGCCCACCTCATAAAGGTCCTACCACTTCCCTATAGCACAAGGGCTGGCAAACAAGCTTTTAGCACATGGCTTTGGGGGACACGGACCAAAGTTCCCACCAAGAAGCTGCACCTCCCATTGAGCCTTCTGCAGTGCTGATGAGCTGACCAGAACTCAGGCGACTGTGGAGAATTTGGTGTGTTAGACATCTAGACCCAAATCATCTTGGGCCATCTTTAGTCCTCCTAATAGCCATTTATTGTCTTCCTCTGTGTGTGAGCTTATGCCTTTGTGATCATTAAGTAAATCCTTTGGGATGTACATCTATTGTATATTTATTGTATATCCAGGCAGCCAAAGGTTAAGGATGCCGTCAGATAGCATGTAAGAGCTAAAGCTGAGGTTTTTCCACTTTGATCTAAGCCCTAATGTTTTCATCAAGATATTTGAATGGTGCCTTGATTTATGACTTTCTTTAGTCTGTTACTATAAAAACATCATTGAACTGTTGCCATGCTGGAACATGGAATGTGGGTAACCTTGCTCCATATTTCCCAGGTCATGGTCACTCATATTTAGCTCCAGAATAAACTATGTCTTAGCCCCTTTGAAGTGGGAGCCATGTTTTTGCATCAACAGATATGAATCATAAAACACACCACAATATTTACTTGTTAATTTAGAGCCAAAGTGCTGACCTGTGACACATGGGACAGATGATAACAATAATAATAATAATGGATTCCCAGCTGCAAGGGAATCCAATAAAATAACTGAACAAAGGACACTGTGTTAGTTCCCAGAACTGCTGTAATGATTTCTCACAAAGGATAGCTAAAACCCCAGGAGTCTGTGCTCCCATAATCCTGGAGAACGCCCATTCAGAATCTGGTGCCAGCAGCAATGATTCTGAGGAGTTTAGGCAGTAGCCCCTATTTCTCTTTCTGTGAGTGGAGTTGCCAGCGATCCTTGCCATTCCTCAGCTTATGCCATTCCAATTCTAGAGACGTTTTATTGTTGCTTCACTTTGCCTTGCTTTTGCAGACTGCAGCTCTAGCCCTGGACCTCATGTCTACGCAGTAAGGAGGGCCACCACTGAGTGACACCGTCAGTCCTGCTATTCCAATTTCTGCCTTCACGCTCACTCACTGCATGTCCCTGGCTCCTTACAGGAAAGACAAAGCCATGTGTGCTGACTCACCCCAGCAATCTCAGCATCGAGGAGACTGAGGCAGGAGGACTGCCATGAGTTCTGCAGAACAGACTACAGAATGGTAGCCAAGGCTAAGACTTAAACTTTCCTTTTGTGTGAACACAATACAATTCACAATATGTCATAGAACTTCTATACTTTCAAAAAATAGTAAATTATTAAGTCATGAAAGATCATGTTTTATATTGTATATCATGAAAATAAATATTAATAATTATTTACCTGAAGTAGTATCTGTAACCTGTTGATGAATACAAATATTAAGCTATCATATAATAGGATTTTGCTTATAGGATATTACATAAAATACCTTTATGTGCATACATGTATTAAAAAATATTTGGATAAATTATCTTTTTTCTGCAAGGAAAATAAAGCTTTATGATTATAAACTGGTCATAACATAATAATAACACCACAAACAGAAAGATATTTTATGTTATTTACAACCTTTGTGCTTTTAAAATAATAAAAGAAAAAGTAAAAATAATATCATTTTAAAGTCATATTTTTAAATATCAATTAAAAAATAAAGGCAGCTTTTGTTTCCATGTTCTGTCCTAATCCTTTTCAAATCTTTAGCTAGCCAAGAACCAAGGTCTGAAAGAGTCACTCTCTTTGGTGTAAGAGAAAAAAATTCCTAAGGGAAGCCTGAAGTAACTTCATGTACAGGTTATTTTTTGTCTCCAGTGTTATGTAAGACTTGCCCCAATTCTGCTGTTTCTCACTAAATTACGGGAATAGCAAAGATGACATCAAGTGAAAATCCAATAGAGAAATCAGAAAGACAATGTGAAGAAAGGCACCAAGCCAAACATGAGCCCAGGACTAAGAGAGACTCCCCCATCCCACCCCACACACATGCTTTGCTATGCTATGCTGTGCTATGCTATGCTATGCTCTACACCACCACCCTACCACTACCACACACATGCCCTGCTCTGTAACCACACACACACACACACACACACACACACACACACACACACACACACTTCCCTGCAAAGCTGCAAGGACATCCTTGGCTGAGAACTGAGTCCATGGTCGGTGAAGCAGGAAACCTCTATTCCACCTGTCTTTTAGATTGCTATTGTTGAAAATTAAATAATTCAGTCGAACACTGAAGTGCCAGCTAGACTGGCAGCAGGTCTCTGGACTCCAGCATGTAACTACTTAATTGCATGCTCTTCCATTCAAAGTCAGAACATCATGGAGTTCAATGTCAAGCCTCCCAGACCCTACTTTGCCCTGTCTGAGAAGGGTGGGCATATAGAATCTGACTTGCTGACTATAGAACTGCACAGGTAGTTCCTTTACAGCCTAAGAAAGCAAAGCCATCTGGTTCTGCGCAGCTGTGGAAATACTATCTAGTTATTTATGGTGAGCCTGTGATTTGCCTGTGGTATATATCCCAGAAGACTTTGGGAAAGCAGGGTTTTGTGGCCAGTTCGGATCAATAGAGCACAAATTGTTATTGTGGATAAAGATTTTTCTCATCAGGATGAAGAATGGAGAAATTCTGCTTCTGTCAGAAACCAGGGAAGTGTCCCCTAGCTCCTGTTGCGGTGGCAGGGAGGACAAGCCAGGTAGCACTGTGGCCAAAGCCACTCCAACAATCATTCCACACCTTGGCCTTTTGACTCCATCTGTCAGAAGAAATGTCAAAAATAAAGAGTATCCGGGCAGCAGATTTAATTTTCTTGGTTTTGCTTCTGCTGAAGAATTTTCCCTGTGTGAACAAACAGAGCACTAAAATGGCCTTTTTAGGCTATAAAAAATGAAAGGCATTAGACAGACTGAAAATTGGTGAGATTTTGAAAAACTAAACAGTCCACAAGGAAAAAACACAGAAAAGAACTTAACACACTGTGTTCCACTCTGCGCCACGCCCCTTGCTCGTTCAGCAGCAGCAGGTTGGAGGCTGGGAAGCCATCTAGAAGCTTCTGGATGAGGATGTGAAAACAGCAGAACTTCCAGATCTCTTGGGAAGATTAAGAAGTCATCAACTGTAGTTCGGGGTACACCAAGCTCTGTGGTTTGGATACATCCCCTCAAATTCCATGCACTGGAAATGTGTTCCAGTGTGACAGTATTGGAAGGCAGGGCCTAAAAGCACAAGGCACTACAGCAGCATTTATGTCATACAGCTCAGTGCCAAGCACTTCCAGAAAACGGGTTTTATGAGGGTCAGTGAGATGGCTCAGCAAACAGAGGGGCTTGCTGCTAAGGCTGACACCCTGAGTTGGAGCCGCATGGTAGAAGCAGAGAACCAACTCGCTCAGGTTGTCCTCAGACTTCCATAGGCGCATTGTGGCATGTTGCAGCACGAATCTTAAAAGGTCTTATTAATAAAAACAAACCCAAGCCAGGTATTGGGGTTAAAGCTGGAAGATCAGAGAAGCAGAACAGGCCACAGCTAACCTCACCTCACCAATTCCTCAGCTGATCTCATTTCCTCAAACTGGAAGCCTCTGTGTCCTCATCCAAATGGATCTCAGCTGAACTGCTACTCAAAAAGCTTAACCAGGCTCTAGTTCCTGGTCCTCATGCCTTATATACCTTTCTGCTTCTTGCCATCCCTTCCTGGGATTAAAGGCGTGTGTCACCATGCCTGGCTGTTTCCAGTGTGGCTTTGAACTCACAGAGATCCGGATGTATCTCTGCCTCTGGAATGCTAGGATTAAAGGTGTGTGTGCCACCATTTTCTGGCCTCTATGTCTATCTAGTGGTTGTTCTGTCCTCTGACCCCAGATAAGTTTATTAGGGTGCACAATATATTGGGGGACACAATGTATCACCACAGCATGTGCATACACACACACACACACACACACACACACACACACACACACACACACACGCACACACGCATGCACGCACGCACGCACGCACGCACACTCGCACGTGCCTGGGAAACAGAGTAAGAGGTACCTCAGCTGCTAACCTTGACTTTGGATTTGGCAGCCTCCAGAACTAAGAAAGAATACATTTGTGATCTCTGTAAATTATCTAGCCCGTGGTACTTTGTTTACCAAAGAGCAAAATAGATTAGGACACCAAAGAAAGAGTCTTGATAACTAACCAGGACTTTCACTTAGGACTCCAAGAAGGCTACTGTGAGCCTTACAAATGAGGGGGGGGAATCAAAAATAGTGTTGAATCCACCCTCAAGACTACTGAAGCTAGCATTGGGTCAGTTCAATTGCTGGCCAGACTCTGGTAGCCTTCTCCTACCTCGTCCCTTTGAAACACCAGCAAATCCTCTTCAGAGAAGAATGGAAAGTGTTCAGAATCTTAATGTGGTATTAAATGCCTTCTTCCCCCACAACCCCACCATTGCTAGGTCTTATGATGACTAATTCATACTTGCTCTCTTGGCTGTTTTTCTTGCAGTCCTGAGGACCAAGCACAGGCCTCACACACACTAAGCAGTGATCTGGTAATGAGCTACATCACAGCGCATGCTCATCTAGTAAGCACCTGAGGATACTGCTGCAGGAGAGGGAATATGGCCAGTCTCGACCAGGCTCATCAACATGTCTGAAGCACAGACTTCACTCTTGCCTCTGTATAGAGCGCCTCCCTGGGAAAGTGTCCATCAAAAAAATCCCCTCCAAGGGCAGGCTTGCTGGTTTATTTTAAGTGCTACATTCCTTGCGTTTTGGGCACCTTGTGGAGGGGTCGGGGTCATGGTAGCCTCTGGTCAGCTGCATGCCCCTCATTTCAGATCTCACACAGGACATACCTGCAGCTTTTCTCGGCCTCTGTAGACCGTTAGTTTCAAGAAAAACTTCAGAGTATAGGAGGAAAAAAAAAACTCCTTGAATACTTAGAAACCTTCATTTGCCTGGGTCATCTATTTCCCCACTCTGGCAGGGAAGATTTATAAATGCCATTTTTCTTAATGCCACATCAGAAAGTGTGCCCTTTCAACGTGAGCATTTGCGCAACTCGGAACAATGGGGGGCCGTCTTTAATGACTCTCCCTGACTACAGTCAGGGAGACAAACGGCTCAGCATGATGGGTAAGTTCAGCAATGCATCTCCGTTTTTATAAAACACTATTTCTATTTTGTGTGCGGTTGTAATCCGGGGGGGAGAATAAATAACACGGAGACAGCTAGCTCACAGTTTCAGAACGCAAAGGGACTTCCCATCACGTTTACGGGCAAGAATCAAACAGGAAGCCTGAGGAATTAGACCTGAGAAAATGAGCACCTTTGGACGGCATGGAATTAATGGTGCCCTCTGAGTCGGGGAGCGCTCCAGAGAACTCGGCACCAAACAGAGAAATGGGTGTTGGTTTTGCTACTACTAGATACAGAACCTTATCCTTCTGACTAATGTTTTAAACTTAGTCGTTATCTAAAAATAGCCTCATTATTTGTGTCAATGGTAACCTGAAGTTTGCCCTTTACCAAGGCCCATGAGTGGGCAGAATCTATTTTTGTCTCCGAGTCCTGCACTCTACGGGTGCTTCTCTTTTACCATCGTGTTGCCATGCTGAATAGCTCACGAACCACCCGTGTGTGTGCCAGATGGAGGGGACCGCGCTAGCTCTACGTGGTACCTGTCAGCAAGCC
The DNA here is from genome assembly GCF_007827085.1 of Peromyscus californicus insignis. Taxonomy (NCBI): domain Eukaryota; kingdom Metazoa; phylum Chordata; class Mammalia; order Rodentia; family Cricetidae; genus Peromyscus; species Peromyscus californicus. The sequence goes on from NW_026294595.1 coordinate 29,652,437, forward strand.
AGCAAGCTAAAGGAGTCAGATTACCCCATCTGCTCTTCCAAATTGCCCCGAGACTGCCTCTCAAATGTTAATGTTTTTGTTTGTTAATAAATAATAAAAGGGCATTTTGTCAATGATACGAGTTGACTGATTCCAAATGTGTGTTAGCAAATGTCTGTCAATAATGAGTAACTCCACAGAGAAGCGTTGACTATGAACCCTGGTTCGTTTCCTCTACACTCCCAGCTATAAGAGTCAGGAGAAAATATACCACTTAGGAGGAGCTGACATACAGTCAGTAATTAATGGTTCAAGCAGAATTATTCATAATAGCTGCTGTAGGGTTATAAATTATGCAACAGTAACAAAGAAGACATTCAAGGACAATAAAAGAAAAGAAAACAGGAAACTAGGAGATCAAAATAAAAAGTGAACGGAGTGTGTATTCAGTTGAGGGTACAGGTGGGGGAGGGTCACGTTTGTTTAGTTAACAAATGCGAAATAAATGCGGGTTCTGTGATGTAGAATGGAGAAAAAGAGAGCAGGATGGCATTCCCGCCTTCAGAGATGTGTCACTGTGCCGAAGTAAGACAGAATTACAAATGCCTCCAATAAGACACAGTTAAAGCTTACCTCAGAGTTGTTAGGGCTCCCCTGAAATAGCAGAAGGTAAACATGAAACTGTGATAGCCAGCCTGGTTCCTTTGGCTAAATATGGAGTGATGCTTTAAGTAAAAGTGATGTGCAGGCCTTACCAACCTTCTCCTCCACCATTTGACTCCAGGGCCCTCAGTAGTCCCTACAGATCCTCACTTGCCATTTGTTGGGTGGTGATGAACTATAAGACGGTCCAGAAGTTGTTTTGTGAATGTTCCTTTGCTGTGATGAGAAACATAAAAGCTTTTCTGTGCATTGTATCCACCAACCCAGTGATGGTCACTAATGGCTTTAAAGTATGTTAGTGCTGGGGACTCTGAACCGGAACTGGGCCACTTGAAGCCATCATAAGAAAAGGAAACCCAGCTCGTTTGTCAATTAGAGCCTGCGGGTTCTTAGAATATGAATGCACTTAGTCACTCTCACCCATGCTTTCACTCTCCTGGGTTTCAGTCACCAGTGGTCAGTTGTGGTCTGTAAACACCCAATGGACAGTTCCAGAAATAGACAATTCATGAGTTTCGATCATTTTCACTACAGTGTGTTATTACAGTTGTTGTATTTTAGCTAGGTGTTTTCTACTAATTTATCAGTGAACCTTTATCCTAGGCATGAGTGCATGGGGGAAAGGCATATGCATCATTTGGTACTCGTCATGGTGTCAAGCCTCCTCTGACACTGATGATCTTAGACCATATCCCTCAAGCCAAAGTGCATCACTGTGTGACTAGTGGACAAGGTCTCTCTGTATAGCCCTGGTTGTCCTGGAACTTGCTCTGTAGACCAGGCTACTTTTAAATTCAGAGATCTGCCTCTGCCCCCTGAGTGTTGGGATAAAAGACTTCCACCATCGTGCCCTATAGAACATAAAGTCCCTCAGAATCTTCAGAGACGTTCTTAGTGGTTCTCTCCTTGGTTGCTACGTCTGGGTTAGACTTCTAAACTGTTGTGTGATTAGGAGACATTTTGCCATCCTTTCCAAGTACCCTATTTCATTTTCCACTGCATTGGCATTGGCTTTTTTCTTTATGTCTCAATATCAGCCTTTGGGTGTCTGTGGATGGAAAAGAGTCAGCTGAACGTATAGAATATCCTGGAATTTGTGTGAATGCACAAGCGAACAACAACAACAAAAAGACTGAGATGTTTCCACTGGAAAAGTCATTTGCAAGGCCAGGGTTTCGGCCTCGTCCTGTGCTATCCCCAACTCTACCCAACTCCCTCTTCTCCCTCTGCTACGTCACCATGCTCTGTCAACACATGCACTAAGAAGTTTCTCCTTCACTCGAAAATGGCTTGTTCAAATACTTTCCTTAAATATATTTGTAACTTCATTAAGAATAATTCTGGAATCAAAGGTTACGAATCACTTTGCCCTCACAGACAGTAATTCTCAAAGCAGCCCAGGTAGCAGAGACGTGGTAAACACATACTATTCCCCAGTTGTGGAATTGGCTTCCACTACCTCTAGCAATTTAGCAGCACAGGTTAGACACACAACTAGTTTTCGTACCTTTGGGTCCTATGATGATGAATCATTGTCAACCTGATGAAATTTACAATTATGTAGAAGACACATCTGTAGGCTGTCTATAAAGATGTTTCTGAAAAGATTTCACTGAGGGAAAACCCTCTCTGAATGTGGATAGCACCCTTCCTGGGCTGGGATTCCAAACCAATAAAAATGAGGTGAGGGCTGGAGAAATGCCTCAGCCATTAAAGGCTAGGCTCACAACCCAAAATGAGAAGGTGAGCTGAGCACTAGCATCCATCTCTCTCTGCTTCCTGGCTGCGATGCAATGTGACCCATCACCTCGCACTCCTGCCAGCCACCATAATGGACTGCACCCTCAAACAATGAGCTCAAATAAACCCTTCCCTATTTTAAGCTGTTTTTTTCCTGTGTCTTGACAGGCCCTAGAATTCCATTCTTTACAACAGTGTGTAATTCACAGGTATATCTATGTGTGTGTGTGTGTGTGTGTGTGTATGTATAGCACATGTGTGCAGGTGCCTGCAGAGGCCAGAGAAGGACTTCAGATCCCCTGGAACTAGAGTTGCAGGTGGTTGTGAGCTATCCAATACAGATGCTGAGAACTAAACTGTAGTAGGTCCTATGGAAAAAAAAAAAAATCAGCAAGCACTCTAACCACTGAGCTACCTCCCCAGCACCTTATTATAACCATTATTGTTGATTATTCTAAGGAAACTAAATTTGTATTTGTCAAATGAACAAAATGTTTTTATATCACACATTATGGAAAAAATATAAGAACAGAGTAGCTAAAACTGGGGAAAAGTCAAATTAAATATTAATAGTTAGTTGAGAGGTTGCAGTGCAGTTATTAAATATTCCAGAGTTGCTATTAGGCTATACATTCAGCATTTCATGGAACTTTTGTGGAAAAAAATGACCAGAGACAAGTATTATTCATATAAAGATTGAAATTATGCAACAAATACGTGCATGAACAAAAGATGGAAGAAAATACAGACAAAATAAATGCAGACGATAAAATAGCAATGTGCTCAGAGTCATCTCTAAGATTCCTTTTTATCCTTCTGCTTGCTGCAATGCCATAACAAAAATCCTAATAGAGCATTAATTACCAAGTATGTCCTGAAAGTCAAGAGAGATTTTTAGGGAGATTTTGGTGAAGAGTCTGTGAACGGTCTTTCCCCGTAGTGACTGGTCCAGGCAGGAACCGACACCTCTGTCTTCAAGCAGCTCAGGAAGATAAAAACACTGACCTTAGAATGGGCCATAACTACAGTAGCTAGGCACCTGATATCATTTGCTTATGGAATCAGGGGAGCCAGATCTAGTCCTCCATGTTGGTTTGGAATGGAAACATATCTCTTTCACTGCTCATGACAATGCCTAGAAATGATCTGTTTAGTCATTTAGAGCCTGGAGATGCTCTCTGTCTGATGGGTTTCCATGGCAATTATAATCTCTCTCCTGTGGGTGAGGTAGCGACTCTGCTGAAGGCCTAGAGCATGTACACAGGGAACACAGTTCAAAATGTTTTATTGACAAGTATTTAAACAAAAGAGGTAGGAGTATGCTAACTGCTCTGGAGTAAACTAGAGATCTCAACACTGACTATAGCATCATGAAAGAAGGGGTATGTTGTAATACTCCATAGGCTGTCCTAACTGCCATTTCAGCCCAGGCACCTGCACTTGCTCAGCTCTGGCTTCTCACATCATACAGATACATATGCAATATCCTCCCCTCTGTCACCTTGCTAGGTGTTCAGGCCATCTGCCCACCAATCACAAGACTTGAACCTATGCATAGTCTTTAATATATTAGTGATAATATTTAACTGATAATTCGATGACAAATAATAATAATTTAATAATGATTATTATTTGTTTAGGTTTGAGTTTTTTGAAGCAGGGTCTCAGACTGGCCTCCAACTCCTGATATTCCTTCCCCAGCCTCCAGAGTGCCTGGATTATGGGTGTACTCCACCATACCCAGCTGTACCCTGGAATCTTGTGAGATGTCTTTACAGAGGACAACAGGGGGAGGGAGGGGTCACCACCCATGGTGTCACTCTTACCAAGCAAATGCTGAGTCATGGAACAAAATCATTTCCAAGTGTGATGACTGGCATAGCTCCAAAAGCCGGTGAGAGAATCTTATGTCAGAGATAGCTCATTGAGAACAGTGAGAAAAGTGTGATGAGTGCCTGTTTCCCTGGTTTACTCACTCACTCTCTCCCTGAAGTCAGCTTTCACTTAAAACATGTGTTTATGAGTTATATAGATAGAATTTCAGTTACACACACAAAAATAAATCAATTGAAAATCACTTCCCATAGGCCAACAAGATGGCTAAGGGGATAAGATGGTTGCCCCGCTCACCTGGTGACCTGGGTTAGATCCGCAGACTCTGTAAACGTAAGAGTAGAACTCGCTCCACAGCTTTGTCTTCTGACTTCCACGTGGGCACCCAGGCACACTTCATGCACAATCACAAAAAAAAAACCTTTTAATTGCTTTCCTTTTTCATAATTGATTCACAAAAAGGTTCATGTTAAAAAGGAATTATTGTAGAATATTATTTTAAGATGTGTTACATTTGTTTATGCTGTAGAATAATTGTTTAATGATGCAAAGATGTGTTGCATTCTTTTATGTTGCATTTGTTTACTTCTGTGGAGCTGTGTTACTGTGCCTGTCTAAAACACCTGATGGTCTAATAAAGAGCTGAATGCCCAGTATCGAGGCAAGAGAAAGGCTACGTAGGGCTGGCAGGTAGAGAGAATAAATAGAAGGAGAAATCTGGGAGGAAAGGAAGAGAGAGAAGAAGGAATGAGGGAGGAAGGAGAGAAGCACTTCAGGAGCCAGCCACCTAGACACCCAGCCACCCACCCACCCACCCAGCCAGACACGGAGTAACAAGGAAAGAAAAGGTATACAGAAATAGAAAGGGAAAATCCCAGAGGCATAAGATAGAGGGGGATAATTTAAAATTAAGAAAAGCAGCCGGGCGGTGGTGGCGCACGCCTTTAATCCCAGCACTCGGGAGGCAGAGCCAGGCGGATCTCTGTGAGTTCGAGGCCAGCCTGGTCTCCAAAGCGAGTTCCAGGAAAGGCGCAAAGCTACACAGAGAAACCCTGTCTCGAAAAACCAAAAAAAAAAAAAAAAAAAAAAAATTAAGAAAAGCTGGATAGATACAAGAAAGCTAAGGCCAGACATTTATAATTAAGAATAAGCCTGCATGTGTGACTTATTTGGGATCTGGGTGGTGGGTCCCCAAAAGAGCCCAAAGAGTAAAGAGCAAAAGCTACCAACAACAAAATGATCTTTTTATCAAATGCAATGGCCTTACATTTTAGTGTATAGTTTGAAGCTGCTCAGTATTTTCTTTCAATGGTGCCAACATTTTTCAAAACCAGAGGTTTGGAATTATTCGAAGCATCCTAGTAATTCTGAGAAATGTTACCACAATGGACATACTTATTTACCTATTTGACAAAGTTTACTGCCGGTGAACCAGTAGTCTCCGACTTAGTGCTCGAGCCAGAGTTAGTATCTATATATACAGATGCATTCCAAGGAGACAAGCATGAGGGCCTTGACAGTCATAGGGCCAGTAAGAGCTCCTGTTCTTGCTAGCCACCATGGAACACCTCAGGATTCTTGAGATATATATCCCACTGCATAGGCAGTGGACCACAGTTACCCAAAGAAAGAAATCTAGAAACCAAACTGCCTATGAGTAATGTAATAGCATCCAAAGTGAAGAAAACAAAAGTCAAAAATATTAAAAATTCAAAGATATAGCTGGGTATGGTAGTGGAGACTTGGTATCCCAATGCTCAGGAAGTGAATGAAGGAAGAGTATGTGATTAAGGCCAGCCCAAGCTGGTCTACATACTGAGAGCCAATCCCAATATATAAATAAATATTCAGTATCCAGTGCTAAAGGAAATGTCACAAAACCTTACATCTTTTTAAAAATTAGTAGGCAGGCCAAAAAGGAAGATGATGGAGCCTATAATAAGAAAGATAATATTAGAACTAGAGTGACACAAATATATAATTAGTAGACATAGCACATTGAAAGCCCCCTTGTGTATTTCTATATGTTGAGGATGCTGAAGAAATACATTGTATAGAAGAGGTATGTTCAAAGTCCATCTGAACATCTAGTGATGAGTTACTTTCCTCATCACTGTGTCAAAAAACAAAACAACTTAGAGAAGAAAAAGATGTATTTTGACTCGTGGTTTCAGAAGATTCGGGATTCTGTGTTGGGGAACACACAACAGAGGGTCTGCATACATGAGAGTGGGAGCTTGTGTCTGCCACTTTGTACATCTTGGCCGAAGAGGAATCAGAGAACCAAATCACAACCAAAAGTGAATATGGCTTTCAAAACCCTGCCTGCCCTAGTGGCCTGCATTTGTCATCTAGGCCCTGTGTCCCCAAGGTTCTGAAATCCTCCCAAAACAATGCCACCAGCTGGGACCAAGCATTCAGCCATGTAAGCCCATTTCACATTCAAACCATAACAAGAGATGAACAATGAAACTCTGAGATAAAAATAAACCAAGTAAGAATGAAAGCAAATTACATACCTCAAGAGAACAGACTGATCAAATTGAAGTCATTGAAATGGAAACTGACAAAGGAAAAAATCACAGAGGCTAGGGAAAGAAGAAAAAAGAAACAAAGCCTTGGTCAGCTGCAGAACAAATTCGGGCAGTTCAACACACAAGATGAGTACCCTTGAGGTCAGAAGTATTTCTAACTGCACAGTTTTTCAGAGTCTAGAATATTCACAAGTGCGAATATTCATGTACAGATACATGTTTGGGATGGTGTCTCAGTTTCTTTTCCTGTTGCTGTGATAAAATCAATACCCTATCTAAGACAACTTAAGGGAGGAGGCGTTTTTTCTGGCTCACAATTGGAGGGTGCAGTCCGTCAGAGTGGGATAGTCAGAGCAGCAGAAGCTGGAGACTGCTCATCTCATTGCATTCAGAGTGAAGAAGCAGAGAGTGAGGGGCTGGAGAGATAGCTCTGTGGTTAAGAGCACTGGCTGCTCTTCCAGAGGTCCTGAGTTCAATTCCCAGCACCCACATGGTGTCTCACAACTGTCTATAGTGGGATCTGATGCCCCCTTCTGGCATAAAGTCACACATGCAGATAAGGTACTCACATACATAAGATAAATAAATGTTTTTTTTTTTTTTTTTGGTTTTTTCGAGACAGGGTTTCTCTGTGTAGCTTTGCGCCTTTCCTGGATCTCGCGCTGTAGACCAGGCTGGCCTCGAACTCACAGAGATCCGCCTGCCTCTGCCTCCCGAGTGCTGGGATTAAAGGCGTGCGCCACCACCGCCCAGCAAATAAATGTTTTTTAAAAAGAGACAAAGAAGAAGTAGAGAGTGATAATGCTTGTGCTGGGTTGGCCCACCTTCTCCTTTTTATATAGTCCATTATCCTGCCCCCAGGGACTAGTGCCAACCAACGTTGGAAGGTTTTCGTTCCTCAATTAACCTAAACAAGACAATCCCCCACAGGCATGTGCTGAGGCCCATCTCATGGGTGACCATCAAGTTGGCAATTGAGATTAACCATTTCAAGCAGTGGAGGTGTACATTTTCTCTGTGCTCTTATATAGTGACTATGAACAAGGAAGCAGAAGGACCAAGGACAGCCAGTAAAGTAGTGAGGAATTTACTAGCTAAAGGATGGAATAGAGAAGGCTTCCAGCAAACATGGAAGGTTCCTGAAGGGATTGCCAGCCCGGGGGATCAAGCTTTAGAAATTATAAATGCTCTGAAGTAGAGAAATGTACCAGACTGTGTATGTTAATTATGTCAAACCTTAGAGGTCATTCATAGATAATACTTGAGCCAATGTCCTGGCAGGCCATTTAGAAACCAGGGTGATTAATGCCTATTCTATACAGGAATGGAAAAGTTTTGTGTAAGAAAGTATATACAGACTTTAAGTGGGCCCACATAGTAGTATTTCCACTGAGGTAATCCTTCTGGGTGACTATGTGGTGGCATTCCACCAGAAAACCCTTTCTGTCCATTTCTGTGTGTTTATTGTTAGAATCTGCCTGTCTCCTGTCTCAGGCTCCTGGAATCATATCTCTAACTTTCCCACCACTCAAAAAGACCAATATTTGGAAAATTGGAGGCAATCAGGCTTATTTGTGGGTTAGTGACCTGGACAAAGCAGAAGAGGAGATTATTTCCTAGGAGTCAGGGTTTGCTTTGGTGGGTTCTTACTCTTGAGGATAAAAAAAATAAAAAATGGACTCAGAAGAAGCTCAGGGACCATTTTAGCATCTGAAAGAAAAACCACAGATCAGGCAAGCACTAAGCCTTGGCAGCTGACTGGAGAAGAGAGATGGAGAAAAGGGAAAAAGAAAGGCATGCTTTTTAGAGTTAGGGTCAGCAATAGAGGTCTTTAGGCATCAGTACAAAGCTTTGGAGGAAATAGTGGGAAAGTCTAACATGTCAGGGAAAGCTTAAGACTCTCGCTGGAATTCAAAACTAAGGGAAGGAAAAGCTATGCTCCTTGAGTTAGAACTCAATAAAGCAGGCAGCATTAGCAGGGAAGATCTGTCACCAGCTATACAGAGGGAGGAGCTCCTGGGTATATACATTAGTTCATTAAGGGGATAATAATTCCTCTAATCTCCTTAGCTTGAATCAGCTAAGAATCAGCTTTGCTACAGGATAGTCTCCTGGCCAGGAGATTCACAAGGCCAGTTAGATGACCAGGTAGATTAAATCTTTTTTTTTTTATTATTCTTTGGGAATTTCACATCATACAGCCTAATCACATTCATTTCCCAGTCTTTCCATGTCTTCCCCCACACCCTTAAGACCTCCCCCTCCCAAAAAAAAATTAAAAATTTAAATTTAAAACAACAAATTCCAATTTGTGTTATCTATATACTCAGTAAAGCATGGTCAAACTCCCAGTGGCCATCTCCTTAAATTGAACTGAGTAGTTTCCCTCCTGCACCCCAGTCAGAAGCCATCAAATTGTGGAGAGCTAACTTCAGTATCCTTAGTACACTTTTTAAGAGTTCTCTTCAATGGCTTCCTATTTAGGCTGTTACTTTTGAGGGAGAGGTTGGAGTGGGAGTAGGAATTGTCACAGAAGCCTTCCATGTCCCTTTTTCTCAACTGTACATCTGCAATCACAGCTTCCTTGCTCTTTACAGTCAGCAGGAGCATGGATCATGGGCTCTACATGGTTTTTGGCAACAGCACAGACCACATGGGCCCCAGCTGCATAGCACCACTGACCCAGACAAGGCCCTTGGAGGCATCCCAGACCATGGATGCCAACCTGGCCCCAGGTAGCAGCACAGGCCACTTATATCAATATAGTCCCTGCTGGCAGCATGGCCTGTGGACATCAACATGGATTCAGGTGGCAGCCCACATCATGGACATCCACATGGCCTTTGGTGGTAACATGGGCCATGGACATCAACACTGACCCCAGCTGCAGTAGGACTACAGCCCCAGACATAGCCCTTGGTGGCAGCATGGACCTGGACATCACCATGGCCTCAGGTGACAGCACAGGCTACTCAGATCAGCATGACCCCCAGCAGCAGCAGCACAGCCCACAAACATCCTCATGGCCATTGGTAGCAACACAGGGCACAGACATCAACAGAGACACTGACTGCAGCAGGACCTCAGACCCAGACAGTCTAGACATCACCATGACCTCAGGTGGCAGTGCAGGCCACTCAATATGGCACCCCTGGTGGTGCAGGGCCCTCAGACATCAACATGGCTTCAGGTTGCAGCCCAGACCATGAACATCTACACGGTCCTCAGTGGTAACACAGTCCACTGATACCAACACTGATCCCGGCTGCAGTAGAAGCATGGACCCATTCATGGCCCTCAGGAGCAGCATGGGCCTGAACACCACCATAGCCTCAAGTGGCCATGGAGGCCACCCACGTCATCATGGTCCTCATTTGCAGCACTGCCCAGGGACATCAACATAGCCTCAGGCTGCAGCCCAAACCAAGGACCTCCACATGGCCTTAAGTAATAAGATGGGCCACAGACAGCAAAACAGACCCAGCTACAGCAGGACCTAGGCCGCATACATGGCCCTCAGCAGCAGCATGGATCTGGATATCACCATGGGCTCAGATGGCTGCATAGGCCGCTTATATCAGCCTGGTCCTCACCACTATTGCCTCTCCAGTTCTCTCTCTCTCCACAGAATACACACTGCTCCCCTTCTCTCTCTTTTCTCACCACCACATACTTGCTCACTCACACTGCCAGGTGATGGGTGGGCCCTGAGTGTCTTCTGCCTGCCCACACCACAAGTTGGGAGGCAGATACTCCAGAATGACTCTTAAGAGAAAGGACAATTGTATATAATGTCTGGGCAGCTTAGAATGCCCTGTCATATACCAAAGCCAGATATAGAACTCAGATTTTTTTTTTTTTTTTTTTTTGGTTTTTCGAGACAGGGTTTCTCTGTGTAGCTTTGCGCCTTTCCTGGAACTCACTTGGTAGTCCAGGCTGGCCTCGAACTCACAGAGATCCGCCTGGCTCTGCCTCCCGAGTGCTGGGATTAAAGGCGTGCGCCACCACCGCCCGGCAGAACTCAGATTTTTCTTCTGACCAGGAAGAAGCAGTTTTTCCTTAATGGGCCTCCAAAACATCTAATATCATCCTCTTTTCATATAGTATTTTAAATCTTAAGAAGGGGATTCTTGGTACCATTTCTAGTGTTACCAAGGAAACAGGCAGTAAGGTCTGAAGCTAATGTGGAAGAGGTCCACCATCAATAGCCTCCATACCTGCTAATGCCTGTCTATCTCCCTGTTACTACCACAAAGATCCATCTTGTATGATTCAGGGGCATGGTAATCTGTTATTAGGCAGAGAAAAAAGCAGCAGGGCAGGAAGGATATGTGTCATGTAGCATATTTTTCATCCATGGATGTGTCTCCTATCTCTTTGTCTGGACAGAACATGCAATGAACTTTGATCTCATAAAGCTAGTCAACAAAGACCAAAAAAAGATATTACAAAGACCAATGTATGTTCTGGGTTCTGTAGAACTAAAGATTGAGATCGGGTCCTTCAGTACCCTAGCATGGATGAGAAGGGAACTTATGAGGTTCTGCCTCAGTTGAGGAGCTATTGGCAACTTATGGCTGAAGAGAGAAGTGAAGCCATTTTTCTTCAGTGGTGTGGCCATGGGTAGGTTGCCCATGCTCTAGCTGATGATCCTACCATTGTTTGGTATATGGATTCAGTGGTTTATGTGATCCAGATACATTGTGTGCATATATGAAATTGTAATGATAAATAAAAACTGTATGAATAAATAAAAACTATTCCAAAGGAAAGACAGACAGACAGAGTTAACAGCCAACATATTAACCATCTAAGTGGGACTTTTCTTCAGAGAAAGGATTAGAAAAGAATGAATGGGAAAGGGGGTGGGAACTGAAGAACATTTTCTAAGGACCACCCACTTAAAATAGAACTCAAATCTCACATGAAATTCACTTATGTTTCATACACATCTTGGCCCAAAGGTGATTTGATAAAATACCCTAATGTCTGCTTTCTTACTCCAACTGATCACATGTGGTTGCATGTAGAAAACTCCACTTGCATATCAAGGGGCATTCGAAAAAGTTTTGCATTTGGAGCATTTAGGATTGGGGATTTTCAGATGAGGAAAATGAAAATTATCTATGCATTTGTCTTAGTTAGGGTTTCTATTGTTGTGAGGAGACACCATGACCATGGCAACTCTTATAAAGGAAAATATTTAATTGAGGGGGCTTGCTTACAGTTTCAGAGGTTCAGTCTATTATCATCATGGTGGGGAACATGGCAGTGTGCAGGCAGATGTGGTGCTGGAGGAATAGCTGAGAATTCTACATCTTGCAAGCAACAGGAAGTTGAGTGAGGCACTGGGTGGTATCCTGGGCATAGGAAACCTCAAAGCCCGCCCCTACAGTGACACACTTCCTCCAACAAAGCCATACCCACTCCAACACCTCCTAAAATGCCACTCCCTATGAGATTATGAAAACCAATTACATTCACACTACCACACCATTGAAGTCCTCAAAATAAGGAAAAGAAAGAGGAGGTCAAAAAGTTCTAATGAACAGTATAATTTTTTTTAATTTGGGTCTTTAAAATCTTAAACTAAATCAAAAGAAAAAATACACATTCATGCTTTGGGGCTTAGGCCACACCACTCCTAAAATACCATTTAAGACATCAAAATGTGTCACTCCAATATGTACCATCTTTGTACATTAATTACTTTGAGCCAGACAAAATTGAGAACCAGCCACACAGGAAACGCTCTCTACTTCTGCCAGCTCCCAAAATATAGTTAAAATACTCCTTTGTAGAGGAGATTTAGATACACAAAGAAAGGTTTCATTACGGAAGTTATCTGTACCAGAAGGTGAACTTCCCAGACAGTTTCTAATGTCAGAATGACACTTACTCGAATAACAAGGCAACCTTTACTCATCAGGTAAATTCAGTCTGCATTCATCTCCACCATCCCACAGAAGCCTTCAAGCCACATTCCCCTCTGTAGATTGGGTTGTTAAATGAGTTTCTATCATCTGGCCATTTTTTAAGTCTCATAAACCCAGGGGGACTCCCATCTACATGTACAATTAAAATGATTTTTCCTACTGTTGATCTGCTTCGTGACAATTTAATTTAGAAGCCAGCCAAAGAATCCAAAGGGTATAAAGAAGCCATTTTCTCTTCCTTACAATACTTAGGAGCAAATATAGTGACAGCAGATTTCTCATAGACAAAAAGTGTAAAATCAATGACAACGAAGCGCCATTGTTAAAGTAATTAAATGAACAGCCAAACTAGAACTCTATACGCGATGAAAATATATTTCAAGAGTGATGTCAAAACAGAGACTTTCAGACACAGAAAAGCTGAGGAAATTCATTACCAGCAGAGCTGAATGGTAAGAAATGTTAAAGAAAGACCTTCATACACAAGGAAAATCATACCAAGATCATCTAGATACGTGAAGACAAAAGAGGTCAAAGGCTAGGTGGGTCCAGGGGATGCTGTCACAGCAAGGCCACCCCAAAGTGACTGGGACCAGCATGACCAGGATAATCACTGTCCTTTTAGTGAGTCTCTCTTGATACGCCAGCTCTCACCCTTGGGAGTGTACTACTGTCCTGGGCTTCACAAATCCTCCCTTTAGTTACTAAACCTCAATCCCTAGCTTGCTCTCCAATCGTTTTCTGTGGTAAGTCAAGACCCTGGCTTCGCCAGAGCACCACTATCTGGAAAGTTCTCAGCTGGCAATGCCAAATCTCCCACAGCCACTGGCAAAGCCAGATAGAAATTATGAGCCAAACAATGGAATAAAAAATATAGCAGAAATTGGATACTTGAAATCATATCGATGTGGATTCTGTGAGTGCAACAAGGCCTTTCTCAGATCTTGGTGCCAGACAGTCACGGTCACCAAAGCCACCACAAGTCAGTGGCCTTGGGGTTTGCAATATCATACTCCAGAAAGAAAAAAAAATGTGGACAAGAAGTGAGCAGGGTGAACGTAGATTCATTAATGAACTATGAGAAAGAATTCCTGAGAGGGGAGGGCCTCCAGAGAGGGAGAAGTATCAGCGAGTTGCTCCATCCAAGGAGCTTTTAAGGATGTTATAGAGGAAAGTGGAAGGAGGTCGAGAAATCTTTAGTGGGATTGATTGCTTCTGAGTGCATCAAGGGCTAGCTGGCAAAGAGTCCACATGCCCTGTGCATGCTCCCTCAGGCCAGAGAGTTACTCATCAATTCAAGAGAAGAATCACATGTGCTATTGACTAGCACATGATCCACCATGGGCCCCTACCGTTCCCAGCTATGGGGAGCTTAACACCCTGTCACTATTATACTTCCTTTGAAAAATGACTGATGACCTAAGTGAAGCTTAATAACAATGTACTAAGTGACCTATACATAAAAAGGGAAAAACCGAGAAAGGTTGCGGAACACAAAGGAAGTGGATTATTGAAGAATCTTTTACTGTACATGAAGTGGCACAATGTACTTGCAGTTAAGTTTTTATTGTATTAAATTCTAAAGGCCGCCGGGCGGTGGTGGCGCACGCCTTTAATCCCAGCACTCGGGAGGCAGAGCCAGGTGGATCTCTGTGAGTTCGAGGCCAGCCTGGTCTCCAAAGCGAGTTCCAGGAAAGGCGCAAAGCTACACAGAGAAACCCTGTCTCGAAAAAAAACCAAAAAAAAAAAAATAAAAAAAAATAAATTCTAAAGGCCAATGCAACAGAATCACAAGAGCACATACATCCCCACTTCCACATGTGATACCTAGTAACAAGCAAGATATTAAAGGAAATCAGTAATGGAACAAAAAAAAGATATTCAATCAAAAAGACCAAAACAGGGCAAGGGGAAATAGAGAAACAAGCACAAAACAGTAACAAAAGTGGATTTAAAACTAAACAACTCAACAACCACATTAAAAGTAAATGATCTAAGCACTGCAGTTAAAATGCAGAGATTACATGCTTGAATAAAAACAAGCAAGACCCAATTGTATGCTGTCTATAAGGAATGCTGTTTACATATAAAGGTATTACTAACTTAAAAGGGAAGAAGAGGGTCATTATACAATCATAAGAAAGTGTATCAAGAAAAGAGCAAAAACTTATGCATGAAGTCTGACAAAATTCCCAGGAAAAATAGGCAACCACACAGACTTGGTTAAAGGCTTTATCAGCCTTTATTTTCCTCTCTAGGGAACACAGAACATGGACCAAGACAGGCCATTTTCTGCTTAATAAAAGAACCTCAACAAATTCAAAAGATTCCAAATGGTATAAAGTATATTATCTCATCATAAAGTAAAATTCACCTAGAAGTAGTAACAGAGCATTTTAACACTTTTGAGAACACACTACTAGATAGACCATTACTCAAAAAGAGCAATAGTAAGAAGATGTAGAAAGCATTTGAAGCCAAATGGAAACAAGGTACAACACGTTAAACTCTGGGAGATGTAACTAAAGCAGTACTTTGAGAGGTAGCCATAGTTCATCATGCCTGTGGTAAGAAAGAAAAATATTCTCAAATCAATGATTTCCAACTCTGCTTTAAAATTAGGAGGAAAACCAGGTCCAAAGTGAACAAAACTAAAAGGGAATAATAAATACAAGGAAATGTTGATGAAATTAAAACAGAAAATAATGGAAACTCCAAGAAAACAGAGCTTATTATTTTTAGAGATTAATAAACCTGCAGCTATTAAAAATTGATCTGAAAGTGGGAGAAGACACAAATTGCCAATACCAAATTTAGAGTAGTAATATTAAATAAAGATCAGGTACTATTTTAGGTCAATGTATTTTTAGTATTTTTTTTTTTATTGTTCGAAAACTCCATACATTTATACATGTATCTTCATCATAGCTATCCATGGCTACCCGCCTCCAACCACTTAGTGCTCACCATTTCATCTATCTCCTTATTTCATGTTCTCTTTTATGTTTTTGTTTTTGCTATTAATAAATATATGAGTCCAGTTAGTGCTGCTCACATGAACATAGGTGTGTGGCCATTCACTGGCATACGAGCAGCTAAAGGACGGTGACTGAAGGGACTCTGGCTGGCTCAACTATGGTGAGCATGGCTCTAGCTGGCCTTGCCCTTCTCCTCCATCCCCTCTGCCTTGCTAAAATCAATAGATTACACTCCTAAAGGTAGCCACCAAGGTCTATTCCCTTATTTGGCCACTTCCTCCCCCTGAGGCCGGCTACCAAGGTCTAGTTATCAAAGTATTGAAGTCCAGCAATCAAAAGCCCACTTTGGTTCATCTAATTAACATGCCCAATCAAAATATACCACTGCATCCTAGCCCATTCTAAAACAGACCTTCCCTTTTTCTCTTCTTAAAATTACACCTGCAAAGTCATTTGCTGCTGAGTCAGAAAGCAGCCACTTTAGCTTTTCTGCCTGCTTAATAAAGAATTTCTCTGTGAAAACAGGTGTTTGGGTGTGCTTTGTGCCTAACTCAGGGTCCAGGAGGGAGCTCATGCTGTGCTGGGGTCTTCTTCAGTGACTCTTCCTGCAGCAGCCATCAATTTCCAGCAGATCTTCCAATAGGGATGGCGCCTCAGGGGACCTGCCCCCATATCTGTTAAAATCTTTACTGTCTTGACCTTGTGCAGGTCTTCAGGTAACTGCAGCTGCTGTGAGCTGATACATGCAACTGCGATGTTACAGCTAGAAGTCAGTGTTGGTATTAATGGATTTTTCAGAACCTCTCAACGTAGTAAACGTAGGAAAAGTCTTGTCATACAACATGGGTAGATGATATAAGAAGCAGCAGATAGGAGAAGCTGTGAAAGGCTGACTTATGGTAATATTTTATTTTGTACTAAAATGTTATTTGTATGTTAATAAATAAAGTTGCCCGGCTAGCTCAGTTGGTAGAGCATGATACTCTTAATCTCAGGGTCTTGGGTTTGAGCCCCACGTTGGGTGCCAAATGTAGATGTAACCAACCATCTATTAAATAAGAAACATAGAACCAGTGCAAAGAAGAAAGCCAAGAGGTCAGAGCTAAGAGCTAAAACCTTAACCTTCCTCCTGCAGTGGTCCTACCTCTCTGAAAGAGAGCTACTTCCTGTGTTAAAGTCTTTATATAGACTTTCTGTTCTGCCTTCTCATTGGTTGTAAACCCAACCACATGACCACCTCGTCACTGCCTGTCTGTATAGACCTCCAGGTCTTCTATGGTTGGTATTGAAATTAAAGGTGTGTGTATTCAATGCTGGCTGTATCCCTGAACACACAGAGACTTACCTAGCTCTGCCTACCAAGTGCTGGGATTACAAGCATACGCCACCACTGCCCGGCTTTCCTATGGCTTGCTAATAGCTCTGACCCCCGGGCAACTTTATTTATTAACATACAAATAACATTTTAGTACAAAATAAAATATCACCTTTCACAGCTTCTCCTATCTGCTGCCTCTTACATCATCTACCCATGTTGAATGAAAAGACTTTTCCTGGGGAGATGCAACACACACACACACACACACACACACACACACACACACACACACACACAAAAAAAAAAACCTACACACCTCAAACAGGGAGCCCACAACACATCAAACTACAGACACCACTGAAGTCCAACTTGGTGAACCAATGAGTTTTATTGGGATTACTCACAGCAATGTGGGTGATGGGTTACTTTGAAGAACAGAAATGGCTCAAAGACTGCCTCATCTCCAAAGCCTACCCAATCATGAGTGACAGCTCACAAAAGCTGAGACACAGGAGCACACCGCATAGTCTAGAAGCAATCAACAGGTTGGACAGTGTCATTTCCACATGGCTCAGTTTAGCTAAACCTCTTCCAGGAAGCTCTGCTGGTTTCTGCTTCTTCCAGGCAGCTGGTTTGCTCACAGGATCTTCCTTTGCAACTCGGCTTATCTAAAAGTGACTCTTGGCAGTCTTTATCAAAGCTTATTCTTAGAGCCCAGTGAATCTGGTCTGTTTCAGGGACTTCCTAAAGCTATTTTGAGTTGTTTACTTTCTATCTTATGAGCTTCCCTGAGAGATAGAATGTTTAAATCTGGGAGGAAATCGCTCCATAATACAACACCCTCTTTCAAAAGTTCCCTGAGCCTTGGGTGGTAGGAGGCTGCTATAGATGACTCATTCACAGCTGAGCACTTGGAATTATTTATGCTTGGCATATTGACACTTTGAAAAGAAGCTTCTCTGCAAAGTTGAGAACAGTACACATTCATGGGAATGAAGACAAATATTTAGAAGGCACCTTGTAGGTCAATAACTTTGACAACTGAGACCAAATAGAAAAATTTCATGAAAGTCTCAGACTACTATAACTCACTCAAGTAGGATAAGTTCTTTAAACTATTAGAGAAATTGATCCTTAATTTAAATCCTTTTCTTTTCTTTCTTTATTGTTTTTCTCTTTTGTTCTGTTTTGGTTCTGGTTTTGGTTTTTGAGACAGGGTTTCTTTGTGTAACAGCCCTGGCTATCCTGGAACTGGGTTTGTAGACCAGGCTGGACTTAAACTCACATAGATCTGCTGCCTTTGTCTCATGAGTGCCAGGATTAAAGGCGTGTGCCACCACTGCCTGGTAATTTAAATCCTTTAAAAAAAAAAGAAACATAGAAAAATAAATTAGGAATTGGGGATACAGTGAATCACTTAGCTGTTAGAGTGCTTGCCCAGCATGCATGAGGCCCTGAGGTCACTACCCAGCACCAAATAAACTTTACAGGCATAATGGCATATATCTGTAATCCCAGCACTTGCAAGGTGGAAAAAAGGAGGATCAGAAGTTGAAAAACCATTCTCAGGCACAAAGTGAGTTCAAAGCCAGCCTAGGCCATGTGAAACCCTGTCTCACAAAACAAAAAACAATAAAAATCACTCTCTCTCTCTTAGTTAGGGTTTCTATTGCTGTGACAAGACACCATGACCACAACTCATAAAGGAAAACATTTCATTAGGGCTGACTTACAATTCAGAGGTTTAGTCCATTATCGTCATGACAGGAAGCATGGCAGCATGCAGGCAGAAATGGTGCTGGAGGAGGAGATAAGAGTTCGACATCTGGAATAAGTTAGCAGTGGGAAGAGAACTGGCTTGAACTTCTGAGACCTCAAAGCCCACCTCCACAGTGGTATGCTTCCTCCAACAAGGCCACACCTACTCCAACAAGACCACACCTCCTAACACTGCCACTACCTATGCGCCAAGCATTCCAACACATGAGTCTGTGGGAGCATTCCTATTCAAATCACCACACTCTCTAAAGGCTTTATAGAAACATATAACATGTAACATATAAGAAATAACATATAAGGAACACCAGTTATATATAGGGCAGTTCTTCTAAAAGAACAGTTCTCTCTAGTTGATTCTATGAGAGCAGCTGTCTTCAGATACTAAACCCAGACAGACAGAGACTTACAATGGAAGAAAGTAAAAACAAAACAAACAAAAAAAACTAATATCCAATAAACACATACAATTTAAAAAGAATAATAACATTAGTAAGTAGGGTTTACCATAGAATGATAAAGTTGGTTTAATATTCAATATCAGTCTATATATGTAATTATGGTTGAGGACTTATCTAACCAGTATGAGGCCCTGGGCTCAGTTCTCAGCTCTGAAAAGTACTGGATGAATAAGCGAATAAATAAGTAAAGCTGGGCATGGTGAGGCACACTTTTAATCCCAGCACTTGAGAGACAGAAATAGGAGGACCTCTATTGAGTTTAGGCCAGTCTGATTTACATAAAATGTTTCCAGCCAGCCAGAGCTGTATAGTGTTATCCTATCTTTTTTAAAATGATAGTAATAAGGCCAGGCTTCTTACATAAATAGACTGATATTGAATATTAAACCAACTTTATCATTCTATGGTAAACACTACTTACTAATGTTATTATTCTTTTTAAATATCTTTTTAAATTGTGTGTGTTTATTGGATATTAGTTTTGTTTTGTTTTGTTTTGCTTTCTTCCATTGTAAGTCTCTGTCTGGGTTTGGTATCTGAAGACAGCTGCTCTCATAAATAGTGCATGCCTTTAATCCCAAGCACTCTTGAGGCAGAGCCAGGCGGATCTCTGTGAGTTTGAGGCCAGCCTGGTCGACAGAGCGAGGTCCAGGACAGTCACCAAAACTACACAGAGAAACCCTGTCTCAAAAAAAAAAAAAAAAAGATAGTAGTAATAATAATATCAACTAGTTGAAAGGGAATAACAGATATTCCTCTTAATAGAGACACAAAAAGCTATTGATAGAGTCTAATAGCCATTTCTGGCTTTTAAAGAATGGAGCCTGGGGCCGGGCGGTGGTGGCGCACACCTTTAATCCCAGCACTCGGGAGGCAGAGTCAGGCGGATCTCCGTGAGTTCGAGGCCAGCCTGGGCTACCAAGTGAGTTCCAGGACAGGCACAAAGCTACACAGAGAAACCCTGTCTCGAAAAACCAAAAAAAAAAAAAAAAAAAAAAAAAGAATGGAACCTGGAATTGAGTGGGCTTTGGTGAAGGAGACCCTGTGTTCAGTTCCCAGCACTACATTAGCTGATGTGTTGGATACACATCTGTGATCCTAGCATCTAAAAGTGGAAGTCCAGGGCTCAGAAGCTCAGGATCAACCTGCTCTGTTGAAAGTTCCTACCTGACTCGAGCTACATGAGACCTAACATCAAAACAACAACAAAGTTAGATCTTTATTCTTTCTTCGAGGGTTGACAAGATGGCTCAGCAGGTAAAGACACTTGCCACCAAGGCTGGAAACTTGAGTTTGATCCCAGGAAAGCACATGGTGGATGAAGAGAACAGGTTAAGTTGTCCTCTGACCTCCATACATGTGCCATAGCGTGCGTGCATGCAATGCACCTATACACCTACACACACACACACACACACACACACACACACACACACACACTAAATTAATTATTTAATTAATATAAAAATAAAAACTGCTCCGGCAAGGGGCTAGAGGAGGAAATTCCTCAGCCAGAATTCCTCAGAAAGAATAGCTATGGAACCTCTTGCGTTCACATCCTAGTGAAGAATGGAGATTGCCGCCGTCAAAGCACCTCCATTCAGCACTGTTTTGAGTCTCAAGTGAAAGATACAACAATCTGTAAGTATTTTAAATATATAAATAGCATCCAGAATGGGAAAAAGAGTTCTATGAAGAGAGGCCAAGAGGATTTACAAGAAGCTACGAGAACTAACAAACAGTTGGATGAGGTTTCAGGGTACAAACTGGGTCCGCGTTAAAAGCAAATGCATCCCCACATATGAGCAGCCAACGATCAGAAACTGACATCTTAAAAGCACCTTTTACAATGGCAGAAAGAGAAATGGGTAATACTTCAGAGTAATTTTGAAAAGAAATTTGCAAGATGTGTACACAAACATCTACAAAATGGTACTGTTTTCCCATTTTTGCTGGAGTTCGTTAATGAACGCATCCTCTTTCCCATACTTCGCCAGTGTGACAATGGATGCATCCTCTTTCCCATACTTTGCCAGTGTGACAATGAACGCATCGTCTTTCCCATACTTCGCCAGTGTGCCTGCCAAAGTTGCCACTCGGGCCTGACCCCCACTCTGGGTGAACAGATTTAACCACAACCATGCCACACAGAATTTTAATAGCGTAAGGTAGTCACACACTGGGACACGAGGGAGCAGTGCTTGTGTGACAGCTTTTGAGAAAGTTTCCTCTCTGGATTTGCAGGTTACCCTTTTTGAAGAAAAAATTTATTTGCCAATTATCAAGTAAATTAGGACGTTATTTCCTATCAGCTATGGTTTTAATGTGACCTCCAAAGTCCACAGTCAGAACTCTGCAATGGTTCTGAGAGTTGATGGAACTCTATGAGGAATGAGGTCAAGAGCGTCCAGTGACTCTCTCAGAACTAGGTTCATTGAAAGAACTAGAAAGCAAGGCTCCTTACACTTCTCTTCTGTGCCTTGAGTTGAAGCGGGGTACCAGACTCTGAAGCCAAGCAGATGCTGAGCATCTCCTCTCCCAGAACTACAAGTCCAGATAAAACTCCTCATGAATTTCCAATCTCAGGAATTCCGTTACTGCATCAGTTGAACTAGGGCATGGCCCCAAGACATGCAAAGAAATGTTTGGATTTTAAAGTGTGGGGTTAAAGGACATATATGTAGCTCTACAGCCATTTTCAAATTCTGTTTGGTTATATAAATAAATGATCTAATGGGGAGGGATTTACACAGGTTTGGAATCACACACTCATAGGGCTTTCTTTCCTTCTAACTGGGTCAAATGTCAAAGCTTCCATCTAGACTAGACTGGATGGAGTGTTCCTTAACTATAGTATGACTGTTCACAATGGATTCCATATAAGGTCTCTCTCAGATAGACTCATCAGCCACACTTCCTTTAACATGCATAAGACAGAAAATATCTTAGGCTGTATCTGTGGTAAATAATGGCCAGAAGTTTTTCCCTCTCAAAAATTCATTATTCTAAGATTTTCTGGGGCAGATTGAAAGGCAACATGTGGCAGCCTTCACCTGTTCCTGGCTATAGGTCCTTTGTGATTGGCCATAATGACATTATATCCTTCATTTCTGCTACAATATATTCAATTATGTAGTTAACATTTTTTGCTAACCTTTTCAAACACAGGAAAGCAAATTCCACCTATCCAATAGCTGTGTTTTTCTGCTGCACATGTTGTTCACATTATCTTTAAATTTAAGTGGACGTTAGCTTTCTTTAGTTACATAGCTGGGTAACCAGTTATTTACCTGATTTGTAGATGCGTTTACACTCCTATGCCTCTGGGGATAGATTCGCACATATTGTTGTCATTATACATGTGCTTAACAATTTATCTCTCCCAACAGTCTCATGGAGTAAGCTGGTATAACATTACCCTTTTTATAGGAACCTGGAGACATTACCACTACATTGCTGGGTGTTTTGTGCCAGCCAATCAGAAGCATTGTCTTAGTCTAAGTGATTTTAATCTATTGCATACACCAGACCTGCCCCATCTCCCAGGAGAGCCACAATTAGGGGATATGTTCCAGCAAAGATATCACTATTAAAACATTTGTAATACGTTATTAATCAGTAGTGGTACTAAATAATTATAGTATGACTGAACACATGAGACCTTCAAGTGTATTTCCTCTCGTAATTAAGATGTGTGCTCAGACAGATAGGAGAAATTCAGAAAACATGGATTCTGTGCATGGCTCACAATTTTAGCAAAGGTCTGTTGCTTTGAATAAGCAAAGCATTGGAAAGGAGCATCATAGCTTAAAGTGTCCAGTGTGCCTCTGTGGTTCATTAAGAGCTGTTTGAACATTGGGTATTAAGCAAAATGACTTTACAGATCAGTTGTCCTAAAATGACCAACAAAGAATTGGTTTGGCTTCTCTGCAGACTGACTTCTACTCAGCTGAGTTTTGCCTGACCATATCGGTAATGTTTCTTCTTATTTACATGAGCTTAGCCTAAGAAATAGGGACATTTCTAAAACTATCGGTATGATGCA
The DNA here is from genome assembly GCF_007827085.1 of Peromyscus californicus insignis. NCBI lineage: Eukaryota > Metazoa > Chordata > Mammalia > Rodentia > Cricetidae > Peromyscus > Peromyscus californicus. Next base: position 29,675,700 of record NW_026294595.1, read on the forward strand.
ATCCACTTCAGGGTATAAACACTATAAAAGCCAACCAAGTCTATGGAAAACTGTTTGAAAAGATTTCAAACAGAGTCCATTCTCTCTGTCTTATTAAAACTGTCTCCATTCATTTTTTTTTAAGGAAAACAAAAGAATTCTCTTTATACAACCAGTTCACCATAAGCCATGTCCTAACGCTTCTGCAAGGAATGGGCAGAAGCCTGACATGGGACACTGAGTGGTTTGGGTCCTATGTCACCCCCAGGCAATCATGCCACACAGTTACATCAGAAATCAACATGAGTTCTCCATTATCCCAATTTACCAGAATAAACATTGTATTTTTCCACAAAAGTATCTTGAGATCTTAAATATTTATTGCAACAGGCATAACTGCAGCCAAGATTAAAGTTTAAGATGTTGTCTAGCACATCTTGTAGAGAGAAGTACCGATACGTTTCTGTTTAATATGAAGTAAGTTTTAATTAACTATTTGGGCATTATCACTCTTGACCTAGATATCAAATCTGAATTTCCTTGGTTAGACTCCTCAATTCTTCCTTTTCAGTATTACCTACTGATTATAATATGATCCTAACTTTCTAGAAAATCAGAGTGTATATCAAGGCATACATACAACATACTGGGAGGCATTTCTGTTGGGTCTACCATACCATCCAGGCACTTTAGAACCCAACCATGGAACACAATTTCTTCTGATTTCCACCTACTGTCATGACTGCATCAATAATAATACCTACCTGTGCCCTTAGAAGTGATCCAGCTTGAGTGACAAGTTACATGGCCATGTACATATCTCTAGCAGAGTTCTTCAACAATCTGACTTATGGCCAGAGGTTGTCTAAAGAGATGTGTTATTTAACCCTATCATGTTCACTAGACCTAGTGTGGGACTCTTCTGAAGTTTCTCAAATAGTGCAGGCTACATGCCAAGTTAAGAACACCTCATTCTGCCTCAGTATCCTCCTGCAGCCTTCTCTAATAAAGAACTGCCCATTGAGAAATCTAAGAGACAATAGCATGTTGATATAGTTTTCTTCAATTAAATAATTTTTAAGCCAGAAGTTGTGGCTCATACCTATATGTTGGAAGAGTGAGTCAGGAGAACCAGGAGTTCAAGGCCAGCCTGGGCTGCAGGTCAAGTTCCAGGCTAGCCGGAGTTACATGGTGAAACTCAGCTATACTTAGCTTCAGTTGTCAACTTGACACAGGAAACATGATTTGTGGAAGTGCCTCCACTGGATTGGCAGCACCAATCTGCAGATATTATTATAAACATTTAAAAGGCATTTGGCAGCATAATCAGTTAGCCAAAGAGTAGTAGGTTCTTCCTATGGTCTGCGACCTCCCAAGCCATAGGCTTTGAACAGGTTTACAGTTCAAGGCATGAATTTCCTCCCACGGAACAAACAGTAAAGCAATCAGAAAGCACCTACTTACCTCCATAACCACAGTGTACCAGTGGGCTCATCGTGCCTGGCAGGGCCCTATTGTGAGATTTCTTGTCTCTTGGCTTACAGAGGCTTCAAGTGGACCTTAGGAGGCAAAACTCCTTCCCCTTGGCTCCATAATTTCCCCTGTCTTTCTGTACCCCTCATGAGGTCTTCCTGGTCAGAGTCATGGATAAAATGGGAGCTTCTTCAATAGGATGTTGGCTCGTTTGTGCAGCTGACCACAGTTTCTGTGAGTTTACGAGTGCAACGGCCTTGGTGTTCATGTCTTCTTCCTCTTTCCTCTTTAGCCTTCCCTGAGCCTTGGGGTGTGGAGGAGTTGGATGAATGTTTACCCTTTGGGGTGAACACTCAAGAGTCACTTTCTCTAAACACTTGGACTAGTTGACCACTCCTCTTCTGAGATTCTGTAGCTTCATCTTTTCCAGAATGTGAACTGGTAAAAATGATAATACACAGTGGTTTTAGAGCAGCGTCCTTCACTTGGCAATCTGTATTGAAAGCTCTTCTATGTCTTTTCATGGCTTAACAGGTCATTCCTCTTTTACTGCTGGGTAATTTTCCATTGTCTGCATCGACTGCAAGTTTATCCAGTTACCAAAACTTGCCTACAATTATTGATGGTTATGACCAAAGCTGCATGTTTTACTACAACACATTTTCCTGTCCATTTGGATAGACACCACCCTGTATATTTTCTGGATCGTATGGTATGAATATTGTCTTAGTATTTTATTGCTGTGAAGAGATACCATGACCATGGCAACTTGTATAAAGGATAACATTTAATTGGGACTGGCTTATAGTTCAGAGGTTCAGTCCATTATTAGCATGGCAGGAAGCATGGCAGAGTGCAGGCAGACATGGTGCTGGAGAGGTAGCTGAGAGTTCTACATCTGGATCCAGCAAGAAGAGTCTGAGACACAATAGGCCTGGCTTGAGCTTCTGAGGCCTCAAAGTTCACTCCCACTTCCTCCAATAAGACCACACCTCCTAATAGTACCAGTCTCTATGAGTCTATGGGGCCATTTTAATTCAAATTACCAGGAGTATATTTAGTTTATAAGAAACTATTGGAATTTTTTCCCCTGTAGTGATATCTTCTTGCACTCACACCAGCTGGGAATGAGTTTCTATCTCTCCACGTCCTAACTAGCACACTTTAGATTTGAGCCATTCTGTTAAGTGCATAGTGATAGCTCACTGTTGTTTTAATTTCTAGTTCCCTGGCGGTCAGAGAAACTTCTCTTTGCAGTAGTCATGGTTAATGCAGTCTTATAAAACTGATCAGTGTGCTAAGAACAAGTGACGAGGAGTGTTCATCCCTAAATATGATATCTATGTTAGTGTTCCCTCAAGGCTCAGGAGACACCACAGAAGCAGCGGTAGGTATAAATCCAGATGATGGAGAAGAGTTCTGTGATGTGCTATCTTCTGACTATGACACGGCCCTTGCCCTCATGAATACACAGCAGCTGTGTTTATCTGCACCAAGGTGCCCCAGATCAGTCCAGTTCAAACTCCACCAGCAGCTGGGGATGAGCTCAAGAGTCCCCCCTCCACCTGAAGAGCTATTGGTGGTTGATAATTCCTGTGGGAGGGAGAATTGTTTTTCTTGGGTGAGTGGCCACTGGTAAGTTTCCCATGCTCCAGCGGATGGTCTCACACCCATGCCCATGTGGACAGCTCTAGTTGAACTAAGTGGGGGGAGAAAAAGGACGACTGTATGAAGTTGAGAGGAAGACACGCTGGGGGAGGTCTGAGAGGAGCCTGAGTGGCAGGAATAGAAAGGGGCTATGGTCAAAATACATTGTATATATGCTTTTTTAAAAAAAGACTGTGGAGGTCACCAACATAGAGCTAATACTCCTTTCACAGATAGATATTTTATTAAAATACTAATGAACAAAACTGAAGGTCTGGATGTATAGGCTTTGGATAGGGCCATATTACTTTCCACAGACATTTTCTAGGACTTCCAAACAAGACCATTAACTTTATTTTTGTTTTTTAAAAGTGTGTGTGTGTGTGTGTGTGTGTGTGTGTGTGTGAGAGAGAGAGAGAGAGAGAGAGAGAGAGAGAGAGAGAGAGAGAGAGAGAGAGAGAGATGCACAGGGAGCAGGTGCCTGAGGAGGCCAGAAGAGAGCATTAGATGTTGTCCTGGAGCGGCAGTTGCCATCTAACATAGGTTCTGGGAACCGAACTGGAACCTTCACAAGAGCAACTGAGATTGTTCCAGCTACAAGACATTTATAGTAAAGGTACCTTACCTTCTTGCATCCCTTGCATCTTGCTTGAGTTTTACCTTATCAATTCTAATCCTGCCAGATGCCTGTTGTGAACCACCTTGTGATTTTACTGATGAGTTTTTAAAAATCACCAAAATCCTGTGTGAGTCTCTTGTAAAGACAATGGATCTTGAATATCTGAGAGGTAACCACGCCCAAGCTCTCAGCTGTGTCTTGTTTTCTTGGCTTGTCTTAATCCTCGTTCTTAAAATTTGAATTTATAAGTAGTTCCAACTCTGCTTCATGTTGGCTTACCCTGAAATTCATTGGTGGACTGAAGCCAAGGATCTGGTTTTCCCTGAGTCGAAGTCCCTACAAGATAAAGGAGATTCCACAGGCTGAGTGTGACAGCTTGGAGCTACCTCCATCCCTGTTGCCATGGAAAACACTCAGAGGAAAAGATGGGAGAATGGCTATGTATCTCTGTGTTGTGTCTTGAATTTTACTCTCCCTCAATGGGCTGTGGTTTGAATTGTCTAGGTAGTGATCTTGACCTTGACTCACTTCTCCACAGTGGACCTAAATTTTGGCTTTGCTACAGACATTACATGAACTTTTATAGTGAGCTTTTATCCTATAGCTTGGATTGGTCTCTTTGATGATGTGTCTGATATTTATCTTTCTACTAATTGTTGCATTTAGATATTACAAAGTGACTTGATGGCACATACAGTGAAAATGAGAGGAAAGAACTCAATACAGGTGACAATTAGAGGGACTATGAAAAAGTCTGATATCACAGGAATCCAGCTTCCGCAGCAAATGTTCTGTGTGCAGAGAATTTCCACCTGCTTGGAATGCAATGTGAATATATTTGCAGGCTGACAGAAACATCTGGCCCAATGAAGGGCTGTGAGTGGAAATGATAGACATGTCTAAATCTCTGTAGCTTAAAAACTAAACAAATGTCACACTTATAAAAGTTTTTGATCACGCCAAAGGCAGCTTTGATCATATTTTTCCCAGATGCAGCACAGTATTTTGAAAAATAAAGCCACTGAAAATGCTACATGCTAACACCGAAAGCATGACCCACAACTGGGAGTGAGCAGGGAATCAACTGGAACCAACTGGGCTGAGATCACAGGCTTGGACTTCTTAACAACCTTTCACCTGACTGCTGAATAGACCGGGTCTGCTGCTTTGGTTGGAAGCCTTCCTTGACGATAACAGAACAGGTGATGACGGGCCTGGAGACCCCACAGGACCACCCAGATGCCTGCTTGGAGCACAGGACCACCACAAACACGCTTTTGTCTTCACACAGCAGCTGAGGGATGATCTCCTAGAATTCAGATCCATCCCATTGCCATGAACTCAGAGTTGCTTCTGCTGAGGGCTGGGGGTCTCATTGGTTCCTCCTCCTCCTCAGCTCCTTCCACAGGCTGTCTCAGCGCCTCTCCGCCTCTCTCCTTGTCTGCTCTGTCTGCTGGCCTCGCTGGAATAGGCGAGCAGCCCACCTGAGCTAAGCTGAAAACCATCAGATTTTTGTCATTGTCTTATAGAGTGTGAGAAAAGTTCTGAATACTTTTCAAATCCGTGAAGAAGGGTTAAATAGAATTGATCTGGGCAGCCCCCAGAATAATGCTATGTTCTCATAAGTTCTACTCTCACTGGGAGTATATTGAATCCATCCAGAGAAGGAAGTGTACATGTTTGCAATAAGCCAAATGCAGAATGTTTTATTTTTACTTTTTTCCTTTAACTCATTCAGTGGGATCCTTTGGGGACATTGGGGACAGTAAGAAATAACAGATGATATAAGAAGGGTTGTTTTTTTTTAAGAATAATTATCATCGTGATATTGTGATGCACACACACACACACACACACACACACACACACACACACACACACTGAAAGGGGCTCTTTGCTGCTTTCCTTTTTAGATTTTTATTACATTTGGGGTGTGTGTGTATGTGTGTGTGTGTGTGTGTGTGTGTGTGTGTGTGTGTGTGTGTGTGTGTGTCTTACTGGCTTTGATGGTTGTTGGTTGTCCATTTCTTTGAGATAGGGTCTCTCTCACCTTTGAGGGCTGGAGCTCATTATGTAAACCAGATTAGCCTGCCTCTGCCTCTTGAATCCAGAGGTAAGGGCATGCGCCACCACGCCCATCTTCTTGTTGGTTTGTGGCCAGTTTTATGCCAGCATCAAGTTCTTTTTATTTACTTACTATAATTATGTGTATAATTACATCTGTAATGTGTGTGAGGAGGTACACACAGGCTATAGCATGTGATCAGAAGACAATTTTATGGGGTTGGGTCTCTCCTTTATGTAGGTTCTAGGGACCAAACTCAGGTCATTGATCTTGCATGGGAAGACCTGGAACCTGCTAAGCCATCTTGCAGGCCTGTGATTTTGACTTCTATGACTCTGTGTTTTGAAGTCAGGTAGCGTGATTGACAGCATCTTTGTGCTTTTCACTAAGATTATTTTAGCTACTTGGAATCTTTTGTAGTTCCATACAAATTCCATCATTGAAAAACATTATGTCAAGAATAGCATTGGAGTTTTGCTAAAGATTGGAAAGAATTCATAGATTGCTTCATATAGTGTTTTTTCTGTTTTTAAATCAAGTACTTATGCTGGGCATGGCAGTTCATGCCTTTAATCCTAGCACTTGGGAGACAGAGGCAGGCAGATCTCTGTGAGTTCAGGGCCAGCCAGGTCTATAGACCGAGTTCCAGGACAACCAGGGTTAGGTAGAGAGACCCTGTCTCAAAAAAATAAATAAATAAATAATAAAACTTAAAAAAAAAAAGAACTGGGCTGTTATGCTGTTACATCATCTGATAAGGCTTCAATGGTGGTAGTTCAGGGGAATTTGTATAAACACTTCTACTTTCAAAGTCTTACAAAGAGAAAATTATGTAACTTCAAGTAGTACCCCAATTGGAATTAGAGGGAGAAGCTATTTACCTAAAGAGTGTTGATTTAGATAAGAACCAGCAGTAAGAGACTGTATGACGACTTCCTGTATCCTGTGTGGGATACATTCAAAAATCAAGGTGTTTTGCAGTCTGTGTTACTCTCTCTGCCCTAGGATTCTGCATTCCACAGCTTTAGGTCCTAACCTCTGTCAGTTATGGATCATTTCCAATGACACCTTCTAGCTTTCGAAATTGTTCCAGATGCTGAGTTCAGATCCAGACACAACACAAATGTTCCTTACAGTTTCACCTATCAAGAGAAATGCTAATCCTAGGGGGACACATGTGGCTGTAAAGGGAAAACACAAAATTGTTCTCATTTCAATCAGCTGTTCTATTCACTGAAGCATCTCAGTGCCGGGTAATTGTGGGGTTACTACTTATTATAGCAGAGAATCTGTAATTACAGTTCCCTAAAGGAGCAGATAATGTATATTGTATTTGAGATATTACATGAAATTATTCTTGCTTATTCAAATGGAAGTCTAAGGACTGGAAAATTCAGCCATCATTCTACCACTGATGAAAATTTTGAAAATGCCAAGTCAGTAACCACGGCGAGCATCACATTAGCCCAAGCTAGATTGTTTCCTAAATGTTTTAATATTTATATTGTGCTGCTAACTGAATTCATGATGGAGTAATGGGTTGTTTGCAAAGTATATTGCAAATACAGGTGTTTTCCAGTGGGAAAGAAGATAATTCGGATGGCTAAATGAGGGTGGGAGAAAATATGTGCTCAGAATGGAGGCACTGTGTACTCCCCCTCAAGCTAAAGGCAGACTTCATTTCCTACGTAGATGAAGAGGAATGGTAACATAAATATTTAAATGCACCTCATCGCAATATTTTTATTTTAGAAAGTGCTGTTTACTTCGGCTTTCATTTTGGTTGCAAATAGAGCCTCATAATGTGATTTTTATTATGTTAATTATTTTATTAATTAATGCATATCTTTGCACCATGTGCATGTCTGGTGCCCAAGGAAGTCAGAAGAAGGCATGGGATCTCCTAGAACTAGAGTTCCAGATGGTTGTGAGCCACCCTGTGGATGCTGGGAACTGAATCCAGATCCTCTGTTTTCCTTTCCCATTAGAAAACATTTGTATGTTCTTAATGGCTGAGTCATCTTTCCATCCCCATTGTAATGTGCTCTTTTAAAACCAATAATAAATTCAGTTTTAATTCAGAGAGCATTTAGCAGTTTGTAGGAAGTTTTAGTGCTTCCGTAAGTGAAATCGGTTCAAGTCTGTCACTTTTCACGGAGAGACAGAGGAAGCTAAGGAGGAGGAAGAGGAAAAAGAAGGCTCCACTTTTCTTCCTAGATATCTTTGTTCATGTTTTATCTTCTGTGCAGAAAAGAGCTTTGAAAACTTTATTTTACTGTTGTATGTGCAATGGTTTTCCCTCATGCATGTCTGTGTACCATATGCATGATGCATGCCTGATGCCCTCAGAGGCCAAAAGAGGGCATCAGATATCCAGGAGCTGTAGTTATGGGGAGTTGTGAGCTGCCACCTGGGTGCTAGGGATCAAACGCTGGACCTCTGGAAGAAAAGCCAGTACTCTTCACCTCTGAGTCATCTCTCCAGCCCTCGCCCCAAAACTGCACTCGGATCTGGTTGTAAATTGTGGCTTGACAGGTTATTAAGTTACTTACTGTGTGATTCTAAGCAAATTTTTTAAAACAGTATTTTCCTTCAAAATGCCAATAACAAAGCTGGCATTCTGTGCTGGTGTAGAATCAAGTAGAATATTGTGCTCAGCACAGATGCATGGAGGAGAGAAAGGGCAAGCCAAGGCTACACAGAGAAAACTGGTCTTAAAAAACCAAAACAGAAATATATATATAATATATATATATTATATATATATTATATATATATTAAGCAATGTGTATATTCAATAAACAAAAAGCGAAGCAGTCCGTAACACACAGCAGGAATGTTACCCCTGTCATCTTCTCCCGACACGCCCCACCCCTACCTCCCCACAGACTGAACCACCCATGCACTAAGTCCAACATGAAAACAGTGATGAACACAGAAGGACAAAGGATGGCCTAGAGACTGGGGCAGAAGACCCCACTCTACTTTCTCTTAAAGGAAAGTCCTGGAAGGTTTCACAGGTTAGCTCTGTATCTCCTAGCCAGAGTTTAGTCATGTGTCCATACCAGCTTCAAGGAGGCTTGGAAGGTCACTATGTGAAAGGCCACAGGCTCTGCTGAAGGATTAACTGTGATAGAAGGAGAAACCTTCCATATTTAGACAGGATTCACGCCTTCGAAGACATCTCAGGATGCTTTCTTTCCAGGTGCCTACATCTTTTCCTCCTCTAATGTCTTTTGACACTTTGCTAGCTCCTGCTTTCCTATAGGACACAGCTCTATGTAGGAGAATCCCGATCCTCCTACAAGTCCTCATTGCCTGTCCTAGTTAGGATTTTTATTGCTATGATAAAACACCATGAACAAAAGCAATTTGGAGGAGAATGGGTTTATTTGTCTCACAGGTCACATTCCATCACTGAGGGAAGTTTGGGAAGGAACTCAAGGCCACGAGCCTAGAGACAGGCAGAAGCCATAGAGGATTGCTGCCTACTGGCTTACTCCCTTTGGCTTGCTCAGCCTGATTTCTTATGCAATACAGGACTACCCAGAGACAGCCTAGCCCACAATGGGATAAACTCTCCCACAGGAATCATTAATCAATAAAATGTCCCACAGGCTTGCTTACAGGTGAATCCAATAGGTACTTTTTCTCTGTTGAGGTTTCCTCTTCCAAATGATTCTGACTTGTGTCAATCTGACAAACAAACCCAGGCAACTGACACCTTATCAAGTTGGCACAACAGTATATTACTGTTAAACTATAACCTCTTCTTTCTTCTTTACCCCCAGTATCTCATATTAATATCAATATCTCAATATAAAACACATTCCAGCTTGTAAAAGTTCAGTCTTTTTTAAAACATCCAAAGTCTCTTTTGTGAGCTCTGGTAAAATAAAAAATAAAATTACACACTTCTTATTTTAAAGAGGAAGAGCAAGAGCACAATCACAATCAGATCAAAGTAAAAAGCGAAGTCCGACGGTATAAAGTTCGGTGTAAGACTTCTGGGACTCTATCTTCTGGACTCCGAAGGACCTTGGCAGCTCTCTTTCTCCAGTTCTGCCATCCACATCACACATAGCTTGTCTCATAGGCTCCAGCTGGCTCCACTCCACACCTACTGTCGTCCTTGGTAGTCATTCCATGCTACTGGCACTTCCAAAACGCTGGGGCCTCCACTGCAATTGGCCTCTCCTGGGAGCTCTTCAGGAACTCTGACTCCTCTGCCACAGGATTCCAAGCTTCAACTTCTTGCCATGGCCCCTGCGACCCTGGGGCTTCTATTGAAACTAAGGCTGTATCTTCACTAATGGCCTCTCACAGTGCCAAGCCCCATCTGCTCTCCATGGTTTCTTCATGCCTTCAACCCCAGTCCCATCTAAGAAACTCTTACACATTACCAAGTATAGCTTCTGGCATGAGACACAGCATTGGCCTACTCTGGAACACAGCTTCTGTGTGCTGGTTCTAAGGAAACACTTTCCAGAATATTTTGTCTTAATGATACTGGTCTTTTCTTACTTGCAGCTGATTCTTCAGCTCGAGCTGACCAATATCAATTGTCCCAGCAAAGCAAAGGTTTCACTTTAATGGTTCTGGTCTCTTGTTAAGTACAGTCAATTCTTCAGCCTCAGCTAACCAGAACCACAGATTCTTAATTCAAAACATCTAACAGCCCTGATAAAAACTCTTTAAGAGACCTTCAAACTTCTCTATGGAACTTCAAAAACCAGGCTTCCATCATCTGCACAGCTCTCAGCATTATCATCTATGTTCCCACAGTACCTCATTAAGCTCTGAATACTCAATGGCTTGTCTAGCCCAAAGTTCCAAACTCTTTCTACAATCTCCCAAAAACAACATGGTGAGGTTTGTCACAGAAATAACACCAAGATCTTGCTTCCAGTTTTAGTCTTCATGTCTTATTGCTGTGATAAAACACCATGTCCAAAAGCAACTCAGGGAGGGAAGAGTTTATTTCATATTTCGTATTTCAACTGGTCACAATCCAGCACTGAAGGAAGTCATGGCTAGAACTCAAGACAGGAGCCTGGAGACAGGAATGGGAAGAGAAGCAATGGAAAAAGGATGCTTACTAGCTCATCCTCAAGGTTTGCCCAACCTGCTCTCTTATAGCACCCAGAACCACCTCCCCAGAGCCAACACAGTCCACAGTGGGCTGAACTGTTAAGCAGAAAAGTGTCTCAAAGTCTTGCTTACAGGCCAATCTGGTGATGGTTTCTCAGTTAAGTTTCCCTCTTCCCATATGACTCTAGATTGTGTCAAGTTGACAAAAAAGAAAAAGAAAGAAAGAAAAAAAATTACCCAGGACATTGCTGCAGGTCCTTGTGGATCATTACAGTATACCTTCCAAAGGGCAGTAAAGCTTCAGGTAGTAAGCTGTAAAGGAAATGTTGATATACTAGTGTGGGTTGTAACTAACTTTAACTCATATGAGCATCTTGTAAGGAAGAATTACCTTCTTCCATACCATTGATCTTCATGTGACTCACTTCTTCTAACATAATCCAAGTCATTAAAATGTGTCACAGGTGAAGCTTTAAGACCTAGTTTGTGCATCCATTGCTTTCCTCTTTGATTTGCTTCATTGTCACCAGGGACACAGAAGGGAAGAAAACATGGAGCCTCATCTGCATGATGAGAGGCGCACTCTCTGCAAGGAAGAAACCCGTGGAGCAGTGAGCCGTGCAGCTCTCAAGGACATTTACCACTGTGGCTCCATCTGTCTCTCCTGATGGACACAGTCATTCTAGCGACCTCTCATCCAATTTCCTGTTGACCCAAGTCACCTTTAGTCTTACCCCAGAAAGAATATGGTGAGGAGACAAGAAGACGATGAAAGGCACACACACATACACACACACACACACACACACACACACACACACACACACACACACACAGAGAGAAAGAGAGAGAGTCCACTCTGCCAGATTAAGAATGTAATGTCACCAGCTGCCTATTTTACATTCTAATTTCCAAAATACACTTGACATTTTACTTAGCAATTTTAATCATATAAAACAAAATGTTAAGTGAGGTGATTATGGCAGAAAAAAAGTGTTCTTTGAGTTAATCTAAATAGATTTATAGTTTATTATTGGAAATGCCTACCTGTTAAGAAGCAAGGGAAAGACATTTTTAGTTGTGTTGTTTTTCTTTTCCTTACACTGATTTATTTTATTGTGGGAAGGGAAAACATATGTGCCATAGTGAACACGTGGAGGGTGGACTCCATGAAGTCATCAGCTCTTGCCCATCATCATTTGGGCTCCAGGGATCAAACCCAAGCTGTCAGGCTTGGCAGTAAGGACCTTCACCCACTGAGCCAACTTGTGGACCTAATAGTGTTTGTTTGTTATATGTTTAACTAATGAATTATTCAACTGACAAGGAATCTGTCTTTAGTTAAGCCTTCAGCACTATTAACTATTTGGTCATCAGTAAGGTGGGCTTCATTACACACACAAATCAGAACTTTCTAAGCTGTACATTGCATAACAGGAAGTCAAATTCAACAGCACTTGTTTATCCAGCCTCAGAGTTTTAGCCTTATGGATCTTGGTCATATGTGAGATGATTTTAGTTAGCTGCCAACTTGACAGAAACTTGAATCATCTGGGAGATGAGCATCTGAGTATGCCTTAACTGAGTTGGAAAAATCCACCCACTGTGGGTGGCTTCATTCCCTAGTTAAGATCCTGGACTTTATAAGTAGAGAAAGGGAATTGAGCAGCAGTATGCATCCCCCTGCTCTGATTCTTGATTGTGGGTGTGTTGTGAGGTAAGCCCACCAGAAACCACCACACAGACACTCTCAAAGCAGAAAAGAAAGTCTTTATTGACAGCCGGTGGCTGCATGGGGAACTTGTCCAAATCATGAAGCCCCAAGCTTTAAAGCTCTTTGTCTTTTATACACACAAAAAAAAGAAAGAGAGAGAGAGAGAGAAAGAAAGAAAGAAAGAAAGAAAGAAAGAAAGAAAAGAAAGAAAGAAAGAAAGAAAGAAAAAAGAGAGAAAGAAAGAAAGAAGAAAGAGAGAAAGAAAGAAAAAAGAAAGAGAGAGAGAGAGAAAGAAAGAAAGAAAGAAAGAAAGAAAGAAAGAAAGAAAGAAAGAAAGAAAGAAAGAAAGAAAGAAAGAAAGAAAAAAGAAAGAGAAAAGAAAGTCCTGGTTGTCATACTTCAGTTAGCAAGAAGCAGAACCACAGAAGCCAAAAGACAAAGCTTAGTGTATCCAGGAACTTCCTCCTGAGGGACTTTCCTGGAACTATGGGCTAGGTCTTTGCTCCTATTTTGGCATGTGTGAGGACCTACCTGCTGACTTGTAAGGTCAGAATGGTGCCTCTAACGTGGTGTCAATCATTTTAAGGTCTGGTGGCCTGTTACAGATGCAATGGGACCAGTTGCTTCAACGACCTGCCCGCTTGACTCATCCTCCGTGGTAAACTGTACCTTGAAGCAAAGCTAAAACAAATGCTTTCTGCTTTGGCTTTTGTCACAGTATCAGTCACAACCACAGGGCAGGAAACCAGGACAGCGCATCTATGTTAAAGGTCTCTCACAGTTTGGCAACTACCAGCTTCTTTTAAAACTAGGAGTCTAGAGTCTTCCATCTTAGAACCCTGACTAGAGGTTGTAAGGGAATGAAGAAATAATGAGCATACATACTGAAAGGCTGGGGTCGGGTGAGTGGCACCCACTCTGATGGAGATGCCCCTACTACTGCAAGCAACCTGGAACCTCAGCATATTTATTAGGTATATATAGCATGGGTGCAATGGGGGAATTATATGAGGTCTCTGCAGTGAGCAGTCTTAGGCTGCAAAGATCTAGAAGGAAGTCCCGTTGCTAGTTTTTGTACACACTGATCAACTCTCCATAAACACTCAGACTTGGACCAGAGGAACAGGTTTGCCAGTGTCAAGCTTGGCCTCTAAGGGGAACAACTTGGCCAGTTTCCCATGGGTTTGAGGTCTTGGTCTTTGTCATGGCTTGATCGTGTCAGCAAAACATACTCACTCAGGGCTTCCTCTGCTCCCTACAGGAAGGTGTGGTTTTCTCATGTATGGTTCCATCTATATGGACCCATAATGTTACCCATGGTTAGGGCTGGGGTCAGGCATTCCCAGGTTAGTGTCTTCATACCCAAATAACTGAAAATATGGGCTCACACAGACTTGCAAAAGTATCAAGATATCTTCACTCAGAGTAAACAGATAGCACAGATTAGAGAAGGATACTATCAAGATTCACAGTGGATCTCATGAGTGAGAGTATTTATGAGGCCCAGCTTGTAACCTGGGGTCTTTTTGTAGGGGGTCTAAGGAAAGAGGGCCTGAGCACTGTTTGGGTGGTTTTTATTTTGATTGATAGACTTGGTCATATAATCATTTTTCCACATGTCCTTTCCCATAGTGTGCCTGCTTTTAATCATATGCTGCCCTATTATGTACAGGCATAAGTGATCAATAGGGGAATCTCCCTAAACATTCACTTTTCAGGCATAGTTTGTCTGACTGAATATGCATCCTAAACCAGGCTGGATATATTGGGAATATATTTGAATTGAACTGTCTAAATCTGATTGTTGTTAGGGATGGGGAAATAAGTACTGTTGTTCAGAAAGGGCCATAAGTGTAGCCTGATGAAGATGAGGCTCCGAAGGGGTTCTAAGGTTGCTAGGTGCATTGTTTGGAGAGGGGTGTGTGTGCAAGCAGGTAAAGGAGTTAGGGGACCAAGGGCATTATTAAAGGGAGGAGTGTGCAAAACCCAAACCCAAGCAGTTGAGAGCACTTACTGCTTTTCCAGAGGACCTGGGTTCCATTCTCAGCATCCATATGGCAGTTCACAAAATGTCTATAATTGAAGTTCCAGGGGATTCTTTCTGGTCTACACATGTACCAGGTACATACATGGTTCACATACTCCTTCCTGTGTTTGCCTTCCTCAGCAGAATTACAAGATAAACTAGGAAATGCTGAGGCTTACTTTTTAAATAATCAAATCCCATCAGTACATCCTAAAGAGTTTTGACCTTCAGATTCCTGACCTTGGGGAATTCAGCATGGTGGCCACTGCCCAAAACACTTTCTGATCCCAATTCTCCCCTGAAGGAAATCCCTTTTAGGGCTGTATATTTATTCCAGGTCCTAGCCATCCTGACTGGATGACAGAATCTGCAGCCAGTGGTCCTCTCTGGTCCCTACCCTCAGGCAGTAAGAGCTGATAAACACAGTAATTATTAATGAGGCTAATTCTCCCCAGTGCCTAGTTGGCTTTCCGGTGGATAAAGAAGTAAAGGAACACACTGAGCCTTTCAAGTTTGGGGGTTACCAATGCTGTAAGCTGTGACTTCCTGATGGGGGATTATTTGGTTTTTGGTTTGGGTTTTGGTTTTTGGCTTATGTGACATTGTCACTAGAGAAGCAAGTCTTTGTGAAAATGTCTAAGACTGTTAAAGATATTGCTAGATTAATGAAGTGTCTTACTGCTGCAGGACACAGGGAGTCCCAGAGCACTAACAGAGTTAATGTTCCATTATTTCCTTTGTTAGCCTGAGGCCACTCTGGCCCTGGGAGAAATGGCTGCCTTTTAACAAACATTTCTGTGGTAGGGCTGTCTGTCTGTTTACTTGGTGGGTTTTGTTTTCCCTTTAGGTTTGAGATTTTATATCAGTTTTCAGTGAGTATATACACTGGAAAACAGACAGACAAGGCATGGGCTTAGATTCAAATGTTTTAAATTTTTTAATTTATTTATTTTTATTTCATACACATGAGTGTTTTGCATGCATCTATGTATGTGAACCATGTATGTACCTGGTACATGTGTAGACCAGATAGAATCCCCTGGAACTTCAATTATAGACATTTTGTGAACTGCTGTATGAATGCTGGGAATGGAACCCAGGTCCTCTGGAAAAGCAGTAAGTTCTCTCAACTGCTGAGCCATCTCTGCAGCTCCTGAACGCAAGCCTTAACTAAGCAGATCTTGAGCAAGTAACATTTTCTCTCCATCTAAGTTTCCTTATCTATAAAATAGGGGGTGGCAGTATCTGTCTCATGCAACTTTTAAAAATCAATAAAAATGGATTTTAAGTTTACAGAAAAAAATTGAGCAAAAGTACATCTCCCCAATCCAGTACTAACATCTCTAACTCATATGCAACCTTAATTACCAGTAAGTCAATAATGATCCATTTACTTGACTTTAGTCTGCAGTTTGCATTGAGGTTCATTCTTTGTTCCAAACACTCTATACGTTTTGAGAAAAGTGTAATAACATGTACCTATTATTAAAGAACCAGGTAGAAGAATTCCCCTGTCTTAAATACCCTTTATTTTCTTAATTTGTCTTCTTCACATATCCCAAGCTCTGACAATTCACCTTATTGTTATTATTTTTATCTATTCTTTGAATTTTTTTTTTTTGTTTTTGGGTTTGTTTTTTTGGTTTTTTTTTTTTTTTTGTTTTGGTTTTTCGAGACAGGGTTTCTCTGTGTAGCTTTGCGCCTCTCCTGGAACTCACATGTTAGCCCAGGCTGGCCTTGAACTCACAGAGATCCACCTGGCTCTGCCTCCCGAGTGCTGGGATTAAAGGCGTGTGCCACCACCGCCCGGCTATTCTTTGAAATTTTTATACATGTGTACAATGAATTTTGATCATATCCACACTCCCACTCCTCCCTCAGAGTCCCTCAGATGCCTCCAACACATCCCTTTCCCTAACTTCATTGACATCTTCTTTATTATAACCTACCAAGTCCAATGAAAGCTGCTCAGATGAGCATATGTGTGAGATCACCCACTGGGCCATGAACAACCTGCCAGAAGTCACACTCTCCAAAAAAATAATTCTCCTTCCTTAAGCACCCATCAATTTCCAATAGCTCCTCGGCTATGGGTCGGGAATCATAAACCACCACCCCCCATCCATACTGGCGTTTTGACTAGACTGATCTTGTGCAGGTAGGCATAGCTGCTATAGGTTCACGAGCACCATAACCATGTCATGGACAAAATACAGCATTTCACAGAACTCCTCCCCATCCTCTGGCTCTTACATTCTTCCGGCCACATCTTCTGAAATGTTCCTTGAACTTTGGGAGGGAAGAAGTCGATTCAGCTTTTACCCATCTATGACTGAGCATTCGCCGTCACTTATGTTCAGCACTTTGACCAATTATGAGTCTGCGTTAACCGCTGCCACTGCAGTGACTAACACTGAGAACAGCACAGATCTACAGCTATAAATACAAATATTTAGATGGCAGTTTGATAATATCACCATTTAGCAAACCAATAACAGTGGGTGCCCCTCCTAAGCTAAATTGATAGTACCAGTACCAGATCTTCTATGCAGAAGAGCTCAAATCCAGAAAGCAGTTGGTTACCCCCATAACTGCCATGCCACTATTGCATTAGTGAGCCCAGCCTGCTTGACAGGAACCTATAGCAAGAATTCTTGCTTCTCAGCCACAGAAAGTATTCACATAGACTCTGGAGTGAGAGACTCCTTTCCCTTCCCATCCTGCCATAAAAAAAAAAAACAAAACTCTTAACTCAAGTCATAAGCAGATTGAAAACTTCAGTGTCAATGTCAGACTTCCAATGCCCACTATGGTATTTTGAATGAGAATGTCCCCCATATGCTCATATATTTGAATGCTTGGTCCTGAGTAGATGGAATTTTTTGGGAAGAATTAGGAGGTGTGAGCTTGTGAGAGGAGGCATGCTAAGAGGGGTGAGGTTTCAAAAACTCACACCATTCCCAATTAGGTGTCTCTCTGCTCTCTGCTTGTGGATCAGGAAACAAGCTCTCAGAAGCTGCTCCAGCGCCATGCTTGCCTGCCTGCCACCATGCTCCCTGCCGTGATAGTCATGGACTCATCTCTGAACTGTAAAGCCCATAAACTCTTTCTTCTATAAGTTGCCTTGGTCATGGTGTCTCTTGACAACAACAAAAAGGTAATTAAGACAGACACTCTCACATTTAGGAATGTAAATCAAGACAATATTTTGAAAACTGACCATCATCAAGAATTCTAGCATGAGAGAAACAATATTGGGTATAAAAATGCTGTTTTAGCGATTGTTCATAATAAACAAATGGAGAGAGTAACCCAATAATAGACTGGGTAAATAAACGTATCTTTCCAAAGGGATGTGGCTGCTTGAAGTGAGACTCCCAGCAGTGTGAACGAACTGTGGTCCAATACACTAAGTTCAAGCTCTACTTGTAACTGAGAAGCGTGTGTGGTCCTTTTGCTCTCACAGGTGCAACAGTATTCCTACCTCTCTGTATTTGTCCATAAAGAATACAGGGCTGGAGGGGTGGCTCAGTGGTTAAAAGCACTCACTGGCTGCTCTTCTAGTAGACCAGGTTCAATTACCATCATCCTCATAACAGCTCACAACCATCTATGACTCCAGTTCCAGGAAATCCAATTCCTCCTTGGGCACCAGGCATGCACATAGTACAAAGACATACATGCAGGCAAAACACACACATGGTGGCGCACGCCTTTAATCCCAGCACTCGGGAGGCAGAGGCAGGCGGATCTCTATGAGTTTGAGGCCAGCCTGGTCTACAGCGCGAGATCCAGGAAAGGCGCAAAGCTACACAGAGAAACCCTGTCTCGAAAAACCAAAAAATAAATAAATAAATAAATAAATAAATAAATAAATAAATAAATAAATAAATAAATATTTTAAAAAGAAAAATTATTATTTTTAAGACAAGTATATGTATTACTTTTGTCATTAAAAAAAAACTGGCAACTTTTATCTTTAAATAAATCAAACAGAAAGCCCTCTGTAAAAAGTTGTTGGTAAAATTCCTTCCTATTGGAAGATATAAGCAGTAGCTACACTTCTCCTAAGGTCCCAACAACAAATCAAGGCATTTTTCCACCTGGAGAATGGTGGTGGAAATATTAAAGGTCACTCCAGAGAACCAAAGAGTTTATTGGGGTTTTTTGTAGAGCATAGGTAAGAGATTACTTACAGGGATGTGGGTGCTTCACCCCCAACAAAACACAGCTGAAAATCCTTCACCAACACAGGGCTGAGGATCCCATAGCTGCATAGATGGAGTCCCCCACACACACACCTCTAGTCTCTTCTCATCTAGGTACTCTAACCCTTCCCCAAGCTTTCATCCAATTAAAGAAAAGTTGCATACAATAGGTGGTAGGGAACTGCTAGATACTCAGATGAGGGTCTCATGACATGCACCCCCTCCATGACGGGGTATAAATAGCTAACAAGCTCAGCTAGGATAATCATTTTACAAGGGTCCACAGCTGAACTCCCCCAAGATGGCAGTTGCTTGGCTCAGAGGATAGTCACAACAAAAGTTAAATGAGGACAAGTCTGAAGAAGGAAGGAGGGTGGAAAGTGATTGTTTTCTCTCTCATCAGCTAAATATAGCACTGAAATGTTTGACCCAGCGCTGGGTTTTCCACTTCTAATGAGCGGCCTGCAACCGGCTCTGTAAGCATCGTTATTATCCGTACAGGCTGCCATCCAAAGGCTGCGTTGGCAGAGTAGATTAAACAAGGAGGCTGCACACAGTCTTCAATTTATCAGCAAATCTGCAGCAACATCCATCCTCCCCCAACACACACACACACACACACACACACACACACACACACGCACACGCACACGCACACACACACACACACACGAATACTAACGCCTTCAGTATGCCAGCCTCTCGATTGCATCCGTGCTGCAGGCTACAGCCATCTTTGCTCCTGGTCTGATGATGGACAGACAGAAGACTTCACAGCCCTTTACAGAGCACTGGCGGAAAGGGGCACCGCTGGGTGCATGGTTTATTTAAATAATAATAAATAGATAAGGTTGTGTGGATATTAAAAAGAGAAACTGGAAACTACATGTTAGGGGCTGAAGAGACAGCTTAGAGATGGTCCGGCCTGTGAGAGCACTGGCTGCTCCTCCACGGGGCCCAGTCATAGTTCTTGGCACCCATGTGGCTCTTAAACCATCCGTAACTCCTGTTCCAGGGAATTCAACATCCTCTTCTGGGATCCATGGGCTTTTAAAATCTCTATCTCTCTGACAAACTAAATGTAATCTAGGAGACCACTTTAGCTACATGAAAACATCAAAGCCACTGACTTTGTCAGTTTGTGTGGGTTTTGTTACTATTGTTTTGCTTTTTAACATAATTTTTTTATTGATTCTTTGGGAATTTCATATCATGCACCCCAGTCTCACTCATCTCCCAGTCCTTCCATGTCCACCCTCCACCCTTATAGCACCCCCTCCAAAAAAAAAGAGAAACATTTTGCTCCTCCACATTTCCCACCTCTCCATCACATATTCTTTGGTCATAGTGGCCTTGGGAACTGTGGTGTGTCAGGAAGTCTACCCTTTGGTCCAAACAGCTTGATTTGCAAATGTTCATTGTAATGAGTTGTTGGTCTGATTCAAGGCTTCTGGCTTCTGGTACACCATCCATACTAGTGGTGGTTTGAAAGAAAATGGCCCTCAAAGGGAATAGCAGGTATTAGGGTGTGGCTTTGTTAAAGTGGGTATGACCTTGTTGGAGGAAGTGTGTCATATGTCTATCCACAAATAGGAAACAGAGAGGGCTAGCATCTTTTGAAACTGCAATGCCTGCAACGATATGTTTCCTCCAGCAAGACCACACCTCACAATCCTCCCAAAGCCAACTGAGGACTGAGTGTTCAGATGTTTGACACTTACAGAGGACAACTTCCATGGTGTTCTTTCCTTCCATCTTGTTGAGGCCTCTCTTGCTGTCTCCTCTTCAGAAGCCAGGCTAGCTGGCCCCCCAGCTTTGGGGCAATCTCCCTGTCTCTGATTCTCTTGTGCTAAGATTGCAGATGCAAGCCACCACATCTAGCTTTTGTTGGTGGTGGTGATGATTCTGGGAAATGAACTCAAGCCATCAGGCTTCCTCAGCAAGCACATTTACCTGCTGAGCCATCTTATTGGCCCCCCAAAAAATACAATTGTAAAACCAGGAAAAAGATAGCTGATTGGTTTTCTTTTTCTTTTTCTTTTTTGCAAATAACCTCCAAAAGACATTACTGCTAAAATAAAGAAAATAAAAGAAAGAAAATAAAACCATGATCCTACAATTTGCTTAGGACTCTCTGAGCAAAGAGACAATTGCTAAGGAGGATAAAACAGGTATTTCTTATAAAGGAATGTTTAATTCCTCTTCATACAGTTCCTGACAACATCAATGCTCAAAAATACCTGGGAAGCACAGAAGTGTCTCCCGTTGCTCAAAACTGCACAGGCAAGGACTGTATCTTCTCTGTAAATTCCTTTGTCTCTTCCAGTACATAGTACGGAAGAGACTTCATGACACATGCCTAACCAATATTTTTATACAAATAAACAATCTTTAATAAAAAAACAAGCCTATAAATCCTGAAGACGTTTCACACACGCTGTCTGCAAATTATCTCTTTGCTGTCAGATGTTCCACACGGTACTTTGTGAGGCTTCGTGTAGTGCCACCCCAAAAGTGAAGGTGTTAGCTGCAAGACAATACTGAACCACCACACACACAGCCATAGCAATCAATAATCTTGTTCCACCAGAATTTGACCAGAAGCAAGATAACTAGTTTTTCAAATATGGTTGTTGTTGTTTTTTTTTTTTTCCCAGAAAGGAAATGATAAAATAAAGGCAATTATACAGATGTTTTAAGTAGGCCAAAGCCAAGCAACGGACACGGCACCATAGAAACAAACAATGTTATTCACTCCCGTGAGTCTATCAGGCACTCATTTGCAGAAGCAGATAGCTTCTCAGCGCTCTGTGAGAGACCTGACATGCTAAATAACCAGTTATCAATGCAAATATGATCCATTAATAAGAAGCAGGATTGGGAATTAGGTTGCATCAGGAAATCTGAAGGTTCACGGGAAGTTCAGTCTAGCAGATCTCGAAAAGAATATTAAAAACAGTACAGTTAGGGGGCTAGAGAAATGGTTCAATGGTTAAGAGCACTGGCTGCTCTTGCAAAGTACCCAGGTTCGATTCCCAGAACCCACATGGTGACCACAGCCATTTGTAACTCCAGTCCCTGGGGATCTGACACCCTCTTCCGGCCTTCACAGGCACTGCACAAACATGGTATACAGACAGACAGACATGCAGGTAAAACACCTATACATATAAAATACAATGAAAAAATCTAAGAAACGCGCAGTTAGACAAGAAGACTTGAATGAATCAATGTGGAAAGGTAAGTGTGCCTGGTACACCTTGAGGTTTGGGTGCCACAAATGTTGTTTTTCCATTTACTTCAGAAAATTCAGTTTGTAGGAGAATGCCCACATTCAGCGTCATTTTTCAGTCCCATTTGTTCCTGTCTTACTCCACTGGCCAACTGCACGTCTCTGCTAAGCCTTGGCTTCTCTGTCAAAATAGAAGTCCCAAAAGTCCATAGACAATCCGCCAGCTCTCCTCTTAACGTCTCCTACCTCTATGGCTTTGCATCTTCTCTCCCCACCTGCCTGGCTTTCCAGAGGTCCTTAGGGTAAGTGAAGTCCGTCTCATCTCTGGCCTTTGAGCTTACTGTTCCCTCTGACCAGAAAACTTAACGATCTTCATGTCCCCAGTTGGCTCCCTGCCTCCACTCCCGCTGAGTTACTTCTACTGAGCACCACAGTTTCAACTCCGCCCTCCCTCCCAACAGACCCCCATGTCCCAGGATACACACTCCAATAAGGCAAGCATTTCTGTTGGGTTTGCTCACTGCTGCTTTCCTAGTGCCTAGAAAACTGCTTGGGATAGATGAGACTTCGCCTGGATGCTCCTTGAGTGAATGAGGGAGGATTGGAAGCTACTTTGAGGTTAACTGATTTATTTTAAACCTCAGCTGATAAGATGTATGAACAGTTTGTTTCCACATGGTTTTAGATAAGCATCAGGATAAAATATGGATCAAACTTTATCTTGCCCACCAGAGCACCGACCATCAATGCTTTATTGAACCAAGCCCCCCCCCCCCAAACCTGTGTCCATTTTCTCTACTTATCACTGAGTGGGGGCAGGGTGTAGGAGAGGTCTGGTTGAACCAGGAATGGCAGCTATTGGGATGGAAACCTTGGTGGTTGGTACACAGGTGTTCACACAGTCTCCTGCTTGTGTTGTATGAGTTTGGAATATTCTACCACACCTCGAAGTCTCTCTCCAAATTGAACTGAAAAATAAGGAGAAAGAAGCCTTTTTAATTCATATTTTAAAATTCTGAGAATGCCTTGGTAAGTATTTCTCGAAAGTGCAGGACACTGAGAGTTTTTAACTCAGCCAACTAAACACCATCCCTCCCCAGAAGGATCAAGGTAAGGAAGCTACGAAGGTATCAGATGAGCCCAAAAGAACACCATGTTGGAGGGACAGCCGGGTGTCATTGACTCCTGGGGACAGAAGAGGTGGTCACTCCCCACAGAGGTGATGGTGAGGTCACGTACTGTGACTGTGTGGGCTGGCACAGCCTCTTCCTGCCACCTTGCCAGGGACAATAGGCCTAATTGCAGATGCAGCTGTGGCAATCCTGTCCTCTCCTGACTCATCTTTCCGAAATACAGCCCATCTACAACTCCAGGAATAGCGCAAGTCCTTTTTCAGAGAATGATAGATTTTTGCATAAAAAAAAAAACCTTTGGGTTCCTAAAATAGCCCCAAAACAAATTAAAGTCAGTACTGGGATTTTTGGATCCCCCTTTAGATACACTCCTCAAAACTCAAGTCACATTATTTCCCACAAGGCATCTTGTCTGCCTGGCAACCTGATAATTACCAGCCTTGGTGTTACGCTGCTGTATAATTTGTGCAGACTGTGGACTGCACTCAGAAGCTGGGAGAAGTTCTAGCCTCGTAGTAACAGGAAGATGCCTATCTTGTGAAACAGGCTGGACATGTGTACTCCAGCGCTGTCCCCTCATTAAATACAGCCCACTGAATGATGGTGCTCACTGCTTTCACTCTACTCTCCAATCCATCAACAGCGAGCATTTGCCAACTCATTGACTAAAAGCAGAAATAATCATCTCAAGGCTCATTGAAGGTCCAGTCCCTTGGCCAGTTATCACACACCAGATGAGGCTTTCAGAAGTAAACTGTTGCAGCTGAGTTTTAAAGGACTGGTGTCTGGTGGTAACAGTGGGATGGATCCGATTGTACCTGAATTTTAAAGGACTGGTGTCCAGTGGTAAAGATGGGATGGATCCAATTGTACCTGACAGCCACCTCACATGTCTTTTATAAATAATTGTAGCAAAGTAACTTCTCATTGGCTAAGTAATTGTTGCTGGATCCTAACAGCTCCCTCGGGGGAGGGTGTGAGAAGGCACAGTGTCAACAGCACAGACACCGGAAGTCAGTTGAAGGCAAACAACAAACTCATTTATTTAATAATGGGGACGGCCTTATATACTTTCCTCCCAGCACCCAGTCTGTGTCGCAATCTGGTGGCATTGTGTGGTCGTCCCTCATTGACTGGGCACAATCAGAAACTCTGACAATGACCAAGAACTCTAACAGTGACCAGGCACTCTGACAGCTCCTATTGCTAGGCCCTCAGATAGAGTCTTCATGATCAGGAACTCTGTCAGTGACCAAGCACTCTGACAGTGACCAGGAACTCTGACAGCTCCTGTTACTAGGCCCTCAGGCAGACTCCAGGTTGGCTCATAAGGAGTACATTATGTGCATGCCTTGGCAACTGGTCTGAGCCAATTTCTTCAACCCTATGGGCCTGTTATAATTACAAGTAATGACATTGGTCACCAGTGAATACTCTTAACTACTACCAAAAGAGTAGAAAATAATGTGTTGGCACACAGAAATTGAGACTCTGACAATGTTGGTGAGAAGTCAAATGAAACCTACTATGAAAACCCTACAGTGATTCCCCAAAGTATCAAAAGCAGAATTGTATGTTCCAAAAAGTCTACTTCTGTGGATACACCAAAAAGTATAGGAGGAGCATAGCCAGCTAGCCTGATAAAACTGCAGCTGCCCTGTTCTGGGTAGTGGGCATAGGCATACATGCTAGCTACTTCCCGCTGAGCCAACTTGGAGTCTGCTGCTGCACCTGGTGATTGGTAACACAAGACCATCAGAATGTTGGGAGCCAATGAGAAAGAGATAACACAGTTAAGAGAGTCTCTGGCTGCCAATGGAAATCAGGAGGGGATATACAGGTTTGCCCCATAGGCACAATAAATGAATCTGCTGCTTGCTTCTCACCTGACTCCCAGTATCTGTGTCATTGACACCATGCCTTCTCACCCGCTCCCCCAAGGGATGTCCAGATAGAGAGACCCACAACAAAAAAAGAATTGAGCAAAATTGCTCTGTGTTATTCTAAGTCAGGAGCTCACTTTGGAGCCCAAGCTGCTCTTCATCTCATGTTGTTCCTGCTTCCACTTCCCTATAGCTGTGATTACAGATCTGTGCCACCACATCCAGCACGAAGTGAGCAAGACACACTCATACGGTCAAGTTTGAAACAGCATTGTTCATAATAGCCCAAAGGTGGAAGTAACACAAATATCCATCATAGATGAATAGAAAAATGAAACATGGTACTGTGCATGCATGGGACAGAATATTATTCAACCTTAAACAGGAAAGAAATCCTGATGTGTGTTATAACATGGACATTATCTAAATGAAGGAAACCAGTTACCAAAACACAAGTACTATATGGTTCAGCTTATACAAGGAACTTAGATCAATCAAGCTCAGTGATAAAGCTGTCCAAGGCCTAGGGAGGGGAGAAAACAGGAATGATTCTGTAATATACAAGTTTTAATTTTGCATGATGGAAAGGGTTCAGAGACTGGCTTACAACCACGTGACCATAGGAAACAATGTAGAGCTGTTGTTACACCCTAGAACCTAGAGACTACTCAGCATGACCAACGCTGGGATTCAGAGTCTGAGAGAAACACTTCTCACAGAGCAGCCGCCATGCATATTACAGGGAGTTTCTAAAGACAAAGAACACAGAAAAACTACATCTTGGTTGGCAGTCGCAGGGGGAAGCAAGCAAGCAGTTTAACAGGAGCCATGAACATGCCGTTAGCTGGGGCACTCGACCCTTGAGTTTCTAGAATGGGGTCAGGAGTTTTCCCACAGGACTTTTCAGGGCAGGGGGTAGAAACCAAAAATGGCTTCGGCTGAGACAAGATGGAGAAACCTTTACCCCGTTACGCTGACAGCTTAAACATGGCTGCAACGAACACCGTAACCAAAAGTCAAGTTGGGGAGGAAAGGGTTTATGCAGGGCAGTCAGGACAGAAACTCAAGGCAAAACCTGAAGCAGAACCATGAAGGAATGCTGCTCAGTGGCTTGCTTCCCCGACTTGCTCAGCTCTCTTTCCTACACAGTCCAGGACCACCTGCCCAGGGATAGCACCACACACACTGGACTGGGCCCTCCTACATCTGTTAGCAATTAAGAAAATGCCCCTCCAGACATGCTCACAGGCTAATCTGATGGGGGCAACTCCTCAGCTGAGAGTCCTTCTTCTTCCCAGGTGGCTCTAGTTAGTGACAAGTTGACAAAAACCTAACCAGCGCCGCGTGGTGGCACACGCCTTTAATCCCAGCACTCGGGAGGCAGGCCAGCCTGGGCTACAGAGTGAGTTCCAGGACAGGCTCCAAAGCTACACAGAGAAACCCTGTCTGGAAAAAAAAAAAACCAACCAGCACAAAAGGCTAGGAGAGTAAATGTTATGCTCTACCTCCTTTACCAACTGTTTAAGTCAAACTAGCCTTCCTCTGCCATTCCCTTGAGTGTGTGAAAGTGGTGCGGACTCTGAGTCCAACAGGCCATGTGCTGATGCAGAGCTCAGAACAGCAGCTCCAGGGCTACAGGGTAAGTCCCCTGGTCTTACAGAGCAGACCGGAGCAGCAGAGGAGAAGCCACAGCTGGAACAGTTTGAGAAGTGGGAGGTTGGATTTGACCATGTCCAGAAGGCACTAGACTCAAAGGACCTGGCAGCAGACACACGTCACAGCTGCGCCTTCTTCTCTGGTGACAATTTATAGCAGAGAAGTAGGAAGGTACAGCCAAAATTTTAAGTGACTTGGTTGCATCAAGACTTGTAACCAGTTCATGCTTGCTACTGCCCACAAATCTCGCTCACTACTGATCAACGTACCGAAAACCAACTATCACATAAGAATTCTCCAGCCAAAAGCTTTCAGAGATAATCCAGGCCAAAAGGTACTTTTTCTTTCCTTCTTTCTTTCTTTCTTTTCTTTCTTTCTTTCTTTCTCTCTCTCTCTATCTCTTTCTTTCTTTCTCTCGTTCTTTCTTTCTTTCTTTTTTTTAACAGAACAGTCTCAATCATTTCGCAATAGTGACCTTGAATATGATATTGAGGGAGATTCTAAGGCAACATCTGGACTCAGAGGGAAACTGGACCTTGATGGGTCAGTCATCTCAGTCCGAGATTGTTCACAGACACTGAATCAGATGGAAATAAAACCCTCATCCCAGAGCCAGTGCTGGTGAAGAGCATGTGACCTCCCATGGATGAAGACGCTCGTGGTAAGCTGTGGAGTGGAATTCATTGTGTATATACCTGCTACGTTCCAGCCCACACCCAGGAGAGGGGCTGGGTCTCAGAGCATCCTCGTCAACACAGCAGGTCTCTCCCAAATAAGGTGGATACGTTCCACAGGAAGGCACTGGAAAAGCAAGGATGCCACCACGAAGCAAAAGAAGAAAAGGCAAGTATGAGAGGGTGCTTCAGAAGAGTCAGGGGACCATGGAAACTTCTAGTCTAAACTGGGTTTTGCTTTTCATAGGATTCTTTTTATGCAAATTTTCTGTCTTATCAGCTCTCCTGTGTGTCTTAATCATCATCTTTGAGAATCTGTGTCTAACGGCTCCAAAACCTGGATGGATCCAAAAATGGATCCAAAACTATGGATATTTTTATTTTGATGTTTTTTATCCATGAGGTTCTATGTCCTGACATGCCAATTAGCCCTTAATTGCTGTATTTAAAAATGAAAAATTATAGCAAGATATGCCTGCTTATTCCCAAGAGTAGGTTTCATTCCCAACGCAGTCGGATCAAAGGCAAATCTAAGTAGGACCTGAGGTTTGGGAGCCATGTGCTAGCCCAGTGTGTCTCCAGGAACAGGGTTGCAGTGTTGGATAGGGAGGGTCTATATCTGGTTGACCTTTTTATTCCTGGGAAACGTAGCGGCTCAGAGTCTGGACAGATGGCTCAGTTGGCAGCCCCTGCTGTGAAGACACGAAGGCTCAAGTGTGGATCTCCGGTGCCCAAGTCAAAGCTGAGCACAGAGGCTCATGTCTAAACTGAGAAGGTAGAAAATGGCTCCCTTAAGCATTCCGGCCAGCCAGACTAGCCACATTGATTAACTTTGGTTCAGTGAGATGCCGTGTCTCAAAAAATAAGGTGGGGGTGCAAGAGGGGAAAATGCCTAACTTCAGTCTCTGACCTCCATATATGAGCACGTGCACCCCCAAACACAAAAACAGCCTCAGCTTGGGCTTGGGTATACACCGTGGCTGTTGTTCTTGGTAAGGTCTGAACTTCTCTGTGCATGAGGAGGGGGGGTCTCTGTGCAAGTGTGTGTGTGTGTGTGTGTGTGTGTGTGCAAAGGTTGTGTGTATTCCCTGGGATTCATGAGAAAGCTGAAAACACACAGCCCCCACCTTTTAAGTTTGATAAGCATTCAAAATAGTGGATGTCTTTACCACATTTTCACACATGGATGCCAGCCACCATGCTTGGCTCATATTTGTCCCTTGGCACCCTCCATTGTCCCTCTTTTTCAGCTCTCCTATGGGTCCTTTCCTCCTCTGAAATAATCCCACTTTTGATTTTGTGTCACATCCGTGCATATATTTAAGTCTACACATATTAGATTTAAATCTAATATTCCACAGGAGAAAACGTGAGATGTTTTCCTTCCCCTGTTCTCCTTGCCTGTTGTCCTCTTTTATTGCCCCTTTCTCTCCTTTATCCTCTCTCTCTCTCTCTCTCTCTCTCTCTCTCTCTCTCTCTCTCTGGGGGGGCGGGGTGTAGGTGTGAGTGTGGGTGAGTGGGTGTGGGTGTAGGTCACAGGTGGTTGTAAGCTGCTCGAAATAGCTGTGGGGAACTGAATCTAGGTCTTCTGGAAGATGAGTACCCACTGTTACCTGCTCAGGCACCTCCAGCCCCAGTGCCAAGATTTTTAATCTGCATTCTGCATCTGAGAGGAAACAACATTTGTCTCAGAGTCTTTTTTTCTCTAACATAATGTTCTCCAGTTCCATCTGCTTCCCTGCAAATGACACAGTTTCATTGTCCTTTACAGCAGCCACCACATTTTGCCCAGTTTCTCGTGCCTGCTTAACCAGCGACAGCAAACCTAGAGCAGGGTTGCAGCTGTTGTTCTTGGTAAGGTCTGAACTTCTCTGCACATGAGGAGGGGGGTCTCTGTGCATGTTTGTGATCGGGAATGATGACATACAATGATGGATGAGTCTCACTCGCCATCGCCAGCTTCAAGTCTGGCCCCAAGTGAGGCCATAGAGCAGATGGTGACATGAGCTTTCTGTGATGGTCAGTTGCAGAATTACGTTATCCTGATATATTAGTTTTCCCACTAAATGGCTAAAAATTACAACACAATAATTCAACATCTTGGTATTTTAGATTATTTTTTCCAATACATTTATACTGACCTTTTACTTCATTGTGAGAATGGTATGAATACAACTTTGTATTCTCACTCTCTCTCCCTCTTTTTCCAAAACAGGGTTTCTCTGTGTAGCCCTGACTGTCCTGGAACTCACTCTGTGGTCCAGTCTAACCTCAAACTCAGAGATCTGCCTGCCTCTGCCTCCAGAGTGCCGAGATTAAAGGCGTGTGCCACCACGGCCCAGCACAACTTTATATTCTAGTGAGAATTCAAGCACAGGTTCACAATCGCTAAAGACGAATTTCTTCCCAAATCTTCAATAAGTGGTATAATGATTCAAGAATGTATAACTTGAGAAGATGAGAGAGAGAGAGAGAGAGAGAGAGAGAGAGAGAGAGAGAGAGAGAGGACTCAGTGGTTAGAGATTGTGCTGCCCTTCCAGAGGAGTCCTGTCTGGTT
Source organism: Peromyscus californicus insignis (assembly GCF_007827085.1). Classification (NCBI taxonomy): domain Eukaryota; kingdom Metazoa; phylum Chordata; class Mammalia; order Rodentia; family Cricetidae; genus Peromyscus; species Peromyscus californicus. Next base: position 29,705,657 of record NW_026294595.1, read on the forward strand.
CCCAGCATGCATTGTTGGGCAGTATAAAGCATTAGAGACGCTCCTCCAGCTCCAGGGAGATCTCACTGTGTCTTTCTTCCCCCAGTGAGTGCACTCATACACACATTCCTACACTTGGTTTAGCAGCAAATAGTGACATTAAATTTTCAATTTTTCATAATTAAATAACCTAGGGAAATTGTAAACTTCACATCAAAGATAAATATCCATCACAGAACAAACAAGCAAACAAAAGCCCCGTGGGTTTCCGACGACTGTTGCTTAAGCTTCTTTGCTTTCGTGAAAGATCTATAAAAATTGATTTCTCTGCCCTCCATTTATGGTCTCCTCCCAGTCGTAAATACTCTGCATGCTTGTGTGCCAGTAAACTTTTGACTGACCTATATATCAAGTTAATAATAAAAGATCAAGCCACCAAGGTATTGTTAAGCTGACCACAGTCCCCTACTCCTGATAAGCTGTTACCCTGTGAAGTCAACACTGGAACTTCACAGTAGGAATTTTCCAAATCTCTGTTGTGGCAGCAATCATTTGTGAGCTCATGGATTTTTTGCTAAACCCACTGAGTCAGCACTACTTAATATTGATATTTAATCCCTCTTCCCTCTTAGGTTTTAGGTCCACACTAGTTCCCCAATCAAGGCAAGCCAGCATGATGCTCTACAAGCCACTCTGTAAGCCAGAGGACACCGGGGAGAGCTCATGACATCTCTAATGCTTTACTGCCGGGCCCGATGAACGACTGTCTTCCGAGGGCTCTCTTCTCCACACAGCTCTGCTGTTCAGCCAGTAAATCTGTGATACATATCATATGCATAGTAATAACATAGCTGGGATGTATGAACTGGCAGACTTCTCAAAGGCGAAGTGTGAAATAAAACTTTTGAAGCTAATTCTTTCTTCTGAGTGAAGTAACAGAAATTCCTATTGCGTGTACAAACCAACATTTCTTTGTAAATAATGCATGTATGGCACACCCTTTGTAAAGAAAGAAAAGGTTTGCAGTATCTATTACCACCAATGTATGCCAACGAACAAGTTTATCAAGACAGATGAGTAATTTGACATGGAGCTGAGAGAGAGTGCATTCAAGCCCTGGAAATTTCTACAGAGAATGACACACTTTTTACTCTTGCACAACTTCTGGACTTTTTCAAAATGCATCTCAAAGTAGCTCTTTGTATTCATAGGTAAATTCTCCCAGATCTTTATAAATTCCCAAATTTTGGCAGAGGTCCTTGTTCCCTTTTAGATCATATTTCATCGAAAGCTGCATTTTCTAGAAAGATCCCCCTCACCAAAGTCTACCTTCCCATTCTGTGGTTGTTTTCACAGTACACAAATGTGTAGAGTGAGTGTGGATGGAAAGTGGCCAAGAAGAGTAAAGGTCTCAATGCATACTGACATGCGGGAGCTGTGTAGCTGTCTAAGCTCACTGGAAAATACGTGTTGAGCTTCTGCCTCACCCCCCATCCTTTAACTCCCATTCACACCTTCCAAAATCACAGTAAAATACATAATTGTGGATCTGGAGCTCCAGAAGAAATCACTGCAAACTTTGAATCCCAAATCTTTAAAGGACAAAGGTCAACTGTTATTGCCTATCTGATGATGCAAAACTCCTAGTGTGGTGTATAAAATGTTTTTAGAGAGGCTTTAAAAAGACATCAATGGATCTTTGATGGCTTAAAGTAGAATGATTTATCATTCTGAAAACAGTAAACTGAGTAATTACTAAAGGTTCACGTTCAAGCGAACTAAGGAAATCAGCCACCACCAGCCACCAAGGCTCTAAACCCAAGTCCCTCTCCCCTGTTCAGGTTGCATCCTTGAGGCTTTGCTGCAGGTGGGTGGTCCCCTCGCTACCAGTACAGTTCTGACTGTGAGACGAAGTATCCCTTTATCCTGTCCACATTTGTGGTAGACGTATCTGCATAAGTAAACAGTTTGGTAACTATGATGCTGTAAGTGCTTCTAAAACTTTCCAATTGCTTCAGCACCCAAGGAAAAAAAGCTTCAGTTCTTTTTAAATGGCCATAAGAACTCCAAGCTTAAAAGCACACCAAGTGTCACAATAATCATTATTTATCATACAAATAGATATGCTCAGGTTCCCGCAACTGAAACCAGTCTAAGCTAAGAAAACCCTTGAGCTATGACCATGAAAACTATCTTGGGGGAGGAGGGCTGCAGGGTATGTGGATGTGCACAGTCTAGTGGGCTGTGCAGAATGCCACTCTCATTCACTCTCCATGGGTTTTTTGGTTTTGTTTGTTTTGGGCAAGATCTCTCATTGAAGCCGGGATCTAGACTCAGGTCTGTGGGCTTTTGCAGCAAATATCACACTCACAGTGCCATCTGACTAGCTTTAATAATTTAGGGTTGGGGGTGGCTAGAATTTAAATTTCTTTTGACTTATGTATGCAGGTGTGTATCTGTGTGTCTATATGAGGGGGCTTCTGTACATTTGAAATGTAAGAGAAGGGACGCTCTCCTCTGCCCTGGAGAGGACTAGAATCTGTTAAAGGACTAACCAAGCATGCTTAGCCTTAAAAGAGAGGATGTCTTTTGCACTCACCTTGCCACTATTTGCATTTGACATCTGTCAGGCATGAAGGAATGAAGAACAAAAAGAAAAAAATCAAATCCCCACAATTTCTTTCCACTCTGACTCTGTCCCACACTAGTTGGAATCTCTAAGGGGACCATTGCCTATCTCCAGTGGCAGAGGCCAGAGTGAATAAAGAAGGAAGGAAAACTGGGCATGTAGGCAAGGGGCAGGGTGCTTAGACAGACTCCTGGGCTTCTATGGGACACTTAACTGGGATAAAGCAATGAGTCTAATGATGAATTTCACGGTGTTTGTGCCGTGATGCCTGGCAACTCAGGGTGGAGCAGTTTAGCTCGCCAGGCCTCCTTCTCATATCTCTGTAACAAAAAGGTAAATCATAATCCTTACCTTCAATCCCATGGTTTGAACAAAGAAAGGGGGGGGGGAGCACTTCTGTATACATATATGAAGCTAGTTTTTACCGTTGCAGTTCCTTCTAAGTCAAAGGCATGGCTTGGACTCGTGTCCTCCGTAGCCTAATGGAAGTATCATGCTGTTCATTTGTGAGTCTTGGGGTGATGTGCGCTCAGTGGGAAATTATGCGCTTGGATTACATGGGCTATTAACCAGCTTTGTCGACTGAGGTAGTGACAGCTGCTAATCATGCCTTTTAATTCTCTCCTATTTTAAATTTGTTATTATTACTCTTGCAGCAATTTTCTGATCTCTTTCCTTTCTCTCAGTTTCATTTTGTTTTTCCTTCAGAAAATTCTAACTGAACTCCTGACCTTCTGTGCTGGAAAACCGCCTCCTTTGAAGTGCAGACTTCATTTCCGCCTTTTAGTTTCCTGATTGGAGCGCCCTCTGCCGGCTGAACAGACTTGGTGTCAAGGCAATATCCAGAGGCTGCGTCGTCCATCCTCGGACAAGATGTCCCAGGTTGCTTTCTATTGCCGTGATAAACACCAAGACAAAAGCAATCACACCATGACTTAGGGAGCAGAGGCACCTTACAGACTATAGTCCATCATGAAGAGGAGACAGGACAGGAGCTGAAGCAGAAACCATGGAGGAATGCCGCTTACTGGCTTGCTCTCCGTGGCTTTCTCAGCTTGCTCTTCATACAGCAGAGGACCCCAAGCCCAGGGGTGGCAGCATCCACAGTGGGATGAGCTCTCCCCCATCAATCATAAATCAAGAAAATGCCCCCACCAACTTGCCTACAAGCCAATCTGATGGAGGCATTTTCTCAGGTGAGGTTCCCTTTTCCCGGATGACTCTAGCTTATATCAAGTTGGCAAAAACTAACCAGAACATAAATGAAAAAAAAAAAAACAACAACTTTATTGCATACACTCCACTGAAAATAACTGTATCACATGGTTTTAATGTTCCCTCTGTACCTAGCCATTGACACATGGAGGACCCAAATGATTCCAAGTGCACAGCTCTGAAATAACACCTCATCACTCCCCCTGAAAGTTCTACACAGGATCTGTGCTGTGATGATTTCCAGAATAACTTCAAGGCCTGGTGAGGGGACCCAGCATGAAGCCACCCCATTCATAGCGTATGTGTGCCCCCAGGTGGCTTGGTAGGGGCCCCCCTTCTTCACACCCCGTTCATAGCATGTGTGTGCCCCCAGGTGACTTGGTAGGGGCCTCCCTTCTTCATTCTTACACCACATCTCCCAGACCACAGCACTTCAGACGGAGACACAGCAAATACCCTTTTGAAGGCGAACCCGTCACCTGAAGCACATCAATTTAAACGAAGCTACTTTTTTTTGAAAGCTCCCTAAAAAAATAATTCCCCACTGCAAAGAAGGATCAGCTGGCTTGCTTCTGGGGCTCGTCCATCCCTGACGTCTGTGATCTTGTGATATGATTCCAATTTGCCTTCATGGAGGGCTGTCTGCTGAGTTAATTGTATGCGCTTCTTTGTGCTCGTCGCTTATGTTTATTTCATTGCAATATTTACAAAGGGACTTTCGAAATAAGTCACTATGCAAATGGGAGCATGCATACAAGATCCAGAGGAATATTAAAATTCATTAACCTTATTTACATTTAAAGTATTATCATGTATATTTGAGCATAGTGCACCTGCCAGGAGCGATGCTAGGCCACATCAGCAGTCCATTGAATAATCTATCCACTGTCTTTCTTTCCTTGTCAAGCAAAGTAAAAACTTCCTTATTTTAGACACATTCAAAATCACCCCCAAGCTGCTTTACTCATCGGCAGCTCTTATTTCTAGAGGAGTCTAAAACAAATTTCAAGTTGTTTTTTGACATTTGAAGGATGAATTTCCTTGAAGAAAATGTCCCATCTTTATTAATTTTGAAGTACAATGTTTCTCTTATTACTCACTTGAAAATTAAGAAGACCAAACTCATCCTTTTGGAGGCTAACAAATAAAGGTTTTGCCTGCCTGGAACCCTCCCCCATCCCAAGGAACTCCTCTATCTACAAGAAGGGAAATATGGTAGAGGAGCCATCCAATTGGTAGCTTGGAGATTTATGAAGGCAAAACAAAAAGCCAGAATTATTATTATTTGTGGGAATATATTGCATACCCTAATAAACTTATCTGGGGATCAGAGGACAGAGCCAGCCACTAGATTAGACACAGAGGCCAGACAGTGGTGGCACACACCCTTAATCCTATCACTTGGGAGGCAGAGATCCATGTGGATCTCTGTGAGTTCAAGGCTACATTGGGAACAGAGCCAGGCATGGTGGCACCCACCTTTAATCCCAGCACTTGAGATCTCATGCCTTTGCTTGGAAAGCACACAGGCCTTTAATCCCAGGAAGTGACATGGCTGGGTGGAGACCGGTACATGAGGTGTGAGAAGACAGGAACTAAGAGCGGTTCAGTTGAGACTTGTAGTGGGTAGCTGTTCCAGCTTGGACCTGGAAGTATCACCCCCATTGAGGCTTCCAGTAACTGTCACACCTAAATAACTGTCATGCCTACGAGACGGGGCGAGATAGGAACCCTTAAGACCTGAGATCTAGATGTGCTGGCTCTGTTGGTTCCTGGATCCTGGAAGCTGGAGGTAGACGGAGCAGAGTTCTCCAAAGAACACCACTAGACTGCACTTTACCTCTCCCAGACCCTATAACCTATCCCTTTACTTGTAAGTTACCCCACAAAATAAACCTCCCTTTTAACTATGTGGAGTTGCCTTAATACTTCCACCAATAGAGTCTCTCCTTTTGAGTGAGGACTCAGAAGCTTTCAGACTGAGGAAACAAGATCAGCTGAGGAGTTGGTGAGGTGAGGCGAGGCTGGCTGTGGCTTATTCTGCCTCTCTGATCTTTTAGCTTTCACCCCAATATCCAGCTCGAGGTTTTTTATTAATAAGACCATTTAGCAATTCATGCTACAATTGTTGTTGTTGTTGTTACTTATTATTATTATTTGTCATTCATTTGGCAAGTTGAAACAAGATCATCACAATAACATTTAACTCTCTCTCTCTAGCTATGAGAATGGAATATGTCGTAACCTACTTGGCTTTGGGTTAAATAATGGGGAGGAAAAGAAAAACTGTGTGATCAATAAGTAATTTCTGTCAAAGGAAACCAAATAAAGGGTGGGTTTTGTTCAACTAATGCCTTCTTGAGTTTGTGAATGCAAGTTAACAAGTGGGAGAAGATGGGAGACTAGCACGGGAAGGTAGAATTCTGATGGTCCAAAGGAGGTAATAATGAGACAAGAAGAAGCTCAGTGCTGAGAGGTACCAGTCTAAAACAGCCCCAGAAACGGCAGGGCAGCCAAGAGATGAGGAGTTTCTAATAAACGACTGTGAACTTGTTCTCTGTGATATAAATACCTCCTTCCACCCCTCCATGCATCCCCAGTAAAGTCTACTCATCAGTCATGGTTTTTATGAGAGTGGATGACTCCAAGCACAGTGAGATTTCCATCGAGGTCCAGGTGCTGTGGTAGAGTCAGCTGCAAGGACTTGGCGCCTAGACATAGAGGACTCTGTGAGAACAGTGGACCAGAGAATGTGTGCAAGTCTAGGAGGCTCCTTGAATGTCTCCTGAATGTCGTCCAGCCATGGGAATGGTGAGACGAATGGTGGGGTTCTTAAACCTCAGCCTGCACCAGAGTCATGCAGGGAGGCATTTGTTAAAACGGACACCTGGGTCCCACTCTAGTTTTTTACTCAGGTCTAGGATAGCCTGGAGCATCTGTATTTCTAGCAAGTTCCTAGATGCTGCAGAAATGGGAGGCAGCTCTGACAACTCATGGAGATATGGAGCTGTGGGGAGACTTCATTGCTATTACTTAGGTACTTATCATTTAAAGCACTTACCTAAGGTAGGAGTTCTCAGCACTAAACACCACTGTAATTAACTGAGGAGCAATCATCCATATTAGTTGCTCCTGTAATTGCTGTGACAAATGCCTAAGAGAAGTCACATAAGGGAAGAAATACTTATTTTTGACCCATGCTTTGAGGGGATACACCCCATTGTGGTGGGGAAGGCTTTGCAGCAGGAACATGACGAAGACGGTCACATCATACCCATACTCAAGAAGCACACAGGGAGGGATGCGGGGGTTCCGCAGACTTTCTGACTCTCCCCCTTTTATTCTGAGTGGGTCGTCTGTCTTCCATCACATCTCTCTGGAAATGCCCTCACACACTTGCCCGGAGGTATGTCTTCTAGATGGTGCTACATCTAGTCCAGCTGACGATGAAGATGACAATCACACTACATTGCAGGTAAACCAGTCCTTCTAGAGGTAGGAAACTAGGCCTTGACATTTTTCTAGAGCTCTGAAGCTATTTGAGTGTAACATCGGGATCAGGAAGCCCTAACATCAGGTAATAATCAAGATAAAGCCTGGGAGAGTGGAAGCTTTGTTTTCTGGTTCAGGAAATTCAGGTGTGGAAACAGATAACCCCAAGTTACAGAAACAGAGTTAGCACTTGAGGAATCACAAGCATTACTGTCCCTGCCAGGACCCACAGCAGCAAGTGATCAAAAGTGAAGTGGTCCCCATGCCATGCAAAGAGCTTAAGAGCTGCAAAGAGATAAACACAGTAGAGGAAAAATACTTCAAAGACCTAGAAAAGCAAAGGTTGACTGCGTACATGCACCTGACAGTTTGTGAGAGCAAATGAGCACGGGTGTGTGTGTGTGTGTGTGTGTGTGTCTGTGTGTGTGTGTGTGTGTGTGTGTGTGTAGAGTGGGAGTTAAGGCTTAGGATGCATAACTTAAGGAATGAGATGAACTTCCATACCCTCTTGGATGTGCATGGAGCCCTAGACCTCCTATCAGGATTGTGGGATGCAGCTTCACAGACCTACCTTGGAGGAAAGATCCAGGTTAGCAAGAATTGTGTGGGTCTCTCTGGAGCAAAGCCACTAAAGAAAAACTTACTTGGACAGAATGATGAGATGCCTGGCTACCAAAGACGGACTTTATAAAAAGCATTTGTGTAGTTGGAAGAGTAGAGGTTCCCACAGTTCACATTTAAAGCAAAAAACCATTTATCAAGATAATAAGATTTTAATTTTAAATACTAGAACAGGAAACTGTGACCAAACAAAACTACTAAAAACCAAATTATAAGGCAGATTATGGACAGAGATTCTAGAAAAGGTAGTGTCAGGACCCAACCTGTGGGTCCCAAATTGTGATTCACCTACCTCAGTCCCTGAGGGGGCACTGCAGGTTGTAGCTGGAAAACCACTAGATAACTGTAAATCTATCATCACCTTTCATTGTGCATTCAGAAACTGATCTCACTCTGTACAAGAGGTAAATATAGAACTTGGTATATTGACGGAACCCAAGGAAGATAAGAGGTTAGGCTTTATTTTGATCCTCAAATTATAGGAGATTATGGAGTAAGAACTATCAGCATTATTCATGACAGTTCAAAGAACAACATGGGGTTAATTGTACATGGCACTCCCTTGGTCAGTCAACCAATTAGTGCGTCTTCATATTTGGCTTTCATTCTATGTACAAGTCTACAGAGCTCAAGTTTGTCACTGTTCCTGGCTTTTCTTCTCTGTATGTTTATTTCCTTAATGTGAAGGGAAGGTAGACCAGAAGTACCTTTTTTGTATTGACTTCAAAGTCAAACTCTCTGGAACTGGGCCCTGTAGTATAAATGCTTTTACAGTTACTGTATTTGATAGTTAGATTTAAAACCTTATCTCACCAACCAACAGAAGGTCTCTATAAAGAGGAAGCACATCAATGAAGAAAGGCAATTCAGATAGAAATATATGTAGGTAACACACCTGGCCCAACAGACGGGTAAAATGAACCAGAGATGCCTATATGGGATTGATTACTCCAAACACCCCTGCTTCCCTATGTCTGCCTGGTATCTTTAAAGACACATCTTTAGTGCACTGCTACTCATTTTCCTCACTTAATATATTTCTTACCTCAAATATCATTTTTCATTATCAGGTCTTCAGCATAAAACCAAAATGAGTCCTATCTGAAAGTGTCCAATAGGAAAAGCTGGAACAATCATCCTCACTCACTTCTTAGCCTTGTTTTCCCAGTTATGCAAGATCCAGGCTAGATTCCCACAGGGTTACTACCAGTTAAAGCATTTAAAGACAGGAATAGAGTAAGAACCCGCGGTCCTACTGGTACCTCCCACCTGAACGTCAGTCTGTTACTACAATCTTTGACATAAACTCTTTAAATATAATAATACAAATGCATTCCAGAATCTGATAAGAGGTAAAAGTGGAAGTGTTTAAACTTTTGTTATATATGCCATGTGTTTTTCTTAAATTCTACTTTGATTTTTATTGATTAGTTAACAATTTCATACGTGAATATAATATATTCTGATTAGTCTCTCCCACACATCTCCTCTTATCTTCTTCCCAACTCTATCAAGACCATCTGCTATCCCTATAATCCTTTTACTAGATTCATTTCTTTTGGTTTAATTTTGTGACACATTTAGTTTCACTAGGACCATCTGTGTGGCCATCAGATTGGAACTATTCTTTGTAGCCTGATAGCATCACCAGTGGGTATAAAACTGAAGACAATGGCTTCCCCTTGCCCTGAATCTATCCATAACAAATAGTTCAGCAGTGAGGGATAAGGCTCCTTGGCTCCTCCTCTGTCCATACTTGATTGTTGATGGACTATAAATCCAGCGCAGGAGCTGTGAGTGCAGATCCATACATAGCTGCTGTGAGTTCGTGATTGCAATGACTGTGTCTTGCCCAGAAGATGACATTTTGCAGCTCTCCTCTCTATCTTCTGCCTTACGTTTTTCTGCCCCCTCTTCCATAATATTACTCGAGCCTTAGAGGGGTGCATACCACATATTTTGGTGTGCACATATATTATGAAAGGTTGTTATAGTAAAGAAAATATGTCCACCATCTAACATCTATGTGTGTATATATATACTGCACACATGTGAAGAGCTCCAAAAACCTATTTGCAGCAAAATTCCCCAGTGCAGTACAATGGTAAGTTCAGCTCTGGTGTTGTGCACTGGATCTATGAATTAGATCAGCCTACATATCCACCGCATAGGCTCCTGTAACCTACCTACATCTTCCTCTTCCTCACATCATCATAGTTACCTTTTTTATGTGTATGAGTATATATGTGTGTTGTGTATGTGTGTAATGTGTCTGTGTGCATGCGTATGAAAGTCACCTGACACTTGGTGTCCTGTCCTATCATTCCCTACTTCATTCCTTAGAGACTGGGTCTGTCATTGAACCAGAAATTAGACTGGCAGCCAACAAGTCCCAACAATGCTCCCATCCTCCCCCGACTCCACCCCTACCCCTGCTACTGGATGGCAGGCATCTGTGCACCACCTCTGGCTTTTTACCTGGCTGCTTGGGTCTGAAGTCAGGTCCTCACGTGTACAACAAACACCCACGCCCACTGACCCCATCTCTTCCACCCTCCTTTCTGTTTTTTAAAGTTTAGTGATATGCTTATGGTTATGCCATGTGGGAGGGATCCAGGTAGACTTAGATACACTGCTAAAACAGATTACAGACTAGTGAGCTGGTCCAGTGGGTCAAGCCTGGCTACCTGTGTTTGAGCCCGGGCCTGGGACCCATATGGTGGGAGAAGAGAACCAACTCCTGAAGGTTGTCTCCATCTTCCATATGTGTGCCATGGTGCACATACAAACACATAAATAAATAAATAAATATGTAAATAAGTAAATAAATACATAAATACATACATACATACATAAATGATAGATGATAGATAGATAGAAAGACAGACAGATAGATAGAGATTATAATATACCATAAAGACTCCATATAAATTTAATTAGGGCTTACCACCCTGGTTTTTTTTTAGTTAAGCTGCATTATCCCTACATCAGTGTATAGCTATAACATACCCCAGAAAAAAATCCATAAGATAAAAAAGGAAATTAATTTTATTGAAGTCAAGTATTTTAAACAAAAGGTTAAACAAATCCTGCTGCACACACTGTCACCCGGGTAATAATTATCCTCTAATGAAAGCTGTACCCACCATCAAATTCTCCTGTGGTGGGGACCTGCTCCCATCCTCTGGGACAGAATTATAAAGTGGTCATGAAGCGGAGAAGATTTAAGATATTCCCTGAAAGGAAAAAAATCAAATCAGACTTAATTTAAAGGTAGGTACATTTTATTTTAAAGACCTCTTTATAAGGGGGGAAAACAGGCCATCAATTTTGATAGCCTTTAGCATAAACAGATAAACAAAGCTCCTACATGCTTTACCTTTTTGAATGTGTGGTGGGTTTAGTTGTGGAACTCATCTCCTATAAAATGGTTAAGCTAGAAAATCAACCTTCCAGAAAGATCTATTTTCTGTGGTTTTTCCTCTTACCTACTTATCTGATGCTACTTATTTACATTCTGGATTGCTGGTGGCAAATCCTCGCTTTTAACTTTGAAAAGTCCTTTTAAATTAATATATATTATGTATATGGATATATATATAAAATATATGATATAGTAGATATAATTATGACTATATCATATATTATATATATGAATGATTTGGTGAGTTCTTTGTGCAGTGAAATAAATAAAGAGAGGTTGGTTGCTGCAGACTGTGGCTCCTCTCCGTAAAACAGATTAACTCAGATTTAGAAATGTAATATTAGTGGTTCACCTTGGGCTCCTGGGAGGAAGGGACTACATCTTGGATGACAGATTGATTTGAAAAGCAGAATGTGAACTTCTTAATTTACCACTGCAGGACAGTCTCTCTGGAAATGATCACCAGGAGACGAGTCACAAATCAGGAAGATGTTGATGGCCTCAGACTTGGGGGAAGGGATGCTTTCTGTTCGCCTAACAGACAGAAATTAGTCTACAGTGGCGATTCTCCATCGTTAGGCTACCTCAGACTCACCTAGGGACTTGTTAAGACAGATAGCTAAAGCCACCCCTAGCATTTCCTAATCGGTGGGTCTGTAATTATATCCAAGAACTGATATTTTTACAAATCCCCGAGTGAGGTGGAAGCTTTGGGTCTCAGTTCTACAGTCTAGGGATCTGCATGAATCACACCAGTCCTGAAATGGGCATTTTTCTCTGTATAAATTAGTATTGGTATTTAGAACTGAATCCATCCTCTCCTGAACAACTGTGGATTCACAAACCTTTTGCTTTCCAAGTAAGAATTCATCATGAGTCAACTGGGGACGGCTTTACCTGCTGGCATAATTCTCAAAAACTCACGATGCACTGCATATGCTTTGGATTAAGCTTTCCTAGAGAAAGCATTTGAAAATGCTGTTGTCTCACTGTGGCCTTGGGTTCCAATCGATTTCCTAAACGTATGGCTGGCACACTGTTATTCCCATACATCGAACAAATGAGTACTGTCTGCTTCTACTTCCGTCTTCAGCCTTTGGTTAATTTCTGAATCTGGAAATGCCTCCTAGAGCAGTAAAGATCACACTCATCTATAATCAGCAAAAAGAACAAAAATGAAAACTTGACTCCAGAAGTTGTCTCCCCTCTGTTTACTTTTCATAAGAAAATGAACCTGAATCGTTCCATAATTACTGCAGCTTTTCAAACCCGAAGGCCACCGTCTGGATCTTGTCTCCTGCTCTGTCCTTCTATGAATGTCAATGGATTTAGTCCACTTCCTCACTGCTTCCTTCGCTCTAGGAAGGTGGATGCTGTAGTCCCCTGACTCATCTTACCATCACAGTCAGAAAGAGTCACACCATTAGGGGGAGGCAACAGGACCTAGAGCAGAAATCAAAAGCTTGCCATGAGACCCTCAGTGTAAATCTCACTGGCTGGCACTATTTAAAGAAAAAGGAAAAGACATTTCCAACATTCAGAGGGGGTGGCAGTTTTTAGGCATAAGTGTAGCTAGCCCTCTTCCCCCAAAACTAGCATTCCATCAGGGAAGGTGAAAGGGAAAATTCACTTTCCAGCACGTGATTCCCCGATGCACTTGAATGTCTGAACACAGACCTCAGCAGTAAAAGGACATGGGACAGTCCTGGGAGTCCTCAGCCTCGGCGGTGACCACCGACCTCATTGCAAAGAAAGCATGCAAGTACGGTGTTTCTTCTGCAAGAACTGCAATTCCACCAAGTCATTAGTATGTGATATCAATGTCATTAGCGAGCCCCAAAGACTCAAGAGCTGTGAACACAGTGGTGAAAAAGACCATTGCCATCAAATATTGCTAAAGCCCTGCCTCAGGCAAGGAGGGCTTTCAGAAGGGGCATTCCATTCGCTCCACTTTCTATCCAGCATGCCACAGCCCTGGGCCAGCTACTAGAGTTGAAAACTGCATGGGACATCAGCCCCAGTCTCAAGGACAGAGAGCAGGTGTGAGGCTGTGAGACCAGAAAAGGAAGAAGGGAAATAGCGTGCTACTCCTTATGTTCTTTCCATTTGCCACATCCAGGGACGTTGGTGCCAGGGGAACCAAAGGTGCTGGAACCAACGGCCATAAGGGGACAGAGTTCCTGACCATGGCAGTAACCATTCACTGTGCGCCTCCCCTCCGCTCAAGAGAAATCTGCCACCACACCCATTGCCGCACGGTGGCGAGAGTTCCCAGCTGGCACCTGCTCATCTACGTCTCTGAGTAAAATGATGCCTGCTTTCTGTGCCTTGAGAGTGGGGAGAAGAGCCAGCAGCCTCCAGGGGTTCGCTACCCATCTCAGAGCTTGTACACACTTTGACGGTACTTGACCATAAGCAGGAGAACATCGGCCACCACGTGAAACCGCCGTTCTCAGTTGTGAGTTTCATCAGACAGCACCGCCCGATGCTCATCCTCCACCTGGTGCAGCACGTGGACCTTCTCCATCAAGGCCCTTTTCCTTGGGGATTTGTCTTTGAAGGGAGACGCTGTTTCTCATCCCCAATCCCACACTTCAGATCAGTTCCAGTGGGCAATGGGGCTTTTGCAGAAGCTGAGGCATAAGCTTCCTTGCTGTGACAATAGGAGTTGGCAGGACCCAGGAAAAACAGCTCTTCTCTTTAGGGGAGAGTCTGAGTCTCAAATCCACAGCAAGTGAGGTAGAACCTGGCTTCATTAGAATTCTCCTGACCACCAAGCTCTCTCCACCATGTGCCTATAGAAGGCAAAGAAAGCCACAAAGGAGTTCGCCTGGCTGAAGTTGAAACATGAAGAATATTATTTCAATCTTAAACTGGCAATGGAAAGCCTTCCAATCAGGCTGCCTTGTGTACCTGGCACTCACTCACACACACACACACACAGAGACATCTGGGATTTGGCAGCAGTGACTTCCAAAAGGCTGAGTTATGGCTTGGGACCCTCTTTTACCATTGCTAACCAGTCCCAAACGACCTGCACTCATCCACACATGTACAGACATAACCAACTCTCCAAAGAGAATGTTCACAGCCCAAGGTAGCCCAAGATGAACGTGGACACATTTTGTTTTTATACTACCATGTAAAAAAAAGTCCCTTTCAGCCAGTGTCACATGTTAGTCCATTCCTTTCATCTTTCTGGGTCCACTCAGATCTGTGATCTGTGTGTTTTGCCCTCCCCTCCCTGTATGTCTGCCTATGTCCACCAGGGTACCTGGCCCTGTGTCTTGAACACCGTAGGTGTTCAATAAATATTTACTAAATATATAAATGGCTCATAATCTAAAGGCCACCTTGGGTGTAATACCTGCTGGCTGATTATCTGTCAGAGCAATCTTCCCCGCTACCCCCCTGTTCCAGAATAGGATTAGAGACAGCCTCCCTGGGCACACAGAGCATCTCAGCCAAGAAAATCTTGGCCCTGACTTCGGCATCCAGCGTCCTTGGGACCTGTGCTTGGAATGCTGACAGAGACGCTATACCAAGAATGGAGCCAAGCCATTGTCTGATGAGGCCCTCAAGGATGCAGGGAGAGGCGTGCCAGATTGGCTCAGCTGTTTGGATCCCTTCAACCCAGCTTCTCCTTGATTTGTCAAGTTAATCACAGCTGCCCAAACCCTCCTCAAACAGGGGGATGAGAGCACCACAGCGCTGTCCCATTATCCCATGAGGAATACATCTACTCCTGTGTCCATTCCAGCAGGCACGTGGAAGTGCCCATGCATCACCCCTGGACCTTTAAAGGTGCTAAATTAACACCTTCACACTCATCTCAATTTTTTTTGCCTTACCTTGAGAAGCATAGAGCAGCTCCCAGCTATCATGAGAGAATTATTGATAGGCTTAGATTCCAAGAATCGTTTCCTTCAAAAGCAAAGATGGGTCTTCTTGACTCTCTGCTGGGTACTTTCTAGTTGTATAGGCACACGTCTTTGCAGCAGGACCCTTCCTGATAGTTTTGACATGGCTGCGTTGAACCTCATGAACATTTGATACTGTTCAGACTTTCTCTGTTTGGTGTGTTCCTATCTGAAGTGCTTGCTATGAATGCTCAGAATGCCAGAAAGACACTGTCTGAGCAATGCTGGTAACAAGGCTCCCACAGAAGACCACCATCCAGCCTGGACTTGATTCAGGATAGACAAGATCATTGCAAGAAAAGACAGGAAGTCAGTTTCCTGTCTTAGTCTGATTCTTGGTGACAGTAGATGCTACAGGCGGGTCTTTGGCACACTGGTGGCAGGAGCATATGCTATGCTATCAGCATGGGTTAGGTTAAAATGACTTTCTAGTACTGGGTGATACAAATATTTGCATCTGTCTTGACTGCAGCTGATGACTGGTTCTGATGTAGGCTGGGAATGCTCATTCTGGCAGCTTACCCCCTGACTTCACACTATGGGCCTCTCAAAAGATTCACTAAGCTACTCCCAACTCCTTTGGGCCAATTTTCTTCTTAGTCACACAGATGATGTCTATCACAACTAAAAACAGTGACTGGTGTGTAAAGTCCTTATGAAGGAGATGTTTTTCTTCAAAGTTCCTACCAGTGCTATTTAGATCCTGGCAGGCTGAGTCTGAATTGATATCCAGGGCACAACTGTCGTAGAATATTATTTTAAGATGTGTTACATTTGTTTATGCTGTTGAACATTTGTTTAATGATGCAAAGATTTGTTGCATTCTTTTATGTTACATTTGTTTCACTCTGTGAAGCTGTGTTACTTTACCTGTCTAAAACAACTGATTGGTTCAATAAAAAGCTGAACAGCCAATAGCAAGGCAGGAGAAAGGATGGGTGGAGCTGGCAGGCAAAGATAATAAATAGGAGAAAAAGAGAAAAAAAGAAAAAAAGATTGGGGAGCAAGAAGAGAAGGAGAGGAGGACTCCAGGGGCCAGCCACCCAGCTACACAGCAAGCCATGGAGTAATAAGTAAAGAAAGGTATACTGAAATAGAGAAAGATAAAAGCCCAGAGACAAAAGATAGATGGGATAGTTTAAGTTAAGAAAAGCTAGCAAGAAATAAGACAAGCTAAGGCTGGGCATTCATAATAAAGAATAAGTCTCCGTGTGTGATTATTTGGGAGCTGGGTGGCGGGCCCCCCAAAAAGTCAAAGAGTTAAAAAAAAAAGAACAACAAACAACACACAACTATGAGGCCTCTGAGGGGCACACAGAGATCACTGATGCCCCAGGGCACCCAATGTTAGAGGGGCAGAGCAGGGTCATAGATCAGGTCTTTGTTCTGAAGACCAAACACTAACACTGTGCTATTACTCTCAACACAAAGAAACAAACCCCTCTGATGTCACCAACCAAGCTTTCAATGCTGTACGTTACATTCTCTTGAAATAAGTTTAATATTATATTAAAAGTATGAGCTGTACTCCCTTGCCCAATGAAAAGCTTGCGTGTCATTTCTCATTGTCACACAATCTAGATGATTACTAACAGCACAGTTTTACAGGCTACCTAACAAAAATGTAAAGCCATTTCCGCATGTGGCTAATTGGCTACTCTGCAGTGGGTGTCTACATCTCTTCTCCCTCCCACCAAGCTGAGATCTAAGAACCAGTTGTTTTTCCCTGAAAGGCGTATTTGACCATTGTGCCTGTCCTTGCAAATCGATGACTTAATAAAACATAAAAGGAATTTATTATTTCAAAAAGATTGAACAGAGCAAGAGGTTAAAATGAGTTGGGGAGGAGGAGTCGGGTTTTACAGAATGGCATTGCAAAAGTCATAGACACATAGTCGGTCCTCATGATGCTCTTCAATTACGCTCAAATTCTCAATGCAGATTCTCAATCTGAATCTTTCAATTCTCTATTTAAAGACACTCACATTGAAAGTCCTGGAAGATGCAGTCTGAGCATGTTTTACATCAGAAAGAAGAAGGGTATCCAATCAGCCAAGCAACACACAGAGTGTGCCCTAACCCTACGTCATGACATTGAATGGCTGCTCATTCACATTTTATAAGGCATTTGAGAAAATGTGTAAGTCGTTAGGCAGCCCTTTTGGTGACTCTGCTGACTTTCTAGCCCCTCATGGATCTGGTCACACCATACAGGAGACCAGCTACCTTGATTCCACTATGGTCACTCTTCTGGTCAAGAAATCCACATGCCGTGAATGATACATTTGCAAAATAGCTGGAATTACCTGTGGTTCTTGCCAGGGTGCTATTGGCTTAAAGTTTCTCCACCATTTTCCATGACATGAACTCTTTCTCCTGTTAGGAATCAATTACTATGAGGAAATTTGGAAATTTGGATTTCTTAAAGAAATCCTGGATTAAATTTTGTCCTTCCTACACAAGAAATCAACACTACGTGAATTTCTGTATTCCATATACCAGCTTTTAATTCAGCGAAACAGTGGCAATTTTGAGGATCTGCTGTAGATCATAGCAATCATAGCAGGGCTTAGGCGAGAGCCTGCCCATTTCCACAATGCTGTCTGCTTGCCATACAAACATCTGATAATTCAGCATCTCCTTCCAACATGATATAATGTCCATCAGTCTTTCTAGGTGATATTGAACACCTGTTGTACAGCAGAAATGACTCTAGACCCAGGATGCTCAGTGGTGAACAAAACAAAGTCCTGCTGGGCTGAGGTGACAATTCATCCTTCCAGCCCATCTGTGAGCTTCTGGAGAAAACAAAGGGCATTTCAGTTATCTGTGCATTTCTGGCATTCAGCAGAGCGTCCAGGGAAAAGACAATGTCTAATGAGTAAAATAATCCAATCAAGGTCTTATTTTCAGAAAGAAAGTTCTTACAAAATGTGATAGTTCTTTTCCATAATACCAGAGGTCCGGGTTGTGCCCTGTTTCTCTGTACTTAAATTGACTAATACAATGACTATGTTTGAATTATGTCTCCATTACACATAGACAATCCTATTTTCCAAGAGGATTTTTGCCAAGTGAATATTCCTTTTTGTTTTAGGGTTTTTTTTTTTTTTTCAAAAAAAAAAATCAGACTTCAGAAAGTGATTCCAAAACATGATATCAGAGCTTCCAAACCCAATTTTTAATTGTGACATTTTTCACACAGGAAACCTGAGAGCCAATTCCAAAGCAAGTAGTGGCAATGGTCAAAGATCAGGCTATATAAAGGGGGAATGTCATCCAATTACAGCATGAAAAAAAGGAGAGAGAGGTTAACTCTCCACACACACTTGGTAAACACCCTGTGTATATTTATGCCCATCAACAGGAACCATTTGTCTTTTTCCTAATACAGCTCCTAGTGGAACTTGATTCTTAAAATGCTATTTTTATTCTTCTGGCTCATAAATTATTTTAGCCAGAAATTTTAATTTAGGAAATACGCAACTGGCTCCATTGTGCCAGACTTCATGCTAGGGACCCCAGGTGGCTTGGGGGCAGCACACCATCCGATCTTCACACTGACTTTTCCCCCTGACAAACAGAAACAGATGTTTCTTCCAAACCTCCTTCCACAGCCTCAACTTTTCACAGCTTTCAGGAAGAAAGTTGCCATGCAACACTCAGAACTCATTTCCCTGTGGCTCACAGATGGGAATTATTTTCTGGAAACAGTAGAAGAAAAGAATTTGGCCTCAGTGAAATTGGATCATCTGTTTGGGCATGTGGTTTTGTGGGGCTGGTCACTGTGCAGTCTGCTTGTAGAACTGCAGACTTGGTGGCAGGGGAGGACAAGGTGAAGAGGACGATGCCGGCCCTGCATATGGGCCCTGTCCTCCTCGAAGGGCTCCCAGCCGCCTCACCTGTAGGGTAATTAAGATGATCTTGTCCACAACCTGGGAACCTGACACAGACGCTCTCGCTTCCAGCTTCGACAAAGGAAAGTTTTGTGCTAAACTTTGTTTTAGCCAAAAACGAAGTAGAGTGAAGCTGATTTAAACAATGCTCTTTGGGTGAGAACAGTGTGCCGGGTCATCAGTTGTAACAAATGGACCACTCGGGCGGGTGAGTGGATATTGGAGGAGATTATGTACTGTGGAAGGGATGTGGACTGGGAAGACATGACCAAAAATATGAGAGAAATCTGTTATTCAGTCAATTCTGAAATACACCTAAAAACTTGTCTATTTGAAAAACACAATGATCTTTATAAATGTGTTCTTTAAACAGATATTTAAGTAGTCACAACAGCTTTAAACCCTACTGTTCTTGAAGAAGACTGGGTGGGGCCAAGAGTTCTCTCTCTCTCTCTCTCTCTCTCTCTCTCCCTCCCTCCCTCCCTCTCTCTCTCTTTCCCTCTCTCTCTCTCCCTCTCTTTCTCTCTCTCCCTCTCCCTCTTCTTCCTTTATTTCTCTTTTTCTTCCCTCTTCCTCCTCCTCCTCCTCCTCTTTCTCTTTCTTCTCCTTTTTGGTGTGTGTATATATGCGTTCACTGTGTCTGTGCAAATGCCTGTGCATGTGCTTTCAAGGGTAGAGAGGTCAGACGTTGAAGTCACAATGTCTTCTTCTACTACTCCCCACTCCATCTTTGGCGACAGGGTCTTTCTGTGAGCCTGGCACTCACTGATTTTGTGACACTGCTGGCTCAGCAAGCCCCAGGGATCCTCCTGTCTCAGCCCTCCACCCCCAGCACTGGGATTACAGGCACATGCCACTGCACCAAGCTCAGGTCCTCATGCTCACCCGGCAAGCACTTTACCCACTGAGCCATCTGCCCCCTCAGTCCGTCCCAGGTATTCATTTTCAATTTCCTAAATCGGTGTGATAACCAAGATGATAAATGGGAAAGGTGTGACATATTTGTCTGAGCAACTGACAATGCTCGGTCGCAAAATTAAACACAAAGCATGTCTGTTGACCTGAGTCTGTAGGGGGCTCATCCACTTTGTGACCTTGCAGAAACAAAATAGCAGGGAATGGAAATATTCTTCTCTCCAGACAACTGCTGGTCAACCATGTATAGAAAGCTAAAAATATATGAAGCCAGATGTGACAGACACACCTGTACTCCCAGCACTCGGGAAATGGGACCAAGGACATAGGATATTCATGGCCAGCCTCAGCAACATATGGAGTTCGAGGCCAAGCTGGGCTATATGGAACCTATCTTTTGGGGCTGGAGAGATGGCTCAGAGGTTAAGAGCACTGACTGCTCTTCCAGAGGTCCTGAGTTCAATTCCCAGCAACCACATGGTGGCTCACAACCATCCGTAATGAGATCTGGTGCCCTTTTCTGGCCTGCAGTCATACATGCTGTATACATAATACATAAATAAATCTTTAAAAAGGAGGGGAGGAAGGGGAGGAGAAGAACAAAGAGAAATCCAAAGCTATTTTTAGTTCCTTTCTTTTAAAAAATTAATGATGGAGTTCCCACTGTGTATTCTTTTTCATCCCTATATGCACTGAGTCCCTAGATGAAGATGCACTATGTAACCACACTTGCTGGAAGGGATAAGTTGCTGGCCCCAAAGGACTGCATGGAATCCTGAAAGAATATATTATGAGATGGGTCCTGAAAGAGGAGCATCTGTCTGCCCCAAGTATAATGCTTGTGGCAGAGAAATCACCATAAATAGCTTTAACAGAGACCAAATGCGTCCCTTTCGATGCAAAGTTTTATCACCCACCAAGGGAATTTAGCGGGGTGAAAGGAAAAGAAGGGGGTGAAGTCATTTTAGCAGGGCATGGTTCATAACTCTTTTATTGGGACCAGAAGGTCAAGGTCTTTAATAGCTGTAAGATGGAAAGTTAAAAATCACTGTTAGCCAGACACATCCAAAGAATGCAAACAGAAAATTGAGAGAGACTAAAATCCAAAGGTTAGAGAGATTATATTTAAAAGGTGATTTGGAGAATTAGAAAGGAAGGTTTATGTGATTTTTGCTTAATCAGAATATAATGTGGTTGGTTTAATTTCATAATTAAAATGTCCTGGAAGATGCTATGTTCTGATCCTAATAAATCCAAGATTCTCTTACTCTACTCAAAGAAAGGGGTTGAAGGCACTAAAAGGAATTAGCATGTGCTAGAAGTGATATAATAGAAGTGATATAAGAGACTTTTGTCATAGAAGAAATATAGCCATCAGACGGGCTTGCTGGCGTGCTGCATATTGACAGAATCCGCACAAATCATTGGTAATTCAAGTCCATGTCTGCAAAAAATGCCTGCATGTATAAGGATTATATGTACCATATGGCAAGAAAATGCCTCTGCACACTGGAAAAGGCACATTTTTCTCTACTCCTGAGATGGAAGCAATTCCATCTTTAGACTCGGGGAATTAAATCACAGTGAAAGACAACAGAACTCTCTCCGTTAGGGATTTAGACATCTGATGGAGAGCCTGCTAAGATCAGCTAGACAGCTGGCAAGATGGCAGGAAATACCAACAGAGCTCGACTGCTGGTGGAACCACTGTCCTCCGCCCCGCGCCCTGACATCAGGATGAGGCCCTGGCTTGGAAAATGAGTCTGTACTTGACTGTGAAGCTCAACCGCAGTAACAGCATCCCTTCTTCTCTGCCTCCTTTCGTGACTCTGTGGTAGTCAGTCACTCTCCATCTTCTTTGCGTAGAAGTCCTCATCCATTCAGTGCCTGACGGATGAACTTGCATGTGCTTTGGCTTAAATGATGTTGCGAAAATAGCATAATAAAATTAAATATGGCCTGGCGTGTGAGCAAACCTGAGGCTTTTATCTTGTTCTGTCTCCCACGCTATTCTTTTCGGAGCTAATTGTGTGCAGACAATTTAAATCTGAAGTAGTTTGAGTGTTGTCCCAGCTGCAGCTCCACTTTGCTCCTCATGAAAGAGCTGCTGCTTTCCTTTTCGGCATATACCACACGCAAACACCCAAACCCTCCCACGAATGATTGATTGAGCCACTAAAGGCATCAAAATCCTATAATTGAGCTGTCTGAGCAATATCAAATGCCCACGGAGAAGGGGACAAAGAATTCAGACCTATCTCATCATAAAGAATGCCTGTTTAATTGGGATCAACAACTTCCTTGCCTGCGTCTCGTCCCCTCAGCCACCACACCGACCGCTCTGAACTCTCCCCCTCTGCACTGCCCCCTGGAATTGCCTGATTTAATGAAGGGTCGATACCTTGACCAGTGTTGGCTGCACCCTCTCTGCTGTTTCTTATTGACCGTGTACCTCACACCCTTTGCCTCCTTGGTCTTTGCAAACGAACCTGCATTTGTTGAATAACAGTTCAACTAGGCTCTCTAACCTCTACCACATCTGATGTTTTAGGTGCCGCGCCCCCCTTGAGTCACCTTGCTGTCTTTCATTGACCATGTCAACTATAATTTCTCCCTTTTGCTAAAGCCACAGGAAACTAGGTCCCTCTGAGGCCAGTTAGAGTGTCCTGAGCTGATTGTAGTTGTAATAAACTGTTGCCCACCATGCATGCTCTCTCCCTCCTCCCCCCACTTTGGGCTGTCAGTCACTGTAGGAGCACTTTTGCTGCCTGCATATTTCTGCCTATAATCAAGTCATTACAGCAAATGTTGCTTTTGTTAAAGGAAGGCCGGGCAGTTGTAAGTGGGTTTGAAGATGTGTTTTCTCCAAAGGATGACAGATTCTAATAAGTGTTCTTTTCCCTAACCACCTTGGAAGAGCAACCAGGAAAGGCTGGAGGTGGCCTTTCTATATCTTGTCTGGGGTGTTGACCACCTACACATACACAAACATCAAAACCCAACCAACTCTACACTTAGAACTATTGGCTTTTGTTGTATTAAAAGTATACTTCAAAACAGTGACCGTAAGAAGATAGGTATCAGTAGCAGAGATAGACAACCGAAGTAGCTGTCCACCACAAAGCCTAACTAATCCACATGCACATAAACATTCCTATTCTTCTAATTTTATACCTCAGATCAAAGTAACCAAATTGAATATAATTTGGAGTTTTTGCTTCATTCAGCGATCGTGACTGCAAAATTCTGAAAGCTTGGCATGTCGTTGAAGTCCTACCAAGAGTTTAACCAGACAGTACAAGTTACTTCTTTGACATGGCCATACAAAAAGCAAACAGCCCAACCCCCACTACACACACCCCACCCCAAATTCACGCAGCTAGAGGCAAGAGGCTTGGTTTCCACAGAGAATTTTAAAGAAACCCCCACCCTCCACAAGCTTCTCTCTACTTGTCATGGAAATTGATGCTAGTGTGGCTGATTTTGGAGAAATCCCAAACCCAGGGGTAGCAAGAAGTTTGGGGCCAAAAAGATGATACAAAAGACAAGTGAAAAAAGTCTCAAATTCTCTGTTTCTAGGGCTTTTTTAATATTTGTTTTCATCATTGAGGAAGGGTGTCATCAAGGTGCGAGTCAAGCTCAGCTGCTTCTTCTAAATCAAAACTACCCAACAAAGAGGAGGAGGAGGAGGAGGAGGAGGAGGAGGAGGAGGAGGAGGAGGAGGAGGAGGAGGAGGAGAGAACAGCTTACAGCAGAGTGTTTCCACCTGGTGGGCACACTAAGATGAACGCCACTGTTGTCAATTATATCCGTTATGTCGATCACATACCATAGAAGTAGTAATACACTAATTAAGTAGAATCTTGGAAAAGCTTGCATTTCCCTTGACAAGCATAAATTGCTCAATATAAACACTGGGAAGAAGTGATACGAACAAGGAAATAAAATCCAGTCTCGAATGAAGTATACATTCTAATATTAGATGTTACAAAGCAAAGAATTCACACTATGAATCATTCCATATGTGATCAAGCCTCAATTATCCAAATTAGTGCTATATAGGAATAGGATATAGATTTCAAAATCGGTAATCTAGAAACAAATTTAATTTTCGAGGGCATCTACACAGGGATGGCTATACACACACATACACACACACACACACACACACACACACACACACACACACACACACACACATCTTTTACATTTCCTTGATCCTAACATTCTGCACAGCCAGCCTATTGCTCACAATGTAGATTCCAGATGAAAGATGGATTTGGAGAAGCCAAGCAGCAAAGCTCAGGTAGGTGTACTCCGTGAGGTCTCACTGCACTTTCAAATGGTGTTGAAATTATTTTAAAGAAGCTCAAAGGGAGAAGCATTGTTCCCTGAAGATGCTTCCTATTGCTAAGCCTACCTAGCATTTATTTGCATTTAACAAACTGACCATTTCTCTCCTGTAAATTCATAACCCATTACATAACTCTTATTTTGTCTAGTCATTCAAAGGACTACTGCCTGGCCAGTCAAGCTAAGAGGTCTAATCAAATAGACTATGTCCTTTCAAAGATTTAAAAGAATTTCCCTATATTAGCAATCTTTAGACACACAAACTCTGGGAATATACAGCTCTTTTCCTATATAATTAACTGCCTGACTTAAATACCCCCATATTAGTAGCACATGCTATATCACTATATAGCAAGCATGGGACAAAGTTTTCTGTGTACATCAACTCGGTCAGTCCTCGGTATGACTCCCTAAGGTAGGTATACCATCAGAAAACACACAAAGGAATTATAGTTCACAGATCATAAATAATGCTCACCAAGTCGCATCACTAATGAACTCAAGCTCAGCTCTCTTGGAAGCTCAAGTCCAAGAGACTGAAGATGGCCAATTAGATGTCAGTTCCCAGGAGGATACTCATGTAGTAAGGACATTGACAATGCTAAAATCCACACCTTTCCATATATGGAGAAAATCCTGCTCTGTATCAGCATTGTTTCTTCACTGGGGGAGCTGGTAAGTCAAAGCAGTTAAGAACCAGACAGCTCAATAGTCCACCTGACTTTAAGCTCCACTTGCTGGCTGTCCTGGTTAGTTTTATGTCAGCATGACATAAACTAGTTATTTAGGAAAAAGGACTCTCAAAAAAAAAAAAAAAAAAGAATGCCTCCACAAGGTTTGCCTATAGGCAAGTCTGAAGTGTGTTTTTTTAAATTAGTAATAGATGTGAAAGGCCCAGCTCATGATGGGTGATGCCATCCCTGGGCTGGTGCTCCTGGGGTGCTATAAGAAAGAAGCCTGAGCAAGCCAGGAAAGAGCAAGCCCATAAGCAGCACTCCTCTACGGCCTCCGCATCAGCTGCAGGTTTCTGCCATTTGAGTTCCTGCCATGATGATAAACTGTGATATGGATGTATCTGCAAAATAAACCCTTTCCCAAGCTAATTTTGGTCATAGTGTTCTATCACAGCAATAAAAACTCCAACTAAGACACTGACCATATGAACTTGAGGACATTACTTGACTGTTCCATGCCTCCATTTCATGCATGAAAGGGGCAATACTACTGTTTAACAATTAAGGCTTTAATATGGATTGCATCTGTGTGTAACAATAGTACAGTCAACATTTTTCTCAAAGGTCTTTACTTTTTTGAGATGCACATTAAACTACATAGACAAAAATGTTTGTGATGTCAAGATAGTGAGGATTCAGAGGTATAACAAAATTGTGCATTAATGAGTATAAGCATGAGGAGATTTATATATTATACATACAGAAATTCTTCTGTATGGTTTTAGAATATTCCACAACAAAACATTTTAATGTTTTATGTAAAACACAAGATTATACATGGAACACAGTTAATGTTGTACTTGATAATAGCTATTATTAAAGCAAGTCCCACTCTTTTTAATGTTTTTATTAGCATATATGATAGCTATTATTGGTTGTCAACTTGAAGACATCTGGAATGAACTACAAACCAGAAATGGAGGGCATACCTATTGAGAGATTTTTTTCACTTGATTTGAAATGGATGAATCCACTTCTGGTCCAGACCTTTGAGGTAGAAAGACACACACCTCTGACCCTGATCTTGAGGCAGGAAGAACCACCATTAATCTGGGCCATGCCTTCTTCTGGAAGTTTATAGAAGGACATGGAAGAAGGAAGCTTTTGTTCTTTGTCTGCTTGCCCTCATTTTGCTAGTATATCCATTCTTTCACTGGCATTAGAGCCTACTTCTTTGAGATTCCAGAATATACAGAAGTCCAGCTGTGACATGCAGCCTCATGGACTGAGCAACTACTGGATTCTTGGAAGTTCCATTCATAGCCAGCCATTGTTTGTTTAGCTGGACTGAAACCTGTAAGTCAGTCCAATAAATCTCCTTTATATACATAGAGAGATTCATTCTTTAAGTTCTGTTGCTCCAGAGAACCTGACTAATACAGGATACATTAATTATACATGATCGGTTTCATGATGACATTTTTCACACATTTACATAACATATTTTGGACATGTTCACTTCCTGATGTGTCTTGTGCCCCTTTCATTGCTACTAATCTCCTTTGTGTTCCAGCTCTAATAGATCTTTGTAGGTCTATTTTAATTCTTTTTATATTTATCTCCTTTTATTTATAAGGAGAATAAGCAAGAAGAGACTTGTTTTCTGAATCTATAGTTAGTTTCTAAGAAAAGGCACTGAGCCAGGCCATGGAGCTGCACGCCTTTAATCCCAGCACTCACGAGGCAGAGGCAGCAGATCCTTGAGTTCGAGGCCAGCCTGGTCTACAGAGTGAGTTCCAGGACAGCCAGGGCTACACAGAGAAGCTGTCTCCAAAAAGAACAGAAAAGGAAAAGAAAGAAAGAAAATGCACTGAGTCTACCCAAAGAACAGTTGTTAAGTGGATGTGGACTCTGTTTTTCAGGTAAGTGGCAATATGAAGAATCTGACTTACTGTCCAGATCCAATGAGCAAAATTCCCACATCCCAAGACTAGAACATCGCACTGAGGTTTATACACGGTCTGAGTAAATGAAAGACATTGGCCTTTGAACAGATATCAAAATATCTGGAAAATGTTATATACTAGGTATTAACACAAGTGGCTTTACATTTATTACTTCAATCAATCTGCTCAACAACCTAACCTAGAAAGACTGCATAATGATACTATCCCTGTTTTATATGTATGAAAATGTTGGCCAAGAGAGGTTAAGTACCAAGACCTGCTACCTGAGACTGGATCCTCCTTCAGCGTAACTGGTTCAAGACCTAAGGGGTTTTGTCTTTTCCAGGTTCACACATAATTAATACATCCATCATCACTCAGCCAGGCAGTCAATGAAGGAAGCAGCACACTCAAGCTGGCAGTTTCGCTCCAGAGCCCTCATCACTAGTCCACACGTTCTCAACCTGATTCACTTACATTTCTAGTCTTGATCAAGTCATCTGACTTTAGGACTTTCCGGAGTCCTCTCCACTGCTTTGTCATTTCACAGCTGGGGCACCTCTGGGTTCCAGCCACGCTCATGATGAGACAAGAAAGACATTAGCAAACTCAAGATCACAATATGGATTTGTTGGACACGGCCCATGATTGTGTCTCAACACAGGCTGGTTGGCTATCTGTCAGCCCTGACTGGGCGTTAGATTCACCAAGGGATCTCTGAAAAAATACCAGTGCCCAGCGCCATTCCCAGCCCCATTAAATCAGCTTCCCTGGCAGTGGAGTCTGAGCATGACAACTGCTTTGAGAGCACCCCTTTTGATTCTGTTGAATCCAATGTTGAGAACTCTGAATTAAAAATATGGAAGTCCATAGTTCAGCAAGAGGAGTTAGTGGAAGACACATAACCAAACCTTCTGGAAAAACCTCTAAAACAATGTTCTCCATGGTACCATACTCTACATCTATTTATTTGGGTTTTGTTTGAAACAGAATCCTACTTTATTGCCAGCTAGTCTCAAACTCCAGGGCTCAGGTGACCATGCCACATCAGTATCCCAAATAGCTGGGGTGACGGGCTCAAGTGCCATTCTGCCCAGCTCCACTCCACATACTTCAAAATTAAACATGTGAAAAAACTACTTTTAAATTTACAAGATTTACATACAGCTATATTTTGAAGTGAAACTCTGGGAGAGCAGATGCCTAGCATGGGCAAGGCCCTAGGTTCAATCCTCAGCACCCCTAAAGGGAAAAGAGGAAAACCTCACAGGAAGACAGGCGAGTATAAGCACACACACACACATACACACACACACACACACACACACACACACACACACACACACACGCATGTGCATGCATGTGATAATCATGCTTGCATAAACACATACCTTTTATACCACTAGAGTTCTATGTCCTTTTTTCAAGTTTTCAGACAAATAGCATCAACATTTCATTAGTATTTGCATTCTACCACCACAGGCGTGTGCAAGCACACATACACCCATGCCCCATGTCAGTGCTCTGTAAAGCTGAGACCTCGTGGACGTGTGTGTGCAAGAGCACATATACTCGTGCCCCACTCCAGTGCTCTGTAAAGTTCACCTTTGCATCTTTCTAAGATCAGACAGAAGTAATTGGAGCTACTGACAGATGAGAATGTCAGCACTCTAGATATAGTCACACATTTGAACCCAGGAAGTAAATGCCTGAGACTCTGCTGGTTTCCCATTATCATTTAAATTGGAACATTTTAATTTTTACAGCAACTTCTGCTGGGTTTTTACAGAAGTGTGTGTGTAATCATTTTTCATGTCACCTAAAGAATTTAATGTATACAACTGAAAGGGGGAAAAGCAATGGTATTAAGAGATTTAAAATAAATTGAACATTCCTTTCATGTTTTTCTGAGTGACTTACCTCCATAAATTTCACCTCTTGCATGATGCCATTTTTCCCCCACTGTTTCTATATGGTGCAATAATTACGTGCTCCATTGACTTCTAAAGGGTTAATAAAAGGTTAGGGGAACAGGAGTCAGGTAAGGAAGTGGGAAAGGAAAGCGGCAGTCTGGTCTCTGTTGGCACATAAACCAAATGGATAAGAATTTCATGGAGAAGAATCAAGGCGCTAGCATTCCATGGAGGTTATATTTCACACAAGGCTCTGCCTTGGGAGACTCACATCAAGACACCTTAAAACACCCTTTGTATACTTCTCCTTGATTACGCAATAAGAAAGCACAGAATGGTATCAGGAAAACGTAACTATCATTCTAGTGGCATGTATGATGTACCAAATTGAATGACAAAATTAAGATAAAAATTAAAGAAAATTGGATGGCCTGACTTTACAGACATGAGAACAACTTGAATCTGGACACGTTCCATATGGCACATCCAGTTTCATTTTAGTAAGTTAGATGTGTAACTCTGAGGAAGCTGGCAAGCCTTAGTTAGTGCAAAAGCCTATCATAGATGCCAGAGAAACATCAGCAACCAGCATGCACAGGTTGGGCTCTCAGACTGCTCCCTGACCTCCTCCATCGACAAGGTGAGCAATGGATGCTCCTGCACACCTTCCAAGCTCCACATGTTCTGTGTTTTGGTAACTACCATTCAGGGTTGATCTTACTACTCTCTCTTCACCAACAAAGTCTAGCACATGGGAGAAGGAGGTCACAAGAAATCAGTCACAAATGTGTCCTGCCTTGGCCCTTAGCCTCATGTGAAGCCCAGTGTACTCTTAAAGTCCTTGTGGTTTCTTCATAGAGACCTGATGAATAAGAACTCAGATTACGCCAGGTGGTGGTAGTGTATGCCTCTAATCCCAGCACTCAGGAGGCAGAGGCAGATGGATCTCTGTGAGTCTGAGGCCAGCCTGGTCTACATCGTGAGTTCCAGGACAGCCATGGCAACACAGAAAACCCTATTTCAAAAAAAAAAAGGAAGAAAAGAAGAAGAGGAAGGAGGAGGAGAAGGAAAAGGAGAACAACAACAACAACAACAATTCAGATTACCTCACTGCCAAACAAAAGACTTCCACATTGAAATGTGACTCCATTTCCAAAAGGATGCACACCATCTCCAACAGATAATTCATCTCATCAACTTGCTCAGTAGGCCAGATACAAAATCCCCTTCTGGAGCTCTGTGCCCCAGGCCGTGACCACTGGGGCTTGCATAGCTCCATTTACCAGAGACCTCCACTTCCTGCAGACTTAAGAATCCAAACCAGCTAGATCAGATTATGTCTCCAGTGTCAGAGACTGCCATTGTCTTCTGGGCGCTTCTCTTCCTTCTGTGATTTTAGTCTACAGAACTGCTCACGACTACAGACAGTAGACCTTAATTAGGCCTCTATAGAACTGAGTCTGAGCTACCACCTGAGAAAATACATTCCACCATTACACAAGAATGCAATTTGTCATGGCTGGACATGAATCAGTTAGCTGTATTAAATATATGTTTCCCCAAAGTTCTGAGCCATTTATTTTTGGTTCACAAAAGCACAACACATATGGTCCTTAGCAGTAAGTATTAGAATATGAATAGAGAAATTAATGATTTGGTAGTTTTTCAAAAATGGACTCTCAAATTTTTGTTTCTTTTTTTTTTTAATTGCAAATTTACTGATCCTTATAAACCTCCTCTTCCTGTTCCAGTGTTTAGAAAACCCAGAGTCCTGACCCCTATTCTGATACACAGTCATCTAAGGGTAGACTCATGAACCAAACTCAGAGTTCCTACTTTGTTATGTGTCTACTCAAAGGAAAATAGAAGAGCTAAAGATACAACCTTGTGGGCAACTCCTGGGGACCTAGAAAACGTGCTGAGGAAATCAGTCCCTCCTCCAAAAGATGGAAAGGCAACTAAAAAATATAGAGACCTCTGCTAAAACTCTAGCCATCTTAAAACTTCTTTCTGGTTTTTCAGACATATTAACATTAAAGAAAATAAAAAAAATGCAAGTTTATTAATCTGATAAATCCAAAGGTGCAGTTTATGTAGAGGAAGAGAACAGAATCCTTGCTTTACTAAACTTCCCCAAGGGTTTCTCTGACAT
Organism: Peromyscus californicus insignis; assembly: GCF_007827085.1. NCBI lineage: Eukaryota > Metazoa > Chordata > Mammalia > Rodentia > Cricetidae > Peromyscus > Peromyscus californicus. The sequence goes on from NW_026294595.1 coordinate 29,736,786, forward strand.
AATGAGCTCCCTTAAGATTAATAAAGATCTATTCGGCCACAAGTTTTAGGTCTGTTTCTAGTGCGTTCAGCAAGGTGTGCCCCGGCCCTGTTGACACCAGTGAATTTTAAACTATTTACTTATGATTAGAAGCAAACTGCCAAGCACTGTGGAGCGTGGAGAAGTCACAGAGACTCACTGTGTACTAGTTAGCAGTGTGTCTGTACCCAGGAATGCAGCACACATACACATCTACCAGGTAATGTGCAGCAGATGAACCACAGGTTGGCAGCAAGGGACAAGAACCTAAGGTCCATTGTGAACCTGTCCCCCAAGTCTCAGAATAGCAGCCAAAGACAGGCAGAGTCAAACTGGGAATGTCCCACTTGTACCATCACTGGAGGACACTTAAAGGCAGTCTCTGAAGGACATTGTTCTTCTGAAAAAGAAAGGAAAACAAATCCCAGGCTATTCTCAGGATGTTGCATTCCCAAAAGAGATGGAAACAGGCCAAGTCTATTTCATGCTGCTCCCTCCCCACACTGAACTGCATTCCTGATAGATCCTACAGTTATTCTCAAGACCTGCAAGATATTCAAGAGAAAGGAGGCTGTCTGTGTACGCCCTAGGCTACCTGGAGAGTGGTTCTGCAAAGCTGAGCTTGTTATGTTCCACCAATTACTTTTGCTTTCAGCAAAAACAAATAAATAAATAAAAAATAAAAATTCACACAGAAATTGTCCAGGGCTATGGTTGAATTCCACATAGCCTGAAACCTAGGCCTGGGAAGCTTGACTTTATAAAGAAAATGAAAAAGAGTCGGGCATGATACACGCCTATAATCCCAGTACTAAGGAGCCTGGGGAATCACAAATTCCAAGGCAACCTAGGTGCATGGCAATACCCTGTTTCCAACAGAGACGAAGAGAAAGGGAGGGAAGGAGAGAGGTGAGTCAGGGAGGGAGCCAGTAAGGAGAGGAGGAGAAGGAAAGAGAGGGGGAGAGGGAGGAGGGAAGAGAGGGAAGGGAGAGGGCAAAAGGATCCAGGAAAGAAGGGGAGTGAGGGGAGAGGAGAGGAGAGAGGGTAAAAGAGGTAGAGAAGGTGAAAAGAGAAAGATAGAGAGGGGAAAAGAGAGAGGGAGAGAGGGGAGAGAGAAAGGAAAGGGTACCGCTCTAAAATGGAAGTTTAAGGAAGGCATACTAGGGCTCAAGTTCCCACCCAGGTACGTAAAGCATCAACAAAGCAGTGACATGACGCCTTACATGCCAAGACTACTTGGATGGGGGTGGAAAGACATGTCCACAAATACCCATCCACAGGAGAGTGTCTGGGACAAGCTCACAGTTATCACCCGAATGCTGGAGAGACCGTGAGAAGATGTACAGAGGGGCAACTGGCAGGGCCAATCAGGAGAGAACGGCACTGCTACACCAAGGGGCGGCATCCCCAGGCCATACACAGGGTAAACAGCGTGCAAGGGATGGAGTAAACTCAAAAAGGAGCTAATGTTTTGCTGTGATTGGCCCAGACCCGTCCTCCTAATAACCAAGCTCTTTCAGCCTAAACCAAAGGCTTGAAGAAGGGACCGACAGCTGAATCAAGGGACACGCAAGTCTCTCCTCCACCCCCTCGTCACTATGACTGCTTGTGCATGGGGATAATCACTGAGCTCACAGGACATTAGTGATATTAAATGAGGGACATTATTTCACTCCAGCAGAGGGTGGGGAGAACTTCTAATTAGGGGAGTTCTGACAAATTTCACTCTCCGATCTCAGTGGTTGCTTATGTGAGGAATATCACAGTTAGGGTCCATTTAGCATCATTATAGTCCTTAGGAGCCCAACCTATGGATAAAAGTGACATGAACCAATGAGCTTGACAAAAGCCCATGTGCTATCCATGGGGATAATTGGCCTTGAATTAAAGGCCCGGTATTCACATTATCTAACATCCAAGTGCATAAGCAAACCATCTCATGCTTGTTATAATACACCTGCGGCCTCCCAAAATTCAGATAGGGCACACAAAAAAGGATAGCTTAGTGTTGTCATACCTGCCATCCAGTCCTGCCAGAGAATTTTGACAGATATATGCATGCATATAATTAATAACCAGCTTCTTCATGTAATTTACAAGCCAATTCTCAAATATGAACAAAAAATGTCATTGCTAACAGAATATCTTCATCTTTCCATTACTAGCATAGGGATTAATGAAAACATTTGGGATGGGAAAGATTTTTAAATGCTGTGAAGTTTCTTAGTAGGGTCAGTGGGGTTGTTTAAATATTATAACCTAATACATTTTGTGTTGGGGTGATGATAAAATATTTTGGCATTAAGAACAAAAGAAATTTTGCCCAAGGCTTTTCTCCTTTGCAAAAACGAACCGAAAACAAAACTCACGGTTCTTGTTCCACAATCCCATTTTGGGCTCAACCAGCCAATAAAAAATGTCCAGCTTAGCCGGGCGGTGGTGGCGCACGCCTTTAATCCCAGCACTCGGGAGGCAGAGCCAGGCGGATCTCTGTGAGTTCGAGGCCAGCCTGGGCTACCAAGTGAGTCCCAGGAAAGGCGCAAAACTACACAGAGAAACCCTGTCTCGAAAAAGCAAAAAAAAAAAAAAAAAATGTCCAGCTGGCTGTGAGGAACGAGGTCCAGTCATAATTTATTCTGTTGAAATCCTTGCAATTAGTCACCTCAGCTCGATCATTTTCAAATCTTCTTTTATTTTGTCCTGGAGAGACCCACCCTACATGATGTTTTTGGAAGAAAGTATCTTTTTCTCCCAAACAAGAAATTTCCATAATAAGATGAAAGGCAACACATTGAATGAGGAAATTTACAAGTTCCAGGAGAATTTGTTGTGTCCAACAGTAATTTGGTTTCACATCTGTGTCTCATCTAGGCAGGAACAGTCACCCAGTCATTAAATAAAATACCAAATTTTCAGATTGTCTGTGACAACACAGCAGTTCGTTTGAATAGCGCTCTTCCAGGAACCTTAATATTAATATTGTTCTTAAAATAATAACACATATTCATGGCAGCCAATTTTAGAAGTATGCTAGCAAAAAAGAACAGGGAGATGAAACGATCCAATGTCCCTTCTGCTTCTCCGAGATGGTTTCTGAATATTTGATCTATGATTGCCTGGTTTTCCCTCTCCTCATACATACATGCGTGCAACTTATACTTGAGTGCGCGATACTCTAGAGATCGGAATGGAAAGACCATTGCATTAGTCATAAATCTCTTTATCTTCAACACACACACAGAGATAGTGGTCTCTGTCTCAGAATGGTTTGAACTCAGAACCTTGGCGAGGTCTTTGTTTTTTCTTGTACTCTGTAATTCTTAACAAATTTCCTGCCTGGATTCTGACTCTCACCCCGTCCGCTGCCAGATCCCATTCCCTCTCTTACCTCTCCACACCCTCAGTCAGCATCTTGTTTTGTTTGCAGCTATGTCCTTGACAGCCATGGACACCTGACATGTTTTGTTTTTGAGCTGTCTGGGTGGGGGTGTTAGGCCAGCTTAGTCTATAGAATGAGTTTCAGTATAGCACAGCACAATGGGAAGCTACGTGGCTGCAGCCCAGAAAGCTACTACACTAGACTTGGGGATGCTGGGAAGGAAAAGTTCAGTATCCCGTCAAAGGATTAATTATTCCTCTTCTCTCTTCAGCATGGTGAACTCATCTTCCTGGGGTTGGTCCCTTATCAAGAGATCAAGCTGGCCCAACTGGAATGTGAGGTGTCCACCAAGGTCAAAGATTTTATTCTCTTGTCCAGAAGGAGATTTTCCATGGTGGGCCTTTATTGCTTCTCTCAGATGGATGCTTAACTTTATGAAAACATAAAATATGATTTCTATTCTGGGAAACAAAGCAAAGAGATACACAACTTAAGACATACATCTCAGATAGGAAAAACTGCTGTGTATTTCACAGATCCCAACACACACACACACACACACACACACACACACACACACACACACACACCCTCAGAATTAAAAACTGCTTGATGAACACCTAGCTGGATAGATGTAAAGATTTGTTCCTTCTTCTCTTTCTCCCCTTCCAGATAACAAAATATACAGCAATTTAGCACAAGTTGAGACACCGCATTGAAGAGTGAAAGTCATATTTAAGATGCTAACCCCAGCACATCCTACTGCCATCCAAAGAGGGGATGAGTGCCCAAGACATTCTGCAGTGTGAAGTTGAGTGAAGAGTGTTGCTGAGCACCTCTCAGGTGAGCACAAGACCGGGTGTTATGCCTTGTGGGGCATCAAAAACAGCTGGGCACAGCTAGACAAGCATCACCTCTGATTTTTAACCAGCTGAGTACAGTGGAGTACAGTGGAGTACACGCTCTAAAAACTGGAAAGGAGGGAAAGGGAAGCAGAAGTGTTTCCACAGAACTCCCTGGTAGTGTCCTAAAAGAGTTCTAACTAAACTAGATGGCACTGGATGCCGTTCATGCATAGAGATGCAGCCATCGGCATCAACAGTGGACTGTGTTAGCATTGGGGTGAGGGGAGAGGACCCATCTCATACTCAGTCACAAAAATGAACTCCCATCTGCCTTCTATATCAGATGGTAGAACATGAAGTAGAAGCAGGACCATGTGAGGGAAAGAAAAAGACTCTGGGGAGTTGTGAACAAGGAGGTGGCAAAGAGTAATGTGTGAATCTTACAGCATATACTCAGAGCATTTAGAATGTAGTGGACTACAGAAGAGCATATGGCATGCTCGTATTCCATTGCCAGTGAGAGCAGGGGCTAAAGATGTTAAATTCCGTTCAGGAAGAGAGCTATGTTTCCTCTCTGACTCGTAATCACTTAGCCTATTTCTGATTTCATCCTAACATAACGATCAGGAGGTTGAGAGATGGTCCATAATGAAGAGGACTGCAAGGATAGATAACAAGCCGGATGAGACCACAGGGGGACCAGCAGGCAACTGGCCTGATATGTGACTGATATTTTAGGCCTGAAAGCAAAGCCAAGAGCTGGTACTTTGCTACTTAATAAAGAGCATTCATTCAGGATCACCGCCTTTACAGAACATGCTAAAAGCACAAACAAGTCTTCATGCTTCCCTGAAAACCCTCAATTCAGTGGCTAAAATCGTGATTCACCTAGTCAGAGTGGACACAAATGGCCCCCAGCCTTCCAGTCAGAACATGACCTGTAGTGCTATTAGAGGGACTACCAGCTCAGTGGTTACAAGGCCTCAAAAGCTGCATCCTTCCTACCAATCTGGGTCTAGAAAAGTGTGCCCAACAGCCCCCAGCAATGAGGCGGCATCACTAGCAGGCAGAAGTCCTGCTGTGTGGTGCTGCAAGAAGATCAGGCTCTCCTCTGCTGCTGCAGCTGAGGCAATCAGACTGACCCAGAGTATCCAGGAAGACTGAAGCGTCCTGGACACCTGAGGGAAGTCAGGCCTCTCCACTAAGTGCTGAGGATGAATAAGAAGACCCAAAAAGAAGTTGCCTGGGGATGTGGGGTGGGGAAGAGCCGATGTGCCTTTTAAAGTGCACCAATCAAAAGTCATCAAACTAGGTTACTTCAAAAACCAAAGTGAATCTGTCGGAGGACTTGCACCAACCAACTTGACATCGAAAGCTTATAGGCTTCCATAACAACGTCAAGGGTGACCCCCGATACCAACAGTGAGGGAATCTCAATTCTAAGTAGAATTTGCTTTGAAGAGCCTGAGCTCAAGGGAGGATTGTGACAGAGATCCCATATTAGAGTCTTACACTGTCTGCATAATTTCCTGATGCTTCTAAGTGCATTACAAAACTATCACAAGTCCCACAAAAAACAGGAATATCCCCCAAGGAAGGAATGTTTACACACAGAAATGTAGACTGTTTAATTTCTTCTCATTTATTTGTAAAAATATTACAGCTACTAATGGATTCAGTAAGCATACTCAGTCATCTACTAATGGACCAAGCCAAGCATAGGATCCCAGCAAAGAAAATTAAGCCATATGGATACTTAGAAATGAAACAAATAATAGCCCAAAAAATCTTGATATTTATATTATTTATATGACTCCCTAATTACAGCTACAAAAGGGTTGAGAGAGTCATTGGATCCTGATTTACAATGACCTAGGATCTCCCTTTCTGTTTATCTTGTCAAATTTCTGCCAATGCATTTAACAGAACTCCCTCTCGGCCACATTTAGTTCTCTGTAGATGTGTTTGCCATCCTGATTGGAACTTTAAAAATGCGGCTTTGTAAATATTGTATCAACAAGAAGTTTTAGCTGACTTTGAGGGAAGACAAGACTGTCTTCCTCCAGCTAACTGGAAGGAAAATTTCTGCATACACCCACAAGTTCTGACAAATGTGAGAAGTCATCTTGAGTCATTCTTAACCGGAGCTTCTAAATTCAAACTGTGAGAAGCGTTAAGAATTGAAACGCAGCCTGTTGTTTTGTGATACCAGTCTCAGTAATCTATAGATGATTCAGTTCATGTGCTTGGGGAAAAAACAGGGAGATTCAATAAGAAAGATGCTGTTGGAATTGGATATGCTTTCACCCATGGTTAATCACTTTCTAAAGCGGTGACATTGTTTTACTCTCTGCTCTAACACGTGTGTAAAGGTATGATAGACATCTCCCTATATTAGTTGGCCTTTTAGGATTTAAAATTACTTAAACCCCCCATGGTATTATCTTACAGGAAAATGAGGAAGGGGATTATGAATTTCTTTATAAGAAAGTACCAATTTTTGCCCACTGAATTCTGTGAGCCTGGTTTCAAAGTAAATGACCTGCTGATAGCCTTATGGCAGAACATTGTTTTTTACCTATTAAGTCTTAAAAAGGGAAGGTTACTGGATCAGAAGAAAAACACAAGAATTGGAAGAGAGCAGAGAAGAAATGACAAAAAAAAATACAACTATCAAAATCAAAAGCTTTTTAAACCTTTTCCAGAAATAATTGGCAGAGTGGTACCTCTAGATGTTTAAACCAATTAAATTTCCTCCAAATGATCAGAAATCATGGTTTCCATGGTTTGGGTACTACAGTGAAAGGTATGTACTGGTTTGCAAGAAAAATACCTCTGTATTAAGTATAAGAAAAAAAAAGCTGATTATAGTCATCTTATCATTTGATAAATCTTTCAAGAAAGAACAATAATAACGATCTTACTTTTATAAGAATCAACTGATTTTACCTGTTGGATAACAGACATCCCTTGTCCCTACTCTTTATCTTAAAGCCTATCCTGGAACTAAAATTCAGGCCTTCTAGATGTGTCTCAACACATGAAGAAGAAAGTCGTACTGGACTTTGACCCTCCACACATTCCTAAAGCTCAGTGTGAAGTCTTAGAGTCACTTTCCCAGGAGATTCTAAAGAGTGTTGGTAGATTTAAGTTGATTTTCTTTTTATTTAACATCACCAAGGAGGTCTCTATTTTGTCTTCATTACATCTTCTAGCCTACACTCCACTCCAATATGGAGTTGTTGTGTACTTAAAACTTAACCAATCAGTTGGTCAGTAAACGTTAATTGGGCAGTGCTGAGTCAAAAGGTCCTCAGACTGTCAAATTATGAAAATAAATAAGAACCGGTGTGTGTGCTGGTCTTCGTTTTAGAACAATGAACAGGTACTTCTAATGTGGTGTGCTAAGGAGTGGTATAAATACAGACAGAATATTATGTATAAAAGCATACAATGGAAAATCTTGGAAGGCCAGGAGTCTCCCTGGGGTGTACCCTTAACATGTGTCAGCCAGTCACAGAGCAAGGGGAAGCAGAAAACACTTTTAGCTAGAGAGAACACAGCAGCCTCAATTCAGTGTGTCCATAGCATTTAACACTATGTCACAAGAGGGCTCAGGAAATAAACCTGGAAGAGGAGAAAAGTGAGAGCTGTGCCCTGGTACCGTTTATGCTGGATCACCACAGCAGGCTGGATAGCCACCTTTAGGAATATGACCTTGCCCTGGAGATGGCATGGAGTCACTGAAGACCTCCAGTAGGAGAGCCCCATGGCCTGATGTGTCTTTGAGATGGAAGGCCACAGAAGGCAAACCTGAAGAGGACAAAAATGAAGGCAGACCTCTTCGGAGACTATGTGTGAAGGTTAACTTCGTATCAACTTAGCTAGACCCTCAGTTGCCCAGATAGTTAGTCAAATACTAATCTGGGTATTTCTGTGCTTTTGAATCAAGATTGACATTGAAATCACTGCAGATTGTTGTATGTGATATGTCTAGACCTCAGTTTAATTAGTGGCCTCAGTAGAAGAAAAAAAGCAACAGGGGGCGAGGAAAAGAGGGTTCCTTTTTTTCCCTATGAATCCATTTTTTATTAATTTTTTTCCTTTATTTTACAATACCAACCACAGTTTCCCCTCCCTCCTCTCTTCCTGTTCCCTACCCCCACCTCCCTTCTATCCCCCCACCATCCGCTCCTCCTCTGTTCAGAAAGAGGCAGGCCTCACATGGGCGTCAACAAAGCATAGCCTATCACACTGACGCGGGACCAAGCTCCTCGCCCTGCATCAAGGCTGGGTGAGGCATCCCAGCATGGGGAATAGGTTCCCAAAAGCCAGCTCATGCACCAGCAATGGTTCTAATCCCACTGATAGAGTTTGATATGAATTATATACATTAAGTGGAATCTATGTGTTTTATTGCATTATAGTATGGTCATTAAGACAAACACAGTCAAACACCATTTGTGTCATTCATCTCGGTTTTTGTAAAAGAGCCCCTGCCCCACAGCTTCATGCCTCCCTAGAAAAACCTGAACCAGCCTCACAAGTCACCTGAGCAGTCGCTTCCATAACCAGCACCTCAAATCTTTTCAAAGATTGGTGCATTTCTGGTTTATATATGTGAGTGTTTTACCTGCATGTATGTATGTGCATGACCTGTGAGCTTGGCACCCTCAGAAGCCAGAAAAGGTTGATTGATCCCCCTGGAACTGAAGTTACAGACAGTTGGGAGCTGCCATGTGGGTTCCAGAAGCTGAACTTGGGTTCTCTGCAAGAGCAGCCAATGGTCTTAACCAACGGGTTGTCCCTCTAGCCACGTCAGTTCTAAGACTGTTAAGCTCATAACACGTCTCCATAAGACTCTCATTTCCCTGCTGTTTAAGGGATCTTGTCTGTCAATGCCCAATCCCATTCTACTTCCTCTAACATCGGTCCCCACTCACCATCCCTGCCCTCAAAGAGCTGGCCACTTCATCCAAGGGCGAGGTAAATCTGTCTAGGGTTGTATGCACCTTCGGGTAGTTCACAATCTCAGAGATATCTGGACTCTCCCAGAAAGCATTGTGCATCCCTGAAGAGGACCAGACCAGTAAATGCAGAAATGTTTCCAAACCAAGGAGTGTACCTAGAGAAATCCCGGGGGGTGGGGGTGGGGAGAGCCTGCAAGATGCTCAGTGGGAAGCCCTTGCCCCACAAGCTTGACCACCTGAGTTCCATCCTGAGAATTCATAATAGAAGGAGATAACTGAGTCTAGAAGTTGTCCCCTGACCTCCACACCATGATAGGTGACACAGAGTGTCATCATCATCATCATCATCATCATCATCATATATTAAAACTAGGAAATCCCAAAGAAAAGGGCATTTCCATTCCAAAGCCAGATTTTAATGGGCCCTTCCTCTAAGGGCCACTGCTCCTTCTGGGCCTGCCTCCTAATCTAACTGTTGTTAGCTTTCTTGCAGTTGAATATCTCCTGAAAACACCCATTGGATGCTATAGCTCTATCCCAAGAGAAACAGACCCAACATTTGGGAATGTAATCAGACTCGTGGAAAACATCCTGAGACCATCATTTGTCTCAGAGGGGCTGGCACCTGGGAGTCCTAATCTAGACTCAGGTGAGGAGACTTTGAGTGTGCAACTTAGAGCTTTGACAAAACATGGCAAAAAGCAGTAATCCTCAAAAGGACGTCTACAAGACTTCTGTTAGTTTAGGGCATAGGGGAAGAACTCATTCCAGTGTCTAACACTTAGATGGATGCTTCCACAGTGGAGGATAAGGTGGAGTTACTAATTAATAACTAATAAGTGGCCAGGAGTTAAAATGGGAGACTAGAAACAACCAAATAACCATACCCTACAGTACATAATCAATGCTGTCCTAAATGGAGGAGGTACCCTGTACAGGGGGGGCCACGTGACTGTTATCCAGCATTGCTCTAGCTTATGCCTTTTGTCCCTGTTTGTGAGAAAGATGTTAGCTCCCTGAAAAAGTAAGGGCACAGCCCATGATAGTTCATGAGTTAGTTAGAGAAAGTGACTCATTGATAGCCTGCAGAACAGGTATAAGAAGTTGGGAAACACAATGGATGAAGGTGACTGAAATGTGTGGCTCTACTCTGACTGGATAGTAACACATGATCATGTCTCTGACTGGGCAGAGAAAGCACGTAATGGTGTAGGGGCCACTTAACTGTGAAAAATGAGCGATTTCAATGAAGACTACCTCAATCTCCAACCATCAGAGGCAACTGGGCAGGACCACAATCCTGATTCCTCTCTTGGAAACACTCTCTCAGGAGTTCTTTCTCATTTTTAAGAATGAATCTACATTCCCTCTTGCTCACACCTCATCCATACTATCTTCTTCTTAGATAACAAACTTGAAGCCACTACCTCCGTGGCTTTGGTGACTGCAGATTTCCCAACACCCTATAGCTTTTCCATTGACAAAACACACATCATTTAGATAATAAACGGCAGGGTTTAGTGTCTTTCATTCAGGAGTAAGACTCCTGCTCCTCCGGGATTTTGTTTGCTTGCTTGTGTACAGGACAAAAGCAGAAGCCATCATCGTCCACACTTGGAAACGACACCTAGCAACTGGCCATTCTGGGAATCTCCCTGCCTCCGTGTTTTATTCCAACCCTGGTTTTGTGTCATTTGGTAGTTGTTGTCTTGTTGGTCTGATTACTGACAACTACTTTGGTTTTGTAAAGAAAGCCCTAAATTCGGAAGTAAACAGCATTTTACGCAATATTCACGTTTCTCACCAAGATATATATATCACAAAAACAGGAAAATCTTATTAATTTCTGTATTGTTTCATTTTTTCCATGAAAATATAATGTCCCATTTGTAAAAGTAATAATGTTGGGTTTTTATTTGTAAGCTTATAGGATCCTAATATTCCAATTGTAATACTTAAAAAGTGAAGTCAGAATGAATAACACAATTTCTGCAAATGTTGACTTCCTGTTGGTGTCGCTTTTACAGAGAAAAGCCAGGACTCCAAGGATGTCTGGAAAGCCACACTCTGGAACAGGTGTTCCAAGGGGCTGGCCAGCCTGCAAGACGTGCCACATGAGGAGTGCAGCTACAGAGGACATGTTTTTATAGGCTGTTTGCTTTGTTTTACATTTGCTCTTAAAATGTAAGGAAAGCAGAAGGAAGGATTAAAGGTTCATAATAAATTTTACAAGCCTGGGCAATGAAAAAAATCTTGAGAGTGTTACAAGGCGTTAAATAAATTGAATCAACTAAATTCTCTGCCCCACTCTCATGATGGCCTTTACACCTCTCACAACGTGGAGACAAGTAGGTGTTAGCCAGGCTTAGAATGATAAATTTCCAACTTCTAAACAAGCGTGTTGACATGGGATGTATTGTGTGGCCATAGAATATTGTTCTAATCAGTTGTGATTTAACATTTATAAAAGTATGTATGAATAAGAATAAAAAAAAGCAAATCAGAAAGTGATAATAAACTTTATTTAAAATGCAAATTTCCAGGTGCTGGTGGCATACACCTTTAATCCCAGCACTTGGGAAGTAGAGGCAGGCAATCTCTGTGAGTTTGAGGACAGACTGGTCTACAAATCAAATTCCAAGACAGTCAGTACTGTTATACAGAGAAACTCTGTCTTGAAAAATTTAATAAAAAAATTTAAAAAAAGATCTGGGGCTGGAGAGGTGGCTCAGTAGTTAAGAGCACTGGCTGCTCTTCTGGAGGACTCTGGTTCAATTCCCAGCACCCACATGGCAGCTCACAACTATCTGAAACTTCATTTCCAGGGGATCCGACACCCTCACACAGACAAACACGCAGGCAAAACACCAATACACATACAAAAATAAAAATAAAAAGGAATCACTCAAAATTTTTAAATGCAAATTTTCTTCCTCATTACTGAAGTTTCCCCACAAGGATGGCCATAAAAGGACCCCAGAGGCAGAATAGAACAAGCATGTCTGTTTTTTTTCTTGTGTAATTTCTTGATTTTATGTGTGTGGCTGTTTTGCCCATGTGTCTGGTATCTTCCTGGTGCCTGCAGTGGACAGAACAGGCTTTGAATTCCTGGGAAGTGGAGTTGTATGTGTTGTCAGCCATCACGTAGGGTATGAGAATCTAACTCTGGTCCTCTGAGAACAAATGCCCTTTAACCACTTAGCCACCTCTCCAGCTTAACTGTTTCCTTTTTGTTTGTGTGTGTGTTTGGTTTTGTTTTTGTTTTGTTTTGTTTTTTGAAAGGTTTCTCTGTATAACAGTACTCACTGTCCTGGAACTTGCTTTGTAGACCAGGCTGGCCTCAAACCATTTTCAGGTATTACTGAGAAGACAATCTCCCATGGCGTTTTAGGTACAGGCTCAAAATGGACACACAACGTCAAAGCAAACACATTTGTTCATTTTGTTATGTAAGTCTGTCTGCCAAAGGGGCTTCCACCCTGTGCCATACGGTCTCCTTATCACATCAGACACTGAAGAGAGCTACAAGAACATCAAAGACCACAGGAATGTTCATGCATGATATTGTTGGGCAGGAGGTTAGCTCTGAGAGGGACTGGCAAATGCCCCCCCAAATAGGACACAAAGAATAACAGATAGTAGTAGTCTCTCCAACAGGGACCAGCTCAGGCCCCACACAGGAGGCCAAGAACAATAATAGGTTGTAGTGATCAACTCTGTTGAGTCCAGCTTTGGGGACTTTCACACGAGGAGACCACGTGCATAGTGCAGCTACGCTGGCCCCTAGTGAGCTTTTCAACTACAGTGGTCCAGGGACTGGAGCGACGGCTCAGTGGTTTAGAGCATCTACCTCTCCTACAGAGGCCCCAGGTTCTGTCACCTGCACCCATGTCAAGTGAATTCTGGGTAAAAAAGAAAAGAACATGTCCCTCCCTCAGGGTGGCCAGGGGGGAAGGGATAACAGGGAGAGGAGAAATATAAGACCAAAGCCAATGAGGATTAACATTCCTGCTCCACCTAGCCCTCCCTTTTTCTAAAGAGCAGTATTACTGCTTCCTTGCTTGCACTAATTAAAATCTTGACTGCTTACACTATTAGCACATCTCTTCTGAGAGCACAGGAACTGACTGTGGCCAGAGTGAAGACCACAGGAGACTGAAGAGCTCCCGGTAATGGAGCCATGTCAGTTTGTCAAAGACAAAAGGAACACCACTGGCTGACATTCCCAAAGACAGATGTGAAAGCTGCCACAGAGAAAAGTTTCTGTCCTACTGGGAAGAGGGAAAGGGGGACAGGGAAAGAAGGAGAGGGAGAGTAGGGGAGGAAGAGAGAAAGGAAGGAAAAGAATGAAGAGAGGAGGGGAGGGGAGGGGAGGGAAGGAGAGGTGAGAGGAGGGAAGAGGAGGGGAGGAAGGGGAGAGAAGAGGAGGGGAGGGGAGAGGAGGGGAGGGAAGAGGAGGGGAGGGGATGGAAGAGGAGGGGGAGGGGAGGGGAGGGAAGGGGAAGAGAGGGGAGGGAAGGGGAGGAGCAAGAGACTGACTGCTTTGAGCCTTCTTTACAATCACAAATGTTTCAAGTCAATTTTTTCTACAAAGAATTGTTTTTATATGATTTCTTAGGGTTATGTTTATAATAATATACAGCAATATTAATAGTCATAATAGTTCAAGTCAATAACACAATAATGTAAATTTTTAAACTGACTAGTAGAAACCAATAGAATAGGAAAATATTGGTAGGTCTGATCAAAGAAAAAGCAAATATAAATGATATTAGAATAAGATAAATAATACATTATGTGACAGATAAATACTCTTTTTACTTTTAAGTTATTATATAACTCTTTATATCAGTAAAATTTAAAGTCTAGGATGATTGCCCAGAAAGATAAAAATTAACAAAACTGACTCAAGATGAATTATCAAGATAAAGTCAGTCCATGAATGTAGAGACAGCAAGAAGTAAAATTCTTATTAACTAATTAAAATAAGTAATTGCTATGTCAATGAGCCACTGTCTCTTCTCCAGTCCTATCAGAAAGGTCCACATGAGGAAACTGACTGACACAAATAACCACACGATGATTTAGGGAGAAAAGGTAGATGAGGGGTTTCTTACAATTTAATAAATTTAACAATTTTCAATGTTAAAAAAAAGCTTAAAAGCAGAGAACAGAAGAAATTTATCTTAAACTGATAAATGGCTTCTCTCAGCAACTTCTGGAAGCCTCCACACTGGTGAAGTCTAAGAGCCCTTCACGTTCACGCCAGCTGTAAGGACCCTGTCACTGACACCGCTCCACCTTACTAACCCACTCCATCTTGCCCAGGGTAAGGGCACATGATAAGTCCTTGTCTTCAGCTCTTTGTAGTTTACACAACTGAAGACATGGTCTACATCGTGAGGCTATCAGATGGAAAAACTAGTTAGAAACGTAAGCCACAAAGATTTTTTAAATCCCCACCATTTCCTAGCCAAGTCTCTTGAGGGTGATTTGGTTTCTTGTTTGTTTGTTTTCACTAAGCGTTCTTCAGCTCTGTGCTCCCTACGTCTGCTCTAACATCATTTGAAAGTTAACGATGCTTTGGTACAGATATTGCTTGTTGGTAATGTGAGCCTCCTGCCAGTGAGAACATCTGAGCGTCCTAATGCCTCAGGTTCTACACCAACTCAGTTACATACACAGCATAAGGTCACCTCAGCGGAGCTGATTGGGGGAAATGTCATCACAGCATGTGAGCAGCCCTCAATCTCTACAGGGCTGTGCCCTCTGGGGAATGGCTTTTGCAGCTCACACAGAACCATGACGGCGTTTTGTTCTAATAAAAGGTCTATGACTTGTGGACAAGTGGAGAAACGTTTTTTACTCCATCGATTTTATGTGTTATGGAGTCTAGGCTGAAGGCCATAGATGAGAAGAAAAGCAACTAGACTATCTGGGTCTTAAGCTGGGTGGGTAACCCCAACACTGGGAAAGCTGAGGCAGAAGGATTGAGATCTTGGGGCCAGCCTGAGGTACATAGTAAGTTCCAGGCCCCCCTGGGCTATATAGCAAATAAATAAATGAAGGAAGGAAGGCAGGGAGAGAAGAGGAGACAGAGTGAGGGAAGGAGAGAGGGAAGGAGGGAGGGAAGGAGGGAGGGAGGGAGGGGAAAAAAACGCTAACAAAAAAAATTATTAAGAATAGTCTAGGTCTTATTGGGTAGGGGTGGCACACACCTTTAATCCCAGCACTCGGGAGGCAAAATCAGGTGGATCTCTGTGAGTTTGAGGCCAGCCTGATCTACAGAGCTAGTTCCAGGATAGCCAAGGCTACACAAAGAAACTCTGTCGGGGGGGGGGGGGGGGTGTATTCCAGGTCTTTGCGACAGCACAGCATCTCTGAAATAAATGTTTAAGAAACAAAGTACAACAAGGTGAATATGGACAAAATACTTAATATGCTTAAAAAATAAATGGAATTCAACATTGTACACAATGAATATACCCCCAATAAAACAGATGCATAACAAAAAAACATAATAAAATAAAATAATTATATCAAATTATAACTCAAATTGTAAAATAACTGTCCATGAGACAATACTGATTCAAACAAGCTACTGGTTTTGAATAAACAGTAGGAAAAGGACATGCCTGCTGTGCAGAAAGATCTCTGCATTTAGCTAGTCCACGCTACAGAAGGGGAACACATGCTCACCCCTAAGTGTGGAGTGGACCTAATGATGCCTTTCAAAGCCTGGATCAAGAGGAAGTGAGAGAGTTCATGGCATGGAAACCTGGTGACACCCTCACTCTGGTGGTCAGGGTCAAGGAAGCTGCCATGAGGAGAAGGGCACTTTACTTCTACAGTCCCAAACACCAAGAACCCCAGTCTAACTAGGAAAAACATAGCAAATAAGTCCCTAGAAAAATGGGCCTTCTGCAAAACGCCCGGCCATTCCTGCTCAGAACCATCACAAGGTAAAAACAAGGTAAGTTTGTGAAACTGTCACAGCCCAGAGCAACGCGGTAGGCATCACATCATCATCGAAATGGATGCTGGATCAGAAAACATCATTAAGTAAAAATGAAAAAAAATAAGTAAATAAAACCTTGAAATTAAGTATGGACTTGAGTTAAAGACAGTACATAAACACTGGTTCATAAACAGTGAAGTTCAGTGTGGCAAACCGTGTATGCACGTGGTAGTGAGAGCCTGGATTGACATCACAATTCTTTATAAATCTGAAACTTTAACAATTGAAAATCCATTTAAAAACAAGAAGCCAGAATAGAGGTGTGCGCCTCCAATCCCCACAACTCAGAAGGCTGAGGCAGGAGACTGGAGATTCACTGGAGTCTGTGGATTTGAGATCAGACTGAGTAGCAAAGCAAGACCCCCAACTTTAATGGGTCTTAAGAATCTCTGTCTCTCTGTCTCTCTGTCTCTCTGTCTCTCTCTCTCTCTCCCTTCTTCTCTCCCTCTCTCCCTCCCCCTCCTTCCCTCTTTCCCTCCCTCTCCCTCTCCCTCTCCCTCTCCCTCTCCCTCTCCCTCTCCCTCTCCCTCTCCCTCTCCCTCTCCCTCTCCCTCTCCCTCTCCCTCTCCCTCTCCCTTTAACAGGACTCAGAAATTTTGATGACAAAATGCAGCCTAACAAGCCATGTGGACAATGATTCTACCCTGGAACCCATTTCCTATGCAGTTGTCTTTATGACTTAGTATTTCCAGCATTGCTGTTGTGCTGCTGATGGGATTTTAGTTTCTGGTTCTGAGCTCAGTCTCTCCCTACGCGGCAGAGAGCTTGTCTGTTGCTGTTTCCCATTCTAGGAATGGAGCCGGGGCCTGGTGCATCTGGCTGGGCACCATGCCACTGAGCAGCACCCCAAGCCCAACAGTGTTCTTGTTCTGGTGTCTGGAGGTTTCATAATGGAAGCCTCTGAGGGAATGCGAGCCCTTCAACTAGGAAATCCGTGTGCTTCTTGTCTGCATAGTTTAGGTAAGTCTCCGAGGGGCTTACTGTTGTTTGTGGCAGAATCTTATTTTACAATACAGGCTGATACAACTTGCTGTCCTCCTGCCTCAGCCCCCTGCACACTGAGCTTACAGGACTGTGTGTCTAACCACGCCCAGCTCTGCACACCTTGGTGTCATTTCTTCCCTCTCTTTCTTCTATCTTCTCCTTGTAGAATGATAGTCTATTTACTGTTTTGAATTTTGATGTCCTAACCTGTTGACTTCATTTTTTTCTCTCTGGTTTTCCATATTTTCTTTTTCCTCCACTCCTAAGAAATTCCCTTGGCTTTGTGCTCCACTCTTCTGAGTTTTCCTAAGAACTTTTCGTCGCTGCTGCTGTTGTTGCTTTCGCTATTCCTTTTTGTTGTGGTTGCCCTCATCTTGCTCCTTGGTGGAACATCTGTTCACAGACTCTTTGGTTGATAGACTCTGTAGAGTTGTCTTACCCGCAGACAGTCTATGTGTGTTTGCGTCCCTCATCCTTCATGCAATCGGTTTCCTTCTGGTTCCTGATCACTGTAAACTGTCCAAACATACTTAAGAGTTTAAAGTTGATTAAAAGCTGGACGGTCATTCGGTCTTTGAAAATAAAGACCTCTTGTCATCTCCTATGAGACAGATAAATTTCAAAGACATTAAGCTAAATGAAATAAGCCTGTCACAGAACCAGAGATCCTGTAGGAGTCCAGAGGTTTCTGAAGTTATCAAACTTGGAAATAGAAGAACAGTGATTGTTGGGGGCAGGGACAGAAGTTATGTGATGGAAAGAGAGTTTCAGTATTGTAAGGTGAGAGTTCGGGCCTCTATTCTACACAGTCATGTAAATTCTCTGAACTCAACACCTAAGATGGAAAATTTAATCCCAACTCAGGAGGCAGAGGCAGGGGGATCCCCGTAAGTGTGAGGCCAGCTGGGTCTACAGATTGAGTTCCAGGACAGCCAGAGTGAGTTCCAAAACAGTCAGGGTTATGTAGAGACCCTTTCTCAAAAAAAAAGGTGGAAATTGTATTTTGTGTACTTTTTTGCCACAGGATTGTTTTTAAGTTATTAGAATTAGAAACTCTGAGAACAAAGACAGAGCTGGATTGTCATGCTGTTATGTCATTGGGTGGTTTTTTTTAAGATTTATTTAGTTATTATGTATACAACATTCTGCCTCCATATATGCCTGTATGCCAGAAGAGGGCACCAGATCTCATTACGGATGGTTGTGAGCCACCATGTAGTTGCTGGGAATTGAATTCAGAACCTCTGGAAGAGCAGCCAGTGCTCTTAACCTCTGAGCCACCTCTCCAGCCCTTTATTTTTTATTTTATTATTATTATTATTATTATTATTATTATTATTATTATTATTATTTGGAAAAGGCAGGATGCAGGCAGCAGAGGAAGCCCAGAGTGAGTGAAGTCCTGAGTGGATGTGTTTTTGACATAGGCACAGCCTTTCAGGGACTCCGAGACCAGTTGGTTCACGGTTACTTGACAAGCCATATGAGTCAGGCTCAAGAGGGATGGCAAAGCTCTCCTCAGCAGTCCCAGTTTGCATGTTTCTGAATGATTGATCAGAGTGTACAAAGACTAGCAACTACAGCTTCCTCCTCCCGGATGTTTACAGCCCAAGACTGCTCATCAATCATCATTTTTCCATCTGTTTATCAATCATTTCCTCTCCTATTTTCTTGTCTCCAAGCAGCTATGCCTTTTAAAAATATATATATTGTTGTAGTAGATATTAAATGGGTTTAGAACTTGACAACGGGAGGCAGCCCTCTAATATACTTACTCCAATGCCTTCACCCAGAGAAGGCAGCTGGTTTCCTGTGCTTTGACAATTAACACATCTCCTGTGTTGGAAGTGATCCACGGAAAAAGTCAGAGACTAGGAACCAATTGACCTAAACCAGATTCTGGGTCTGCCCTCTCTTGGTGTATAGCTATAAATCAACTATCTTCATTATTTCCATTTCTTTATCCATAAAATGAAAGTGTTATCATGGGTCTATTTAACTATAATGTGAAAAATACATATAAAAGTCATATTATAAAATGATATATGCAAAACTCACCAGAAACCTAATAGTTTCTTAATAAATGTTAATACTTCCCCCCTGTCCAGGATCAAGTGCTCAGTTTACCTTCTGCTGGCAACTGTCACATTCTGGTACTAACATCAATCTGGACTCCATCTCTATGGCAATGCACCAATCACTTCTCAGCCATCCTCTCCTGGATGCCCTTGCCACCTGATGATCCCACTTCTGATGATAGCAATACATTGGCTGGGCTCAGTGTCATTCTTATGGACTAAGTTAAAACTTTAAATTTTTATTAAAATAAATGCAATGATTTCTAGTCTCATTGTGGTGATATTTTATTTGTGCTCTAACAAATAAAGCTTGCCTGGGGATCAGAGGAAAAAGCTAGCCACTATATTAAACATAGAGGTCAGGTAGTGGTAGCACACTCCTTTAATCCTAGCATTAGGGAGGCAGAGATTCATTCTGATCTCTGTGAGTTTAAGGCCACACTGGGAACAGAGCCAGGCATGGTGGCACATGCCTTTAATCCCAGCAGTAGTTAACCATCAAGGTCAGGAGGTCTGTACAGACAGACAGGAAACGCTAGAGCTGGGCAGAAAGAGGAAGTGATGAAGCTGGGCAGAGAAAGGAAGTAAGATGGCAGAGCACAGAAAGGCATATAAGGTATGAATATACAGGAAGTAGCTCTCTTGGGCTGAGGATTTCCTACTGATAAGAACTAGTGGCTGGCTTGTTTTATCCCTCTGATCTTTCAGTTTTCACCCCAATATCTGGCTCTAGGTTTTTTTTGTTAATAAGACCATTTAGCAATTCGTGTTACAACATGTAATCAGATCTTCTTTTACCTTACCAATGTCACTGATAATTTCCAACTTTCCCTTACAAAGTAGAACAGGCTTGAGTTAGGCATCACCAGCTGAAACTCCCTCTGTGTAAACTCTCCATAGGATTCAGCTCCCCTCATTTTCTTGGAAGTAGAGAGTCGCTGGTTACCATCCTCTGTTGAATCATATTTTTGTGAAACCCATAATGTGATTCCACACCAAAGCCAAGGGCAGCAAGAACAAACCAAGATCTCACAGGAACCAAGTCCTAAGCATTGTGCGTACAATGAAGAGATGTGAAAGACAGTTTCTCAAACACCTTTATTAAAGGCTAGGGAGGCATCTCAGTGGGAAATGTACGAGCTGCACAAGTGTGAAGATGCGAGTTCAGATCTCCAGAGCCCACGTAAAGCCAGGCATGGTCATGTGTGTCTATAACCCCAGGGCTGATGGGAACCGAGACAGGAGAGTCCCCGGAAGCTCAGAGGTCAGCTAGCCTGACACACAATAGTGAACAACAAAGACCCTGCTTCAAACGAAGTGGAAGGAGAAGATTAACACCCAAAATTATCCTCTGACCTCCATGGGCACACACATACACACACACACACATACACAAAACCTTTATTAATTAAATACACAAATACTTTTGGAGTGCTTATTCCAGGAATTGCCTTATGTGCTTGGTAAATGTGACTCAAAGAAATGAATTTACGTAAAGAGTGCCTGCCTTCACACAGTTCATATTGGAGCAGAGAGAGATAGACAGTGAGAATGAGCATAATTAAGTCAATTATAAAGCTTGCTTTAACAGAGAAAGGAGGATCAGAGCTGTAGGAAAGTGATTATGATCAGACAATCAGAGGGGTTTGAAAATGTCAATACATTCTAGAGGCTGACCCTGAGTCCTGCTAGTTGTTAAGTTACAGAGAATGGGAACCAACTTTAAACAGAAGATGAATGTATCCGATCGGTAGTGGGACACAGGTAAAAGTGACAGGGAAGCATGTTAGGGAGACAAGCTTTAAAACGCTAAGAATCAGAGCAGCGCCCATTCATTCTAATTCTGCCGTCACTGTGGTGAATGACCTCTGTCTTGTACCTTTTCCGAACAACTCCAGCCAAGGAAGCAAGTTCCAAGAGAGGCCAGCAAGTTAGGGGCTGACATCTCCAAAAAGTATACATTCTAAGGACTGATAATTCTTTAGAAGAAAATTAATGACGTTGTATGTAAGCACAAGAAATGGGTAGTGGTCAACCAAACATGATACATTCCTCTAGCAGAAACGCTGGATCCAAAATGTCTGCATAGGGTAAGTTAAGATGCAGCAAGATGGCTGAAGAGAGCAATTGGTTGTTTTTGTGAATATTTCCAATAATAACCACGCTGTTTTTATTTAAATTGTGCAGTTATTTGTAGTTATAAAGGGTTGCTAAACCTTACCAACCAGTTAAACCTCTCCGTGTCATACTTTGACCAAAAACCAAAGACAGCCCTGGTTGTGACCTTGTTTTAGAATCCCCAGTAGTGATAGGCTGGAGAGATGGTGGCCTGACTCATTGTACTGCAGTGGCCCTTAGTAATAAGGCAAAAGCTAAGCAGCTAACCCCCTGCTAGACTCAACATCAGCCAGCTGGAGCAGCCCTTCCATGCTTTTCCTTTATCTGCGGACAATCTCAAGACTTTTCAAAGGAGGACCCTGAGCTGGCACATGCCTCTATTTTAGCAGCAGCAGAAACCTGAATGATCCCCAATTTCCATGAAAGCAGACAAAACAATTACCCCACAAAATCAAAACACAGACAGTATTTACAACTTGATCAGTTTTTTCTGCGATCGTGCCGGTTGGTGTTGTTCTTCTGAGATGATTCTGTGTGTGACAGAGAATAAAGATCCTTGGTGGTGATAGGATACTTGAAAGTTTTCATCCTTGAAGCCTTTAACACCCATGCCTTCTCATGTTGAAGAAGATGTTAAAGTTAATACATGAGGGCATAAGTGAAGTCTGGCTCACACCTGTAATCCCAGCACTTGGGAGGAGAGGCAGAAGGATGGCTGCAAGTTCAGGGCCAGCCTGGTCTGCATGGCAGGCTTTATACCAGCTATAGAGAATGTAATGTTGAAATTCTATTTTCCATAGGGTAAGGCAAAACTTCTTAAGGAAATGGCTAATTCTGGGTTAAGAACAAGAAATGCACTGGATAGATCAGGAAGTTTGGTCATAACAGACAGTAAATGAGGTATCTATACCTGCTAGGATTATGTCAACAGAATCCTGCAAACAATGGAGAAGCATGCCCTAGCAAACAGAAAAGTGTTTACTAGCTACTGAAAACACATCAAGGTTCTATGTATCCATATGCTTCTAGCCTTTCAATTTTGTTTCAAATGTCTATCTGTTGTGGAATATTCCTTTACACTGTGTGAAGACGTGTCTCTGTGATTGGTTTAATAGAAAGCTATACAGTTAATAGTTAGGCAGGAAGAGGTTACACGGGACCTCTGAGGATAGAGAGGACTCAGAGAGGAAAAAAGGCAGAGTCGCCAGCCGGATGCAGAGAAAGCAGGATATGCAGGAGGAGAGGTAAAAGCCATGAGCCACGTGGCAGCACGTAGATTAATATAGATGGATTAATTTAAGTTATGAGAGCTAGTGGGACAAGCCTAAGCTATAGACTGAGCTTTCATAATTAATAATTATGAAAGCCTCTGTTGTTTTTTGTGAGCCTGCCATATCTATCTATCCCTGCATTTATATTTGAATCATGCATGGGAGTTCACGCTGCAATCCTAGCACCCAGGAGGCTGGGATAGGAAAATCAGCACCTTAAGTTCACCCTGGGCAACAAGAACAACCCTATCTTTAAAATACATACAAATAAATGGTTTAGTCACTACACTGAACAGTAAAATTGAAATAAGTATTGACACTGTGAGAAAATCTGCTGGACTTGATCTTTGTTGGTTGGTTGGTTGGTTGGTTGGTTGTTTGGTTGGTTGGTTGGTTTTTCAAGACAGGGTTTCTCTGTGTAGTTTTGGTGCCTGTCCTGGATCTCACTCTGTAGACCAGGCTAGCCTCAAACTCATAGAGATCTGCCTGGCTCTGTCTCCCAAGTGCTGGGATTAAAGGCGTGTGCCACCACCGCCCAGCAGGGCTTGATCTTGAACATGTATTTTTCTCAGGATCATAAATTTCATGAAAAAAATAAACTTTTATTTCATACTGAAGTCCATTTGTTGTAAATTAATTTAGGGATAGTTACCACAATGAGTGACTGTGTCCATGAGCAGGTCCTTTATTTGTGTCTTCTCTCATGTTTCTCAACAAGTTTGTATAATTTTATTTATTTGGGGGGTTTTGAGACAGGGCCTCATTCTATAGCCCAAGCTGGCCTAGAACTCATTATGTAGCCCAGCCTGGTCTCAGACTTGCAGTGATCCACCTATCTCAGCCTTCCTACCACATCTGCCTTAATTTGTATAATGTTAGAAATAAGACTTCACAAACTTTTATGAGACCGACCCCTTTTACACAAGCTGCTTATTTGTGTTGTCAGTAACTGGGGACGCTCAGTTCTATTACCCTTCCTAACTGCCTCTTGTCTCTCTATAAAATGTCATTAACCGTGTTCTAATTATGCTTCCTATAGCAACCCACTGTATTTCCTACTTGTTCTAATTTTTTTTGTATTACCTACACAAACACAAACATCGCATCCTCTGTAAATATCAACCATTTCCTTTCATATTTTCAGAACCTCATACCTGTTTTTCCCCCCTTGAAGCAATACAACAGCAGGCTTTTCAGTCTAATGTTTATATAGCAGTCATTTCTCCCTCATTACATAATTTAATGACAGTGCCTCAGTCACGGGCTTTCCAGGGACTAGTGGCTTATTTATGTATGGATAAGCTCTTTTATGAAATGTATATAGAACCAGATGTAGCAGGAGTTTAAGTTGGAATGCCTTAAAATGTAAGCAGTCTGTCTTTGCCTGAATGTCAAAACTAAACGTGTAGCCTCGGTATCTGGAAGTGCTTGAATGAACTCCTTGACACCCAAGAATAAACTATTTATAGATCACAGATTCTCAGACATGAACTGCACTATTTCACTTGATATGAAAGTTTTCAAATACGGAGTTCTCTGGGATGCGAAGAACAGCCTTACTCTTCCAAAATGAGCCCTAAATAAACAGTGTGTCTGCTGAGCAAGGCACAGTGGGTTTTCTTTTCACATATGTCACAGCTAAGCAGGACACCGACCGTGGGTTCCATCATGGTCTTTTCAGCTGTGGGAAGAGTTCCTGGTTTGCAAATCATATTTACATGCTGTCTCTCCCTAATGTCTGTCTTTCTGAAGTAAAATCAACTTAGACATCATGTATTTGATCATGACAAGCAGTTACCAATTTTAATATTTTATCTGGTGTTTCTGTTCCTATTTTTTCTTGTTTTATCCTCATACATTTTTGTCTAATATCAAAGTTATACAATTGCTAATAAAATGAGTTTGGAAGTAGAAACTTCCTTTCTGCCCATCAGGATACTTTGTGTGCAGGCAGCCTGTCTCAGGAGGACTGTTAGAATTAACCCACGCACCATCCCAGACTACATTTTGCACTTTTTTATATGAAGTTCTGGTTTATGTTTTGTTTTTAACAGATTTTAATGTGTTCAATGTTCTGTGACTTCTTTAATCCAGTTTGAAAATTTTATTCAGAAAAGTATTCTTTTAATATGAAGTTGCAAAAGCATTGCTAGAGAGAAGGGGGAGGGAGGGAGGGAGGGAGGGAGAGAGAGAGAGAGTGAGAGAGAGAGAGAGAGAGAGAGAGAGAGAGAGATCCACCAGCCCTAGCTAACCTGGAATTCTCTATGTAGAGCAGGCTAATAAAGATCCACTTGTCTCTGCTTACCAAGTGCTCTGTTGATAATAATCTTGAATACTGGTTAAAACACTCCAGCATCAATACCCACAGCTCTCCATTTCTTCCTAATATTATTATTTTCTTCATTCTCCTTTAGTGACATATAGCACATAGCTATTCTTAGTAAAGTTACAGGAGTATTTAACTACTTCACTCTTCTTCTGAAAGTATCTCTATTTCACTCTCTTTGTTGAATAAAAGTCCCCTTGAGAAAAGAACTTTACATTCAAATGTTTTGCTTTGGTGTCTTGGGGTTTCTGTTCGTGCTGATATGAAACCTGTTGAAATCACATTGAAATAGGTGGCTAGCAGAAAAATTTTCCACAACTGATGCCACCTAGACTGAAAAAGCAAAACGATGCCTCAGAGTAATTTAAATAAACTGCTACACAGAATACACACAAAAGTAAGCAAAAATAAAGTAATTTAGTAGAGTCGTAAAGTACAAGCTTGGTATTTGAAAATCAAATGTGCTTCCCAATGAATGATCAACTTTTTAGAAACATCATTTCTAGTACCACAAAGAAAAAATACATTAAATTGCCAGAAAAATGAATCTAACAAAGGTGAACAAACCCTTGACAGAAGAAACAGTTCCATGTGTGATTTGATATTATACAATGTCAGTTCTCTCTAATTGATCTACAGGTTCAAGGTAACCCCAGTGAAGACACCAGCATTGGGGGACAGTAGGGAGAACAGCAACAGATTACAAAAGAGTCAAGGTGATCATTAAGACTGTTTAGGGGGCCCCCAGGCAGTGGGATCGGGACCTGTGCTTAGTGCATGATATGGCTTTTTGGAACCTAGTGCCTATGCTGAGACACTTTGCTCAGCCCTTGGTGCAGGGAGGAGGGGACTGGACCTGCCTCAACTGAATGTACCAGGCTCTGCTGACTCCCCAGGAGAGACCTTGCCTTGGAAGAGGTGGGAATGGGGCGGGGGCGGGGTGGATTTGGGGGGAAGGCTGGAGGGTGGGAGGAGGGAGGACAGGGGAATCCGTGGTTGATATGTAAAACGAATAGAAAATCTCTTAATAAAAAAAGAAAGGAAAAAAAGAAACAAAGTTGAAGAGATTCGCTGGCAGATATCAAGATGTATTTCAAAGCTACGGAAATAAAAATAACACACAAACAATGAGGGGGAGGAGCCTCGGTGGTTGAAGCCTTGGTACAGAAAAAGTCAAATGCAATGTGTGGCTGATACCAGCCTAGACACGAGACCAATGGGACATACTGAGTTTGGAAACACGTAGTCACCTGTTTGTGATAGACTGCTGTGATAAATGGTCTGCTCAGCTGGGGGGGGAAAGTGTGTGTTTCTATGTTCAAATATAAACATTCATCCTGTGTTAATCATAAGTTTAAACAGGAAGAACAAAAGCATGAGTTCCCCTAGAAACTTACAGGAAAATGGGTTCCTGCTAAGAAGCCAGGTAAACAAATTCAAATGGGATTCAAAGTACTAAGTCTAAAAGAACAGATCGATAACTAGATTACATTTAGCTTTACAACTTTGTTCCTTAACGGCACCATTAAGAGAGTGAGCAAATGTACCAAACGTACATGGGTGGAGTGTGCTTATTTATTGTTCTTAATAGATTTTAATGTGTTCAGTGTTCTAGAAAATAGAACAAGAAAGGGTAAACATTAGAATCTGAGGAAGGGCTGAAGGCAGGCAGTGAATTATGAAGAGGACATGAAGCTAATGCTTCTCTTGTTCTTGGCCTGTCACCATTTTTCATATTTGTTAATGCATAAAACCACATCCCATAGAGAAAGTACAAAATCCAGTGCGCACAGCCTCTGTTGTTCTGAACGGCTCCTCTGACTGTAGAGAAGTTCAGTGAGTTCAATAGTCTTTGCTCATTTTGGTCTAGTTAAGTTGGGTGTGTGATGTTTTGGGGTTTTTTTTTTTTTTTTTGCACCCTTTTCTATAATAAAGTTTTAAATTTTAAAAAGTAAAAAGAGAGAGACAGTGTGTGTGTGTGTGTGTGTGTGTGTGTGTGTGTGTGTGTGTGTAAAGTCCAGTCACAAAGTAGAAGACAAAACTTGCGATATCTGTATCATACAAATGTCTCATATATACAGTCAAAAAGCAGTAAGAAAAAAAAAAAAAAAACAGCATTTAGAAGTGGGTCAGGACCTCTGAAATCAGTTATGAGCTGCCCAAGCCTAGTGTCCCAAGTTCAATCCCTGGAACCCAAGATGGAAAAAAAGTTGGTTGTCATCCAACCCTACACACATACCATGACACACACACACACACACACACACACACACACACACACACACACACACACACACACACCAAATAACAGTAATAATAGTAATGAAATTTTTAAATAAATAAAAACTGAGACAGACTCAAATGGGCACTTCATAAAAGAAAACATCTAAATAGGTTGATAAGCAGGTAAGACAACTCTCAAGATTATTGCTGAACAGAAAAAAAATTAATAAAAATATCACCACATCATCATCTGAATTTAAAATTCGACGAAGTCAAGTACTAGGAAGACTGTGACTAACCAGAATGCTCCTGTGCTGTGCAGGGGTTCAGATGGGCACAGCCAGTTCAGAAAACTGTTGAATGTTTACTGGAGCTAAATGCATCCTTTTCCTGTGACACAGTAGCTCAACTCCTAGGGCAGATCCACAAAAATTGAGCATATCTGTGCACAAACAGGCATTTAAAAGGATGCTCAGAGTTTATTCACAATAGCCAAAGTACAACATAACCCAAATATCCATCAATCATAGAATAAACCAATTGTGACATATCTACACAATGAGATTCTATGCTGAACATGACAAACTTGAGTGATGGCATAATTCACTGACAAAACATTGAGAGAAGTCAAACACAAAGGATTATGCTAAATGTAATTCCAGTTTTGGCTTCAAAAACTTGTAAAATGGAGTTATGGAAACTGAGATCTCAATGATCACAAGGGTATTCAGGCCATGGTAATGTTTTATATTGTTATCTAGTGGATAAAAAAGTGTTCTCCTTTAACTGGCCACACTTAAGATTTGTGGATTGGTATGTTATACTTCAACTTTTAAATTAATGCAGTGAAATAAATTTGTGGATTCATTTATGGATATTATGCTTCTATTATAAGTTTTTACAACAGATGGGTAACCAAACACTCTAACTCCATCATCTATTTTCTAAGCTCAAGAATCTTGTCCTTTCCTAAATATAATTTTTGTGTTATTTTAAGAGATTTTTTTAACAAAACTATTAAGTAAAATTTCTTTCTAAAAAGAATAATCCCCCAACCCTTGCCACCTGCAACAGACAGGAGAGATGGCCCTGCACCTCACCAACCGCAACACTTGCAAGAATGGGCCCTGCAAACACTTGCAAAACAGTAGAGTTGGCCCGGGTGGTGTGGGTGCCAGTGAGCCAGCCCTGAGGGTACCAGAGCAGGAGAACTGGCCCCGCTCCTTGCTGCCTGCTACAGTGGATGAGCTAGCCAGCACAATGCTGGAGAGTTCACCCTAGTGGTGTTGATGAGGGAAAGCTGGCAGGCTGACCAACCCAGCTACCACCCAGGCCCAGAACCAGGCCCACCCCAACACCTACCTTATCTATGAACTGCTGGAGCATGTGAAGGGGCCGGTCCTGCAGATCCAAAGCTGCAGGATCTCCGTGACACAGGGCAACAAGAGGATATCCATAGAGGAGTCCTAGTGAGAGCCCAGTACCGAGGATGGAGCAGAAGCCAGAAGCCTCGAACCAGACCAATAACTCATCACAGTGAACACTTACAAGGAAAGACGTATGGACCAAAGGGTACACTGTGTGACTCACTATGTCACACACTACACACTACAACTTCCACAACAAGGCTGTTTGCTTGTTTGTTTTTGATTTTGCTTTTTTTTTCTTTTTAAATTTATTTTATTTTGTGGGAGAGGTTGTAAGGGGAGAGGGTACATAAGAAAGGTTGGGGAGGTGAATGGGATTGGGATGCATGATGTGAAATCCACAAAGAGTCAATAAAAAGTTTTTTTAAAAATTACCCATGTTTAACTAACTAAAATCTACAAATAAAGTGTATTTCTTGCAGGGACGATTAAGCCCCCCTGTTACATGGATTTAACATCTGGTTCAGTCACCCGCATCCCTCTGAGGTTTTCAGACCGTGTGCTGGATTTCTTCTCCAGTTAACTGTTCTCCTAGAAACTAGATATTCCCCACAGTGCTGAAAGCTGTATGCTGGCTAGTTCCTGACTAGAGAGTGTGCTTATGATCCTGACTGAAAGTATTGGGCCTCTTGATGTTCGGAGCACTTCAAAACCAATCTTTGAGGCCAGAAAAATACAAGCACAGATTGACTAAAACGGTGGTCACCTGAGTCACTCACTTGGACAAATGAGAGCCTGCTACTCAGGCAGGCTTAGAGTCCACTCTTGTGGTTCCAGGGGCCCAGTGGATGCTAGAGAGGCATGGATAATATCTACTTCATTTAAACCACATTTTCCTCAGCTTTTATTTACATGGAATGTTCTGAGTGCACAGAATGGGTCTCTATGTTAATTTCTGCTAAAAATTTATCACATTACCTTTGTCCAATCCTTCAGCAGATTCAAGGGTTATTAACATTATTGCTTTGTCTTTGTATGTCAATCCCCATTTCTCACGTTCTACTTTATATTTTTTTAAAAATTAAATTTCCATCTATTTTCTATTTCTACGTCAGGCATCAATGACCTGATTATACTCTTATCAGATGTGGAGTTACGTGTGGAATCACCTGGATGTGAAAACTACCCGCTCCATGATACTATTCTCAATCATAAATAATATATCAAAGCTGTGGCATGGGCAGCTAGCATCCCAGCACAGCTAAAACTGAACATAAAATACTGTTGATTAAAAGTCTGAAGAACACATCTTATACCTTAGGATTCTTTGAAAATAAGACATAAATCATAGTTTCAAATAAAAACATCCTAGTTAGATGGCATCGACAGAGTGGGTATTGGTTTACAGTGGGCTGGGCATCAGCTGGACAATGCCACATACTGTGTTTTGCAGCAACAGCAGGGATTTATGTGATGATGATAAAAGATGCTCTTTAGCTTAGATGAGTTTACCAGCCAGTAAGGAAATTTAAAAGACAAACATTCCATACTGCTGCACTTTTTATGGACAGTGGTTATTACTCTCGTCTTCCAGAATCTACAGCAATGCAGATGGCTCTACCGTAATTTGTGAATAGAGCATAAATCAGACATCGGGACTTACTCTGAAGAGCCGAAGTCTTTATTTTGCTGGTTGAAGTGTTTCATGCGTTTTACTGAAAATGATACCCTAATGTAAATGACTCTAGTCAAAATTAATTATCATTTCATATCTATCCTAATTATGCAAGAGCAAAAACAACACACTGGCATTCTCGTGTAGTCAATGTTTGGTCCTGTAAAGGCATAGGTATTTCTGGACAAGAAGAAAAATGTGAGATATTTCATGATTCGAAACTTCCGAGTGAAAAATATCAAATTTGTTGACATTAATCAAAATAGCTTTATGTAACATATATGTGTGTATGTGTACTCAGGAATCAATTTCTATGTAATAACTGAACATCCATGTGGACAATTAGCCCTCACACCATTGTGATTTTGCTGTCAGTAATGACCTCTCACCCTAGTAGAAAGGAACAATAGAACTCCCTTTCAGGAAAAATTCCACTAGTAACTTTGTCTGGGAGGACATCAGTAGTTTCCTTCCTCCTTATCCTCTCTTCTAGAACACAGAGAGCAGGAAACAGAATCAACCTACTGAATGGCAGAAGACACGCCTGATTTTTCCAATGCTGCTCATGCCAGTGAAGCCACTGTTGCACCAGCCATTTCACATCCGTTAGTGTTGTCTTGCCCTGCTCTATCTATGTGGCAGCTTCTATTATTCACATGGGAAGTGACCAGTTATCTATTGCGATGGAACTATACCTCAATTTCTTTGCTGCCGTTGTTGGACTCAGTGTCTCCCCAGTCTCCTGGGTGCTGGGATTACAGGCATGTGCTACCACTCAATTGTTTAGTATCAAGATAAAGAGGCGATTGCAAATTGGTTGTCTGTATTCCAACCCGTGCATCATCACTGATCTGTCACTCAGTGTTATATACCTTAGTGTATCCTTCTACTAATGTGTGTATACAATGAGGGTAATATGATAATAGCTTTCTCCTAGGTTCATTATTGAAAACTGACTTAAGCCAGAGTGACCATTCATCAGCTGTCAAGTTCTTAGGGCAAACATAGAAAGCGTCCTTGATAAATTCAGAATTAGAAGTAAATGGGGCCATCTCTGCAACTCCTCCCTCCATGATGATAAATTACTATGAGCCACAGGCAAAAAAAAAATCAGATAATGCACCGACAATTAGAGGAAGGAAACACAAAAGCCATGTGCTCTGTTCTTCTAAGTTTATAATATTATTACAACTGACCTACATGAATGGCTCACTCCAAGGACAACACAACAGCTTCTGAGGGCCAGGGACCAACCACCTGTTCCAGAAAAGTGGCAGAATCCTCCTAAGCACCATACAGCAAAAGAAAGGCATCTTTATAGAGCAGGGACTGCATGGCACAGAACTCTTACCCCAGTGCTGGGAGAGTTTGGATAGAAACACAAAGCATCACAGAAATCAAGATGCCAATTGATTGCAGGTTGTATAAATATTGCCTCCAAATTGAAATATTCCCTCCTGGAATGCAGAAGCAGGCTCACAGGCTTGAGATGCTCACAAAACTTACAGGACTTAGGAAGCTCATGGAATTCACAGGACTCAGGAAGTTCATGGAACTTACAGGACTCAGGTGACTCATGGAACTTGCAGGACTCAGGAAGTTCATGGAACTTTCCAGGCTCAGGAAACTCAGAAAATCACAGGATTCACAAGGGTCCCTTCGAAGTTCTAGAAGCAACAGGCAATTGTTAAGGAAAAGCAGTCATTCCTTGAGAGTTACCTACAAGTTGTGCAGGAGGCTCCAGGGATGCACCTCAGAGGAGTCATCACCCATGCTGGAGGAGGCTTTCCCAAGAGGCAGCTGCCTTTGAATCACCCCTGCTTCTGTAACTCCTCCCCCATGTTCCTATAAATAACCCCAATAAATCCACTGCTTTGCCAAGCTAGATGTAGGAGGGGAATAATTTCGGTAATCTGTCATTAGTTTCTTATCTAAGGTCGAAGAGACATGTCTCCATGCCTCTACAGGAAAAGTCCCACAACATGGAGATATTAGACTATAAAATGGAAAAAGGGTATCTTCGATAGATGGTAGACTAGTCTCTATTTATTGTATTCTAGGTGGACATTTCTGAAAACACATGCCTAACAAAAGTCAGGTCTAAACAAGACAATGAACAAATACTTCCATGTTATTACCAATTGCACCAGGTCAAGGGTGATTCTATGTTCAGAATAAACAGACTGCTTCCAAAAGCTTATGATAAAAATAAGGAAGCAAGTAATAGAAGTACATATTCTATATAAACATGGACACAAATTGTGTGCAAAAATAATGAATGCTTTAGACCAGTGGTTTTCAACCTTCCTAATGCTGGAACCCTTTAATACAATTCCTCATGTTGTGGTGACCCTCAACCATAAAATTATTTTCATTGCTATTTCATAACTGTAAATTTGCTCCTGTTATGAATTTTAATGTAAATATCTATGTTTTCTGGTGGTCTTAGGTAACCCCTATGACAGGTCGTTTGACCTGGGGTTGCAACCCACAGGTTGAGAACCACAGCTTTAAACAATCATGAAGAAGTAAACAAAGTAGGAAGAGTTACCAGGGGAGTCTCAGATCAAAGGCAAGACCTGATCATAAACTTTGGGAAGTGAACAGGATTCAGGAGTAAGTGGAGAGCAGACCCTCCCAATGAAAGAATGAACATGGGGCCTACATTTGAGCAGATACAGCAAAGCAGAAGGTAAATGCAAGGAAGGAGTGAGGACTAACATTGGAAAGAAGAGGTGGTTCTAAAAGCAGGTGGCTTGACAAAGCATTCCAATAAGTGTGAACCTGGTGAGGGAAGGAGGATGGCTAGAAAGTCATCTGGAGAAGCCAGTTTAGCATGGAGGTTTGCTGCAAACAGGTACAGGTTGGACAAGTAAGCAGCCCATCAAAGAAGTCCTTATCTGCTAAGCTGTATTTTTAGTTCCTACAAAATTCATGTGTTAGAAGCTTAATGGCTAATCATGAGTGCAAAGGTTTGGGAGGTGGGGCCTATTGGAGACATCTGGGTCAGTGGAGCAATGCCACCATAAAAGGGTAGGTGGGTAGGTGCCTCCCTTCTGCTCCTCGGCTGTGTGAGGACGTGGTATTCCTCCTACCGGAGGATGCAGCATTTAAGGCACTAACTTGCAAGCAGACAAAGCAGACTCTAACCTACTGATGCCCTGACCTTGGCCTTCCCAATCTCCAGAACTCTGAGAAATACATTTCCTTTCTTTATAAATTACGTAGCCTGTGAGGTTCTTGTTATAGAGATACACAGCAAGTATTAAAACATGATTCTGAGGTCTGGGGTCTATAATTATGTGGCCATGCACGGCAAAAAGAATTTGGCTTTGTGCTTCTATTAAGGGCCTTGAACCTGGGAAACTCTTTTGGCTTACCCAGGTGCATCCGGTATAACCCACGAAGTGAAGCAGAAGCAAAGCACAGAGGGCCAGAGTCGGAGAGAGACAGAGTCGAGGAGAAACAGAGTCGGAGAGAAACAGAGTCAGAGAGAAACAGAGTCGGAGACAAACGGAAGGGAGAAACAAAGCAAAGGGAGCTGAGGTCAGAGTGGCCGATCGGCAGCCACATGCCAAAGGAGACAAGTGGCCTGCGGAAGCTGAGCAAGACAAGGAAGCCCTGGATTGTCTACAAGGAACCAGCACCTTGGTTTTGGTTCCCAGGGCGCATTTTGGACATCTGTTTGTGTCATTAGAAACCAGTGATGGGTGGAAATTTGTTCCAGCCGAAGCAGCGATCTGATACGGGACACATGTAGCAACAGCCTAACTCAGAAAGGCCGTGGACAAGGGGTTTTATCAGAGTACCCACCACTGTTCTAGACTTACCCCCATAGGACAGAGCAAGAGTTACTTGAGCCCACTTTCTCTCTTGAGGACCGCCTTGATGATTGAGCTAAATAATCTGATTTCTATAAGAAAGCTGCCCTCTTGAGTTTTCTTGCCAAGAGAAAATTCAAAATCCTGACTAGAAGAAATGGGCAGCGTACACATGCCTAGAGTCTGAAAGCTTGTGTGTGTGGATGCGTGTCTGATTACTTTTCAAAATTCAGAAGAGGGTAGAGCCGTGGAGAAATTATGCATGCAGTCTGTAATCATGCGGGAGACTTCAAACACGTGGCCTAGAAACTTGAGTCCAAAATTACAAAATGAGAAGGTTTGATGTCTCCCACAGATACGCCACCATAGTTTACAAGGAGACAAGATGTTTAGTTTCACAAAAGTGGAACAGATTTTCATAGCTAAGCCCAAAACTTTAAAAAGACACCACACCATACATAAAACTCAAGCACGTCTGCAAACAGCTTTTCATTTCTATGTCGGATTGGATGACTTGTTTTGTCCTCACTGAAAATACTGAGCAAAATACACTCACACACGCAAACTCGCATCGGAGAAGCCTGGGAGGGTCATAATTCCTTACAGCTTCCTGGCTAAGAGTCTCACTTTGCACTTTTAAATTGCAGTTAGACTTCAATGATATAGACAGCATGTCAGATCTGTTCTTCCATTGGACCCTAGCCCTTCTAAGAAAAAGGCACAAATCACGATCCACATTGTAGTAGTAGTAGTAGTAGTAGTAGTAGTAGTAGTAGTAGTAGTAGTAGTAATAGTAGTAGTAGTAGTATTTTGCTGGTCTTGCATGTAGCCAGGCCAGCCTTCAACTCATGGCAGACAGTCTGCCTCAGCTTCTTGAATGCTGAAATTATAAGCATAAGCTACCAATTCTACACACGTGGGTACCTATACACATGTGGAGACCAGAGAAACTCAGGGGCCATTCATTTCTCACATTCTGCCTTCCTTGGCTTGTTTGTTTGTTTGTTTGTTTGTTTGTTTTGAGACAGGATCTCTTATTGGTCCCGAGCTCACCAATTGGAGGCTAGTCAGTGAGCCCACAGATCCAACTTCCTGAACTCTCTCACCATACTGAATCCCAACATGCTGGGATTACAGCTGCACACCATCACACCTGGATTTCTTCTATGGATGCTGGGCATCAAACTTGGGTCTTTGTGCATACATGGCAAAAAAATTTCCCAATGAGCCATCTCCCGCCCTCCAATTCTACATTTTTTTAAAGATAAGAATGTGCCCACCCTCAAAAGATACTAGAACATGCTGGTGTTGGGGTGTGTTGTATAAACGATGTTCTGGAACTCAGACAACTGAACTACATGCTGTAAGGTAGCATATCACATCATAGGTTGCATGTCAGGCTCTGGGTCAAAATGGATGCTGCTCACTATGTCGCTACCGAGCTGCAATGTCATATCCGAGGAAGAAGCACTGGGGACAAGGCAGAACATGGATACTCTCTCTCACTGGCCCCATACCAACAACTCCCGGAACTGTTTCAACATACTGAAATGATATATGGGATGCTACATGCAAAATACTTAGTACAAGACTAGCCAATATTCAATACATAATATCAATGTTTAATTTGATGACTATGATGGTGAATATTGGCATGAAAGTTGACAATTTTTTATCCAGGGCCTCTCATCTATATGCCAGGCAAGCTCTTTATTCCTCAGTTACACCCTCAATGAGTACTAGTGAGAGAGACGGGTCATGACTATACCTTGAACCAATTAGACTCCTTCTAAACCTAACTCTTGCACAGAAACTTCCAAGATAGCTTGGGGTACCAAGAATCCAACTGAGTTCTGTCCTGAGCTATTAGAAAGATTATAAAGGCCATGAAAATTCTACCATGATTTTTGCAGGATTTGAGCTGGTCCAACAGCTTCCAGTGAACAATCAAAGGTCACAGAAGTATCAGTATTCATTCAAATGACCTATGTGTCCTAAACACAAAGATGCACAGCACAGATCCTCCTTCAAGAAAGGGCTTCCTCCTGGCTGCAGCCAGCAACTCACCTCCAACCACAGATGCCATCAGCATCTGCCTTGGCTACAGAAAGCTGCCAGGTTATACCCAGCATCTCCCTCCAGTGACTGAGCACAGCATGGGAACAGACACTTCAATGTGTGTCTCAAGACCGAACAATTCAGACCACAGCTGGTCTTGCAGTGGTCAAAGTGTATCAGGCCTGCCTTACACTTCAATGTTCTTCACTGTTAATTTTTTGCTTCCTTCCTCAGTACTTAATTCTTGATGTATTTTTTACAGCCCAGACAGACTTTTAGTGTCTGACTCCAGAAAACCCAACCTGAGACTGTTGAGATGTGGTGATGGAAGGAATGGATGGAGGGAAGGAGGGAGGGAGGGAGGCAGGCAAGCTACAATATCCTCAGTCCTAGAACCTAAAACTACATAGCCTTACTTTCAAAACAAACTTTCTAGGTGTAATTAGCAAAAGGATTTGAAATCAAGAAGTCATGCTCCACTACACAAGTGGGAACAATGTAATAATAAGCATGGCTTTTCTCTTTATGGGGGGGGGGTGAAGATCAGTCCTCAAGCATGCTAAACTAGGCACATGCTCTTCTACTAGCTCTGTCCACAGCCATAAAGAACCTTACAAACTGACGAGAGAAATAGGAAGTCTAACTCAGAAAGGGGGGGGGGGGGGGCTGTGGCAAAGAGAGCAGAGGTCCAGGGAATGTGAGTCTTGGAAGCAGGACACAAACCAATGAACTCCAGCAGCTCTTATAAGCTGAGAAGGTCTTCCTTGGAGACTGTGGAAGAAACACATCCCTGTCTGACAAGCACCTTGACTGCAGCCTTGTGACACACCATTCACACTTCTGATCTCCTAGCAAGGAATTTGTGTTAAATCACTGAGATTTTAGAAATCTGATGCAATAAAAAATGCATATAGATTTAGGAACCAGAGGGTAGGTGCTTCTGTAAAACATACCTGAAGACCTAGCTTTGGAACTGAGCAAGGGGTGGAGGCTGGAAAGGCTGGGGAACATAATGAGAAAAACCTACAGTGCTTATGGACTAAGACTGGATATACGGTGTTAATCATTTTGCTATTGACAGTGAACTGTGATATCCTCAGTGCCAGTGGCTTTGTCTTCTCTGAAAATGTCAGATTCCAGTCACAGTTTCAGCAAGAAGAAAACAGAGATTGATTTGGGACTCTAGGGACAGGCGTACTGTACACAAAATTCTGATATCCCCAACACATCGTGAGAGGCCAGGTTGTGGCCATATTCCAGGAAGTGTAGGAGAATATTGGTTAAAAAAAAAAAAGAGGATAATAAAAATAGTTGAACTTGTAACTTCAGCTCAGATGTCTACATTGGTGTCTGGGGCAAGAACGACTATAAGAGCC
Organism: Peromyscus californicus insignis; assembly: GCF_007827085.1. Classification (NCBI taxonomy): domain Eukaryota; kingdom Metazoa; phylum Chordata; class Mammalia; order Rodentia; family Cricetidae; genus Peromyscus; species Peromyscus californicus. The sequence goes on from NW_026294595.1 coordinate 29,774,313, forward strand.
ATCCAATCCAATGCCGTGAGGCTTTGTGCCAAGCCCCATACATACACACACACACACACACACACACACACACACACACACACACACACACACACACACACATCTGTGAACGATTTTGCTGCAACCCCTGATGCCAGGCAGCCACATCAGACTTCCCCTTGCAGAACGACAGACTTCGCCCGCAGCTTCATGCAGGTCAGACCTGAGTCCCTGACACTCCCTAGAGAACTGTACTTTCTTCTGGCTACCAACATGTACTTTCCTAGTCCCACACTAGAAGATGATATGCTCTGCCCTGATTGTGTTAGAGAAAACAAAAGATAGTGAAAAGATTAATTACCATAGAAAAGATTTTAAAATGCACATTGTATGACATTAGAATATGTTCCAAAACATGCTGCTTTAAAGTATGTCCAAGTATTATTTTGATCTGATATGATTGAGATAAAGCCAAGGAAAGCTTTCCTCCTTTCCTCTGGTAGTTAAAAAAAAAAAAAAAAAAAAAGGAGCAAATAGGGCGTCCATCTAGGGCGGTCTCTCCTTCCAGCTCTACCTGCAAGAACAGTACATGTCCATGACTAGATCAACATGTGTCCCAGCCATCCTCAGTGTTTCCTGGTGCCTCCAGTTGGACTTACTATTTAGCTAAGTCACAAATGATGATTTTTAAGGATTTATTATCTTAGAAGAGCTTTTCAAGTTTATTTGATTGCAGGTGATGTACGTAGGCATCCTATGTGTATGCAGTGCCAGGGAGGCATTGAACCCCTAGGCACTAGAGTTACAGATAGTGTGGGCTACTGAATGGGTGCGGGACATAAAATCTGAGTCCCCACAAGAGCATCAAGTGTTCTTCATTACTGAGCCATCTCTCCAGCCCCATTTAGGAGATTTTTAAGTGATTTCAGGTTTCAGAAAAACCATGCAGAGAGTACAACACTCACATATTGTCCTATCCTCAGGGTTCCCCTACTACTAAAATCTTATGTTACTGTGGTACATTTTTTAAACTAAATTTTTTAATTAATTGATTCTGTGAGTGGGGATTCAGAAGGAAATGGGAAATATAATGGAAAAAAATACATGTTCTCAAATAATACCTAAATTGTCACAAAGAGAACCTTGGTGGACAGACAGACATTAAAGGCGCCGCCCACGTGGCTCACACAGAAGTTGGAAGTGTGTTATTGGGAGTAATAGGTGAAAAGATCCTTTTCTGTAGTCTCAGAAAGTTTTCAGTGACCTGTGTCCTTCAGCTGTATAAAGAAAAACCTTAAGCAACCAACAGGGATACGAACTTGAGATTCCAAAGTGTTGAAGGTGTAACCTGTGTCTTACTTTTTATAGAACTGTTGAATGGGAGAGAAGCCAGCCACTGATGACTTGGGACCTCAGCCCATTCTGATCTTTAAGAGAGACACAGAAATTAGGAGACTCATGCCACTGTGTTCTGAAAAGAAAGCTACGGACATGGGTAAAGGATTGTCTGCTCCTGTGCTTCAGGAAAAATAAACAGGTCAGAACGAATGCTCAGCCTCAGGAGGGTTCTTTGAAGAGATGACTCCTATGACTCTTGGGTCCACTCAACCTCTCAGTGGAAGTCAGGAAACACTTCGGAGGAGCCCTTCCATCTAATGGAGCAAATCCCCACAACAAACATGGGAGGCTCAAACGGTTCGTGCTGAAGCTGCAGAGACAGCCAGCTTGGGATAACGGGACTGTTAGACAGTCGGATCGAAAATGACCCCAGAGCCTATCTACTGTAGACTGTGACACTATTGGGACTCAGGAGAACTTTCAAGAAATGAGAATGGGAACTGGTGGGAAGTCTTTAGTCGCAAGAAGCCTTCCCCTTGGAGAGCATTGTGGGGCATTGGTCTCTTCTTCTTTTTTTTTTTTTTTCTTCCTGGCCTCTATGAGCCAAGCAGCTTGCTCCCACCATGGACTCTCCACCACAATTGCTGCTTTACCACAGACCCAAAAGCATCAGAACCACCCCCAGAGTCAAACCTCCAACCCTCCAACACTACAGGCCAAAGTAAAACTCGGTTTTTTTGTTTGGTTGGTAGGTTGGTTGGTTTTTTGGTTTTGTTTGTTTGTTTGTTTGTCTGTTTTCATTTTTATCATCATCTCGTTCATCTCATCATTATCTTATCATCATCTCATCATTTCATTGCCATCATCTCAGGCACTTGTTACAGGGAACCAACATGGGGACTGAAAGGGCAAAGTGGAGGAGGGTTTTAAGACTTCAAAAATCCTCCATGCACGAAACACACTTCCAAAAGTGCTCACCTGCAAATGTGTGCTATTCTTCATGAATAATAAATAATTCTATAGAGAAAGCCTTAAGGGCAGAGCACAGAGTGACAAAACGTGGCGTGTTTTTCCCAGCCAAGAAATCTGATGTTGCTATCCCAGCTGGGTTTTGACCTTGCTTAGTGCAAAGCAATATCTTCATTCCTCCCGTGACTCCCCTCCTGACCTGGGATGCACTCTATCCTGTGCCAGCGCCACCACTGTGGGGGAGGAGCAGACAAGTGCTTCTTGTGTGTCATACATAGGTCCATTGATGGGGACGAGTCTCCCCTCAGAATGGCCTGTATTGACCACAGCCATCAAGATCTGTTGAGATCGAAATTGATGACATTTTAGATTTTGGGATTGAGACTTTCAGAGATAAATAGGATGGATGGAATATATCCTGTATGAGGAAGGGAAATAAATCTTTGGTGGTCAGAAGTGGACTGTGGTAGGTTGGTAATAAATGGCTCTGAGAGAATCCACACCTTAGTCTAAGAAGGCTGTAAATATACTACCTTATAAGGCAAAAGGACTTTACGGAAGTGAACAGGTTGTGGGCCTTGTGATGAAGGACTTATCTGGATTATCTGAGGGTACCCAATGTAATCACAGGATTTATAGCCGTAATAGGAAACTTTTACAGGGACCCCCAAAATGCACACTGTAAGACATCCTGGCTTGAGAGTTTTCTGTTAAGAAATGATGTAAGAATTCTTCACTGAACTTACTTTAACAGCAATAAAATGCGGTCAAGCACTCTGAGTGCCTATGATTAATTAAAAGATTGCATCTGGATAGAGCATGCATGTGTGTGAGCCGGGGATTGCTCGTGCTAGGCTAGGTCTTGGTACCTTTGCAACACCATCCTGCCTCTAGAAGAAAGCCAATTACAAAGCTGGACATCTCTGCCCAGGGGCCTGGAACCTGACGTCCATGAACAGAAAGGAATCAGCTGCCGTTTAGTCTGGAGTCACTGTCAAGGTACCCAGAGAAAGAGAACAGCCATCGGCCATTATCTCTCTCCTGTCCATCAAGGCAGGAAGGGCTGAGGAAGGAAGCATGGCTTTTTCTTACAATGCAGAAGTCGGACATGGCACAGTTTGGATTTTCTTTCTATCCCGAGCAGAGGTCTTGACAATAAGCATCTGGAAGTTTATCCACTATAAACTGTTTGGGTTTCTTTCCCTGTTTCCTGAGGCCACGGTGACATGATACTGTAGGAATCCTTCCTTTAATCTGTTTCCTTTCCACTGACAGCTCATAAAGGATGGCCACACTGGGAACGAAGGCTCCACAGCTATTTCTTCAAATACCGGGGGAATTTCAGCTCCGCAGACCACGGACTGGATGCCAGAGAACATTTTTCCTGAGTTGTGGCAGCTTCAGTGCCTGGGGCTCCACCTGGATTCCCACACGGCCCTTTAAGGCCTGAGCTAATAGCTTAAGAAGTCTTAGGAGAAAGAATCAGGAACCAGGTGGAAAAAATAGATAAGAGGCTTTTCCTGCTTGTTGTCTTTTTGCTAATAATAATTTTTTAAATGCTTGTCATGTATGGGTTTTATACAAAAGGCCAAATTTTCTCCGTGTATCTGTTATACATACTCTTGTTTAAGCAAAACGTGCATTCACTCTGCTTTATAAATACTAACATGATGCAAAAAAAAAAAAGTACCTGATACCCACTACAAAAGGCATAGAATCTGAATTAAAACAGAGGTCTGTCAGAGCCCAAAGCTTTCCTAACTACTTTTTGTGTGTATGGTACTGAGGATCAAACCCAGGCCTGTGTGCATGCTGGGTATGCACTGTACCAGTGGTCTATGCCCTAGACTTCTGCCCTTTACTAATGCTTCCCTAGTTTCTTTCTGTACAGGAGGAAATGTTAAGTTTTTAATTACAATTATGCAATGTAATCATCCATTATTATTGTATTAACTGATGAACTGTTCATACTAATCCCTTTGAGCTCATGACCTTCCTTGCAGCCAGAGCTCCAAAGGACACCACATGTTTATGCTGCAAGTTGGAAGAGGGCTATGTGCTTTCTCTACCCACAGACGAGAAACCACATGCTTCATGGAGAGATAGTAGACTTCTCGATATTCCCTTAAGAAGAGGGCCTGTGTGTGCCCCTCTCTCGAGGAACTGAACCCAAAAGCCCAGATGTGTCACAGGATTTGAAGGCCAGAAGTAATTATTCCCTTATTGGACCTGTGGAAGCGGCAAGTATTCTAGAGTTCTCAAGGTCGTCCATATCACACCTGTCATAGGATTGGCCAAACAGAAATGGCCGAGCAATAGGGCTAAGGAAGTCAGAAGGGAAACTTGCGAGTATTGCTCCTATTTCAAAAGAGGTTTGAGAATCCCGGGGAGAGGCAGACCAGGGAGCCCTTGCAGACTTTTGTCATACAATGTGGCTGTTGCTTGCAAGGACCCAAGAGAAAATCAAGGAGGTCTTTTGAGATTTTTGACTTAAGGTGGCAGACAAGGTCCATCAACAAACTCCCACCATCCCCTCCATGCCCCGACTTCCACTCAGCAATTCTGTTGTGGGAGAAAGTGAGATACTCCAGACTCTCTTGGATTAAGTTTTTTGATAGTGAAATACTAGGTGAGTCTGACTTAAATGATGTTAATTTCCGACATCTAATAGAACAGAAGCTCAAACCAGAAATGAATAGGATTGAAGTAACGAGGACAAAGTACTATTTTCTTGCATATCTGACTTTGTAACCTAAGAAATACAGATCACCTCTCTATGGTAATAAATAAAAGCATAAATAAGTATCGAAAGAACCAAGTACATTTTCATCTTTATCCTTTTGTGTGTGTGTGCACACATGTGTGTGCACATGTGTGTACTCCCGTGTGTGTGTGTGTGTGTGCATGCATGAGTGTGTGTGTGTGTGTGTGTGTGTGTGTGTGTGTGTGTGTGTGTGTACCACACTGTGTGTGGAGATCAGAGGACCACTTATAGGAGTTGATTCTTTCCTTCTACCCCGTGAGTTCCAGGAATCAATCACATTGTGAGACTTGTCTGGAAACATCCCTGCCAGCTGACACACCTCTCCAGGCTTCATCTTTACTTTTAGTAGAAATTGCTAGAAACTCACAGAAGCATAACAAATGCTACAATGAACTCCTGTTCCAACAATTATCAAGATGTCATCCACCTATGTCTTCTAGTGTCCACTGCACACACAGAAAGAGAGAGAGAGGAGCACACACTTCATCACTTCATTGTAGATACTAGGCAACTCTCTACAACCGAGCTGCATCCCACCCTTATTGTAAAATATTTTATAATGAATTTTGGCATCGAGTAATTTCATGTAAACATTTTTGTCTTTAATAGTTAAGGAATTTTTAGCATTACCAAGATACCATTACCACACCTAATAAAACAAACAATAATGCTGTAATATAACTTTTATTCCTGATCAAATTTCCCTGGTTGTCTCACAAACATCATTTTAAGAATGATGTTTGCATTATGATTCAAGCAAGGTCCATAGATTGTCTTAGGTAATAGGTCTCCTAGGTCCATTTTAATGTGCGGTCGTAACTTTACCCTCTAAAGTCTGTGACTGTTAAATTTCTAATGCATGTGTAATCGTGCCTGCGGACTCAGGCTGATCCCTGAATTCACAGGTTGCCAGGCTGATATAAAGGTGCTGTGTGCTGCAGGACAAAGAAAAATTCCTCACGAAGGAGTCTGGCGCCCTCTAGCGCTTTTTCAGATTGTAACTGCTTCTGAGTCTCAGGGCAGTTTTGCAACATAAAAAACCAACCCTGGTGTAACAAGTTCCCACTCAGTGACATTTTAGCTGAGCGTTCCTTACAGCGCACTACTCGGCAGGGAGTCTCTTTTATATTGAGAGACAAGACAGAAATTCAAATTCAGAGTCAAGAGTTAATTGCTCACCCTCGCTTGGAAGATGTCACAGTCCATCACTCCGAATGACATCATCACTGTTTATGCTGGGGCGCCTGGGCCACTGTTTCCTAGACACCGCCATGGTGTTGATGTCTTTTACTTCAAAGTGCTGCTTCTTGGTGGTGACTACACTGAGCTTGGGTTGGGGAAGGTGAAAAAGGCCTACTCCAAGGGTGAGGAAACCTTCGCAGCCTTTGTGTGGAATACCGAAAGAGCCGAGGAGAGAGAGAGGCCATGTGAAAGAAAAACATATACATGCTTATGAAAATTCTTAAGGCCAGGCCACACAGGATGAAAGAAGTGTAAACTTGTCTTAGAAATGATGTATTTTAAATGATGAGATGTTGAAATAAACATGTTTTAGAGCACCCATTGATGGCATAGAATGTAAAACTGATATGAAAATAAAAAGAACATCAAACCCCAAAACATTTGTTTACCTTGGATAATTCTGTATCTCCGAATATATGGAAATTTTACATTTTTGCTACAGCTACATTAAAGCATACTTTTCTTTCTGTGTATTTAAAAATAATCATTACTTTGGGAGGCCAAGGCAGGCTGATGTCTGTGAGTTCAAGACCAGCCTGATCTACAAGTGAGTTCCAGGACAGCCAGGGCTACACAGAGAAACTCTGTCTCAAAAAACCAAAATTATCACCATCACCATCACCATCATCATCGTCATCACTGTTTTAGTTTGCTTCTTGTTGCTGTAATAAACTTTGACCAAAACCACTTCAGGGAGGAAAGGGTTTACTTGGCTTGCACTTCTCTATCATAGGCCATCATTGAGGGGAGTCGGGGCAGGAACTGAAGCAGAGGCCAAGGAGGAATGACTTACTGACTTGCTCCCCTTGGCTTACTCAGCCTGATTTTTTACACAGTCCAAGACCGCCTGCCCAGGCATGACACCACCCACAGTGGGCTGACCCTTCCCACATCAGTATTAATCTGAAAAATGCCCTAGTGACATGCCCACACGCCAATCTGATGGAGGTAGTTTCTCAGTTGAGATTCCCTCTTCCAGATGACTCTAGTTTGTGTCATGTTAACATTAACCAACCAGCACAATTACTATGCCTGAGCTATCTTTAAAAACACATTTCTGGGTGGGGGGGGGTGGAGAAATTGAGGTAGGCATTGTTGTGAACACCTATAATCCCAACACTTGAAAGGCTAAGGCAAGAAGATCCTGAGTTTCAGGCCATCTTGGGCTACATGGCAAAACTCTGTAAGAAAAGAAAACAGGATGATCGGAAAGGAGAGGGGGGTGGAGAGGAGGAGCAGGTAGAGGAGGAGGAGGAAGAGGAGGAGGAGGAAGAGGCAGAGGAGGAGAAGGCAATGTAGTAAGAAGAGCAGCAAAGAGTAAACATAGGGTAAACATGGCGTCATCTCTGGACACCAGATGAACACACCCAAAGCCCCTTCCACAGGGGCTCAGCAGTAACTTTTCAAGACTGGCCCCTTGAATGCATAAGAGAAAGTCAAGTTGACAACATTGTCACCTTTGAATCCTTCACCGAAAGTTGAGATTCAACACACCCAATACAGTATCAGTTCAGTGTGAATTCAGTTCCCAGCACGGACCTGACTTGATGCTGTCCGGGCTGAATCACTTATCACCTCCAGGAGCCCTGTGACTGTTTTCCATCTTCACATTACTCTCCATCAGCTCAGATCTCCAGAAATGGCCTATCATGGGATTGCTTTATTTTTCGATGGTGTGTTGAGGAGATGGGAGTAAAAACAGAAAATATTCTCACTACAGATCATTCCAAGGTCAGAGTGAGAAATGTTCTCTGTGTCTCTGTGTCTGGATGGGGCCTGGTAGATATCTGCTGAGATGAGTGAGAACTGCAGATTACCCTCCTATCTTTTGTTACTCCTATCAGAACATATCGGACACAGCACAGGGTTCCCTTGTCAAGGGAGTGCATAGCCAAAGGAGAACAGCAATCGGGTCTAGAGGTCCCTGTGAGAACTAGTGGAGTCTGGCCCTTACACACGTCGTTACACAATGATGTCTGCTGACTCAGGCTCCCTGACATTATGAACCCATCGTCTGAATTTATGCCCTGTGCAATCTCAAAGAACATTGAATTAGCAAATACTGAACCATCGGTCCTAGGAAAAAAGACACAGGGTTAGATTCCTATGAGCCTCTGGTCACATTTTAAGAAACTAAGCAATACATAACCTTGTTTTCTGGGGATTTTGTTTAAGGACATCTTATTGCATATCCTAACTCCGTCTCCTCCAGGTACCACAGTCTGGCCCACTTCCTGGGAGGATAAGAAAAAAAAAGGAAAGAAAAGCAGAAAGAGGAAAGAAAGAAAGAAAGAAAGAAAGAAAGAAAGAAAGAAAGAAAGAAAGAAAGAAAGAAAGAAAGAAAGAAAGAAGGAAGGAAGGAAGGAAGGAAGGAAGGAAGGAAGATATTTTTAAAAGTCTCCTCTCTGAAGACAAGAAGATATAAAAAAAAAAAAAAGCACCCAGAACAAGAAGATATGGGGAGAAAAGCACCCAGACCAAATCCTAGTGAGAATAGAAACGCTTCCCAAGCTACCCAGAATACCTGACAACAAGAACTATCTAGAAACCGTGATATCATGGTTGTTTACTTCTACTTCTTGAGTTCAGTCAGTCCAGTTGATGTGCCTTGTTCTGCTCTGTCAACAATGCTGTTCCAGCCATCAGTGTCATGATGGTTCAACTATACAGTGAGTATAATTAAGAAGACTTTTGGACCAGCAAGATGGCTCAGTGATAAAAGCACAAACCTGAATCCCAGAGTTCAATCCCCAGAACCCAGTGAAAGAAAAGAACTGATTCATGTGTGTGTGTGTGTGTGTGTGTGTGTGTGTGTGTGTGTGTGTGTGTGTGAGAGAGAGAGAGAGAGAGAGAGAGAGAGAGAGAGAGAGAGAGAATAATAAGTTAAAAAGACTTCTTTCCATACCTTGCCTACAGCAATAAAAGCATGTACTGTCTATGATGATGCTGCCCCAGGTATGGGTGTTCCTTTACAAGAAAGTGATGGCTTGACCCTTGACCCCTTCTTCATCATTGAGGATCAAGCACCAGCTCTTTCTACTACCTGGCCTCCTTTGTATTTTAGTTTGACTCTTGGCAGGAGTGTGTTTCAATGCACAGTAGTAGTGGAGATGGCCTCTCATAGCTCCCTGTATTAGTCAGCTTTCATTACTATAACAAAACACCTGAGAGAAACCAAGTTAGAGGGAGAAAGGTTTATTTTCATTCATAGCTTCAGATGTTTCCATGCACAGTCACTTGGCCCTAACACCTGCAGCTCATAGCAAAGCAAGGCATCATGGCAGAAGGTGTTGCAGAACAAAACTGTGGTTCTAAACTCCTAGTGACATCTGCTGAGTAGAAGGTCACCCTGGGGTCGTTCCCATGTTCACCTGCTTGTCTCCAGTGGCCTGCCATTCTCATCAAGGCAGCTATGTCTGGTGACTGTCACTGCTCTGGTAGTTTCTATAAGTGAAGAAAGCAGACTCACACTAACTATATTCAACAGTATTCATCATAATACCTAGGGAGCTGGCTCCCAGGGGGAGACATCTTTATGACCAGAGCTCTCCTCTTGAGTACAGCTGTCTTCATTTATCACTAACTCTGTGTTTTTGAGTGACCTGATGTGCTAATGCTTCTCTGTAACCCCATTTGCAGGTGGTCACAAAGTGGCAAACAATTTGAGCTAACTGATGCTCGTGTCCCAGTTGGACAAGATTGAAGGGAAGTATTTATGTTTGCAAGCCTAAAATCCCATTAGTAGGAAGGCTGAGACAAGAGGATTGCAAGTTTGGGGCCAGTCTGGGCTACCTATAGCAAGATCTTGTCTCAAAGTAATAATTAATTTGTTAATTAATTGAGGAAAGGCTTTCTTGTTTTTGGAACACTTAATATTTTTGCTGTTCTTTGGTTTATTATTTGTTTTAGTTTGCTTTGCTGTTTGTTTGTTTGGTTGGTTGGTTGGTTGGTTTGTTGGTTGGTTGGTTGGTTTTTTTCAGACAGGGTCTCACTATATAGCCCTGGATAACCTAGAATTTACTTATGTAGACCAGGCTGGCATCAAACTCACAGATATCTGCCTGCCTTGGCCCCCCAAGTGCTGAGATTAAAGGGGTGCATCACCGTGCGCAGCAGGAAAGGCTTCCTTACAATAGTAAGTGTCTTAGTCACTGTTCTGCTGCTATGAAGAGACACCATGCCATGACCAAGGCAACTCTTATAAAAGAAGGCATTAAGTTGAAGACTTGCTTACAGTTTCAGGGGGTTAGTCCGTTATCATCATGGCCCTGAAACAGTAGCTGAAAGTAGCTACATCCTGATCTGCAGGCCAACGGAGAGTAAGACTGGGCCTGGCATGAGCTTTTGAAACCTGAAAGCTGACCCCCAGTGACACTTCCTCCAAAAATATCATATTTATTTGGGCCTATGGGGGGACTGTAGTGGTTTGAAAGAAAATGGCCCCCAAAGGGAGTGGCACTGATAGGACGTGTGGCTTTGTTGGAGTAAGTATGGTCCTGTTGGAGAAAGTGTGTCACTGTGGAGACTGGCTTTGAGGTCTCATATATGCTGTCCAGTGTCTCAGACTACTTCCTGTTGCCTTTGAGTCAAGACGTAAAAACTCTCAGCTCCTTCTCTAGCACCATGTCTGCCTGCATGCTACCTTTCTTCCCACCATGACAATGATGGACTAAATGTCTAAACTGTAAGTGAGCCACCCCAATTAATTGTTTTCCTTTACAAGGGTTGTTCTGGTCATAGTGTCTCTTCACTGCAACAGAAACCCTAACTAACATAGGGTCATTCTTATTCAAACCACCACAGTAAGATTGATCCAGATTGGACTGGGTCATTTAAATAATTGAAAAAATGTGAGCTTACCGTGTGCTCTGGTTTATTGAAACAGGATAAATCAGTTAAGAGCTTAAGAGGGATTAGAGCTGCTGTGGAATAATTCTTTTGTACACTGTGAATATGTATTGCTCTTAGTGGTTTAATAAAGGGCTGACTGACCAATAGCTAGGCAGAAAGAGGTTAGGCGGGAGAGCCAGACGGAGAGGACGCTAGAATGAAGCAGGGCAGAGTCACCAGTCATGCTGAAAAAAAGGTACCACCACATGGTAGAGCGTAGATAAGAAATATGGGTTAATTTAAGTTGTAAGAGCTAGTTAGTATCAAGCCTAAGCTACCAACTAAGCATTTTTAATTAATAATAAGTCTCTGTGTGGTTATTTGGGAGCAAGCTGGTAGGACAGAAAACTCTGCCTATAAATGGTACCCAAAATCCAGCCATGTATATCCACATAAAACCTGAGAAAGCTTAAGAAAAGGTTCCAAACACACAAAAATGGAGCCAAATGTGGCTTCCTAGTCTCACAGTCTCATGCCAGGCTCAGTACAGAAACATGTCTCCCAGCAGCTGCCTACTGGGGTGGATCCAGCTACCAGCCACCAACCTGAGCTAGCACCATGCCCTAAGCTGAGCTGCCAGTGGCTGACATATCAGCTTAAGATTCATCTCATGCAGTCAGAGAACATTACTGATGCTCAATAAAGATTCATCTCATGCAGTCAGAGAACATTATTGATGCTCAATAAAGACAGAACCAGATGAAAGAAACCTCTAACAGGTTACAGTATGTTTAAAAATGTACATAGGCTAGAGAAGAAAAGGAGAAAGGACATAGACAGTCATAGAAAAAAGAACTGTTTAAAAATAATCAAGTAAAGTCCCTCAAAAAGGAGCAAAGTAACATAAAAGAAAAAAGCCACATAAAGATGGAAAACACATGAGGAGTCTGAATCCTGTATGTTATTGTGTTGTCTTTGAATTTTTTGATTTCTGATGAACAAACAATAGCTGTAAGAGACATTGGATTACAGAGGCTGCTGCATTAAAGCAACCTACATATTTTTAAAATGTCTTGACTTCAAAATGGAAGTCAAAGGAGGTGTTGTTTTGGAGAAGAGGTTGTGCTTTTGTTCCCACAGAAAACAAAAGACTGTGGATTCATTCAAGGTTAAAGATGATCAGGTTTGACTAAGGAAGACCCCTTGAAAATCCTGGCTACAGACATTTAAAAAAAAAACTAGAAAAACTACAAGACAAGTAATGTATATTTTACTTACTCAAACATAGAACTAAAAATCATCTTTGGCTAACTTGTGTACAACACACAGTCTATACTTGAATTAATGCAGTTATGTATGTTACCTTTAAAAGTTTATGCATTTTCAGAGCAAGGGGACCAGACACCAATAAAATGAATGGCCCAGGTGATCTAACATCTCAGAGCACCTCTGTTGCAGTTCTCTCAGAGTTCTTCATTGAGAACAGCTTAAAAGCTGCTGGCTGAGATAGTCCAGCCTCACAGACTACTCCAGCCAAGACTTAATTAACCATTATCCTGATTTTTCTCAAGGTTCCCCCAAAGATGCCAATGCCCCCAAACAACAGAAAGCAGTCTAGAGAAAACAATTCCCACATTCCCAAAAGATGGTTTATGGGTGTTTGTCATCATATAAAGGAGGTTGGTTAAAAGTTATTGGTCATAGTCAGGAAGGAAGCTAAACAAGGGAGTTAAATTCAAAGATCTCTTTCTAAAAGAAAAAAGAGGGATATGATATAGAAATGATGAAATAAAAGGACAAATAATTGAATCTACTTTAATGCAAAAAAAACAACTATTAATCTCAAAATATTTTACATTGGTATGGATTTTGGTTTATTGACACAAATTTAAAGTTATTTTGTTATATTATATGTATGTTTCTACTCTTGTTTGGGGTATTCTGCTTATGCAGCTCATTGAAAAATGTGACATATATAACTAAGAAATACAAGTTAGTAGTAAGTCACCCATAACTATCAAACTTAGAGTCATGTTAGGTATGTTTTCAAGGTCATACAGAGATATATTTTAGATAGATGACTTTCAAACACTTCCAAGGCCTACAGAATATGATGTTTAAAATATTTAATAACATAAGGCTTTTCTTGACAGTGAGACATGTCTGCTCCTGGCAGCACAAATTTACTACAGAGAAGATGATGGGCATTGAAGAAACTCCATATGGAGTTAGCTTTCTTTGTGGCAAAAGCTAGGCATTTGGGCAAAGAAACTGCCCTTGCCTCAATTGATGACAGTATATTGTCCAAACTGGACCAGCAGGATGCAAAAGAAAGCAGCTGCCAAACTGTGCCAAGACAAGGTTGGACAGTCCTTCAAAATTTTTCTGCTTCTCAGAAATGTCTGTCAGATATACTAGGCCTGTAGGCCAAAGAAGGATGCCCCAAAGGTACAGAAGAACTTTGGGTGACTTTCCAGGCAGCCAGATGTCCCTGTCATTAGGTAACATTATACCCTTCTGGGGTCTTTGATGGAGTTAAAGACTAAAGAATTAAACTTAAAGTTTTCCTTAGTTATGATGTAAGGTAAATTAGGTATAAAACTTTAGACTCAGAAAGATAAGGTAGATAATAAAGTATTTTCTCTAAATTTATGAAATACAAATGGACTGGATATTGTAACTATAATTCTTACTTGATAACTGTTTTTGTTGTATATAATTTCACTATGTTAAAGTTAAAATCTTCCTTTTTAATTAGACAAAAAAAAGAGGAAGAACACTATGTCCAACCCCAGCAGTAGCTTCTTTAAGGTAACCATCAGTTTTGTTTTAGGGACAAAGCCAGAGCTCAGCTCCTTCCAGGGATTAAAAGGTAGACTCATCTATTATCTTCAGACTAGAGAGAAGACCCTCCCTCCTCCTCCAGACATGGAGAACTTCAGGACAGAATTCTGATACCCATCATCAAAATTATGTTATAATGCAATGATCCCTGCTTCAGTTATGGCCATGGGAAGGTGAAATCCGCCATGGCAGTACTGTTGCTCAGAACTGGCAAAGTTGTTTGGAACTTTTATGAAGGGGAACTTTGTTGTAGGAAGTACACCACTGGGGGAGGCCTTTGAGAGTTCACAGCCCCACCCCGCTTCCAGTGTACTCTCTGCTTCATGTTGAAAATTTATCCCTCAGCTTCCTGCTCAGATGCCCTGCTGCCATGCCCTGGCCATTATGCACTCTTCCTCTGGAACCATATGCCAAAACAAATTCTTTCTTCCTTAAGTCACTTTTGGTCATGGTATTTTATCACAGCAACAGAAAATAAACTAATACAGAAAACAGAACCATCCATGCTGTGCTCCTTAGTAACCAAACTTCTCCTTCATCTAAACACCACAAAACAATAACCAGGCCCTGAGTACCCTCACGCATTTGGCCCACTGCCGATAGATAGAGGGATTGGATAGATGACAGATAGGTAGGGAGATAGACAGACATATTATTTTAATTTATTCTTTGAGGATTTCACACAATGTATTTTAATCATATTCAACTCCCCTACTTTCCCGCTCCAGACCTCACATGTCCCCCTCCCAATTTCATGTCCCTTTTTAAAAACTAGCACACTGAATCCAATTAAGTGCTGCCCACGTGTGCACGGACATGGGGCCATACATTGAAGCACGGCCAACCTGCCAGGGACCACACCCTGAAAGAGACTGATTCTCCCTCCCCTAGAAACCATCACCTATTAACCACCCCAGTCAGGAGTAGGAGTTCACATGGCCCCTGCACATCAGGACTGGAACGTTGGCTGCCTTGATTCTGTGCAGGTAACCACAGCTGCCATGAGCTTCTAAGTGTGGCAATTCTGTTGTGTCCAGAGCACACTGTTTTGCCCCAATATTCCCTACCTCTGGTTCTTACTGTCTTCCCACTGTCACTTCTACAGTGTTCACTTAGCCTTAGCAGCAAGAGAGAAGGCCAAATGAGCAAAAGGTGATATATATGCTGATGCAGATATGCTGATGCAGAAGGTGCTGCCATTCTTCCCACATCAGGTAAGGTAATCTGGGCAATTCTTCATGTTATGAGCCCTACCCAGGTGATGTTTAATTTGTGGCAAGTTGACACTAGAACCAACACCACATCTTATGCAAGGAACTTATGAATAAAGGTGCATGCAGACTGCAAAGATACAAGGAAGCTTTACTCAAAAGTAAAGGGTAATGCATAGAGCACGAGGAAAGGGGTGATCCAGGGACAGAATCCAAATGCTTGGCAACTTATGGAACACGGGAAGGAATATGTGGGACTTTCACTCTAAAAGGCAGTTCTCAGGGAAAGTGAAGAAAGGTATTTTCAATAATTACCCAAAAGCAAACTGTTCTTCTCCACTCTCATACACAGGCCTGAAAATACTTAGCCATCATTTGAAACAGGTTTGTAGGAACGCCTCAGAAGATGCTTGTAGTAAATTATGTCCTGGACAGCTTTGCTTTAAGTTAGCATCTCAGCACTGACTGGATCTGTACAACACCGACTACCCCCTTTCCTCTTGTGCTGTATTTCACTTAAAATAACAAGGGGAGGCATATCCTGCCCTCTGACTTTACCAGAATGATGGGAAATAAGTTAGCTGTGGGACGCTCTTGCCACACTATACATGCTCTAGAGGATTTTCTACAGATGCAAACGCTTTAACATCTCGGGCACTGACAGGTAGACTATTCACAGACATCGTGGGTTCTTGACCAGCTCTTACAGATAACAACAACCAAATGCCAGAGGAGACAGACTCGGCAAGTCTTCACAACTTCTGTCTCCTGGGAACCTGAGTCTAGAGACAGGTAAGTCCAGAGAACATGCCTGGTGCCTGACCACAGCAGTAGGCACGGACCAACCAGCTTGACAAGGACAGAAAGACAAGGATATCCTTTTACTCTCAATTGTCTTGCCAGGGAGAATTTTCTGCATTGGAGAAAATAATACAAATAGGAAATACAGACCTGTTCTAATAAGAAAGTAAAAAAAAATCAATATTAATATTGCATTGACAAGAGAGAGCACACTACATGATTTAAAAAAAAAAAAAAAAGACCCAGAAAACTCCTGGCCCACTGAGCACAGGTTTATCAGACACTAAGGGCAGAGTCCTTGTCTTAGTTACTTTTTCGTTGCCATGACAAAACACCATAACCAAGGCAACTTATAAAAAAAACATTTAATTTAGGGCACACAGTTGCAGAGGTTAGGCCAACATGATGGGGAGCATGGCAGCAGGCAGACAGGCATGGCACTGGGTTGGTAGTTGGCTCACATCCTTATCTAAAAGTAGAAGGAGAGAGCTGTCAGTCTTCAGTCTACCTTGGAATCCCTAAGAAGTGGGTTCTAACGCAATTAAAGGAATGCATCAGAAACAGGAGAGATGAAACTGCCAGTGAGGAGAAGCAGACAAACTGTGAAAGTTTCCTTCCTTCTCCATGTCTTTTTCTGTGGGCTGCTACCAGGTGTGGCCAGATTTAGGGTGCGGTCTTCTGACCTCAAATAATTCAATCAAATCCTCCACAGGTGTGCACAGCTGTTTTGGTGTTAGTTGATTCTAGATGTAGTTGAGTTGACAACCACAATCAGTCATCACAGCCCTACGTAAATGTACATGGATCATAAAACTTGTTCAAATGCTTCCTAAGTGTTTGCAGAATACTGAGTCTGTACCATGTGTTCTGATATACCCTGGGGAGAACAGAGTAAGAAAACTTGTGAGTAAAAACAAGGGCCCACACCCAAAACCATCTGCAAAGATGGGGGCTCTCACTAACTTTTTTTTTTTTTAAAGAAAGTTGAGTCTACTCATTTCCTGTGTTGGATGTGGCAAGCTACCACAAATGATGACTTAAAACCAAGAGTCCTTTCTCTCGCTGTCTGGAAGCTAGAAGTCTAGAATCAGTATGTTCTCAGGGCCAGGGTATAGGCAGAAGTTTCTGTCCCACAAGCCATTCCCAAGTAACCACACAGAGGCTTGATATTAATTATAAATGCTCAGTCAATAGCTCAGGTTTGTTACTAGCTAGCTCTTACACTTAAATTAACCCATATTTCTTATCTATGCTTTGCCAAGTAACTTGGTGCCTTTTCTCAATACAGCATGCCCATCTTGCTTCTCCTTGCCTATGCTAGAGACTCCCGACTCCCCGCTTCTTCTTCCCAGCATTCTCAATTTGGCTTTTATGCTTAGCCTTATCCTGTCCAGCTACTGGCCAGTCAGCTTCTTTATTAAACCAATCACAGTGACATATAGTCACACAGTGTAAAGGAATATTCCACACCAGAGGAATTCATCTTACCATTCACAGCTCCAGGTGGCTCCTGGAAACCCTTGCTATTCCTGGGCTGGTAGGTAAACCACTCCTCTCTCTCTGCCTCTCTCAGCTTGCTCAGACTACTATAACAAATGTCAGAGACTAGGTCACTTACTAATAAAGACATTTGCTGCTCACACTTCTGGAGGCTGGGGATCTGAAGTCAAAGGACTGGCTGATTCTCTGTCTGGTGAGATTTGTAGCTGCCGGCCCCATGGGCCAGGAAGGCAGAGCAGTGAACTGAAGACTGTATTCAAGCAGCTTCCTTTACATCTCTTAGGACCTAGTGCCTCTCTTCCTCATCTCCTATTTTTCCCTTTTGGAATGGGAATGCTTTTCTTATTCCTTGCCCATCCTCTCATTTTGGAAGCACAAAACATCTTTGGTTTCCCAAATTCATAGCTAGAAAGGAATTTTGACACAACACAATTACACAAATCTCACTGCTGTCAGATTTCAGTGAGGTTGGAAGCATCTTAGATGTCGGAGTTAGGATCTCTGGAGCTGTTGAGATGGAATACGTGTGGATTTGGGGGCATTTAGTTACTTTTCTGTTACTCTTTTAGAACATCATGACCAAAATCAACTTACAGGAGAAAGGGTTCATTTGGGCTTAAAGTACCAGAGGGGGAGTCAGGAGTCGGTGCTGTCCAGGAGGCATGACAGTGATGGAGCAAGCATAGATCACGTGCTAGGAGTTGAGCGACACCTTCAACCAAAAGCAGGAAGCACAGAGAACAAACTGGAAGTAGAAGAGACTGTATACTCTCAATGTCCACCCCCAGTGACATACTTCCTCCAGCAAGGCTCCAAGGCTCCACCACCTTCCCTAATAGTGCCATCAACTGAGGACATAATTTCTCATTTAAACCTCCATGGGTTTTGGTTTTTTAATTGTGTGTGTGTGTGTGTGTGTGTGTGTGTGTGTGTGTGTGTCCATGTGCATGCATGTACCATGTGTCCCAGGGATCAAAATCTGGTCATCAGGCTGAACAGCAGGTGCCTTTACCCCGAGAACCATCTCTCCAATCCTAGAACAAACATTTGGCTCTTGACAAGGACATAAATTCCTGAGGTCCAGGGTTGACTACTAGAGGCTGAATATTTGTACTCTTAAGAACTCATATGTTAAAATTCTAATCCCAATGTGATGTTATGGTTTGGTTGTAAAATATTCCCAGAAACTCCTATGTGGAAGGCGTGGTCCCCTGCTGCGAGTGCTAGGGACAGCTCCTAAGTGTGCTATTGTCAACACAGATCAGTTGATGAGCTCATAACTGAGTGGGACTATCAGAAGGTAGGAACTAGGTGGAGTCACTGGTGATGTACTTTGAAGAGTAAAGAGTAATGCTGTCCCTAAACCTCTCCTGTCTCCTTTGGCTTCCCAGCTGCCATGAGGCAAGGATCCTAGTTCTGCCATCCCCTCCTCACCACGAGGGTGCCTTGGCACAAGCCCAGCTATGGGGTCAAGTAACCATGGGCTGAAATTGTAAGCCACATTGTATCTTTCCTTCCTGCGAATTTACTCAGGCATTTTGTCACAGCCACAGGAGCCTAACACAGACGGTATTTGGAGGCGGGGCCTTGAGGGGAGTGACTGAGGGTATTTGGAGGCGGGGCCTTGAGGGGAGTGACTGAGGGTATTTGGAGGCGGGGCCTTGAGGGGAGTGACTGAGTCATGAAGAAGAGCCCTCCTGATGGAGTTAATGTTCTAAGAGACGGAGGAGCTTTCTTGCTTTCTCCCAGGAATAGGGCCCTTATCATGGCCCAACCATGGCTGCACCCCGATCTTGACTCCAGTCTTGAGAACTGTGAAAAATGCCTATTGTTTAAATCATCCTGCAAAACCTTTTACAGCAGTCCGAACAAATGAAAGCATTCTCTCACTTGATTGATCACGTCCTCTGAGGCACAAATCTTGTTCAGACTGACATAGTCTCATTTGTCAAGTTTAGGAATCGTTGTCTGCGTTTTGGGTGTCAGAAATATCGTAAGGTAACAGAAATGATTTAAACATTTGGGATTTAGATGGCAAAGGAAAATAAGGGCAAAATAGATTTTTTTGTATGCTCTACTGATAGTTAAAATAATCATAATCATGTTTGTTCACCTTAAGAGGAACAGATACAGTTCTATTATTTATTACACCAGGATAAGCTCTGGAGAGCTCCATTATGCAAAATTGCCTTACTCTCGGGGCTAAAATCAAGGGAATCATAGACCTGGAAACAAATCACTACAGCTTTTCTTTCTTTGTCTTTATTATCGTGCTGTTCAAGTAACAGCATTTGAGGAATAAGATCACAGATGCTCAGAATGCTGATGATCCTTGCTTGGCTCAATGATGGTTCAACTCACAATTTAATTTTACTGTAAGTTTTACTTTATTATGGTGCAAAAGGAGTATATAGTCAGCACTTCAGACGCTGAATCTTCTCCAGGCTAGTGATGCACCGTGCAATGCTCTCTAGCAATGCTGAGCAGCAACAGTGAACTCCAGCTGTCAATCAGCGCAGCAACCAGGGTAAGGAGTCATTTCTCTACCATAGACAGTGTAGCAAAGTTAGGATGTTCTGCAAGTTACATGGGTTAAAGGCACTTTTTTGGCTCACCATGTTTTGAAATTACAACGTGCATCTGGCTGGCACACTGTTGTAAAACAAGATTTGTCTACAATAGCAAGCACACAAATTTCTCCCAAGATTCCTTACAATTCTAACAGAACCACTACTTTTCCAAGTGATCCTAGGCAACATTCTAATGCTATATGGAGTAAATACAAACCCTGAGAACTTAGCAATAGCGTGGTAATCATACAAACCTCTGTCAGGGGAAAAAACTTCTTTGCCTAATAATTTGGAGTTGCAGGAAAAGTGAGGTTTCTTCTAAGTTTAGTGAGGTGTTGTTGTTTTGTTTTGTTTTTCAGTTTGATTTAGGTATTGTTTTTGTATTCAACACCAGGCCCATTCATTGTCAGCTGGATAACTTTGGATAAGTATTTTAATTTCCCTAAATCCTACCTTCTTCTCCTATAGCATGAAGACAATGATATATACAATAAAATCTGGACAAAATGAGAGGCAAGCACAGTCACTTCTCAGTCAGGGGGAAAGCGACCACAACAACTGTGCCTGAGACCTCAAGTGACCTTTTGCCCTGCGGATTTCATGAGCTCTGCCTTAAACAGGAATGTGTCAGACGAAGGTCCTATAATGTCTATATGTGTGTGGTGAGGATTAATCAAAACTCTAAGATATCTGTAACGCAGCCGTTCACAAGCCTGCTTAATATTTCTTTTCTCTCTCTCTCCCTTTCCTTCCAAAACCAGTGTCTCTTTTCTGAGCTCAAGGTGGAGCCCCTGGGCCCACTCCTCAATGAGCTCTTTCACATGTCTGACACCGCTAGGGCGAGACCCATTGTCAGCATCTTGTAGACAAATGGTGGTGACATCACCATCCACACTCTCCTGACACAGGATACGGTATTTGTTCAGTGTTAGTTCATACAACTCACACTTGTGTTTCAGGTAAAGGAAAACGTCTGTATCAAGCACAAGTGTCCCTTGGCTTCTGGCAGACTCAGGTACAGAGGTCCCGAGTGCCGCTGCAGAGGTCTCCCTTCCCCGTAGGACGCCTCCAGGGTTCTGTCTAGTGCGATTTCTCCTCTTGCCGGCATCCCTCCTTCCTGTTGCTTTCTAAAGCAGAGATGGCTTTTGCTATCAAAGCCTGTTTGAGCTTCATGAGAGCCAGAAATGAACCTTGCACTGAGATTTTCCCACTGGGTCCCAACGGGCTGAAGTTTAAAGCTGGGATTTTCATCTTCAGGTCCATTACCAGGCTTTCTAGTACAGTTTGAGTCCGAAAAACGGACAGATCAAGAATAGCCATCACATAGTTGAAGACCTAAAATGAGAAAGGGAAAAGTCAAAACAGCATGGCCTAGTGAGCAAGCAGCGGAGCACACGGGTTTCTGCCATCCTTCTCATCTAGGCAGCACTTGCTGGCCTGGGGGTGGGAGTGGGGGGGGTGGGGGTGGGGGGGATGGGGGCAGCAAGCGCACAGACTTCCCAGCTTCTCACTCTAGGTCACTCCTTCAGAGAGCCTACAATGCACACTGCAGATTCACAGCCCACACCAAAAAAACGGAGGGTAAAAAAAAAAAAATAAACGCTGTTTGGAAACACAATGCTTCTCAAAATCCATATATACACACACAACACACAAACTATCGGGCACATGCTCCACAGACAGACATCCCCAGAGTCCGGCCTGCCCTACCTCTCTCTCCCAGCTGAAATTTCAATAGCTGGCTATACCAGAAGCCCAGGTTCTCTAAAGAATATATATGGAAGCTAATACTTTGGATTTTAACTCTCATTCTTACTCCCACCTTCCCTGCTCCTGCAAAGTTCCTTTTTAGTATTCATCCTAATTGTCCCCCCATATAAAACCTTTAACCCACCTATCATCCACGGCAGCACAGAAGCTCACCGTCGCTTTAAGGGCATCACGGGACGCACACATACATTGAAACAAAAACATTTCTAGAGGCCGCTTTTGCCTTTGAGAACTGAGAAGTTTCTACTTTCATCCCTAAGAAGTCACGGGGCAAGAGCACTTTGTGTGTCTTTATACACCAAAGACTTCCCAGAAGAAATGGACCCCAAGCCTCAAAACACACCCTAGGTCCCCACACTCACCTTTTCACTGAACGGAGAGACGGTGAGCTGAGGCTTTGAGGCCAGGGGGTGTTTCTTTTGTCTGATGACATTCTGTGCAGCTATGGAAACATTAGCATCAAAAGTATTTGTGACCCAGCATACCAATAACTACCTTAATTTACAAAAACGGAGGCACTCCATTGTTCAGAAGGTTGAGGTTTTCGCTACATTTTTCTTGTAAACCTAACATTCAATAACTTTTCCCCCTAACACACTAAAGTTCATCATAAATGTGTTAATAGTTTCCTAACCCTATTTTTAAACACAGCCTGGTCTACAGAGTGAGTTCCAGGATAGCCAGAGCTACACAGAGAAACCCTGTCTCAGAAAAGAGAGAGAGAGAGATTATACGTAATTTAAGGTTTTTTTGCATGTGTTCTATATCTGTCTCCCAAGGTATATATATGGAAGCAAAATACTTTTTAAAGCCTCACAATTTTCCAGAAACTCACACTTTATCATGAGCCATTTTCATATATTTTTGTAAATATGAGACTGGCCACTTTTCAGAGTACAGTAATTTTTTAATGCTACTTCAAACTTGGCCAATTCCATGAATCATTTTAACAGTATGAAATTTTAATTTCACCAGGATTTCAAAGTATTTAAAATTTTGATTAAGAAATACCTTTCTTTTCTTTGAATATGACATATGCAACTCCTTTGGTTCTTGATGGATAAATCACCTCTTCCACGTGTCTGCCCTCATCTTGGAAGTAACGCTTCACCAGCTGGTCTTTGGAAAGGCCAACTGGAAGACCAGAGACTACAATCGTTCTCTCAGAAACTGTGGGGTCTCTGATCTTCAATGCTGAAGCCTGCAGAAAAACAGTTAGATGCTGTTTAAATGTGAGTCACCATCACATCAGTGAGACACAATGGCCTTTCCACAAAGGCAACTAGCAAGAGCATGTCTGCCTCATTTCATCTACCAATAGAGGCCTTAGTCAAATTTGAGAGTTATGCAGACTACTAATAATTAAAAAATAATAGTTAATATTTGATTTTAGAAAGGCCCAAAATAATAGAAAGTGTCACCAAAAGAAAAAGGGGGAGGGTTTTGCTTTTTTGAGATGGGGGTCTTATTATGTAGTTTTAGCGTAATGAGTCTTTTTCTGTTCCACCAGCCAGCTCCTAAATGATGACACGTTAATTTCTTATTAATTATGAAAGCTTGCCCTTTCTTAGGCCTGTCCCACTAGCTCTTATAACTTAAATTAACCTGCTTTTATTAACCTAGGTTTTACTATGTGGCCTTTCACCTTCCTTTCGTTCTGCATGTACCTTCATGTCTCATTGGTGTCTCCTCTGTGCCTCAATTGTCTCCACCTACTTCCTCTCTCTGACCAGAAGTCCCACCTACACCTTCTGCCTAGCTATTAGCCATTCAGCTTTTTATTACACTAATCACAGCAACACACCTTCACACAGTATACAAATATCCCACAACACCTTAGCTGACCTTGAGCTTGGCTATTTAGACCTGGCTGACTTCAAATTCAGAGATCTTCCTGCCTCTGTCTCCCAGGTGCTGGAATTAAAGGAGTGTGCAACACCCAGGGAGATGTACAATTTTTCTTTTTAACACTTAAAAGGTGGCTGCAGATACAGCTCAATGACAGAGTGCCTGAGTTGTGTGTGCAAAGTCCTGGGTTTATTAAAATAACTACAGGGGCTGGAGAGACGGCTCAGTGGTTAAGAGCACTAACTGCTCTTCCAGAGGACCTGAGTTCAATTCCCAGCACCCACATAGCAGCTCACACCTGTCTGTAACTCCAGTTCCAAGGGACCTGATACCCTCACACAGATATATATGCAAGGAAAAACACTAATGCACATAAAATAAAATAAATAATTAAAAAAATAAATAACTACAAAATGGCAAAGTTTGAAAGAGACTATTTTCTGAATTTCAGAGTTCAAAGTATGTAAATCCATAAGAAAGGCATCCCTCCTATTGTCAGGATCAGGGGACAGTCTTGCAATAATGCGGTGGCTGCACAGACTGCACTCCACTGTCCACGTGGACCTGAGGTGACACAGTCACAGAGAGGACATGTTCCTGCAGATCCTGCCGCTATATGGAGTACACAGCAAAAGTCCTTCATTTATTCTCTATTCCTCTTCCCCCCCCCCCCCAAGACATCTCTGTAGTTTTGGTGCCTGTCCTGGATCTTGCTCTGTAGACCAGGCTGGCCTTGAACTCACAGAGATCCACCTGGCTCTGCCTCCCAAGTGCTGGGATTAAAGGCGTGCGCCACCACCACTCAGCTCTCTATTCCTCTTGAATCCATGCCTACTTTGCACCTTCATTTATCTCCCACCCTGAGCTAGGAAAGTGAGTCTATCAGCCTCTCCCAAGATGTGCACCGTTAGCCCAGGCTAACTGCAGCAAAATTCAGACATAATCTGTCTTAATCAGCTGAGGGAAGACAAGGTCTCCTGAGCTGAACTGAGGATTAACAAACCGAAAGGGAGCTTTGGGCTCTCAATGCAAGGACTGTATCAAATAAGACTCCTCTGAGGGAAGAGCCTGCTTCTGGCCTCCCAGAAAGAGGGCAAATGAATGGTCTGGGCACACACGTTCGCCTTAAAAATGAAAGTAAAAGAACAAAATTAGTTCATTGGTGCAGGAGATTTCAACCAATTTCGGGGAGACAAAAATACACCAAGGTGTATGTAAGAAGGAAACAGAAGAAATGAACCTAAAATAAGGAAATGGGGCGGGGGGGGGGGGGGGGGTTGTGGGTAAAGGTGACAGTCTGCGTAAGGGGACCCTCGGGTGTGAGAAAAGGAGCAAACACAACAGGTCGTGATGGCTACTGGTAAAGCAACTGCTCCAGCTTGTTCTCCACACTGTCTACCCCCAACTTACACACACAAGCTTGAGCACACAAAACCCAGAGTAACGGACACTGGTGCAGAACCTCAGGAAAACACTGAGGACCAGTTAGCCTGGGCACATGTGAGCACTGCCCCCTCTTTTCTGGCATTTGAAGAGGCTCCAGCCTAAAGATCATGAGCAAACTAAATCTTAAGTCAAAGGGGGAAATAAAAAAGAAAAAGAAATTTTGACCGTCACTAGAAACATTTCCCTTTATGTGGAAAAGGAAAATTACACAGGACATGAGACCAAAGAGGACAGAGAATTTTAGCATACAATTAGACCCTGCTGACACAGCGTTTGTTCTTAGAATGCACTACTGTTGAGTTTTAGACCAAATATGCTAAGTCTTCAAAATACCAAAAATTTTAAAATGGCTACAGAAAACAAAGAAATATTCAACGCTGTCAATGTAAGAATAAAGCCAGTATTAACAGAAACTAAGGGGGGGGGGGGGGAACGACAGGATTACATTACAAAGAATCATGTGATGTTATACACAGTTTAAGTGTGTTATAGAAGTTACAAAAACAGCCCAAAGAAAAATTTTAAGTGAGGTTCCAGTACAGCTTTCACAGCTGAAAATCAGAGAAAGCAATCAGACGTTCCCCTCACTTATTATAGAAGAATTCAGAAATTGACAAAGGCAATGGTAACAGCCCAAAGGATTCATGTTCTCAGAATCCCTGGTTCATCCAGTTGCAGATACAAAATAGGATGGCACACGAGCCTCTTCCTAACGACATTGTGGTTTTAAGTTTACGATGTATGCATGAAGTTCTCAGCACATATACCTATCACTTAAGCCACTAACAAAAACGGTATTAATTAAACATATATTCCACATCTGTCGATATGTTGGGTACTAGAAGTGGCAAGCAGAAAAGAAAACTGTTGCCCTGAAACTCTGTTCTCTCCAAAACATGCACTGTAGGGGGCTGGAAAAATGGCTCCGCATTTAAGAGTCCTGTGGGCTGCTTTTCCAGAAGGTCAATTTCCAGCACCAACATGGTGGTCCACTATCGCCTGTAACCCCAGTTCAAAGGGATCTGTCACCCTCTTCTGGCCTTTGAGGACATCAGGCATGCATGTGGTGCACATACATACATGCAGGCAAAACACACACATAAAATACATTTAAAAAATAAAAATGTACTGGGTACTCCTTCTGCCATGGAGAACTTCTGACCATCACTTGAAATATTTCCCTTTATGTAGAAAAGGAACTTTATACATGACAGGAGACCAACAGGTCTTTCCAATTGTGCGGAAGGTACTTCTAGCACCTGGGTGAGGAGGCAGACACGTAAGTCATTCCAAAGGAGTTCGGTTTGCATGGAAGAGGGCTCTTTACTGTTCTACGGAAGGAAACAACACCTCATCTGAGAACACAGATCACCCCTAGTAAAATCCTAAAACTATAATAAATGTCATTCAGGATTAAGCAGCAAGACTAATTCTGGCTAAAGTCCAAAAGAGGCTCCATGAGTGAGAGGCCTTGAAGGCTGGAGAATTGGAATTGATGGAGCAAAATATCAAGTAAAAGGTCTCAGCCCACCAAATGGTGGGGGAGGGGGGATGATCATTGCTCGTGCTTACAGAATACAAGACAAAGGAAGACCCCCCCCCCCCGAAGATAAAACGCTCAAAAATACAAAAAGTAAAAACTTACTGGCTGTATGACAGGAAAGACGCTGTAATGGGAATAAACGATTTGTCTAGAAGGTACAGTAAAAAGATGAAATTCATCAGACCGGTGCGTTCCTCCCCTCTGGTCCCCAGAGGCTTAATGCACTTCTCCCAAGATTCCCTTGGTGGGGGGAGGAATGACCAAAGGGACTTTCAGATTTCCAGGGAAGCTGACTGACTTCCTGCCTTCTATCTCTATGGCATTCTGACAGCCCACACCAGCCTCAGTGGTAAATGGCTGGAGAACCACCATCTTTCCTGCGTTTATCAATATCAAAGAAAAAAAAAAAAAAAAACATGTAGGCTCAGGAAACATCCACACCTCATCAGCACGAATGTGTTTCTTAACTCAAGTGTCTACGCAACCTTTATCTTCAGAATCAAAGGAACTCCCTGAGCCAGGATTTTTGTAAACCTGGTTTTGTAGACCTCACTGCATCTGTGATCTTGTGAACCACTTCCATGCCCTGTGTCGTCTTTAGCTCACTTATGTCTGAGGACATGTGGCTGTATGTCTTCTCCTGGGACCAGCTAAGAACAGAGTTATCGGTCTCCTCTGTGCACAGTAAAGAAGAAAAACGAGTATCCCGAAGAAAGACAATCCTTTTAAAGACTTTGAAACAAGGCAATGTCTGCAGAGACACGAGGCTGATGGCATTTTACCGTTTCCATGCTCGACGTCAACAGACTCTGGGCCCTTACGTCAGGAAGGAAAAAAAAAAGGTGTAACATAAAACTTACCTTTTAAGTGGGGCACTAAGAAGAAATATTTCACTTACTGTTTGTCATATTTGCTTTTTCAATCACCTGTCACCAGGTAACATACACACACACACACACACACACACACACAATCAGGTGAAACATACACACTCACGCATGCATGGCAACTGCTCCAAAACACAGTCATCTGGGTCTCTAGACAAAAACCCAGGGCCCTGAGGAAAGGCCTGGCGTGGAGAGAGAGGCCGCCATCCAGTGCCCTCAGTTTGGACCCTTCTTGCTAGCTCCTTCCAGTAGTTGGCTATGGCCTCCATTTCTGGGTCACTGTCCTCTTCCTCATCCATAAACCACCTTTCGGAAAAAACCCGGGTACCCCTTGCCATTCCACCGGGAGTGAGAAAGGCGCCCGTGTCCCCCACGCGTGGGAGCCAGGCCTGCCGCACCCGCGACGGCCACTTCGGGGCGCGCGATCGCAAGGGACACGTGCTCCGGGGACCCTGGGCGCGCCTTCCCGCACCCCGACCCCGAGGAAAGCGACTTGCCATGGCGCGGAGGAGAAGCTCGGCCCGCAGCGGGAGACCTAAAGCCAGTGGCGGGCAGGTTCCGCTTTCACTTTCCAGTTCCCGTCGCCCGGGAGACGGAGCGCGGAAGGGCGGGGTCCTGTGTCCGCCGCCCCGCTAGGGAGAGCTCCCCGGCCTGTGCTGCTCCTGCGCAGGATGCCCCGCGGGAATCTGGATGATTCCTGGACCCGGCTCCGTGCACTCTGCTCTCTCCAGCTCTTTCTCAAGCCGGGTCTCCCCCAGCGCCTTCCCGCCGGCGGGGTCCCCTGCATCCCAGCTCAGCACCTGCGGAGCACAGAGGCAAGGCACGATGCTGCCCACCCAACTCGCCACCCGGCCTCCGCGCTGAGGCCTGAGACACGGGAAACCTAGCGCGGGCCTCAAAGTGAAACTAAAGAAATACGAAGAAAGGCAAATGGATGGCAGAGCGTGATCTCCTTTGTAAAGAAATAGAAACTGAAATCGTGAGATACCAGTTTTCAACCAGTCTGCCCAAATTAGCAGATAACCCGATGTCAGCACAAGCTGGTTTAGGAGCAAACGTTTCTAAGGATTTGGCCCTCTGTCGGAAACTCAGAATACAGGTCCCTGCAGTGCAGCATTTTAGCATGCCCTGGACGTGAAGAAGCCTTCTGACCCCTTCCCAGGCTCTCCTCTCTCCTGAATCTTTGCTTTCCCAAAGCCAGTCATAAAAATTAGAATTCCTTTTCCCCAAAGTGGAGCATGTAAAATAGACACCTGTCGTTCCAAACAAACTATGAAACCTAGACATGTCATTCTCCCCTCTCTCCGAGGGAGGACTCATTCCAGCAGGAAAGAATGCTTGTTGTACAGAGCAAAGGAGAATCCAGACAGGTTGGGATCCTGGGAAGAGGACCCTCTGCTGAGGAACTACATCCATCCTGTATGCATGACTGTCTGTGGCTTTTCTTGATCGCTAATTTGTTGGTCTGTGAGCATGTGTTTTCTTTTCTTTCTCCTCCCATCCCCCACCCCCACCCCTGACAGGGTCTCTCTGTGTAACAGCCCTGGCTGTCCTGGAACTAGCTTTGTAGACCAGACTGGCCTCAAACTCACAGAGATCCACCTGCCTCTACCTCCCAAGTGCTGAGATTAAAGGCGTGAATCACCATCCCCAGCTGTGGGCCTTTTCTTGATTGCTCATTTATGCAGGGGAGCTGGGTCTACTGCGGGTGGTGCCATCCCTTAGACAGGTGGGCTTGGGCTTCATGAGAAAGGGTGCTCAACGTGAACCTGACAGGAAGTGGGTCAGCAGCTCACCTACCAGGTTTCTGCTTCAAGTTCCTGCCTTGGCTTCCACCCTTGATGAGCTGTAACCAGCACACGGAAAGAGACCCTTTCCTTCCCAAGTTGCTTTTAGTCACAGTGTTTATTCCAGCAACAGAGAGCAACCCAGAAAACACGGACCTTGCTGGGTACCCACCTCCACTAGTCTGTTGTCATGAGAATGGAACTTCCGCCCAGTCACATTTCCCAAAGCTGCCCACTTTTTATCTATCCTGAGCATAAAAACTGTTTTTTTCCCTGAGCCTCTGGGTGTTTCCTTCTGATGGCGTCATTCAATGCTGATGAGCTGTTTAACGAATTGGTTATGCTGTTCTGTTGCTCATTTTTTCAGTGGGGGTGGAAGCTGTGTCCTTCACCATAACTAAGGAAATGATAATGCTCTAATATTATCAAAATGTAATGTACAAAAATGTAAGTGTGCAGTTATCCTCAGACTCAGCAGTCCACTCTGAGAAGTTCACCTCAAATGGTGGTACACAAGAGTGATCCTGGGAGGCTGGATAGAAATTAACATATGCTGCTTATAGGGAGGAATTCTCTCAGCTTATCAGGACCTACTTATGTACTTCAAGGCTGTGAAGATTGTAGGGCAGAATGAGATAGATCTACATGTAATTGTAGAGTTGCTCAATTTATGGTTTACTTCCAGATCTTCCTGCCTCAGCCTCCAAAGTGCTAGGATTTCAAGCTTGTGCCACCATGCTGACACACCGTGCTATACCAATCTGAATGTCTAATAAAGACCGAAATTGAATGAGATCAAACAGAAGGAACTGTTTTCTGGAGCTTTGGCTTGAAGCCAGCGCCTGTGCGTGATAGGCAAGTGCACCCGGCTCCCTGCTTCAAACTCTATCATCAGTTGACACTCTATTCATATTCTTGATATAGCACGGTGTCTTCATCTCCAGGAAAGGGAGATCAAATCCCTGGACAGGAGCAATGTAATGGAGAAAGGGTTCATTTGGCTCATGGTTCCAGGTTCCTGTCCACCTGCAGGGAAGTGAAGGGGGCAGAAACATGAAAACAGATCACGTCACATCCACAGTCAAGCACAGAAAGCAATGAACTAATGAATGAACAATGAATTAATGCATGCACAATAAATTAATGAATGCATACGAGGGCTTAACCCGATTTCCCCTCTCTCACACAGGATCCCTTGCTCACAGAATGGTATCACCTACCACCTACAATATTACCACAGGGACCCACCTATGGTAATCTAAACAATCCTTCATTTAAATTTCTCCAGGTGATCCCAGCTACATTGTGTTGTAGCACGAATCTTAAAAGGTCTTATTAATAAAAACAAACCTGGAGCCACGTATTGGGGTGAACGCTGAAAGATCAGAGAAACAAAACAAGCCACATCCAACCTCACCTTGCCAACTTCTCAGCTGATTTTGTTTCCTCAAACTGAAAGTCTCTGAGTCCTCACCCAAGTGGATCTCAGCTGAACTGCTGCTAAAAGTCTAAAAGCTTAAAAGCCTCTAGTTCCTGGTCCTCATGCCTTATATACCTTTCTGCTTCCTGTCATCACTTCCTGGGATTAAAGCCATGTGCTTTCCCAAGCAAGATATGAGATCTCAAGTGCTAGGATTAAAGATGTGTGTCACCATGCCTGACTATTTCCAGTGTGGCCTTGAACTCACAAAGATCTGGATGGATCTCTGCCTCTGGAATGCTAGGATTAAAGGCCTGTGCTACCACTGCCTAACCTCCATGTTGAATATTATAGCTGTTCTGTTCTCTGACCCCAAGATAAGTTTATTGGGGTGCATAATATATCAACCACATCATGTCAAATTGACAAAATGAAACTTAATACATGATCATAAAGACCCTTTCTAAAGTTTTAAAATATTGTAGCAATGTTTGATATTTTCATAAACTGCATTTATGTTGGCAAAAAAAAAGTCACAAGGTTATACTCTAAGAAGGTTTGTTTGTTTGTTTGTTTTTCAACATACTTGGGAATAGCCAAAGGGAAATTTTCTTTATTTTTTTCCAAGTCTGATCATTTATTAGTTACCCTTACAGAGTTATTTTTGACTGGATTCAGGCATGTCAGTAGAAGCTCTCTGCTTCCTTCATTCTCTCAGCCAAGGTTTAGCACATTCTGCAGCCCTCCTCCCTTTTCTTGGTGCGTCATTTCTTCAGAGCAGTACCTGAGGGTCTGTGTGGAAGGTCACGTGGGGTTACAGGATGCTGAATCTTCAGGGCTTTCATCTTGGCTTCTTCCCTTTCTTAAAGGACATCCCGCCAACATACTGCTGGACATCATCTTCTTTAGAGAGACTGAAAAGGTTTTCAGATTCTGTGAGCTCTTCGGTGCCTCAACCGCCAAGGCACAGTAGCCTAGTAAAATCCGTTCTTCCCTTTTTTACAATAACCAAGTCGAGAAGACTTGTCCAGTGCATCCCTGAGCAGACTTGTGCTTTGGTCTATAACAAAACTGCCCCTTTCTCAACAACAAAAGCAGAGTCTGGTGTGAGTCAAAACTCCCTGCCTCGTGGGAAGACCTTGTTTGTCATTCCCACTGACTCAGACCACACAACCCTTCCATTCTTCATGCAGAACATCATCAGGAATTTCTGTGGCTATTGACTTTTCATAGAAAGTACAAAGTTTGCTTCCTTGTCCACGTTGGTGCATCTCTGACAGTTGATGGCTGGGAAAGACATAGATACTCAGCTTCATCTTGACACACACACAGCCCACAGGCAAGGAGCAGCAGGAAAGGGGCGGGGCGGAGGGAGCAAGCAAGGGGGAAATTCAATCACCACCTTGCTAATAAATTTTAAGCATTTATTCTCTCTCTCTCTCTCTCTCTCTCTCTCTCTCTCTCTCTCTCTCTCTCTCTCTTTCTCTCTCTCTCTCTCTCTCTCTCGTGCACGCGTGTGTGTGTGTGTGTGTGTGTGTGTGTGTGTGTGTGTGTGTGTGTGTGTGTGTGTTTAAGACCAATGAGGTAGCTCACTGGGTAAAGGTGCTTGCTGACAAGTTTAACAACCTGAGTTTGAGTGTGGTCCCTGGGCCTCACATGGTGATAGGAGATGACAGACTCCACACATTGTCCTCTGATTTCCACAAGTGCTATGTGGTGTTCTTAGATACATGGACACACATACACGGTCTCGGTCTCTGTCTCTATCTCTCTTTAGCCATAAGTTTTCTTAGGTCCCACCCAGCCCTGAGGTCCCTCAGGCACTTATAAAATAATCATTCAGAGACTTAATATTAATTATCAACTGTATGGCCTATGGCAGGCCTCTTGCTAGTTAGCTCTTATAGTTTAACGCAGCCCATAACTATTAATCTATGTATCGCCACGTGTTCCGTGGCTTTACCTGCATCCCATTACATGTTGCTCCTAGGATGGCAGTCTGGTGTTTTCCCCACTCTGCCTTTCTCTTTCCTGTCTCTCTCCTTGGATTTCCCTCCTGCCTCTAAGCTGCCTTGCCATATAGGCCAAGGCAGGTTATTTATTAACCAATGGGAACAATATATACTCACAGCATACAGAAAGGCATCCCCCAGCATCTCTCTCTCTCTCTCTCTCTCTCTCTCTCTCTCTCTCTCTCTCTCCAGATTCAATGTTGTTCTTCCCACAATCTCCAAACCACTGTATGCAGAAATAGAAAAACAAGTATAACAGGTATGGTAGCATGTGCCTGTGATCCCAGCATTCACAAGGCTGAGGCTCAATGCTGAGTTTAAGGCCAACCTGGGCTACATAGAAAGACCCAGTTTCCAAGGAAGAGGAGGAGGAGAAGCAGCAGCTGTGCTTGCCTGCTCCTCAGTTCCGCCAGATTTCCAAAGGAGCACATAAACAGCTTTTTGCAAGCTGGCCATGTCACTTCAAGTCCCTAAGCTTCCAGGCTTTTTCCAGATGCTCAAGGATACAACAAAACACTTTTAGCATTAGAAGAGGCTATGTATAAAAACACAAGCTTGCAAGAAACTTTCCCAGACTTTCGTACAGCATGGGGACCAAGTGGAAAGAATTAAATGGTTCCCAGTCTCCTGGAGAGTGGTTCGTGACAAAAGAGGCAACGCCCATTGAAAGATCTGGAAGCCCAGCATCCTGCTGCAAAAATGATGTCATGGCCTCTCATACTTGAGAGTAAGAGGTTGGGGATGGCACAAACTTCATTCTGATATTTGCTGGAGCTCTTCTGGAGCTAGCCGAAGAACTTAGGGATGTTTGTCAGTTTCAGAGGCCATAGAAGGTTATGAAATAGCACACAAAAAGCCTACAAG
The DNA here is from genome assembly GCF_007827085.1 of Peromyscus californicus insignis. Classification (NCBI taxonomy): domain Eukaryota; kingdom Metazoa; phylum Chordata; class Mammalia; order Rodentia; family Cricetidae; genus Peromyscus; species Peromyscus californicus. The sequence goes on from NW_026294595.1 coordinate 29,807,938, forward strand.
CATTCTCCTGACTTGATGATGGGGCTCTGTAAACCACTCGGGATGTTGATGAGGTATCAACTCTACTTCTTAACCCCAGAATGAGCACACAACTATGAAAACAGCACAATTTTGGTCATGCTGCCTGCTCAGCCACATGTATCTATTTCTCTTGATTCCAGTCATTTCAATGCTGATAACGTCAGAGCTTGTAAACTTGTGGGCTCTGGTATTGCATGGATTGCTTGCTTGTTTGTTTGTTTGTTTTTAAGAAGGAAACTGAAGATACTCTTGTCCTTTTGAGGGCATGATAACAGAGATGAGGGAACCATGCTGATAAAGACTGCTGGAGAGCTGCTGGATTTCATTAAAGAAGAAAATCTCAGGGGTGCACAAATCAAAAGCTATTGTGGATGCTGGTGAAATTTTCATTACAACATTTATATAAGGTGACAATGTGGCAGGCATGGCTCTTTGTTATGCAAGCAAATACAATGTTGATGAGACTCAACTCAAAATGGGATCCCAGGAGACAATAAAAGAGTTGGAGCTACTGCTCTTCCTGGATTGACTCCTCTTGGCCTGGAAGAAATAGGACATTGTAACAGCCCTTGCCTCTCAGAAGTTAAAGATACACACGTTTTCAATCATGAGAAAGGAGGTGGTGCTATTTCTACTGTACTGCATTGATGTTCTATAGACGATCTGATGGTTGATATAGAAAGGGCAGGAGATGATGGTGTTCAAATGAATTCAAGTTCTTACAGGGGATAAACATCATGCCCTGGGGGTAGAACATCAGAAATTGAACTGGCCAAACAGATCACACCATATGAAGAGCTAAGTCCTGAACTTGAACACTATGCTAGTAAACAGATTGCTGTAGCATCCAAAGCTATTACACAGGCACTGTCAGAAAATGCTAGAGTTAAAGCCAATGTTGTAATCTCTAACGTCTGTACAGCAAAGCAGAGAGGAAACAAAAATGCTGGATTGTATTTAAAGACCGAAGTTCTGCTGTAAAAGCAATGTTGGAAGCTGGTACTCAAGATGCTTACTTGGAAAAATATTGGGTGATTAAATTGGCTGCTAACACTGCAGTTGCTGTACTTAGAGGTCATTGTGGCTAAACTATCTTGTGGGTAAAAGTCTTCAAAAATAAGGTAGATTGAGAGGAAGACCAACAAGGCTGAATGGCTTTCTTCTGGAGCTGAAGATTCTATCGTATTCTTATATAAAGAAGTGCTTTGTTTTTGCATTCTCTGCTGTATAATTTTTTTTAAAAACTAGCATTTTGGTTCCCTTTTTTATCTGAAATTTTTATGGAGCCTTAGAGCATTTCAAAATAGTCAAAACAACCTTTAAAAATAACAGATCTGGAGGACTCACACATCTCAATTTTAAGTATTACCTTAAACTTACGGTAACTGAAACAATATGGGAATGACATAAAGAGAAACCTGGCCAGAAATAAACTCTCACTTACATGGCACTGCTGGTTTGGATCTGAAATGTCCCCAAAAGGCCACATGACAAAGGTTTGATCACTAATCTGTGGTGCTGTTGGCATGTGAGACCTCGTCAGAAGAAGTTAAGTCGATGGGGCCATGCTCTTTAAGGGACACTGGGACCCTGGCCTCTTCCCTGTTATTGGTGGTGTTTTTTACTCTTTTGGGGTGCCCACCACCCAGCTCCTAAATAAATCACACACAGAGGCTTATTCTTAATTATAAATGTCTGGCCTAAGCTTGGCTTGTTGCTAGCGAGCTTTACATAACTTAAATTATCCAGTCTAGCTTTTGCCTTTGGGCTTTTACCTTTCTCTATTTTTGTATACCTTTCTTTCTTACTCTGTTGCTGGTTGTGTGGCTGGGTAGCTGGCCCCTGATGTCCTCCTCCTTCTCTGGCTACTTCCTTCTTTCTCCCAGGTTTCTCCTTCTATATATTCTCTCTGCCTGCCAGCCCTGCCTATCTTTTCTCCTTCCTGCTTTGCTATTGGCCATTCGGTTCTTTATTAGACCATCAGGTATTTTAGACAGGCACAGTAAAACAGTTTCACAGAATTAAACAAATACAACATAAACAAAAGTAACACACCTTAATAATATTCTACAACACTTCCCTTCCTGTCTTTGCTTCCTGGTCACCAGAAGTACAACAGCTTTACTTTACCTCACTCTCGGCCATTGATACACTTCCATGCCACAGGCCCAAAGCAACAGAGCAAAGGGAACATGGACTGAAGTCTTTGAAGCTGTGAACTAAAATCCGTCTTTCCCCCTTTAAAGTTGATTATCTCAGATATTTTTTCCCCCTGACAGAAGGCTGACTAATAAAGTGGTGGAATAGTGATGTGCTACCTTGGGCTACGGGATGATCAATTAGCTGGTAAAAACATCCTTTCTGGATATGTCTGTAGAAGTGTTTCCAGGAGAGGAGGCTGGAGAGATGGTTCAAAGGTTAAGAGCACTGGCTGCTCTTTCAGAGGTCCTGAGTTCAATTCCTAGCAACTACATGGTGGCTTACAACCATCTGTAATGAGACCTGGTACTGCCCTCTTCTGGCATGCAGGTATGCATGCAGACAGAACACAGTATACATAATAAATAAATAAATCTTTTAAAAGGAGGAGGAGAAGAAGAAGGAGGAGGAGGAGGAGGAGGAGGAGGAGGAGGAGGAGGAGGAGAAGGAGGAGAAGGAGAAGGAGAAGGAGAAGGAGAAGGAGAAGGAGAAGGAGAAGAAGAAGGAGTGTTTCCAGGAAAAAGAAGCATTTAATTGGTAGAGTAGATAAAAATAAGAAAGATCTCCCCTCACCAATGTGTAGCGTTATCTAGTTTACTGTGATTCCAGTAGAATAAAACATAAAGAAAACAAAGCCACCAAGGACACCTCTTTTTTAGGACAGGAGATCTTACTACACAGAGCACTCGGACTTTGAGTTCAGGATACAGCTGTTTCTGCCTCAGGTTCCCAAGGGCTGGAATTACAGTATATAGCACCACACTTGGCCAAACTGAACTTATTTTTATTAATTATCCTTTCATATTCTTTTGTTTTATTAGAAAAAGAACATCTGTCTCCTGCCATTATTGACTTAGACTGGAGCCATATCATCAGCTTCCCTGTGCCTCTGGCTTGCAAACAGCAGATCATGGACTTCTCTTTTGTATGTGGATGTCACATACAAAATGTCTCAAAACCATTCATTAGGAAGACTGTACTTTTTCCATTGAATGGTCTTGGTACTCATCTTGATAATTATTTGACAACATAGTTTATCAGAGGAAATAGCAGCCTATGATGCACATAGATAGGGTTTCGTTATGAGGAACTGGCTCATAAAGAGAAGCCCCATGAAAACAAATCAAAATCACCGCGAGGCCATACACTATAACCTTTAGGGCAGGAGTTATTTAAGGATGGAAAATAACTGCCAGGTGGTGGTGACACACGCCTTTAATCTCAGCATTCAGGAGGCAGAGGCAGGTGGATCTCTATGAGTTTAAGGACAGCCTGGTCTACAAAGCAAGTTCCAGGACATCCAGAGCTGTTACACAGAGCAATCCTGTCTCAAGAAACCAAAAAAAAAAAAGGGGGGGAAACAATAGCAGTAATGATGAAGATGTGGAAAAGTTGAAACACTTTCTTAATGCTGGCCGTGATGTAAACAGTACAGCTTCGTGGAAACAGTACGGTTATATTCAAAGTCTTGTAATTACAGAACCCAGCAATTCCATTTCTTTCTCAATATACACCTAAAACTGAAGGCAGGCCTCAATGACCTATTTTTGCACCCATGTTTCATAACGTTTTCATCACAGTCAAAAGACAGAAGCAGAACAAATGTCTACCAACAGACAATTTGGGCCAACAGAATGAAGTGTATGTGCATGCTTGTGTGTGTGTGTGTGTGTGTGTGTGTGTGTGTGTGTGTGTGTGTGTGTGTATGTGTGTTGTACACAGGAACGCTGGTGCTGCTCACCACTAAGCCTTGTTGTTCTCCATCAGACACATGAACAGCTTTCTCTTCCTTTCTCACTGTCATTGAGCGTAGACCTGTGATTCAACTGACCAATGAAATACTAGGGAAAGGGATGTTTCTCATATCTGGGTGGGGCTGTTTAATTGCCAGTTGACACCTTTTGAAACACACCTTGAAAAAAGTGTTGGTCACTGAAGTGACATGTGGATGACAGCTCCACTAGAGAGCCACCTGCGCCTGCAGCCAAACCTATGTGAATGAGAAAACAAACTTGGAGGTTCTAAGACATTCAAGTTTTTCTTAACAGCCTCGCCTGCTTTACTTTGTCCTACTGTATTCTGCTGTAATTAAATAAATAAATAAATAAATAAATAAATAAATAACACTCAAACATCTACAAATAACATTTCTGATTCCAAACATAGAGGAAGAACTTGCCTTGTGCAAGACTGGATCCAATCCCCAGTGCCAAAACAAATAAATAAATAAACAAACAAATAACAAATGAACAGACCAAAGTGTTCTGTCTACCCACACTCTCAATTAAGGACCACCTTGCCTCTGGTCACTGAAATATGTGGGGGTTTTTATACACATTAAAATGGTTTTGCCACAATTTCCCAAAAGACACTGAGGCCCTTTAATTCATTTTAATTCTGATGAAATCGATTTGGAAATGGCATTAGATGCCACAGGTCAAGGGCTGAGTTCCACTATTCCAATGTCAATGGCAAGCTCCAGGCTGACATTTCCATGACCCTATTGATCCCTCAGGTTCAAAGGGTTTAATTATTTCAGATATCTGAAAGGATGCCAATGTACAACCAAGTGGACGTTCGATCTGGGAAGGAGCATGGAGCTTCCATGGCCTCTGCAGACAAGGCACCCTCTAGGAACCAACACATGTTCACTATCTGGAAGCTCCCTGAACAGGATTCTGAAGAGTTTCTATGGAACAGTCATTACATCGCTGTGAATAACTAAACCATTGGCTTCCCTTCCTTAGAGGTTGAGAGGAGAAGCTAAAGGCTCTAGTCTCAAATCATGTTTGGGGGTTGGGGATTTAGCTCAGTGGTAGAGCACTTGCCTAGCAAGCACAAGGCCCTGGGTTCAGTCCTCAGCTCCGAGAGAAAAAAAAAACAAAAACAAACAAAACAAATCATGTTTGGATCTTTCTTCATCTTGAGACTCCATAGAGACCCTGAGCCAACCACTCACCCCATGAGCACATCATCACATCACTCAATATTCCAAATGTCTGGGAAGCTGTACGTCAGGAAACAGGTTAAAGGATACAAATAAACAAAAAAAATCTTAGAATTTCACATAAGAAATCATTTTGGTTTTAGTTTGTGTTGTTCTGGTTTTTCCAGAGTTTCTCTGGGTAGCACTGGCTGACCTGGAACTCACTATGTAGACCAGGCTGGCCTCAAACTCAGAGATCTGCCTGCCTCTGCCTCTGCCTCCCAAGTGCTCAGATTAAAGGCATTTGACACCACATCAAGCTGATACATGGTTTTTATATAGACCATGCAAGAATTTATACAACTAAAAAACAAGGCAACCAAATTTAAAAGTGAATAAAAATGTAATTTATATTTCACCAAAGATGCACAAATATACACATGAAATATGTTTAAAATTACTACTTGTCTTGAGCATAGTCTTGGAAACACAAATGTTTGCATCTTTCCATGACACCAGAATTTATTAAATAACAATAAATTCACAAGCTATGTCAATTTTCACATAATTGTCCAAGTACTTCTGATTTCACTTGATAGTGCAGTCATTGGCAATCAGCCTCTTAAATTCCAATCTGGACAGTTAATATTAACTCTTCGACCCCAGTACACTTCACAAGTGATACATGGGTTACAGAGTGGCTAGGAAAGAGTTAAAGAGACTATAGGATTCACGGCACTGAAGACAGGGACAGAGGACAGTACCATGGCAGGTAATTAGATATTAATGATGCCAGTCACACAGGTGTTGGGGAGCAAAGAGCCTGATCAAGGCAAGACAAGGCCAGGCCCACGGCTACTGAGTCCTGGAGCCATGTAGGTCCAGAGAAACTGCAGTTCAAGTACATCTATGAAACAGAGAGATCCTATTGCACTAAAGCCCAGGGGACCGAATTGAGAGTCCTCCCTCACCCATGATCCCACCTGTATGTACTGGATGATCTGCTGACAGATCCAGGTATTGTCATGAACCTTGAGAGGTGTACTTCCTGATCTGGCCCAAAAGAGGAGGCAGCATTGTGGGGCAGTCTAATGTGTTCAGTGAACTCATGGGCCTGCTTTTCTGACATGCATTTGTTATGCCATGAACCCATATGTTCCTGATTTACTTCAGAAAGCACACAGGTGATAGAATTGTATTTGTATGAATAGGTTAAAAGATGAATCTGTGCCATGACTTGTGACAGACAGATGATGGCTGTTTATTTGCACAAATAAGATATCTGGTCATTTGCACTCAAAATAGAACCAACTATTGTTTCATAAAACAAAGTCATTCAGGGCAAGGTACTGATTATATAAATCTAGGCATTTTTTAATTATTTAATTATTATCGTGTGTGTGTGTGTGTGTGTGTGTGTGTGTGTGTGTGTGTGTGTGTGTGTGTGCGCGCGCGCGTGTGCACGCGCACCTCTGAGGAAGACATAAAGATGTCAGATCCTCAGGAGCTGGAGTTATAGGCAGTTATGAGTTGCCTAATATGGGCTCTGGGAATCAAACTCAGGTCCTTTGCAAGAACAATATGGCCGTTTAACCAATGAGCCATCTCTTCAGCCCACAAAGCTACTGATTTTGTATGTACACAAATGTTAAGAATATGGAGAAATGAAAAACTTCACACATTGCTATATGGGAATATAAAAAAATGTTACAGCTGCTTTTTAAAAGTTCAGCAGCTTCGTAAAAGTTAAATATAAATTTACCATATGGCCAAGAAATTCCACTCATCAATAGCTACCGAAAAGAAGTAAAAGTTGATCCAAAGAGAAGTGTATATGTAAATGCTTAGCATAATCATTACACACCAGAATGTTTAAGAGAACTTCTAGCCTTCGACCTTCTGGCTCCCAAAGAATCACTGTGAAGTAAGATCAGTACTATAAAAATCGATTTATGAGCCTGAAGGTATAAGAATTTATACATATCACAGATGCCACAAGTGGGAAAAAATCAGAACCACCTTAATGTTGAGCAGTAAGGAAGTGATAACCTAGCACAGAATTTATTTGCAACCTAGAAAAATGAGATGCTGGGAACGTTTTTGTAGAAAAAAAAAAAGACATACATATATTTACCATTATTATGGAGTATTATTTTCATTATATATAATTATATATTATTTTCATTATATGCAATTTTATATAATATATAAATGTAGATTAATTTCATTATATAATGAGCATCTTTTCCTTTTTAATACTATGTTAGTCACTTTTTGTTGCTGTGTCACAGTAGCTACAAAACTCAATTTAAAGGAGAAAGGTTTGTTTTGGCTTACAGCATCAAAGATGCCAGTCATGGTAGGCTGGTACTGCTCTGGGGCTGAGGTGAGCTAGAACATCACAGTAGAGAGAATATACTAGAAGACAAAATGGCACAAGTGTAGGGCAACTAAGAGGAGAAGATGGAAGGAAAGAAGAAAGAAGACAAGAAGAAGGAAGAGGAGAAAGGTCCCGAGAGGAGACACACCCTTCCAGGTTTCAGCCCTAGTGACATACCAGCATCAAGGCACACCTCTGAGTTTCCACAACCCCAGTGCTGTTATCAACTGGAAAACACTCAGAGTAACACAGGCCCAGAAAAACGAAGGTCACGTGTTTTCTCTCATACTCAGATCCTAGCTTCTCATTTTTTATATTGAGGTGTTTGTGTGTAGAGGCCAAGAAAGGAAAAAGGGGCACATGAGAGGGGATAAAAGGGGGTATTTTTATTTATTATGTATGTATGTATATTTGTGTGTGTATGTGTGTGTCTGTGTGTGTGTTTATGTGTATGTGTGTGCCATGGCACATGTCTGGAAATCAGAAGGCAACTTTCAGGAGTCTGTTCTCAGCTTGCACCTCGGCAAAGAGACCAGATCACTCTTGTTTCTGATCACTCTATACTCCAGGCTAGCTGGCCCACAAGCTCCTAGGTAATCCTCCTGTCTCTGTCTCCCATTTCACCTTAAGACATGCATACATCTGACTTTTGAAACTACGGGCTCCAGGGATCAAACTCAGGCTGTGGGGCTTGAGTAGCAAGAGCTTTGTTTGCTGAGCCATCTCCCCACCCCCTAAAAAAAAAGATTTAAAGGCCTTCTGGGGAGAAAAATAGAGCTCATGTAATCTAGAAGTAGGAGGAGCAATACTGGGGTAGAGGCTGAAGGCAGTGAGATAGAACCGAAGGTAGTCCCCAGTAGAGGGGACAATACGGAAATGCAATAAAGAAATCAGTTAGTGTGTATGAAGGCTGCAGAAGCTTGCTGTTCTTGCAGAGGACCGGAGTTCAGTTCCTAGCACTCCCATCAGCTGGCTCACAGCTACATGCAACTCCAGCTCCATGGGATCTGACTCCCTCTTCTGGTCTCCACGGGTACCCTCACATATGTGGCACACACACACACACACACACACACACACACACACACACACACACACACACACACACGCCATCAGTTGATTAATTAATTCAAAGTCCTCGGTTGTCCAATCCAATTGCCTTTCAAGAGCAGCACTGCCTAAGGACCCTAACATGGAGACAGCCCCATAGGTGTGATTAGTGCTGTTTAAGACACAGCTCTGGCTCATGGCCCTCCCCTTGAGTTTTGGGTTTCAACAGCTCCTCTCTCCCGCTGCCATTAAACCCAGAAATGTTAAGGCAGTACATGCTGCCATAAACCTGATCCCTGACTGTCATGGACACACAGAGTACACAAGGGATACATCTTAGTCATGTGAAGTCTCTGAATTCAGAGTAATTTGTCACATCGGCACCACACAGCTTATTCTGGTTGATACAGACAGTGGTATTCTGAAGTTGAGAGACTATACCTGTCAGGAAAGAAGAAGAAAAAAAAAGACAACCCATAACAGTACCCAAAATACACCGTCAGCTTTGACGTAGAGGCTGTCTCCACCCACTTTCCTTCACTGTAACAAAGTAAGTGGGGCTGGATACTTTCTAAAGAAAGCATGATCCTTTTTTGGTTTGAGACTCGAAAGAGTATAATAGCGACATCTGCTTGACTCTGATGAAGGCCTCATGGTGCATGGCATCTCAATCGTGGAGCAGCGTGGGGAAGGGGTGAGCAAGGCAGGCAGACAGGGATTCCAGGAACGTACATCCCTTGTAACAACCTAGTGTCTGCCCCCTGCCCGTGTGTGTGTGTGTGTGTGTGTGTGTGTGTGTGTGTGTGTGTTCCTAATGCAGAAGAGCCAGGTGCATGCTGGACAAGTACTCTGACACTGATTCAGTTGCAGGCGACCTGCCCTAATGCATCCATCCTTAGAGCCCTGCCTTGCCCTAACCACCCTCCACAAACCCAATCCTAAAGTCTCTACCCCTCAACACTACTGTTCTGGAAATCAAGCTTCCAACTCAACCTCCTGTAATGGGAGCAACCTTACCAATCTCGTGACAGGCAGTAAATTTACTTCTCAGAAATTGGAAGTCTGGGGCCTATATTATGTGGTTGAAAAACAATTGGCCAGACCGTCACATGGGACGGCTTGGAAGGCAGATAATGAACTTAATTGGTTTCTAGACTTAAAAATAGTGCTTGGAAAACAGAAAATTAGTAGCATATATCTGCAATTATTGAGCACACTTCATAAAGTGTTATTTAAAAATCAACATACCTTGAAAGCAGAAAAGAGAAAAATTATAGAAATACAGACTTCTGGCACTTCTAATTTGGAAAGTCAGGAGAAGCAATCCCCAGGACTATAAAACAAAAAACATAGAGGCCCTTTGAGTAGCAAACACTGGGTCGAACTCTATTTGATGACAAAGATCAAGTAACCAACAGTACCAGTGTCTAGGGAACTCACCTTCAACACAGGAGCAGCCAGGGACACTCATACCAAACTACATAAGTGAGTCTCCTGACAGAGAAGAGTTGACTTTCAGACCTAAAAACTTCTGAATACCACACACAGCCATCATCGGGTGAAATTATCAAACTTGAAGAAGATCCCCCAAAGAAACAGAGAAGTTACTGTTTCAAACTCTGTTCTAAATATTATATATATAACTTTATATGTTATATATTTGCTATAGTTTGAATGTCTCCTTTAAATTTTTGTATTAGAAACTTAGTTCTCAAATTTATATTTTAGTGGCATTTTGAGGTGGGGCCTTAGGGAGATGATTGACTGGGATTCCACCAATTAGTTAAATACATTCTTGTATTCACAGAGCCATAGAGTTAGCATGGGATTAGCTTTGCTATAAAAGCTGGCTTTCTCTGGCCTATGTGCTCTGTTTCACCATGTGATGCCATCTGTCATGTTCTGATACAGAATGGGGCCCTCATCAAATGCCCAGAAGATAGATGCTGGCAGCCCACTTTTGGGTAGCCCAGCCTTCTGTGAACTAAACAACCCTGTATTTGAGAAAGATTATATTTTCAGTTATGTGTGTATATGTGCATCTATATGTGTCTATGTGTGGGTATGTGCATGTGAGTGCAAGTGTCCAAGGAGGCCAGAAGCAGCAGATCCCCTGGAACTGGACGCACACGGTTGTGAGCTGGCTGATGTGGGTGCTAGGAATCAAACTCAGGCCCTCTGAGCCATCACTCTAGCCCCTGATAATCTGTTATTTTATACACTGATCTCTAGTATTTTGTTACAGTAATAGAAAACAGATGGAAACATTCTTCATATTTTTGAAGGCTGTAAATAATCTTACTATTTCCAAATAATAATAAAAATAAGTTTTTTGAGGATAAATACAAATATTTACTACAAATTATACAGCTGAGACAATATCTCATTTGTAATAGAATGTAAAAGTAATGAACATTTCTGATAATAACCTTAAGACTTATAAGTAAAATATCAGGAGCAAAAAAAAAAAAAAAAAAAATTCCCCTTCTGGCAAGAGAATGTTTTCTAGACTGAGTGATTTCTGCCGTATTGAAATACAAACTTAATTTTGTTGTTTTGAGACAGGGTTTTACTGTATAGCCCTGGCTGGCCTGAAACTATCTATGTAGACCAGGCTGACTTGAACTCACAAAAATGCCACCTACCATCTGAGTGGTGGGATTAAAGGTGTGTGTCACCATGCCTGGCTTGAATTTAATCTTGTTTCCAGGTCCTGAAACATGTCAGCATAAAACCTATCCAAAGATTCCTTAGTCAAAAGAATTTTACTTTCTCTAAGTGGGAAGCTTTAGTTTTATTAAGGGTTTCTGTAAATTAAAAACAATGAAATGTTAATAAAATAGATTTTCTCCAAACTAAATAAACTATGAGAGGGCAGCACTGAGTTTTGACTTCAGGCATTCGACAGCACCTAGGACCCTGCAGGGATATGTTCCAGAAGCTTTCCATCTCTTAAACTGACTCTTTCTAATGAAAGTGTAGGAGAAGCCAGGCATGGTGGTGGATATCTGTAATCCTACATGGGCTGAGGCAGGAGATCAGGAGTTGAAGGGCAGCCTGGACTAGACAATGAGACCCTGTTTCAAAGGACACAAAAAAATAAGTAAATAAACAAGAAAAATGTAAAAAAAAAAAAAAAAAAAAAAAAAGAAAGAAAGAAAGAAAATGCTGATCTTTACAAGGTGTGTGTGGGGAAGGGATGCCTGGGAGGAATCAGTATAGTGAAACAGACTTTAAGGAAACAGCCACTCCACTCTGAGAACCTGGGGTTTGTGGAGTTTTCAGTGGCAATGCCAAGTGGGATCAGATGGAATTACCCATCTGGTCAAGCCAGCGGCAGTCAGCAGGGGTGGGGGCCATCTGCAGGCCTTAGCATTGACTAACAGTCAGAGTCCATCCACAGAGATTAGGAACAAAACCCTTCCTGCACAGGCCACTCATGCAATCGTAAACACACAGGAGATCTGAAAACAAAGAAGAATTTTGTTTTGTTTTGCTTTTTGTTTCTCGGGACACGGTTTCTCTGTGCAGCCCTGGCTGTCCTGGAACTCGCCTTGAACTCAGTGATCCACCTGCCTCTGCACACACACACACACACACACACACACACACACACACACACACACACACACACACTCACACACACCCCAGTGCTGGGATAAAGGCTTGCACCACCATTGCCCAGCACAAAAAAAGAAGTTTAAGATCCAGGAATAGATTTTTTTTTGTTTTGTTTTCTTGTTTTTCAAAACAGGGTTCCTCTGTGTAGCCCTGGCTGTCCAGTTCTGGAACTCACTCTGTAGACCAGGCTGGCCTCGAACTCACAGAGATCCACCTGCCTCTGCCTCCTGATTGCTGGGATTAAAGGCGTGCACCACCACCGCCCAGCCAGGAATAGATTTTGCATGGAAGAATAAGAAGACACAAATTAAAGTTCTTTTTTCAAGGAAAACAATATTTTGTAAATGTTTACAATGATTTGGGCTCAAAGCTACAATTTCCATATGGTTCCTCTGGTCTATTCTTCAAAATAAGCTGTGTAAGACTGATCTAAAGAACACTTGACCGCGTCTACTTCTCCACCTCCATTATTCCTCCTTTGGAAGTGGATGCTGATTAAATCCTCCACAATCTCTTCATCCATCCAAACGACTTCTAATCCAGTCAGAAGCACTGTCTTCTTAGATACGGCTGAAAACACCTGCCGGAGAAAATCAGCTTCTGAAGAGCTCAGTTTCTATGGGAGCTGAAGGACATTTCTAAGCAAGAGAATGTCAGAGGGAGACTCGAGTTTGAGAAAGATGACTGTGTCATTATGAAGATAAGTGTAGTGGGGGGGCCAGCTCAAAGGATAGAAAGACAGTCTATGGGTAGTCAGAGGTGTGACTGGCAATACCAGGGACCAGATGAATGCTGGAGGATTTCAAAACTACAGACTAAAATATGGGTTGTCAGCAGGCATGACGGCATGTGCCTGTCATCCCAGAACTCTGGAAACTGAGGCAGGAGGATAGTGACTTTGAGGTTAAGTGTGTGTGCATGAATATGTGCTGTAGCTTTCAAAAAGTGGGTAGTATTGCCACTCAGTATTTGAGAAGTAATAGGAAACAAGAGCAGGTTTGGAATAAGAGAGAGTTGAAGGACATTAAGCAGAACTATGTCTGAAACCCAGTGATTAACAGACACATGGGGAAAATATCTCTAGGTAAGTCTCTATTTACCAAAAGAAGCATAAGTTTCATCATTATCTGAGTGATTTCAGGGGTTTTGGGGGAGGTGGGGGAGTCGTCATTGTCTGCACACTGGGATAGGCTCTAGTGCCCTGTATATGTCAGGAAGGTGCTCTGCTGCTGAGCTATAGTCCAATCCCATCCCTGTGCCCTGTTTTATTAACTTCTTATTTTGAGACAGGATCTTAAGGTTACCTGCGTTATCTTTGAATTCTGTAGCCCAAGTAGGCATTGAACTTGAGATCCTCCTGCCTCAGTCTCCTGAACAGCCGGGGTTCCAGGAATGTGCTACCAGGCCTGGCACCAGTTTTTAAAATAAGGCACAGTTTGCATTAATATATTGTTTTAAAATGCAAACTCATTCTGCACAAAGCAATCAAAAATAAAATGAAGAACCTGCATAGACAGCCCTCATTGATAAGCCGCTTATCACAGACACAGCTCATTCTATGGTCTCTGTGGGGTGTGGCAGAGCAGTGAGCCAGCTATCAAGCCGAAGAGAGAGGTGACTCTACCTGGTACTTTTCCAAGCGTCTCTCTATAAACGGAGAAACTGTAACTCTATAGCACTTTGAATTCATATAAAGAGGGTAGTCTCTCTTCTTCAAAATCTTGTCGGCAACTGAAAATAAACAACAAAAAAAGTGTTTTTCTTTAATAGCATAATCATGTTTAATCATAATTAAAACTTCCCTCCAACAGAATACTATCAAAATTAACACCGAAGTGGGCAGCTAATTTCTAAGAAATTCTACAGTCCATATTGAAGACTTTACAGTGATAATTTCGAAAAGCACAAGACTATGTAATAAGGAAGCTGAGCCTTCTTCAGTCTTGAACATCCTCATATGAAAGGGACAAATGTTGCATGAATCTACTTGTGTGAAGTACTTAGAACAGGAAAATGTGTAGAGACCAAAGACTGGGGGATACCAAGGACTAAAAGGGAAAGTCAAAGGGAATTACTGTTTAATGGGTGGAGTTTCTACTTAAGAAGGTAAAATGCTCTGAAGATGGATAATGGTGAGGGCTGCACAATATTACGAGTGCATTTACTTAATGCCAGTAAACCACACATTTCTTCAACTAATTTTGTGTGCACCTGTGCATGCATGTCACCATGCACATGTGGCCATCAGAGAAGAACAAGTGGGAACTGGTTCTCTCCCACCCTGTGGGTTCCAGACATTGATCACAGGTCATCAGGCTGGGCAGCAGACACCCACCAGCTGAGGTATCTTGAGGGCCCCTAAATAGTACGATTAAAGTGTTTCAAATGGTAAGTAGAGGCAGGAGCAGAGGACAGAGGAGGGAGGAAAGATCCTCGGTTGATTAGGCCTGCCTCAGCCCCGCCTGTACTGGTTATGACCTATGTGGCTTTGGCTGTCTTCCTTGGCTTGCTTCTGAATCCTTTACTGAGAAAGGCAGGTAGTTCCAGCACCTACCTGGTTATGGTAAGACCATAAGACACTGCTAATGAAATGACCAGAATGTCTACCTTCAGAAAACTTTATACTTTCCCAGAATTACCTAAAGGTGTAGCTTTTGGCTAGACACCACTTCTAGGAAGGATTCCCCAGAGGAGAAAATAACACAGATTTCCAAGCTAACCAAGTATCAAACTGCATTGTGGTTTATAATTGAGTTTCTCCTGGATACACACAAGGGATGGAGCGACTTATATCAATCAGATAAATTAAACTTACAGATTTGGAAAATTTAAATCTGGATCCTTGACTATGAAAACTCCACCAAGTTACTCTTTACTTCAAAGGCAATATATTAAGGCTGAACTGAGACTACAGGGCTTTCTCACTAGAACACTCCACCAGGAGGTCATAAGCATTACTCAAAGACCCAGGTCAAAAAAAGGAATAGTGCCGGGCGGTGGTGGCGCACGCCTTTAATCCCAGCACTTGGGAGGCAGAGGCCGGCAGATCTCTGTGAGTTCGAGGCCAGCCTGGGCTACCAAGTGAGTTCCAGGAAAGGCGCAAAGCTACACAGAGAAACCCTGTCTTGAAAAACCAAAAAAAAAAAAAAAGGAATAGTGGTGGTTTCACATGTCCCAAGAAAGGTCTGGAAATGTCCCCTACTCACCAGAACTACTTCTTCACCAAAGAAAAGGGAATTTTGAGAAGATACTCAATACTTCACTGTCATCATTACAATTTCTTTTTAAAAACACATATTACTTTCATGCAAAAAATAATCTAATCAATCCGTGTCTTACTGGCATAGCAGGATTTCTATTATTCATAAACTCAGGAAAAGCCCTAGAACCATATTAATGAGCATATCAGAGGTGTACTCCAAGAATCAGCCAAAATTGCTCTATTGCACACCCAGCATGTGATTTTGGGGATATTACCTATCTTCCCTAGACCTCTGCCTCCTATCAGGGACATGAATGCATCACCTATGTCAGCATCATGATGAGAAGAAATCGTGATGATTAAAAAAAAAAAATAATACACACCTGAATCCACTGTCCTGCCTGACACATGATCTCACCCACTGCAATTCATGTCGTTGTTCTTTGTAATTGGAACATGCTCAGGAGCAGTCAGGAAATTGTGTCCTGGATTCTGCTTTTTTTATAAAGGTAAGAAAACCTCAACTGGACCAACAAGATGGCTCAACAGGTAAAGGTCCTTAATGGCAAAACCACAACCTGAAGTCAACCCCCAGGATCCTCATGGTGGAAGAAAAAAACCAACTGAATGATGCAAGCTGTCTTCTGACCTCCACACTAGTGCCATGGCACACACAGATACACATGTGTGTTAAAGAAATAATTCTAAGAAGATGAATTTTTCAAAAAGAGTGTTCAAAGAAAGGAAACTCACCCAGTTATCATGCTAATACATTTCAAATACACAAAAGGGGAAGAAACGGTGTGCAGTGATGGAGATGCGTACCTCCCGCTTCCACGAACGTGACAACGGCGCTTCCTGACTTCCTGTCATAGTCCACGCTTTCCACCTCTCCACCTCCGTTCCTGGACTTGCAAAAGCTCAGCTCCAGCTTGTCTCTTGTCTGATCTTCAGGCAGTTCATCGGGAATTCCCGTAACATTGATTTTCATCTTGGAAACGTCCACATGAACCTGGGAGAAAGCATTTCATAGTCCCAAGTAAGAAAAATGCCTGTCTCCAACAGGATGGCTAAAGCTTTAACAACCATCTCACCTGGAATCTGACTCCTGTGTGTAGTGGGACTGGCTGGGCAGTGACCTCCACAGAGGCTTTCTCCATCTGCACAAGATGCTTCCCCATCGCTATCACGTTCTGTGCAACTGAAACACAGTTTTAGAAGTAGACGTTCAGGGTAACCTGAGAAAACTTTATACTCTCTATTCAAGGACAAGTTATTGTCTTTTCTCATTTTCTTCAGTTTCGTTTTTTATTATATTTATTTACATGGGGGGTGGGTGTTCTTGTGAGGGGCATTTGTGTGAAGGTCAGAAAACAACTTGTGGGAGCTGGTTTTCTTCCAGGGATGGGACTCAGATCAGCAGGCGCAGTATCAAGGGCCTTTGCCTGCTGAGCCATCTTACCAGCCCCATGTCCTGCAGTTTCAAAGGATCAAATTTTATCATTTTTTTTTTCTTGGGATTTCCAAGTTACAATTCTCTTACCACCAAAATAGGAAAACTCAGTGTCACAATGCATAAGCAAAAATGGCAATAAAGAGATTTTCAGTTTCTAAATTCATCTTAAGGGATGACGCTATCCTCCTCTCTTACGACGTAAGCCTAGTAAGTCTGCAGCTTCCTCACCCTTCGGTATAGACACACAGTGCACCAGGGAATTCCCTTCATACAGCAAAGCTCAGTCAGAATTTCTCCCTGCTCAGCAAGCTAGGAACACTTTTGTGGGCCACTATCATTTTTATCATCATTTTATCTCACTTTATCCTTTGTTGTGTTCATGTGTTACAAGAGCCAGAGAAAGTGCTCTTTTTCGTCTCTGCCTTTCCAAAGAAAAATTTATTTCTTTGCTTTTTTCTATAAACACTCTTTAAAATACTGAGAGTGCCACTGTGTCTATCAGAGAGCAGTCTCATTGCTCCACACAGGTGGGAGAGGCTCTGTAACGTAACTACACCAAAGCCAGAAGTCCTAAGAACAACGCCACCCTTGTTTTAAAGGGATGTGGGTAGGAGTTTCTTTTTTGTTTGTTTATTTGTTTTGTTTTTCTGTTTGTTTTGTTTTTCAAAACAAGGTTTCTCTGTGTAGCCCTGGCTGTCCTGGAACTCACTCTGTAGACCAGGCTGGCCTTGAACTCACAGAGATCCATCTGCCTCTACCTCCTAGGAGTTTCTTCTTAACTGTGTGCTATGACTTTATAACACTCCAGCTGTTGCTATGTGTAGCTACTTATTGTAATTTATTGTGAAGATAAGAGATGCTTGCTTCCTCTCTTATAAACCTCTCATGTGTTTATGACAACCAGGGAGCACACCACAGGCTGAGGAAGAACTGAGGCTGGAAGGCAGGGCGTTGTTGGGTGGGAATTCAGGCTCACTTTACCACAATATGACTTGAGAATTTAGATGCTTTTTGTTATGTTTTGTTTTGCTAATGGCAACAGATGACGGTAACAGAAAACATCAATGAAGTAATACTCAGATGATCCTCTCATTATCTCCAAACCCCTAACATCTGGTGATCTGACTCAACAGAGAGGGACCACTTGTATCCCAAGTTTAGTTACTATGACTGTCAAAGCAACCCCTGTTTACTTCTGTTCCCCTGGAGCTGCGCCCTTGCATGGGGACCTCAGAACCACATCAAGGGAGCAAGCAGCATCAGGGCTGCTTCTGAAGCGACTCCTAAGCCCAGGAAGTCCAGGTGACCGCCATGCAGTGACTGCCATGTAGAAACCTGCTCCCATATCTGCCAGTAACAGGCCAGTGACTGCCCATTGCCAACAAAGCTGCCCCTCAACTGTGGGCATAGTTCCAGAGAGAACAAAATTACCCTGTGGGTGGAGGCCTCATCTCTGCTTGCCTTGACCTTCTGGATGCTTCCTTTTAACATTTCTTTTCAAGCCAGTGTGATGGGCCAGATGCCAGAAGACACAGGTTAAAGTCATAGATTCTAAGAATCTAAGCCTGAATGTCCCTGAAGACCACATTGGCCCATCCCACAGCTTTGCAGTACCAGAGTGTACCAGCTTTGGTACTAGCCCAAGAGCTATCGGCCTCAGGAATGTTGGTCCAGGAGGACTTGCACAGGCACTCAGAGTACCCTCTCAGCTCTGGAGTTCAGCAAAGGAAGCTCTTCTCTAGACATCTGTTTCCTTATCTAGAAAACCCCTCACACGCAGCAACCATGACAGCTGACGTGGTATGTTGATCGTGTGCGTTCAATGCACATTTGTCATTTAATACACAAATGGCTCTTGAAGTTGGGATTATCACAAAGCCTGTCATCAAAATCTGAGGCTTACAAAGAACTCAGACCATGCCTCTAAGAGGAGACAAAGCTGGCACTCAGATCCTCCTCACCAAGGGAGCCAAGCCCCTAAGGGGCCCATTCATTTTTGGACTTGGCCAACATCAGGTCCCATCCCAAACCTTTCTACTCCTTGGCTCAGTCTAATCACTGGGTAACTAATTTGCTAAATCACTTAACCATCCTCAGAATCTGTTTTCTTACCAGTCAAATACACGCAATAATTATTTTTGCTACCCTGTATTTATAGAATTATAAAGTATGAATCGAGATGCCCCAGAGAACACCTGGAGAAGTAGAGTCTGCTACTCTTTTACTTCTAAAATTTTACTGATTCATTTATTTTTTCATTTGAGATAGGGTCTCACTATGTAGCCCTGGCTGGTCTGAAACTTGGTAGGCCAGGCTAGCCTCAAACTCACAGAGATGTGTCTGCTCCTGACTCCAGGGAGCTATGATTAAAGCTGTGTACCTCCATGCCTAGCAAGTTCTACTTCTTTATAATATAATTATAATGTTCTAATATGTTTATTATCATTTAAGGGACATATGTACTAGAAAGAGGCTGACATTGGCGATCCCAACTCCTATATTTTATTTCCAGAGTCATTACTTTTTAAATGTGTGATAAGCATGGACCCTTTAATATCATTGCACACATAACACTGTCAGTACTCCACATCATTATATATAATAGTATATATTATAGGTATTACATCATTATATATTATAGGTAATATATCCAACACATCTAATATACTTAATGCCTGGTTTCCTTCTCTGTAAATTGGGACTATCAATCACATCTGCCTCAGAATGCCACTATGAAGACAAGAAAAAACAGCAAACACAGATTGTAAAGTGACAGCCAGACATCTATGGAAGATCTTTGAAGGTCCAGATGCTTGTAAAGGTAACACGGTCATGTTTTTAAGATCAGCCATACCTTCTTCCTTCTCAAAGGTGATAAGCGCTTGTCCGTTCTGGAGCTCATAAAGAATGTGTGAGCTCACTTGAAATGAACAGGAGCTATTTGAGAAGTGGCCACCATCCTCAGGATTCTCCACTGAGATGAATTTAAGCTTTCCTTCTGGTATATTCTCTTTAATCTAATTTAAACAGATGTGTTTGATTAAAATCAAGACAAGAAATAACTTAAGTCCTTCCAATAATGGTATGATCTAGTCGTCCAATAATTCATTCTCCACTGACTGTAGAGCTTTATGGTATATTGACTATAGTCTTACTTAACATCTATAGTAATTGTTTCTTCCCATGCAGCTTCTCAGTAAGGTAATCAAATGCTGATCCTTTAATATCATTTTATAGATGAAATCATAAGTATATAATCCTCTCACTTTTCCTAACCAGTGTTTAAAAACTGATTGATATTGTATAGTGTCCAATTATCCCAACCCGTTTATGTAAATAAGTGCCTTGTTGTGAAATAATCTTTTTGTACACTGTGAAGATGTGTCTTTGCCAAACCAAGGTGCCTTCTGATTGGTTTAATAAAGAGCTGAATGGCCAATAGCTGGGCAGAAAGAGGTTAGGACTTCCGGGCAGAGACAGAAGAGGAGGAGATGAATCTAGGCACAGGAGAGACACTAGAGGACACAGAGAGGAAGCAGGAGGTACAGATGGAAGAGAGGTAAAAAGCCACAAGACAAAATGTAGATTAATATCAATGGGTTAATTTAAATTATAAGAGTTAGTGGGACAAGCTTAAGCTATAGACCGATCTTTCATAGTTAATAAATCATCTCTGTGTCATTTTTTGTGAGCTGGCGGCCCAAAGAAAAAATCTGTCTCCAGTGCCTTGTAAGTAACTGTGCCAGTACTGCACAATCTCAGAGGGAAATTACCAGAAATTATGTTTAGTTTCATGGCAAAGATGCATAAGTGAAGTAAGTTTCAAGCTGTATATACTGTGAGACTTCTTTATTTATCCACAGTTTCATACGTGAATGCAATGGATTTTAGTAATTTTCACCCCTATTTCCCGCTCTCCATTTCATCTCCCTCTACTGAAGAAATTTGTTCTTTAACACAAGTCTCTTTCCTTTCACGTCTTGTCTGTGACACACTGAGTCTGATTATCGGTTTCCTGCCTGAGCATGCGTGGGAAGTTACTTACTGGTGCAAGGCAACTTCTCAGTGGCTACACAGGGGGGGAAATGGCGTCCCCTCCCCCAGCAGCCATTAATGGTCAATATATTCTCAGGGAGGGGTCGAGCCTCATGGGCCCTTCCCCCATAGGTGGTGAAGTGTTGACTGGCCCAATCTTGTGCAGACAGCCACATCTCCATCACATCTTCGTGATGGCCATGTCATGCCCAGAGACATCTGTTTACTGCTCATGTCCCATCCTCGGCTCTTACATTGTTTCCACCCTCTGTTCAGCAATGTTCCTTGAGCCTGAAGCAGGTAATATAGATGTTCCATTTAGGACCAAGAACTCCCTACTATAAGTGATTTTTTTTTATGGCAAACCCAGATAATTTCTTTTTTTTTTTTTTAAGACTCCTGAGCTGTATGATATGAAACTGCCAAAGTTAAAGTCCACCTTCTCCCAAATCTCCCAAGAACTTTATTGGGTTTTTTGTTTGTTTGTTGTTTTGGTTTGTTTTTAGGCAGGATCTATGTAGCCCAGGCTGTCCTTAAACTTAGGATTCTCCTATCTCAGCCTCCCCAGTGCTGAATTGCTGATGTGGGCATGTCACCACATCTGATCTTCCCATCAACTTTTTAATCATTTTCACAATTTAAATTTATACAGCAATGAAGTAAACACTATCGACAAGAATTGTGACCCACTAAAAAAAAAAGTGGGTGGTTGTACTTACCTGTTTAAAACCATCGATTTCAACGAATGTGTGATTATGAATAAATGTACCATGGGTTATATGTGCACATATCCATCTCCCATGGTTACTTTACACACTGAGATAAAATGTGTTATCAGAAAGAGACTGCAAGTGCTCAATGAGTCTTCGGATGGGTTTTTAACACTTACTGTACCTCTACAAGAAATCTCAGTAGGGTTCTAGCTACTGTAGGCTAACGTCAAAGGAATCCTCCAAGCCTGAGGAGAGAGGCAGAGTGTTTTCCAATCGTGTGGAAACAACAGTATTCAACCCTTCTGAAGCTGAGCATTTTCCAGAGGTAGAGAAAGCCAAAACTGTACCCCACTTTGGGTCTTCTGTAGAGTGGGTCCACTAGGCTGGTGGGTTTCCCGGGGCCCTTTGATCTGGCCAGAGCTGGACAAATAACCAAATCTTAACTGTCTTGTGCCAAGTACCCATCTCGTAACCACAGGACATCCTATCTACCAGATATAAAAACCAAGTGATAGTTTCAGTGCTATTAACAGCCTGGTTTGTCCAGAAGAAACAAGGAGTAAGAGCTTATTAGTCCATTCAAATACAGGAAAATCTAGGAGAGACTTTAAATCAATACATGCCCAACTTGTTTGTTCTGAGACAAGGTCTCACTGTATAGCCCTGGCTGACCTGGAACTTGCTCTGTAGACCAGGCTAGCCTGCCACAGGGATCCCCCTGCCTCAGTCTCCCAAGTGCTAGGATTAAAGGTGTGTGTCACTATGTCCAGATTATGCCAAATTCTTTCAACTGTGAAATTCATTTAAATTACTCCAGCACATTAGATGAAGACCCAATGTTTGATCCGAAAGTGATCTGCAATAAGCAAGTCTGGTTTTTAACTTTTGTTAATTGTGTGGTTTTGTAAGTTTTATTGTGCTGGCTATAGGTGATAGGAAAAAAATAGGCATCACAAGTATAGTGCATGAAGACATCATATGAATCTAATACCCAAACAATTGGTAGAACTACTAAAGTCCTCCCGGTTTCCCAAGGGAAATCAGCCTCCAGAGTGAACCCCTATATAACTCAAAACATGCTTTATTTAAATGGGAGCATATAGAATGCCTCCCTTTGCCCTTTATGTATTGATGCCATGTTCGTTACAGTCGTGCATGTTGTATATAATTGTTTGTTTTTGTTTTGGTGTAGAATTTAATTGTATGGGTATACAGGAACTTATTACTTCATTCTACTATGGAAGAACACTTGGGTTTTTCTCCATTTGGGGCTATTACAAACAGTAACCCAAGCTGGGCATGGTGGTGCACTCCTTTAAGGCCAGTGCATAAGAGGCAGAGGCAGGTAGATCTCTATGAGCCTGAGAATGGCATGGTCTACATAATGAGTTCAAGACCAGCCAGGGCTGATCTCAAAAACAAAAACAAACACTGGTATTATGAGTGCCTATAATGCTTTAGAGTTAATCGTGTATAACTGAATCATTTTTTTCTGAATAGTACATGTCCATTAAAATATATATAAAATAATCACAGTACTTTGAATTCTCTGGCATCCGAGTGTAACTCTGCTTCAAGTTTTTTGATCTCCTGGTCAAGCTGGAAGTTTTCCCTCATAATTTCATGAATTAATCCCTAAAAAAACCAAATAATGGAAAAAGTTAAACACCTTTAAGATAAATTTTCTAAGTTATTTAAAGATGTAAATCCCCTTTACCCGAAGCCTTAGGACAGACTCAGGATATGCCCACCTTAATAGTGCATATGCTTAACATCTTACCCCATCACCCAATAGTTCTTTTTTAATGACTTATTTCTTTATTTCATGTGCATTGGTGTTTTCCCTGCATGTATGTCTGTAATAGTGTATCATACCCCCTGGAGTTACAGACAGTGGTAAACCACCATATGGGTGCTGGGAATTGAACCCAGGTCCTCTGAAAAATCAGGCAGTGCTCTTAACTGCTGAGCCATCTCTCCAGCCCCCAGTGGTTCTTCTAATCCTACCAAGATTCTTTAGCTCTATTGCGTGAACAAGGAAACTGTTATCGTCCACATTAGACACAGAAATTTTTATAATTAAGGCAAGGAGTGAGACTCAGACTTCCTGGACTTAGTGAAATTCTCCTTTCTAAGCTGTCTGCAACTATAATATGACTTTTCATTGCACTATAATTGTGGACACATTACACTGAGGCAGGGTTCTTTGTTTTGTGTTGTTTTTTATTTGTCTGTTTGTTTTACTTTGGGTGGGGTTTTGATGGGTTTTGTTTATTTATCAGCAATGATCGCAAGAGTAACCAGCTGCTTTGACAACACAAACATATGCCTGGCCAACAGCTCTGAGCACCTGGGCCTCTGTTCCCACTTGGGTCTCATTAGATAATTGCTCTCATTTCACTTCCTGGTATAAACCCAAAAAAAGAAGGAGGTGAGAAAGCACTTAATTTTGTAAGAAAATAAATAGGAATACAACTCTCAGTGCAAACCTTTTACTACACAACAAATGTAAGGATCTTTTGAAAAGCCCAATAGCCTCACACGGTAATGTTTGGCACAGACAAAAAGCGCACCTCACTTAAAAATGAACAGACACAAATCATTCTTTTTTTTTTTTTTTTTTTTTTTTTTTTTTTTTTGAGATAGAGTTTCTTTTTCTCTGGGTAGTTTTGGTGCCTGTCCTGGATCTCGATCTGTAGAACAGGCTGGTCTCGAATTCACGGAGATCCACCTGACTCTGCCTCCTGAGGGCTGGGATTAAAGGCTGCGCCACTGCCACCCAGCAACACAAATCATTCTTAACAGCATCCACTAATTGTCCTTCTTACCTCGCTTTGTTCAACTAGCATAACTTCTTTCTGTGGTGAGTGCTCTTTACAAGCTTGCTTTTTGTTGCTCATATCAGCATCCATGATTCTCTGATAAAAAGAAGGGAGATGTGCTTTTACAATCATACACAACACAAATTCAAGAAAAAAAAAATAACAGCTTTTACCCTTTCATGCAAGAAACATGTCTTCTTTGCTTTGTGGGTTTTTTCCCTATCATCAAAGTCTTGTCATGTGACTTACAGCCAAACATCATCTGTAATTTGAAGAACTTCACATCTCTAATTGTAGAGGAGGGGGCTCAATGCCAACATGACCACTCCACAGTATGGTTAAGGTCTTTATTGTGGACAAGAAAAAAACATCTAGAGGCATCTGGAAGGGTCCAGAGCGGAGACAGAAAGACGCAGACTGAACATGGTCAGCAGACTGGATATGGCCAGGGCTGTCTGCGAGAGAGGGGAGACTAGCAGGGGTAGAGAGTAGAGGAAGCACAGTGAGTGAGCATAGCAAGAGCAGAAGCTCATCACAGAGAAAGCAGTGTGCGGAGTCAGGGCTATAGGGAGGGGGAGCAGCTTCAGGGAGGGAAGGGCCAGGAGACTGGTGTGGGGACTTTGAAATGCACAAGTACTTGTGAGAGGGGGTTGCGGGAGCCTGAAGGCTGCATGGACCCTGATAGGCTGACAGGTGCCACAGGGGTGTGCTAATTAGAGAGCCATATGTCCCTTTTGCCTGCAGTAAGGGAAATGACTCTCTTTGGCAGACAGAACCTGCTTCGCCAGTTCCTGAAGAACAGTGGCTTTTATCTAGCGGCCAGAAATCCTCCTACAGTCCAGGTTGTCCACATTTCTGGATATTGGGACTGTGTTTTGGAGTTTGAGGAACTGGAGTCTCCTTTGAAATTGACACTAGCATATTGTTTGTTTGTTTATTAAGAAATTTTTTCATTCATTTTACACACCAATCAAAGAACCCCCTCTTCCCCCCTCCCACGCCCCCAGCCTCGCCCCCAACCCACCTCCCACTCTCTCCCCCTAAAAGAAGGCAAGGCCTCCCATGGGGAGGCACATCCAGTAGAGGCAAGTCCAAGCCTTTCCCCCTGCCTCAAGGCTGCACGAGGTGTCCCATCATAGGGAGTAGGCTCCAAAAAGCCCCCCTCATGCACCAGGGATGGATTCTGATCCTACTGCCAGGGGGCCTCTCAAGCAAATCAAGTTACACAATTATCTTGCCATGCAGAGGGCCTAGTCCAATCCCATGCAGACTCCACAGCCATTGATCTAACTTTCATGAGCTCCCCCTAGTTTGGTTTGGTGGTCTCTACAGATTTCCCTATCATGATCCTGATGCACTTGCTCATAGAATTCCCTCCTCTCCTCTCAGGAATCCACAAGGATGACCCCACCTTTGGTCTGCTGGCAGTGGTCCAGAGGGTGCCTGGACTGGTCTATTCTGGTGACCAGTCTAGCGAATAACCTAGCTGTCATCATAGAGCCTTTGTCCAGTGACAGATGGAGGCAGATACAGAGATCCATGGCCAGGCACCAGGCTGAGCTCCGGGAATCCAATTGATCAGAGAGAGGAGAGATACTGCAGGCGAGGGACGTCGAGATCATGATGGGAGGACATGCAGAGATGACCGGCCACACTAGTGGAAGCCCATGAACTGTGGACTGGTGGCTGTGGAGCCCCCATGGGACTGGACCAGGCCCTCTGGATACGGAAGACAGTTGTTTGGCTCAAACTGTTTGGGGGCCACCCAGGCAGGGGGACTGGGATCTGTCCCTGGTCTATGGGCAGGCTTCTGGGAATCCAGTGCCTGTGGTGTGATGCCTTGCACAGCCTTGGTGCAGTGGAAAGGGGCTTAGACCCCCTAGGCTCAGTGTGCTGGGCTCTGCTGACTCCCCATGGGAGACCTTGATTTGGGGAATGTGGGGATGCGAGGGGGGGAGGGAGGGAGGGAGCTTAGGAGAGAGGGCTGAGGGGTGGGAGGAGGGAGGAGGGGGGATCTATGGGTGGTATGGGAAGTGAGTAGAAAATTTCTTAATAAAGAAAAATGGAAGAAAAAAAAAAAGAATCCCTCCTCTCTGTCCAACTAGACTCCTGGAGCTCTGCCTGGTGTTGGGCTGTGGATCTCTGCATCTGCCTCCATCAGTCATTAGAGAAAAGATCTGTGATGACAGTTAGGGTATTCACCGATCTGATCACTGGGGCAAGCCAGTTCAGTTCAGGCACCCTACCACTATTTCTAGTAGTCCAAGCTGGGATCATCCTTGGGGATTCCTGGAAACTTCCCTAGTACCAGGTTTCTCGCTATCCCCACGATATCTCCCTCTATCATGGTATCTCTTTCATTGCTTTCCCACTACATCCCTGTTCCAGTTCGACCATCGCATTCCCTTATGTTCTCATCCCCTATTCCCTACCCTCCATTGCCCACCCCTCACCCCCAGTTCACTCATGGAGATCTCATCTATTTCCCCTTCCCAGGGCAATTCATGTGTCCCTCTTTGGGTCTTCCTTGTTAGCTACCTTCTCTGGAGCTATGATTTGTAGTCTGGTTATCCTTTGCTTTACTTCTGGTATCCACTTATGAGTGAGTACATACCATGTTTGTCCTTCTGAGTCTGGGTTACCTCACTCAGGATGACATTTTTCTAGTTCCATCCATTTGCCTGCAAATTTCATGATATCATTGTTTTTCTCTGCTGGGTAGTAATCCATTGTGTACATGTACCACATTTTCTTAATCCATTCTTCAGTTGAGGGGCATCTAGGTTGTTTCCAGGTTCTGGCTATTACGAATAATGCTGCTATGAACATAGATGAGCATGTGTCCTTGTGGTATGATTGAGCATTCCTTGGGTATATGCTCAAGAGTGGTATAGCTGGGTTTTGAGGAAGATTGATTCCCAATTTTCTGAGAAACTGCCACACTGATTTCCAAAGTGACTGTACAAGTTTACACTAGCATATTTTTTTTATAATCATGGTAATTTTAGTATGATTAATAAGATTTTTTGACAAGTAAAATTAATGATGATATCTTTTAAGGCTTTAGAACATATATTTAAGCTATTAAAATCATAATGATAATTTTTATTATCATTGCAATAGATAAGAATACATCTCTTTTTTATTTTTTTTTAATTTTTTTTAATTTTTTAATTTTTACTAGCATATGTTTTAAAGGTTATAAAAATCCTTTGCTTTCAACTCAAGGGTACACAGAAAACAGTGGGTACTAACAATCCTTAAGTTCACATCCCAATTATATTATGTTTCTTTTTTAAAAACCATTTTGATCTTCCAAACTTCTTGGTTAAATCTTAAGTTCGCTTCATTCCGCTTTCAAATGTAAACAAAGCCAAGTCTCCTGATACACACTTTCTCTGGAGGCAGCTTCACCTGGCCTTCTCACCCAGTTTCCCTCTGTAAACTTGGATGGGAAAAAGTCCATGCCTTTTACTAATGCTCTAGCGGAAACTTGGCATTCTCCTCAATTAGAAAAACAGATAACTACCATAACACTCATAGCACCTGAGACAGAGTCATCAGTTTTAGTAGATGTTTTAGTAGACCAAGTCATTGTAGATATGCTGAAATGTTGTTTTTAACCCAATTTCTATAGGAGCTATTAAACTCACTGCTAGATTTCATGCTACATTACTGTATAGTGATACATATTAATATATTAATGTTTTGAGGCTAGAAAGATGGCTTAGAGGATAGACACTTGCGACCAAGCCCGGCAACCTGAGCTCCATCTCTGGAACCCACAAGGTGGAAGAAAAGAACTGACTTACACACGGTGTCCTTTGACCTGACCTCTGCATCTATTGCATAGCTTTGTTTACACACACACACACACACACACACACACACACACGATGGGGGAGGGGGAGAAGAGAGGGGAGGAGAGGAGAGGAGTCAATCTGTGAGCCCCACCTGCCCAAGGACCAGGTAACTCCCCAGAATGCTGGGAGTTGTAGTTCTTGGAAAATAACAAAGCCAAATGGGAAATACAGCCAAAAGGGAAACAAGGTGGCCTTTTGGGTTTGTCCTTAAAAAGCTCCTACAACACATGTCCTGTGGCTGGAAACCCAGAGGTAGACCTGACCAGAGTCCTTTTTCTGGTCAGTACTTAATTAAGCTTGCTTCTAATTTGGCTCAAAATTGTAGAACTGGTTTTTCCCTCTCAAATCTCAGGATTAACAACACACACATACACAAACACACACACACACACACACACACACACACACACACACACACACCATAAAATAAATAAAAACATGTAATAAAGATGAATTTAAAAATTTGCTTAAGTATTAATCCTGGCATACATATTTCAGTATAATTGGTTTTCTTTGTAATTCTAAATATCTATATGTTTATTCACTCACAAAACAACATTTAAAGGAAACTCCATAAGGTTCACCCGTCCGGCAAAAGGGAGTCAAACGCCCCCAAAAATGGTGAAGAAGCAATTAGTTAAAAAGGAAGATTCCCGGATCAAAAGAGCTTTTGATGCACATTAGTAACCTGCATGTGATACACTTTTCAAAGACTTTGAGAGGTTAAAGTCTCAGCATTCTTGTAAGAGAAACAAACACATCTATTTTCAACTAAAAAAAACTAGTCATGCCTTAGTTTACCCAAAAGGATGTCAGACAAACAGGGCCATGGCACATCCAGAGGATTCTAACTCTGTTCTCCAATAAAAAGAACGAAGAAGCAATGGCTGACTCTAAGTGTGGGACAGGAAATACACAAGATGAGCCTGGAATATCTTGAGGTGACCGACAATTTAAAAGTATCTTTAAAAATATGACAAGGAAAAAAAATGCCCCAAGTGAAGAGCTCCGGGTTCCCAGAGACCCATATAGGAAAATGATGAAGCAAGTATAATACATGGGGGATACAAACAGGGTTTTCCCCAAAACTGTGCTGCAGAAAAAGAAAAAAGGGGGTAGGAATTAACAAGTCATTTCATAAAGCCAGCATCACCCTGATACCAAAACTGGATAGGGGAAACACAGAAAATAAAAGAAAGAAATCTATAGATCGATGACCAATATCTCTAGTGAACATATATGCAAAAATTCTCAAAAAAGTACTTGCAAACCAAATTCAAGAGCACATTAACATCACATATCATGACAACTTAGTTTCATTAGCTCAACATATATAAACCAATGAACTTGACACGTCATATAAGAATGTACAGTCAGAAATCATATGACCATCTAATTCAACGTCATCATAAGGCCTAAAGAATCTGGTAACAGAAGGAATATGCCTCAGCATATAGTGATTATGTGCAATAAACCTACAGCCAATGTTATATTAAATGGAGAAGAACTGAAGGTGTTTCCTCAAAAATCTGGAACCAAACAAGGATGCCCACTCTCTCTGTTCCTATTTAGTACAGTGCTGGAACGTGCTAAAGACAAAGGGATGCAGATATGAAAGGCAGAAGTCAGAGTATCCTTAGCTGCACATAACATGATTCCTTATTAAACACAACCAGAAGACTCCACCGGAAAGCTCCTCCATCTGACTTTAGCAAAATCTCAGGATACAAACATCAGTAGCTTGGCAGGAGTGTGTACCTTTAATCCCAGCACTCCAGAAGGAGAGGCAAGGAGGATCTCCAGGAGTTGGAGGCCAGCCTACTCTATATAGAGGGTTCTAGATTAGCCAGGGCTACACAGCAAGACCCTATCTTAAAACACACATTTTTAAAAATTCAGCTTTTCTGTATACCAATGACAAATTTGCTAAGGGAGAGGGGAGGGGGAGACAGCAGTTAAAAAAATAAATTCAAAATACCTAGGAATAAATCCAATTAAGTACAACGAAAACTTTGAAATACTGAATAAAAAGATGAGTGAGATATTTGAATATGGAAAGACATCTCATGCTCATAGATTGGCAGAGCTAATACTGTGGAAATGATTATGCTATCCCCAGATTCAATGCAAATTTTCACCAGAATTCCACTGACATTCTTCACAGACCAAAACCAAAACAAAATTCCCAGCATTTATGCAAGCGTTAAAGGCCCCAAATAGCCAATGCAATGAAAGGAAAATGCAGGAGGCATCACGAGGCACGTGTGTGGTGTACAGACATACATACAGGCAAAACATCTATACGCATGAGATGATTTTTAAAAAATAGACAAGGGACCATGAGAGAAGGAAGTGGTCTAAAGGGAGGGCAGAGGAGGCCACAGGAAGAGGGCATGGAATATGTTTATATATAGAGAGAACATGGATACGTGTATGTGTTATGAAAACAGAAGGGGGCAGTATTTGAGGAAGGGAGGAATCGGCAAGAGGGGACCACGAGGACAGTGAGAGAGCAAATAAAAATAAAGTACAGTAGCACATGTACGGAAATGTCATCGTGAAACCCATTTCTTTGCATGTGAAGCAAAAACACATTCAAAATAAATTTTAAAGAAGAGTAGTTTCACGGTGGAGAAACCTGGCAGAAGTGACCAAAATGATAATCAAAATAAATGATAGGCTAAATCAAAATCCTGTAGCTCCTGATAGGACAGGCCGAAAACCTGGCATGACCAAAACTACACAATCTGAATCTAAGCGAGAGGACACAACAGACGAACTCAATGCCAGATGCAATCTAGGCTATAATTTCCCTGTTTTCTTCTTCTTCTTCTTCTTCTTCTTCTTCTTCTTCTTCTTCTTCTTCTTCTTCTTCTTCTTCTTCTTCTTCTTCTTCTTCCTCCTCCTCTTCTTTTTTAAGTGAGTTTTTTTTCAAGAAAGATGGGGAAATTTCCAAATTGAAGGAAACTACAGAAACATAACTAAATGCAGTCTATGATTCTCATATAGAGATAAAAGTTTAAATGATTAGAAGATAGTGAATATCACAATTAATTTCTTGATTTTTCAGACTGTGCTGTGGTCAAACAGGAACTCCCCACCCACCACCCTTTTAGTAAGAACTAGCCACTCAAGCATTCCAGGGTCACAGGTCATCAGGTTGAAATTTTACTTTCAAATAACCCAGAGAAGGAAGATCATTTTATATTACTTGCAACTTTTCTATAAATTTGAGTTTGTTTGAGATACACTGCGTAAAATTATACAGACATATACATGCATCCAAGATGTAGCAGTCTAACCAAAACTTAACACTAATCCTTATTTAAGCAGATCCTTAACTCAGTTCAAGGATCTCTTGAAGGAGCCTTCAGTGCCTCAAACTCCACCAAATGAAATCCTTCAATTCTTCAAGGGTCACAGCAAACATCCCCAAGGTTCTTGAAGCTTTTTCTGACCTCCCCAGAGGACATTAGTTCTTTATCGCTTATGAGGCACTTTAATTATATGTGTCATTTTCTATGAGAAATCAGTTAATAAATGTATAAAGACTGGGTACACAGGCACTCCTCCTTGTATCCATCCCAGAAACCTGTGTAACCCAGAACTGTGCATGGTACATTGTGTGTTTTATAGTGGGTATTTTTTCTGCCCAGGACCATATATATATATATATATTCCTCTTATTACATTTCTTACGAAATTAAGTTTAGTTGTTTTTAATACTATTGTTAAAACAATATTCTTTTTTTAAGATTTATTTATTTATTATGTATACAGTGTTCTGTCTGCATGTATTCCTGCAGGTCAGAAGAGGGCACCAGATCTCATCATAGTTGGTTGTGAGTCACCTTGTACTTGCTGGGAATTGAACTCAGGTCCTCTGGAAGAACAGCCAGTGCCCTGAACTGCTGAGCCATCTCTCCAGGCCCCAAAACAATATTCTTAAAAACTCTGGCTGTCCGTGGTCTATTGCATAACACCCCCAGAATCTCTTTTATCATCTGAATATTTTTTCCCTTTCACACTGTGAGGATTGTATGGTAATTTTTCCCTTTCAAGCAATCTTACATTAAGCAGAAAAGTGACCCTCTCAAAGATGTCCATGTTCTAGTATCCTAAGAATTTGTGAAAACATTACAGTACACTTCAGGGGAGACTTAAGGCTGCAAACTGAATTCAGGATGCTGATTATCTGTCTTTTAAATATGGAGAGGGGGTAAGTGCCTGCTGGGTAAGCACTGGTACTTCCAATCTTCGGTTCCCACATAGAAAACAAGGTGTGATGTTGTCCTAAAATGTGCTGCTCAGCCAATCTGGCCAATCAGTGAGTTGCAGGTCCAGTGAGGGACCCTGACTCAGAAATTAAGGTGGAGCAAGGTAAAAGATGATACCAGATTACCACCTCCCACCTCCACAGGCACATGCTCAGACATGTACGCACATGCACACACACAAAAATGAATAAATAAATAAAATATGGACATCGTCCAGCATTGTGCATGAATACTCCACATAACCCAGAAGGTCCTTTAGAGTTACAGAGGAGACACCACAAGAGCTAGACTGAGAGATGAGGCAGAAACATGATCAGAGGAACAGTGCTGGTGCTGACTTTGAAGAAGAGGATGGAATACTGAGCCAAGTAAAGGGGGGCAGAGTCCAGAAATCGATAGCGGGGTCCATCCATCTCAAGAGCTTCCAGAACAGAAGACAGCTCTCTGCCAGCACCTTTGCTTTGCCCAGTGAGACCTGCAGACTCTTACACCTGAAAAGTGTGGGGTTGGAAAGGCAGCTCTGTACTTAACTATGTTCATCTAGCAGAAGACCCAGGCTCAGTTCCCAGCACCCAAATCAGGCAGCTCACAGGGGGACCAGTCCTGGCACACACAGACACACACAAGCACACTGAATTTTAAAATGACACTAAAAATAAATATTTTTAAACTGAAAAGTGTGTGCATGCATTCATGTGTGTATAAGCCACAGAGGCCATGTAATTTATTATGGCCGTAAATTAAAAAAAAAAAACAAAAACTATTATCTCATCTTCCTAACTGTAGTTACATCACCATGGTGGGCCACACAGAGTGCCTGGCAGCATAAAGAAAGAAAGAAACATAACATAACCGTGTTGTATAGACCAGAAACATGTCAAAAGATGGGTAAATTTTCAATAATTAAAAGATCCGAATTAAAAGAAACGAATTGCGTTTCGTTTACAATTATACAATCAGGTGACACTGTTGAATAAAATAGAGTAAGTGGTCTATTTGGGTATGGTGGCACAGGCCTGTGACAGCACAATGTAAACCGAAAGCTGGTGTGTGTGTGTGTGTGTGTACGTGTGTGTGTGTGTGTGTACATGAATATATGTATACGAATATGAATACACACACACACATTTTCATTGCTGGCAGCAGTTAAGAGTTTACAGACAGAGAAGAAAGCTGGGGAACAAGTCAGAAGGAACAGAAAGTGGACTGGGTCAAGGTTACATTCTTCGCAAGACAGGGCCAGGGAGATAGAAACAGAGTAACAAACTGGTTGGTGACCGCCTAGGTGCTTTTTGTAGGGATTAAAGCAAAGGTGATTTCATTCTCTTGCCCAGTGGAACCCGCGGCTTTCCCTCTCTCTGGGTTGGGCAGGACACATGAAAAGTTCCCTTCAGGGGCACACAAGTTAGCCTGGGCACCTCCGGTGCAGGAGTCGTCTTAGCTCAAACCGGTGGCTCCTATAATTTTGTTTAATATCCTCCCATTAACGTCTCCTTTCAAAACAAAAATCCTACATATTCTGAAAAAGTGAGGCATGACTACAGACCTCAACGTCCACCAGGGAAAACAGTCTTCTTAAGAAATCCATTTTCCTAAGAACACTCATTTTAAGTTTCCTTTTCCCCGGAGGGCAAAGCACCGTCAGGCCCGCACAGCGCCCCCCCCCCCCCCCCCCCCCCCCCCCCCCCCCCCCCCCGGGACCCCGAGCTCCGCGCTGAGGACGCCGCCCCCGACGGGTGGAGCATCCGGGACTGCGGACTGCGGGGGACCAAACAGGCGGAGCACTCACCTGCTCCACCGCGCAGCTCGTGGAAACCGGCGCTTAGAACCGAACCCCAACTCGACCACACAAACCTGTCCTCTGCGCCTAGCAGCGCTCAGTTGCCGGCCGCTTTCGCTTTCGATTATTTTAAAAACAGGATGCTTCAGTTTCGAGTCCTGCGGACTTTGTTCCCGTCGCCATTGCTGATGTTGCTATATCTGCACGAATTCCAAGACGTGCTTTGAAAAGCGTATTTCGGTGTGCATTACGCGGAACATACTGGTAACTAAAGTCGAGACAGAGCTCTCTATCCAAGTCCTAAAGCTCACCGTAATTTCCTAGAAGGCTGCAAAGTTTGACGCCAGCAGAAGACTGGCAGTGAAGCTGGGAAAGCCGTTTCCTGGGTTGGTTTCTATGACCTTGTCCCTTGAAAGTTTTCTGCTAATCTTTGTTTATGTTTTCAAAATTTTGTAAACAAACACTTCACTAGATGTGAACTTTCCCTTTGCCAGAAAAATATATGGCTTCTATTTAAAACGCTAGTGTTTCCTGATCCTACACCAAGAACCAAACACTCCTCAGCTGACCCGCTCGTAAGTACAGAGTCATGGAAGGCAGCAAAAAGATCTCAGTGTCTTCTAGGCTGTGGCGTCCTATAGCTGTGTATAGTAACCAATAACTCGGTCTAAAATAACACATTGGCAGAATGAAAATCCTTTCCATCAAGAGCTCTGATGGGACCCTGTTTACGGTGACACCAGAGCTACATAGTGAGACCCTGTCTTTAAGAAAAAAAAAGAAAAGGAAGGATAAGGGTTTCTTTTATGTTGTCAGTCCAGTTAGAAATTACAGAAGGTCTGTGTACTGCTTAGGTAATTTTAATTTCCCGCTGAATTTTAGCTGGAGCATGAATTTGTACATGAGAACTTATAAGAAGCCGTTGGTTTGGACTGAGTTTGTGCATTAGGCCAACAAATCAGGGCAAAAGGGAAGTCACTCATGCTGAAATCTCAGGTTGTGGAGAAGAAAGTTATCCTTCCAATAAGTCAGATGAGAGATTATGCAAATCCCTAAGTAAGCCAGTTTTACATGGCAGAATAATTGTTGTAACCTTTACAACACAAGAACTTCAAAATAGCCTTTTGGAGGCTGGAGAGACAGCTCAGTGGTTAGGGGCATTTGTTTATTTTACAGAGAAACTGGGTTCAAGTCACAGCCCCTACATGGCTGGTCCCGTACAACCTCCTGTCCCTCCAGTTCCAGAGGATGAACGCCCTCTTCTGGCCTCTGTGGACACACAAGTGATGTGGATACACACAGACAAAACACTCATACACATGAAATAAAAATAAACCTAAAATTGTGTTTTTTAACAGCCTATTTGTTTTTGTGTGAGGTTTACATTCCTCAGCCACCCCCTCATTTTTGACCTATAAAACTATTATCTGCCCAGTTCATCAGATTCTGATTCTAGAGTTACAATTAAAAAGTCAACTTGGTTTTTTAAATTGGAATTTTTGTCTTTTGACAACCATGGGTTATTAGTTCAATATAATTTTCTTCTTGTTTAATTTTATTTTATTTTTGGAAGGAGATACTAGGAGACCTAACAATGACTGGAGAAGAGCTGCTGTAGTATAGACTTAGAGAGAAACAAAGGGAGGGGTAGAGAGGAAGGCTTTTGAGATACCAGCATCCTCTGTTGTTGGAGGGGGCGGGGCAGGTGCCCCTGGAGCTTCTGGATGACTCTCCTATCGTCCCTCCCATCTCACAGTAGGAGTGCTGGAAGTACAGGTGTAACTACAGGGTCATTGAATCGGGCTTTTCTATGTGGCTATTTTCTGGAAGGGAACTGGTCATCAAGCTTGCCAGACAAACACTTTTACCCACTTAGGGATCTCTCTGGCCTCCTAACATCCTTTGGTTATTGTTTTGTTTTCTTTTTATTAATTTTCAGTGACATACAAAGAAATGGATTTCATTGTGACATTTTATATCTATAAATAAAGATATATATATATACATATATATACTATAAATGTATACACGTGCATTATGCTTTGATCTTATCCTCTCTCTTTCCTCGCCTCTATCCCCATCCCCCCTTTCCCCTCTTGCTGATCTCTTTCTTCTCCTGTAATAACTCCCCAACTGCTCTCATGATGCATATATTCTATTTTTCTATTTTGTTTTTGTTTAAGCTGATCTAGAACTCACAACCTTCCTGCCTTGGCATCTCTAGTCCTGGGATTACAAGCCCACCACCAGGCCCACCTGGGACCCTGTCATTCTAAAACTGAATCATATGCTAGCACTTTGAATTCAGCTTGACATTTAGGCAGGCACTCTGCAAAGCACAGTCCATAAAGACAAATACTCAACCCTTGTACACATTAATATTAGTTACAGTAAATGCCTAAAATTACATATTTTAGCATTACCTATTTGCCCTTAGTTAGGGTTACTATTGCTGTGAAGAGACACCCACAACCACAGCAATTTTTAGAAAATATTTAATTGAGGTGGTGGCTTGAGGTTTAGTTCATTATCATCATGGCAGGGAGCATGGCAGCATGCAGGCAGACATGGTGCTGGAGAAGGAGCTGAGAGTCCTACATCTTGCAGGTAACAGAAAGTCAACTGTGACACTGGACTTGAGCCTCCCACAATGACACACTTCTTCCAACAAAGCCACTAATAGTGCCACTCCTTATGAGCTTATGGGGGCCAATTACATTCAAACTACCACAATATTACATATTATAAAAATTTCTTGGAATTCCATGAATCTCTTTATTTTGCCAACAACTGTATAAGACTTAAGTCTTATCCCTACAGGTGAAGAAATCAAAGTATAAAGAGATGATCTGAAATCAAGCGGCCACACAAAGTACCTCTGATAGCATGCTCTTCTCTCAACCACAGAACTAGTGTCTCCAAGCTGTTCTCTCTGTTTAAAGGGGAGCCTTTCTTTAGATATGATTAGGAAATGCTACACGTTGGGTGGGCTTTTAGACAATCATTATGTCCACCAGCACAATGAGAGTCTGAGAGGCACTACAGGGAAAAATTAGGTACACATTAAAATTTTTAACTTTAGGCTGGACATGGTGGTGCATACCTTTAACCCCAGGAAGCAGAAGCCGGCAGATCTCTGTAAGTTTTAGGCCCACCTGGTCTACATAGTAAATTCTAGGCCAGCCAGGGATACACAGTGAGACACTGTCTCAAAGATAATTACAACAGTAAGTTTACTTTATTCAACCTGAAATTTGGCAGACTAATATAGTCAATCATTATTATAAAAAACCAGGCATTAAAAGCTTAGACAACTTTTTGCCCATGCGCTGGAAGACGAGGCTTCCAGGTAGCGACCGCACTGCGTCCCAGGCTCCAGACAGCTCGAGACCAGAGCCCCGCACCTCAGTGCAGCCTTGAGTGCCGAGGTGAAGGTGACAGGCCAGAACCAGGAGCAGTTCCTGCTCCTTGCCAAGTCGGCTAAGGGGGCCTCGCTGGCCACACTCATCCATCAGGTGCTGGAGGACCCTGATGTCTACGTGTTTGGGGAACTGCTGGATATGCCCGATGTTAGAGAGTTGGCAGAAAGCGACTTTGCCTCCACCTTCAGGCTGCTCACAGTGTTTGCCTATGGGACCTATGCTGACTACTTTGAAGCCAGAAACCTTCCCCCACTCACCAAGGCTCAGAAGAATAAGCTTCGATGTCTGTCAGTTGTCACTCTGGCTGCCAAAGTCAAGTGTATCCCGTATGCAGTGTTGCTGGAGACCCTTGCCCTTCGGAATGTGCGCCAGCTGGAAGACCTCGTGATGGAGGCTGTCTATGCCGATGTCCTTCGCGGCTCTTTGGATCAGCGCAATCAGCGGCTAGAGGTTGACTACAGCATTGGGCGGGACATCCAGCGCCAGGACCTCAGTGCCATTGCCCGAACCCTGCAGGAGTGGTGCGTAGGCTGTGAGGTGGTGCTGTCCGGCATTGAGGAGCAAGTCAGCTGTGCCAACCAGCACAAGGAGCAGCAGCTGGGCCTGAAGCAGCAGATCGAGAGTGAGGTTGCCAACCTTAAAAAAACCATTAAAGTCACAACAGCAGCAGCAGCTGCTGCAGCCACGTCTCAGGATCCTGAGCAACACCTGACAGAGCTGAGAGAACCAGCTCCTGGCACCAACCAGCGCCAGCCCCAGCAAGAAAGCCTCAAAGGGCAAGGGGTGAGCCCGTGCGGGGAGCCGCTTGTGTCTGGGTACCCCACTTTTACCTCAGGGATGTCAGCCTGGCTGCTCCACCTGCTTTAGTCATTTGCATGGGGTCGGGAATGGGGGTGACCTCCAGGAATTAGGAGACCCCTTGCATCCCCCCCTCTCTCTCTCTCTTCCCCTTGCCAGACTCCGAGGGAGCGCCAAGATTTGGTCCAAGTCCAAGTGGAAGGACTTGTTTCTTCCCTGGGAATGTGGGGTCCCAGCTGCCTACCTGCCTACCCCTTAAGAGTCCTCAGAGAGCCTTCCTGTGCCCCTGGCCAGCTGATAATCCTAGCTCATGACTTTTCATCTCCTCCACCCCCAGGCATAAGCCACACCCTCTATAGGGAGAAGGCCAGTACCGGTCACTTTCTGTTGGTACTTGTTATGTGTTCCATTGCCTCTTCCTGCCGCGCTTGCGTTCATCCTTCTTCACTCAGCTCCGTTTCTGCCCATTACCCATGTCCCTGAGCAGGTTGGCAGTCCTCTGGAGGGTGATGGCTCATCACCACCCACAGGTGTTCTCTACCACGCCTACCCCTGCATGCCTAATCTGCAGTTCCTCCTCCCTCCCCATGCCTATTGGGCTGCATCTGAAAAGCCATGGGGAAGGGTGTCCTCCACCTTCATCCCAGCCTTAGAGTTCTGAAGACAGTCTGCCATTCTGGGAGTCGCTGGACACTATGATCCCAGAATCCCATCACACTACAGTTGTTTCTTGTCCTTTCTCGTCTTCTTGAGCCTGGGAACACTGCTGCTTCAGTGGGTCCAGAGCCTGAGAACAGCTATTTTTGAGATGTTAAGAAATGTTTCTTTGTTAGCTAATCATCTTAGAAGACCCAATGGAAATCCTGGAAGGATTTAGATCTCTTCTTGTGATTTTGGTGGGGAAGGGAATATAGATTGTATATTTAAAGAAAGGTATATGTGAATAGGTCTATATATAACATGACACAGAAATAAATCTATGAGAAATCTGTGTACAAAAATGCCAGGAACTGGGCCTCTTCTGTCTTTGATGTCTATTAACAGGGAGAAGATTAATCCCCAGTCCACTCTAAAGCCAAGTGCTGGAAAGTGAAAAGAACCAGATACTGTTGGCAGACTCTTGGCTAGCAGCCAGGAGGCCTAGACCCTGGACAAGTTGCTCCATACCTCAGCCCATGTTCAGAAGTAATTGGCACCTCCTGAGTACCACCGTGTCCTAAGAGTGGACATGCAGACTGACCATCATTGTCCCTGTGCTCAGGACCTGCAGTGCAGTCAGTCTGTTTCTTTGACCTCACAGAATGACAAGGGGATGTTGGTAGTGAACTTGAATTTTCACATTGAAAATACATAAAACTTAGACAACTTTTTATCAATTTCTTTTTGTAGTGCCAGAGATCAAACCCAGGGCCTTACATATGCCAAACAAATTCTCTGCCACTGAACTACATCCCTAGCCCCCAAATCTTGGGGAACTTCTAATGGAGGATTTGAATAAGCCTTATCACATTCCACCAGCTAATGTACAAAGCTGTCGGTTTCTACCATGCACTCATTGAATACAACATCTGTAGCTTGAGTATCACAGGAAAATCTCACAGACATAAGATGTATATTCTGCAACACCCTTGTGTCCCTCACCAAATGGAATGAACTCTATGTTAGGGTCCTAGAGAAGTCCCACAAAAGACCACCAGACATGTATGCAATCAACAAGAGCATTTATTATCTCAAGAGTAAGAGTTCCAGCATGCTGGTGCCACACATCTGACACAAAGGCAAAATGGTGACCCTGAGAGAAGCTGGCAGGCTCCTTTTATACACAGCTAAAGGAATTCTAAAACCAGTTAGGTCATCCTATCTGGGACTGGTTTAAGCAAGTGGCAACTATGTTAATACATTTCTAATTGGTTAGTACTACAGTTTTACCATCTTTGGGCAAGTTTGGTCAAGTTTGGTAGAGGATTTGTCCATATTTGGTCATTGCCTTGAGATATTGTAGGGGATGACCCAGGCTTGATATCTCCCTCGTCTCTGCTGTCAGGGGCATTGAAGATTAATTGTCCATTGTTCATGATTCTTTCAGAAACCGCTTGCTGCTCAGTCTCAGGAAACTGAAACTGAGGCCTGATCTCTGACAGAAGACTGAGCAGCCTGTTATGGCATCTGTTTGGCTCTCTCAGTCTCCCCATAACTACAGAGAGTGGGCGGGGTCCATACAGTGTAATGTGTGCTATGCAGAGGTAAGAGACCAGGAAGAGTAGAAGACAAGGCAGCAAGGAGGTCAGAGAGTTTCCCTTTCAGAAGAGATAAAGACCATATTGGTTCTTAAAATCAGAGGTGGTGGACTGAAATAAATGGTCAAGAGAAAAATCCTAAAAGCACATACAACGAACGGACTGAATGTTTGCATAACCTGAGATTCATGTGTTGAAATTCTAACTCCCAAGTTGGTAGTATTAGGTGTTAGAGTCCACAGATCACCCCACAAAAGACCACCACTCACATATGCAAAAGCAAGAGCATTATTTCTCAAGAGAAGAATTCCTGCACGCAGGGGTCAGCCGTACAACAAAATGGCGATGACCCCCAGAGAAGCTTGCAGGCTCCTTTTATAGACAACCAGGAGAGGATTAGGTCATCCTAAACATGATTGACCAAGGGAGCAGCAGCCACACTAATATGTTTCTGATTGGCTGGGGCTGTAAATGCTGAATCATGCCTGGTATACAATAAATCACAAATATATAGAGAGAAATAAATCCTATTATTTAATAATAATAATAATAATAATAATAATAATAATAAACTTAAGAAGTGACAAGTTTCATCTTATTAAGTCCTTCCTGAGCCATGGATATATACTCACAAGCAGTCAGTAAGAAAATTCTGTGTTGTTAAAGTATGTGGAGGATGAAGTATTGTTGTTGACTATAAAGGGGAACAACTGAGGCTCACAAACGCAAGGCTCAAAATAAACAGCAGCTAATATCCAAGCTCATGTGATATCAGGTACTGTCTTAGAGTTTCTATTGCTGTGAAAAGACACCGTGTCCATGGCAAATTATAGTGAGAATGCTAATTGGTCTTAATAATAAAAACCTGGAGTCAGATTGCAGGGTAAATGCTGAAAGATCAGAGAAGTAAAGCAACAGCCACCATCACCTCTTACCTCCCTGACTCCTCAGACCAAAAAGGGGGCAAGCTTCTGTCTCTGCCCTCCTTATAGCGCTCTCTCCGCCCAGCCACATCACTTCCTGTCTGTCTGGACAGACCTCCAGACCTCTTTGGTTAACTAATGGCCTAGAAAACAAAGTATCACCACAGCAACTCTTATAAAGAAAAACACTTAATTGAGGCTAGCTTACAGTTTCAGAGGTTTAGTCCATTATACTATCTTCATGGCAGGAGGCATGGCAATGGACAGGCAGACATGGTGCTGGAGAAGGAGCAGAAAGTTCTACATCTTAATCCATAGGCAACAGGAAATGAACTGTCTCACTGAATGTGGCTTGAATATATATGAGACCTTAAAGCCCACCTCTGCAGTGACACATTTCCTCCAATAAAGCCACACCTACTCTAAGAAGGCCACACCCCCAATAGTGCCCGAGCATTCAAACACATGAGTCCATGGGGGCCGTTCCTATTCAGACCACCTCAGGTACTAAGCTTCATGTGATATCAAGTACTACGCCTCATGTTATGTTTTTGAAACAACTCTAGGCTGGAAACTCAGCTCAGATGTAGAGCACTTTCCTAGTACATATAAGGTTTGATTCCCATGCCTGGGGGCGTGGGGGGGAAACACCTATAAGAAGAAATCAAGGAGCCGGGCAGTGGTGGCGCACACCTTTAATCCCAGCACTCGGGAGGCAGAGGCAGGCCAATCTCTGTGAGTTTGAGGCCAGCCTGGGCTACAGAGTGAGTTCCAGAAAAGGCACCAAAGCTACACAGAGAAACCCCGTCTCGAAAAACCAAAAAAAAAGAAAAAGAAAGAAAGAAATCAAGAGCATCTGTTGC
The DNA here is from genome assembly GCF_007827085.1 of Peromyscus californicus insignis. NCBI lineage: Eukaryota > Metazoa > Chordata > Mammalia > Rodentia > Cricetidae > Peromyscus > Peromyscus californicus. The sequence goes on from NW_026294595.1 coordinate 29,850,526, forward strand.
TGAAGTTGTCCTGCTCTGCCCAGCACGCCCAGTGCCCTGAGTTTGATGCACACACACCTACAATCTTAGCACTCAAAAGGTAGAAGCAAGAGGGTCTGAAGTTGGAGGTCCAGCCTGGGCTAACTGACACACTGTTTCTCCAAAAAACAGTGAAAAAATAAAAAGTATTAAGTTCTTATTTTTTTACTGCCAAAAAATCCCAAGTGAGAAACAATCAAATAAAACATTCAAATTAATCATTGCAGCTTTTCAATGCGTTGAAAAAAATATGGTGACGGCAGCTAAAGAAATATTAGAGGGACTGTTGTGTAGGACAACCTTCAGTTTTCTTTTCTTTCTTTCTTTCTTTTTTTTAAGATTTTGTCATTTGTTTTTGCCTAAGGGGCTGTATGAGGCATTCTAGAAATTGTCAAGAGACCTTATTTGGGTTGGTGTTAGAGAAATTGTTTCTGATTACTTCCCCATCTTGAATAGTACTTGCAAGAGATATTAAATGGTTTCAGCAAAGAAAGTCACTCATCAGTTCAGACTGTTAAAAACAGGAGAAAAAAAAAAATACCTCAACTTTTTCACCTGAATTGAATGTGTTTTCTAGTTGGTCTCCTTAAGCCTTCTTTGTACGTAAAAATGTCGTTTTTAATAATTCATACTTTAATATGCTTATGTTTGTTTTCTTTCAAGTGTGTGTCGTGGTTTCGAGAAAAGGAAACAATGTATCTGTTTGCAAGAAGACATCTGTACAGCACTCTTCTCCGACTTCAGCGTCCAGACAACCGGAGACACTTGGTAAAGTATACACTGGGATCTTGGAGAGTCTTCAAGCCCAAGGTTCCCAGATAGTCTGGATAGTGCTGGATTTTGGACTGCCCAGAAACGGGCTGTGTCTCACTGAAGCAAAGAACTAGAGGAAACGGCCCTTCCATGGGGCCATTCCACTTACATTCCATGACGAGTGTAAGCGAGTGTTAAAGCCTTGGAGGGAAAGGTAGCCTGGCTTATCTGAAGCCAGGCTATACCTAGAGCCACAGTAGGACAGCTCTGGAGCCTGGAGCTGCAATAGAACAGCTCAGCCCTGGAGGGAGAGGTATCCGGACTCGTCTGGAAGCCAGGCTATACCTGAAGCTGGGGTGTGGTGGGGGATGGTCTCCCCACAAGATACAGCAATCTTGCTCCTCTCCTAGGAGAGAGCCCTTACATCTGAGCTTTGCCCACCCACCTCCCCTTAAGGGGGCTTCCCAGCAGAGCTCTGCTTCTTCTCTCCAGCCCAAGATGTTGCTCACTCTGCTAAAGGGGAAACCGGGGCAGAAATGCAGCAATCTCCTCTGGCTCTGAGGGAAAGTTGTTACTTTTTTCTGCTCCACCTTGCTCAGCACCCCCCTAAGGAAACATCTCAGCCAGGGTTTTTTTCTGTGCAGTCCCGTAAGGGACATCTCAGCAAAGGTTCTTCTGTTCTGTGCCTGTGAATGAAGATCATCACCCAAGATTCCTGAGAAAGAGATTTATTTGGGGAGGAGCCCAGGAGAGTGGCTACCTCTACCAGGGTGGGAAAGGACAGCCCACAACTGAGCAGGCAAAGGGGTTTATATAGGGCTTCTTAGGGGCGGGGTTTCTCTAGGGAGAAGATTTTCTGCTCAGGGATTCCTTAGTTTTCCTGCTCAGGGATTGGTTGGTGTCTTGGTCAGGGAAAGAGATGGCTCTGATTTCAGCACCAAACTGTGTTTCTTTCACTGGTCCTTTTTAGTCTTTTGGCTCTAATTTTAGTGCCAGGGCATATTTATATTACTGGCTCTGATCCTAGGGACAAAGCATGTTTCTTTGGCACTGGTTTCAGGGTCAGAGTATACGTTTCTTGGGTTCTGAGTTCAGAGATAAAATGTTTATTTCCCTGGCTCAGGTCTCAGATGCAAGGTGGGTTTCTTTCACTAGCTCTGGTTTCAAGGCCAGGGTGGGTTTCTTTCCCTGGCTCAGGTCTCAGATGCAGGGTGGGTTTCTTTCACTAGCTCTGGTTTCAGGGCCAGGGTGGGTTTCTCTGGCTGGCTCCTTTTCCCTACAAAGAGTCTGTTTGAAGTCTACCTTGTTTTGGTCAGGAAACCCGGGACTTTCTTCCTGTTGACCAGCCTGGGAGGTGGTGGATCCATCGCGGGGGAAGTGGGGAATTTCTAAGAGCCTGTGATGCCCTTTTCCTGAGGAAAGAACAGCATCTACCCTCATTTCCTGTGGCCTCTCCTGCAGAGCACACCGGCTCCTTGCCTGTGTTTGGGCTGACATTATGGCTACTCTGCGCCAGAGAGGAAGGAATAAACTATGGGGTGAATGGTTCACAATGACAAAAGAGTTGAAAGAGGAAGTAGGGAGAAGCCAGGGGAAAAAGAACATGACTAATGTGTCTTAGAACTTAAAAGGAATATTCTTCTCTCTTTAATTAATTATTCATTCCCATTGATTCTGAGCCACTTGCCCTAGTGTGCAGTGTGACAAGATGGAATGATCTCACACACAGGGCTCGTTTTAATAACATGATATCTGCATGGGGCAGTTTGATGATGTTTGATATTAAAAACCAGTGTTAATTTATCCCTCTTGGGGCTTAAACTCCTCCAGGGAAATTATAAATAAAAACAAACTTCATCCCCAATGAAAATAAAACACCAAAGTACTCTCTCAGATATTATCTCTTGCTGACCGTATAAATTGAAATGAAAACAATATTGCCTTTGGGGACGTTTGACCTCCACTGTTTTTCAACCTTTTGAAGAATAAGAGCTCGGATTCTGGTGCCAGTACTCGGAGTTTTCTCAGGTGGATGACCAAACACACCCAGGGAGTTGCCTTGGGACAGAAACTGCGTCACATTCAAAATGCCAGGTGAACTGAGGTAGGTGGAGTTGAACATGTGAAATGAGTTTGACATCCCACTGAAGCTCAACAGAGCTTGTACTGGTCATTGTATTTCCTTGTGTCTTTCTGAAAGTCGGTTTTTCTGTGTCCTCAAACAGGAATGTGTTCATTTTATCACTATGACAAAATACCTGAGAAAATCAGCTTCAGCAGGGATGTGAGGTTGACGTTTCCCCATAGTTCAGAGGCTTCAGTCCACGGTCAATTGATCACATTGCCTTTTGGCTTCCTGCAAGGCAAGACTTCCTGGTGGAGAGCGTGCAGCAAAGGGGACCACTTCCTCGAAGCCGATACTCAGAGAGAGGAAGGGTCCTGGGTCCCAGTGTAATACTGTTCATCTAACAAATATAGGGTGTTGTGAAGACTTTATCTTATTTTATTATTAGTGTGTGTGTGTGTGTGTGTGTGTGTGTGGAAAGTGCAGGCGTGTGCCGTGGTACTCATGTAGAAGTCAGAGGAGAACCGTCAGGAGTGGGTTCTACCCTTAAACTGAGGGTTCTGGAGACTGAATTTGGGGCTCTAGTTTTGCAAGGCATGCTCTTTTAGTCACAGAGCTGGCTCTGTTTCCTTAGGATTAGTGACCTAACATGGGGGGCTGAAGAAGTCCCTCTGTGAGGCAGCATCTGCCTGACTGGTGCAGGGCAGTGAATCTGCATCCCAGCACAGCACAAAGCAGGCACCCTTTGAACAATGCAGAATTCGACACTAGCATTCTGTTTCTCCAGGTTGAAGCTGTGATTGGAAGAGCTGAAATGGGTGGATGGTGTCCCCGAGAAAATAACTAGATGACCTAATGTAGTTGGGGATCTGAGTCAGCTCCCACAGTGCACTGCACAGGCCTCCTGGTGTGTAGTGTCGTTGTGCAATGTGGCTCGGGGAGGCTTCTGGGCTGCCAAGACCTGACTTGGTTAGCTGCTGGTCTAGAATTGAGTAAGTCAAATAACAAATCTGAGATCCACTCCCCCCCCCCCACCGGGGATCACTGGAGCAGATATTTTTCCAGTCTTGTCGATACATCCTGCCACCTTGTCATCACCTGGATCAGCAGTGCTATTTCCCTGCTTTCCGTGGAGCCTCTGCATGGCCACTAACCCAACCTGCCCTCCACCCAAGAGCAATGTGACTTGATGGCCCAGCTTTCTTAAGAAACAGCCGGGGAGTCTCGCTCAATGTCATTTCATTCCTGGTGTCACAGGCAGCGCCCTTTGTCCCCACACCCTCTGACATCAAAATCCGTGGCTGATGGTTTCATCCCCACAGAGCTTTCCATGGTGGCTAATTTACATCTGGCATCTACCCTGCCGATGAATCCCTTTTTCCCTTCATCCTGCCCACCCTGCCCCATTATTCTTGTACAAACGCTGCTTTCACCATGTCGTTCCACATGCTAACCACTTACAGATGGCACCCAATATATGAAGTCCAAACCACAGAGTGTTCGGTATGCGCTTTCCCCAGTCCCAAGTACCTCTGTCACCATGGCTGGCTGGCTACCTTTGTCCTTCTTGTATCATCCGTCACTCCCTTTCTCCACCTCCAACTGAGGTGGCTAGCTCCCAGCTCCAGAACGAACAAGGCCCCTTCTTGCTCACATCTTGTTTGAGGCACTCCCTCTGCCCTTTGTGAACCTCAGCAAACACTCAGGCAAGTGAGCTCTCAACAGACATCCATAAAATGCTTCGTTTGTAGTAGTACTGACCCAGCATCCTGTCAGCCCAGCAGGATGGTGCTATCTGGCCAGGCATGGTGGCTCATGCCTAGAATTTCTGATGTAAGCAAGGAAAGGTCAGAGAATTTCTATGAGTTTGAAGCCCTCTTATGCTGCATAGTGAGTTCTAGGCCTACCCAAACAATGCCTCAGCCAGTGAGCTAGAGCATGGCCTCAGAGAACACTTTCCAGACATTGGGCATGAGCCCATGTCAGACAACACACATTCACTCAGGACTTCACTCACTTCCTAAACTATGTATTTTGCTTTTTACCCCCTTGGTTTTGGAAGGTGGTAGTGGTGGTGAGATCTCATTCTGTAATCGGTCTGACCGGAAACTCACCCTGTAGCCCATGTTTGCCTCAAGCTTGTAGTGATCCTCCTGCTTCAGCCTCCCCGTGCTAGGATTAGAGGGGTGAACCATTCCAGGAAGCTCTTATTCTTTACTTCTTAACAAAGATTAAGTAAATAATTAAAAGCTACAGATATCCCAGTGAAGTCATCCAGAATCACTGAGAAGATGCATGGGTCACATCGCTCATCGCTGAGACAAAACAGCAGAGCCTGGCAGCTGTAGAGCAAAGGGCTTGTTATGACTTATAGTTCAAGGACACTGTCCATCGTGAAGGGGAAGTCAGGGTGGCAAAGCATGACAGCTGGAGCTGGTGGTGGGTGGCCTCTGGATACCAAAGTCAGGAAGCAGAGAGTGATGAGGGCAGGCATCCTCCACACTTTCTCCTTTTAATTCACCTCAGGACTGCAGCCCATGGGGTGCTGCTGCCCATTTTCAGGGTGGGTTGTCCATGTTGAATTGCACCCTTGCTGACACACCAAGCCATGTGTTGCCATGGTGACTCTAAATCCTGTCAAGTTGCCAGTGAAGGTCACCTATCCACAGAAGACAAGAATGTGGCATTCTTGAGACTCTGAAGCAAGCCATGGATTCTCTTCCTAGAAATAGCCACAAATACACAAAACTGCCTGAAATACCAGGTATCTTGCTTATCCCTGTGCGGTCCACAGACTTTTGGAACCTAAGCTAAGAACCCTGGCTTGAGTAGCATTCTGCAACACTGAAACACTTACTGGAGCTGACTTTAATATTAGTGTGGTTGCAGTAAGGGGAACACCGCAGGAGAACGACCCCTCGGAGCAACTACTGCATCCGAGTAGTTGTCTCTTGGCCTCACTTTGGAGACAGAAAAGCGGCAAGATCCAGGCACTGGCCATGGCCACTCTCTCCCCTAGAATGCCATGTCGCTATCTGAGGGTTCCAGCTCAGCAACTATTACCAGCTCTCCTCACAGATGCCAAATGACAAATGCCAGTAATGACCCAGAGCCAGCCCATCTTGGTCTGATTGACCTAACTCATTTACACAGCAAAGTGTGGAGTGCTGGATGTCTCGGGGGAGGAGTTATTAAAATGCAACAACAGTTTGGTCTCAGACAGGAGGTGTTTCATCAGAGAGGGCAGCCTTACTATGTAAACTCAAGTTTTAGACTTCGTACATAAAATAGTGAGATCATCACCACCAAAGTCTGTAGAATCGACTCACACTGAGTTACTCGGATGAGTCACAGAAATGGGACCTCCATCCATTCCCAGAGGCAGTCAAAAGGCTTCTTTGTAATTGACTTTGTTCTGGAAGAAAGGAGAGAACTTATTTACAGGGAAATTTCTCTTCCATGGTGCAAACATGAAAGAACAGAAAAATGACACTTTCTCAGATTTCATTCTGATTGGCTTCACTACTTGAGAAAATGGTTTATGTTTTTAATCTTTGGATTGGCACCCACGGTTTGAAACTTTTTGGAGCCTGCTACTATGATGAAGATGTTATTGAGGAGAACTCCAGAAGAAAACAAGAAAAATTAGCTCAATGTGTGCTTATGAAGATCACAGCCCATTTATGCTTTTTGGGGTATAAATCAAAGTAATATTACAAGGGGGGCACACAAAAACGTCACTGTTTTCCAGAAAATTACCAAAGAGATTGCATCAGTCTGCTGACACGTGTAGGAGAGGGTGTATAAGTTGGGGCCGTGACTCAGAGGCAATCCCATTTTATCTATTGTGACAACAGTGATAACATACCCAAGTGTCTGGAAGGGAGAAAGTTCCCTCTACGTCACTCTGCATGCTGCAGTGCCCTTTCTTACACAAGGACAGATCTCACTAAAAATACTGTGATGGCTCAGGGGCTCGGGTACAACAGGAAAAGAACAAAGCTAAGAGAAGCATCTTCCCTGAGTCTTCCCTGCAGCTAGTTGACACCATGCCCTCAGAAGCAAGGTGCTGGCTGCAGAGATGGGTGAAGAAGGAGAGATGAGAGAGTTGAGGCACCATCTCTAGCCCATCGTTGACTGTTTCCAGATGTGCAGCCACAGCTGTATGGGAGTGAAAAGCATAGCCTTCTCCAAGCATCTGTCTTGGTTGTTGGGCACAGAATGTAAGTAGTGTCAAGCCCACTGTTCAGGCACTTACATCTTCTCCCCCCACACAAAACACAATCTGAGTAGCATAGATGGAGTGTTATCAGAGCCACCTTAAGGAGGTGTGCTCCTCACAGACTTGACCTCCCAATACCTGTTGAATATAGTAACAGGAACTCATGTATAGCCTTAACTTCCCCCTTTTCCTGACTAACCCTAGCTCTAGCCCCAAGATGTCTTACTCCTTGGGAGAATGAAAGCTGTATCTGAGAATCAAAAATCTCTAAGAGCCAGGAGGATTGAGCATGCCTTTAATCTCAGCACTTGGGAGGCAGAAGCAAGCAGATCTCTGTGAGTTCGAGGCCAGCTTCATTTACAAAGTAAGTTCCAGGACAACCAGGAGTGTTACACAGAGAAACTCTGTCTCAGAAAAAAAAATCTTTAAGAACTGTAGGCCACCAGATAAAATTTTTAAATGTTGGACAACTTTCAAGTTGTTCAACAGTAATTAACCAGGGCCCCAGAAGTCTGGGTTCTTGAAAGGACTATTGGCTATAAGATTATGACTCAGGCAGATTCAGCTCAATGAATGATGCAGTCATGTGCTAGAGACTTACTCAGTGTTTACAGTATTTCAGAGAAGTAACCTTGGACAAAGGCTTTAAGATAACAGTATACTGAGTGAATAAGTCATTCCCAGAAAGTTAAATATGCTATATCTCTGTTTACAGATGGTCCCTAGGGAAGTCAATTCACAGATATGGAAAGTGCAGCTGTGGCTGCCAGGAGCTTGAGAAAGGTGAGGTGAATGAACAGTTGCTTACTTCAGAGTTTCAATGTACAAAACAGAGTCCAGAAATGAACTGAATAACCATGAGGGTGTGTTGGATACCACTGGATCATTTTAAATGGTTAATGGTAGGGTGGAAGTCTAGCTGAGTGGCAGAACATTTGCCTGGTATGCAAAAAGTCTGGGGTTCAAACTGCAGCACTCAACAGCTAAAAGTTGACAGTAAACTTGATTGTGTGTGTGTGCCCAGCTGATCATTTCTTGTAGATGTAAAAGAAGAGCAAAAGGTGGGGGGTCTGAGAGGAGATGAAAGGAAAGGAGGAAGAGAAAGGACGCTACCCACAGCTCATCACTTACAGAAATCAACTCCTTTTAGTTTCCCCAGAGCACACTTAACACACCCAGCTCCCAAACAAGGGCAGAAGCAACCAGGCTGCAGCTTTAACTTCTGAACGCAGCTCTTTGGCCTGCTTGGCATTCGTGACGGACCAAATATGATTTTCTACTCCAATTTCTGAGAATTCCCTATTAGTTATTTCTGTCCAATTAGTCTAACGCATTCCTGTCTCCTGTCTTCATTCACAGAACCTCAGTACTAAAGAAATCAGTGTAGCTGGAGAGTTTTCTCTCCGGGTCCCGCCAAGCCCCGGCAGTCTGACAACCCATTTATAAAATAAACACACAGACACTTATATTACTTATAAACTGTATGGCCGTGGCAGGCTTCTTGTTATCTACTTCTTCCATCTTAAATTAACCCATTTCTATTAATCTATAAGTCGTCACGTGGCTCGTGGCTTACTGGTACCTTACATGTTGCTTGTCATGGCAGTAGCTGGCAGGTCTCTCTGCCTCAGCCTTCCACCTCCCCCAATTCTGTTCTCTTTGTCCTGCCTATACTTCCTGCCTGGCTACTGGCCAATCAGTGTTTTATTTATTATCCAATCAAGCAACACACGTAACATACAGAACATCCCACAGCAAATCAGAGCTCATCTTATGCAACCATCTACCAAGTGCCTCAATCTACTTTTATAGTTGTTTGTTAAGATAGCCTGACTTTTTTTTAATAAGGTCTCACCTTGTAGCTCAGGCTAGCCTGAAACTCACTATGTAGCCCATGCTGGCCCTGTCAAACTTTTAGCAATCCTACTGCCTCACCTCCCAAGAGCTAGAATTATCAGCACGAACCACTATGCCCAAGTTTAGACTCGATTTCTCTCTTAGGTGAACTTCCACTCATTTCCCTGTTAGAGTCAAAGAACTATTTCCTTTAATTTTTTTTTTCAAAGAGCTGAGCCATCTCAGCTTTTACACAAGCCTAATGACCTGAGTTCCATCCACAGGATCCACAGGGTAAAAGAAGAAGACTGACCAAGAGTTGTCCTCTGACCTCCACATGCACACACACACACACACACACACACACACACATACACACACACACACATACACACACACACACACACACACACACAACTTCAAGAAAATTTTTTGCATATTAAAAATATGAATTTATTTCTCTCTGTGTGTGTGTATTGTGTGTGTATTGTGTGTGTGTGTGTGTGTGTGTGTGTGTGTGTGTGTGTGTGTAATAGAGAGAGAGAGAGAGGAGAGAATACTCCCCTGGAAATGTGCTCAGAGGTAGAATAACACACAATGAATAGCATTGCTGAAAAAAAAAAAAACTCTCAGGGGAAAAAAGTAAAAAGAAGAAATAAACCATACTAATTTAAACTCAAAATTAAGGTTCCTCATTTATTAATTATATTAATTATACTTTAAAACAATATTTAAGTATAGTTACAAAACATTAAGTCTAGAGCAATTCCACCTTTGTTCCTGATTCTGATATATCTATATACACAGGAAAGTTCCCAACATGAATATATATGGTTTATTTGGAAGTAAAGTTGGGAAGTGACTTATTTTCTACCTTTATTTATTTTATGTTTATCTTAACAAACAACTATAAAAGTAGATTGAGGCACTTGGTAGATGGTTGCATAAGATGAGCTCTGATTTGCTGTGGGATGTTCTGTATGTTACGTGTGTTGCTTGATTGGGTAATAAATAAAACACTGATTGGCCAGTAGCCAGGCAGGAAGTATAGGCAGGACAAAGAGAAGAGAATTGGGGGAAGTGGAAGGCTGAGGCAGAGAGACCTGCCAGCTACTGCCATGACAAGCAACATGTAAGGTACCAGTAAGCCACGAGCCACGTGGCAACTTATAGATTAATAGAAATGGGTTAATTTAAGATAGAAGAAGTAGATAACAAGTTTTCACTCAATTAAGTTTCATTGTTCCTTAATGAGGAAATAGAGTATAAAGTATGTTCATTTATATAAGTGAATAGACTTAAGTTACTAAATAATTACCAAGTTGATGTAGAATAATCCTCTTGTACACTGTAAACATTTGTCGCTTAAATTGGTTTAATAAAATGCTGTTTGGCCAGTAGCCATGCTGGTAGTATAGGTGGGGTGACCAGACTAAGGATGATGGGAAGGAGCAGGGCAGAGTCAGGAGATGCCAGCCAGCCACCCAGGAAGCAAGACATGCTAGCAGACAAGTAAAGCCACGAGCCATGTGGCAATACACAGATTAATAGAAATGGGTAAATTTAAGTTGTAAGAGCCTGAGCTACCTGCCAAGCATTTATAACTAATATAAGCCCATGTGTAGTAATTTGGGAAGTAGCTGCCAGGTATTTGGGAACAGGCAATTGGGACAGGAAATGTCCATTTACATATGGCGTTCCAACATGTGGCCAAAATTTCCACATTAAACCTGACAAAGCTTTAAAAAGGATTCCAGACACACAAGAATGGAATCAAGGATGGCTTCTTGGTAACTGCCTTTTCTTTGGTGGGCTCTGTGTGCTGGCAGTGAGGAGAGGTGCAGCTCCTTTAAGAGACAGCTTTCTGGCTCGGTGCTAGGGCAAAAACTGTCGGCTCTTTTAAGAGATCCTACTACCAAACACGTATATGGTGTTTATGAGCAGGCGGTGGCAAGCTACTCCATGGCAGTATGGACCTAGAAACTTCCCAGAGTTGGGGTGGTAACGTGGTTCCCAGAGCTGGCAGTAAAAGTACCTCTGCTATGAGACTAGACTCTCAGGGAACCCAGGGGGAGGAGCCAGCACCAGCACACCGTGATCTAAGTTACACAGCAGTTTTTTGCTTATGCAGAGAAGGTTACAGAGCATGGTAAAGACAGATTGAGACAAAAAGGGCCTCTAAACGAGTCACAGTGTATTTAAAAAATATGCATAGGCTTGGGAGAGAGCAGAAAAAGAATATGTCAATGATAACTGCTAAGAGACATTGGATTATGAAAGCTGCTAGGTTAAAACAACCTACATATTTTAAAGATAACTTGACTTCAAAATTTAAGGCAAAAGATATGTTACTTTGGGGGCAAAGTTATGCTTTCATTTCCATAGGAAATGAGAGGCTGTGGATTCATTCTGGGTTAAAGAAAATCAGGTTTGATCAAGGAAGACCCCCTGAAATCCTGACTACAGAAAAAAAAAACTACAAGACACATAACATATATTTTTACCTGCTCAAACATAAAACAAAAAAAATCATCTTTGGCTGATTTACTTAGAATGCACATTCTATACTTGTATTAATGCAGATATGTATGTTACCTTTAAAAGTTTGTGTATTTTCAGAACAAGGAGACCAGACATCAATGAAAAAAAAAACATGATCCAACATCTCAGAATACTTTTGTTGCAGTTTCCTCAAAATTCTACATCCAAAATAGCTTTAAGACTGCTGGCTGAGGTGATCCAGCCTTAGGAATACTCCAGTCAGGACTTCACCATAGTCCTAAATTTTCACAGGGTCCCCCAAAGATTACCAGCATCCACAATCAGCAGGAAGTAGTCTAGAAAATTATGCCCACATTCCCAAAAATAAATTATGAATGTTTGTCATTGTTTGGGGGGTTGGTTACAAGTTGTTATGAATAATGGTCAGGAAAAAAGCTAAACAAAGGAGATTAGATTCAGGGATCTTGTTCTGAAAAGAAAAAAGGGGGATATAGAAATGATGGATAAAAGGGTAGATTATTGAATCTACTTTAATCCAAAAAAAACAACTATTAATCTTAAATATTTTATATTAGTATGGATTTTGGTTTATTGATACAAATTTAAAGTTAATTTTTATACTGTATGTCTATTTCTACTTTTGTTTAAGGTACTATGTTTATGCAACTCATTTAAAAATGTAATGTATAACTAAGAAATACAGATTAATAGTCATCTGTAACAGTCAAACTTATAGTCATGTTAGGTATGTTTTCAATGTCATACACAGATATATTTAGATGTATGGTCCTCAAATACTTCAAAGACCTACAGAATATGGCATTTAATATATTTAATAACCTAAGGCTTTTCATGACAGTGAGACACGTCCGCTCCTGGCAGCACCAATCTACTTCAGAGAAGATGATGGATATCAAAGAAACTCTGTATGGAGTTTGTTTGCTTTATGGCAAAAGCTAGCCATATGGGAAAAAAAAAAACTTCCATGGCCACAGTTGCTGACAGTTATTGTCCAAACTGGACCAGCAGGACATAAAAAAAAAAAAAACTTTGCCAAGATGAGATAGGGACAGGCTTTCAAAATTCCCTGCTTCACAGGAGGAAAGTCTGTCAGACATGCTAGGCCTTTAGGCCAGAGTTGGATGCTTCAACATTGCAGAGGAACTTTGGTGACTGTCCAGACAGCTTGAGGTCCCTGTCATTAGGTAACATTTCACCCTTCTGAGGTCTTTGATGGAGTTGAAGACTAGATAGTTATAGTTTTCTTAGTTATGATAAAAGATAAATTAGGTACAAAACTTTGGACTCACAAAGATAATATAATATTTTCTCTAATGTTACCAAATATAAGTAAACTGGATATTGTAACTGTAATTCTTACTTGATAACTGTTTTGTTGTATATAATCTTACTAAGTTAAAATTAAAACCTTCCTTTTTAATTAAACAAAAGGAAAAAAAATGTCATGGAATAATCCTCTTGTACACTGTAAAGATTTTTCACTTGAATTGGTTTAATAAAACACTGATTGACCAGTAGCCAGGCAGGAATATAGGTGGGGCAAAACAAACTAAGGATGATGGGAAGGATAAGGGCAGAGTCAGGAGTCACCAGTCAGATGCAGAGGAAGCAGGAGATGAACATGCCATGCTAGTAAAAGTACTGCCACATGGCAGACCATAAATAAGGAATATGGGTTAACTTAAAATGTAAGAGTTAGCTAGTAACAAACCTGAGCTACCCAGTCGAGCATTTATAATTCATATTCAACCTCTGAGTGGTTATTTGGGAACTGGCTGGTGGAGAGAAAACATCCATTTTACACCAAGTCACACACACAAACACACATACATATTCTGAGAGGAAATTCTGAGAGTTATATTAACAACACACAAAGGAGGTTAATGATGGAATGGGATACTTCACCTGTAATTTTTTCTTTTCTATGGGTTTGGGTTTTTTTTTTTTGGTCTGGACTCATGATCCCCCGTCTCTTTGTTGGGATTTCAGGTGTGTACCACCATACCTGGCCTTCACCTGTATGAACTCATCAAGTGTTTTAGAGAAGTGAGAAGAGAATAGTGTTGGAAAAGAATACAAGCCTTTCCAGACAAGGTAGAAAATACAGACTGACATCAACTCATGAAGTTTAAAACTTAATTCTGAAGGATTTTCAGAAAGTAGATGCCCAGGCATGTGGGCATCTGAGAACCTGAGGCAAGAGGATCTGCATTCAAGGGCAGCCTGGGCTTCATAGAGAGGCCCTGTGTCAAAGGGAAGAGGGGAAGAGCAGGAGGAGGAGCTTCTGTTGTTGGTTGTTTTCACTCTTTTGGGGGCCTGCCACCCAGCTCCCAAATAAATCACACACAGGGAGGCTTATTCTTAGTTATAAATGTCCAGCCTTAGCTTGGCTTATTTCTAGCCAGCTTGTCTTAACTAATTCTGTCTTTTGCTTCTGGCTTTTTACCTTCTCTTACTTCTATGTATCTTTTGTTTCTTACTCTGTGGCTTGCTGTGTAGCTGGGTCGCTGGCCCCTGATGTCCTCCTCTTTTCTCTTTCATTCTTTCTACCGTCTTCTCCCAGGTTTCTCCTTCTATTAATTCTCTCTGCCTACCAGCCCTGCCTATCCTTTCTCCTGCCTCACTGTTGGCCATTCAGCTCTTTATTAGACCATCAGGTGTTTTAGACTGGCATAGTAACACAGCTTCACAGAGTTAAACAAAAGCAATATAAACAAAAGTAACACACCTTAAAATAATATTCCCCCAACAAGCTTCATGTTGCTGAAAGATTTTAACAAGGAGCAGTACTCTCTGGCTTACATGCAGGAAGAACACTCTTATTGTAGAGTAATAAATGAAAGGAAGAAATGAAGGCAGGCTAGTCAGAGGATGACAGCAGGGCTGAGGGATCTGAGAAGGAAGGGTAGAGTTCAGGGATGGGTAGAGTAGGCTTGAGAGTCAATTCTGGGAGAATAGAGAACTGGTAGGTTGTCAGAGCATAAAGTGCTTTAGTTACTGATTAATTGATGGATAAATGAATGAAAAAGAAGTGTCTAAGGTCACTCTGGGTTCCTGGTGTTACTGGTACGACTGTCATTGCATGCTGTTATAGAATATTATTTTAAGGTGTGTTACTTTTGTTTATGCTCTAGGACATTTGTTTAATGATGCAAAGATGTGTTTGAATAAATAAAATTCACCTGCAGTCAGGAGGCTGAGTCAGCAACCAGCTGTCTGCACTTATATGGATCACAGAGTTTTGGGTGCGGGCATAATGAAAGACTAAGAACTAACAGTCCAACCGTAAGTCAACTAGGATGGATAAAAGCAGCCATGGTGGCACATGCCTGTAGTTCTTGTACTGGAATGATGAGGAGTTCAAGGCCAGTGTCTCCTCTGTTTGAGTTTGAAGCCTGCCTGGGCTACAAGCTTAAAATGTTGGAACAAACAAGTGGGGAGTCCATGAGAAGGCTCTTTGGTAAAGTGCTTGCTGCCAGGCCTGATGAGGTGGGTGCTAGCCCAAGGACTCAATGGTGAAAGGAGGGGATGCACTCCCACAAGCTGTCCTCCTACCTTCACACGTGCACTGTGCTGTGAGCTTAGCACCCACATGCACACACGCACATACTTTTGTGTTTGTTTGCTTGTTTTTAAAGACAAGGTCTCACTATGTGATTGGCCTAGAACTAGCTATGTACCCCAGGCTGACCTCAACACACATAGATCCACCCATGTCTGTCCCCCAAATGCTGGGATTAAAGGTATGTACCAACACACCTGGCCAACACAATAAATACAATTTAAAAGTTTTAAATAAAGTTATTTATTTATTTATTTAAAATAAATGAACAGAAAAATAGATGAACGTTACTAAAACAAACAAACAAAAAAATCACACAATGATACCCTCCTCTGAGTATTCCCACATAAGGGTAGGTTTGGTCTGTGAGATCAGCAGCAGCAGTGAGCAGATGTTACTTCTCAGATTACATCATAAAAGACTGACCTCCTTCTTGGTGTGTGTGTGTGTGTGTGTGTGTGTGTGTGGTGTGTGTGTGTGTGTGTGTCACTGCATCTCCTCTCTCTCTCTCTCTCTCTCTCTCTCTGTCTCCTCTCTCTCTCTCTCTCTGTCTCTCTCTGTCTCTCTCTCTGTCTCTCTCTGTCTCTCTCTCTCTCTCTCTGTCTCTCTGTCTCTCTCTCCTCACTCTAGGCAAGCCCAGCTGTCTTGTGAGGATATTCAAGAATCCAAGGGAAAGTCCCACTGGCAAAGAACAGAGCCTCCCAAGCCATGGCCTATGAGGAATCCATGCCAGTCACTCACCATGTGCGTAAGCTTGGAAGTGGGTTGTCCAGGCCAACTTCTGCTCTGCGATGACTCCTACAATGTCAGTAGAGACTGTGAGCCAGAACCACCCATTTTTACCACCCCTGCATTTCTGGCCTTCAAAACTGCTTGAAATAATAAGTGTGTTGCTGAAAGCTACTATGCTTCAGAGAATTATTTTTAAGATCTTGATAAATAACTGATGGAATTCCATTATGCAAAAATTGTACAAAATTTTTACAAGTCTTAATTTCCAAGATTAAATTGAATAGTTACAAGTATTTAAAATGTTATATGTGAATCAAAAAAAAAAAAAGAGGAAATACTTCTTATTGCAAAAATTGTTAGCCTAGGTTCCATAGAGAGAACAGAGGAGCTCCACATGAACTGGCACTCACCCGTGTCCTACTGTCCATTACCTTTGCCAACATGCTGGAGGAACAGCCCTGCATATTATGAGAGGCAGGCAGGAAGATGATTTGTGTTCATGTCTGCTATGAAGCTGCAGTACAAGGCTTAACACACACAAGCACCTTAGAAACCATTTTGTCAGGCTATGGTTCTACCAGACACCACGTTCAAGTTCCGAGGGTCTTGATGTGGTTTTTTACTGTTTGTTGCCTTGTTTTTTGTTTTGTTTTGTTTTTCCTTCTAGAGAACTGTCTTAGTTTTATGATTGCTGGTATAAAATATCCAACGTAGACAACTAAAAGGAGAAAGGGTTCCTTTTGGCTCCCACATTCAGAATGTCAGCCCATGCTTGCTTGGCCCCATGTACCCCAACAGGGATGCTGGCTGTGGGAGCATGTATAGAAAGAGGCTCTTCACCTCAGGGCAGACCGGAAGCAAAGACAGGAAGGATCAGACATAAGATGCCCCAAGGACCACCCCCCACACACCAGACACTTCCTGCAGCTAAGCCACACCCCCTAAAGTTTCCATCTCTTCCCAAAATAGCACCCCTACAACCCCCACTCCCTACCCCCCAACCCGCCCCCCCTCTTCCCCCCCCCCCCCCCCCCCCCCCCCCCCCCCCCCCCCCCGCAGCCCCAGCCCTGCTGGAGACCAAAGTTGACCATGAGCCTGGGGGGACATTTCACTCTGAACTTTAACACGAGTCTAGGGATCAAAAAACAAGAGTTCAGACTGGATGGTGGTGGCGCACGCCTTTAATCTCAGTACTCAGGAGGCAGAGGCAGGCAGATCTCTGGTTCGAAGCCATCCTGGTCTACAGAGAGAGTTCCAGGGCAGCCAGGATTACAGAGAAACCTTGTCTTGAAGAAAAAGAAGAGAGAGGAGAGAGAGAGAGAGAGAGAGAGAGAGAGAGAGAGAGAGAGAGAGCCCTGACTGCTCTTGCAGAGAACCTGGATTCAGTTCCCTGTACCCATATGATGGCTCACAACTGTAACTCCACTTTCAGGAGATCTAACTCCATCTTCTGACTTCCACAGGTACCAGGTGCACATGTGGTACACCCCACATGCATGCAGGCAAAACACTCTTAGACATAAAATAAATAAGTCTAAAATTTTAAATGTATACATGTGTACTTATATATTAACATTTAATTTTAATATATTTACATATATACATCTTTACATATCAATTTCGGCCAGCAAGGTGGTTGGCTCATCAGATGACAGAGTTTGCTGCCAAGCCTGAGAAGACTTATATGGTAACAAGAGAGCTACCACAAATTTTCCTCTGATCTCTGCATGCACACTATGGCACAGGTACCTACACAGACACACACACGCCACACACACAAATAAATTTTTAAAAATACAAGATAAATCACTTCAATGGGTTTAACAGCAGTCCAAAACAAAGGAAAGGATCAATGAACTTGAATATAAGTCAAAATTCAAGGTCACCCAGGACATGTAAGACCCTCAGTTCTATCCCAGTACCACAAAGGGAAAAAATAATAAACAAAATAGAACAGAGAATCCATAAATGGGTCTAATATGTTGGATCCTCGCCATTTCCTAGGAGAGAAGATGGAACAAAAGAAATTTGTGAGATGATTAGTAGTCAATAATTGTCTAAAATTTACTGTAAAACCCTACATGTCCAGGGAGTTCAGTAAAGCTCAACAGAAAAAAACATAAAGAAAATACACATAGCTAGGCATAGTGACACACATATATAATCTCAGCCTTTTGGAAGCAGAGGCAGGAAGGTCAGGGTTTCAAGGCTAGATTGCACAAGTTTGAGGCCACCCTGTGCTACATCAGACAAGTCTCAAAAGAAAAACATAAATAAATAAATAAATAAATAAATAAATAAATAAATAAATAAATAAATAAATAAATAAAAGCCTGGCTTAATGGCTCCACACCAAAATTCCAATGCCTCAGAGACAAAGGCAGGATGATTGTCCAAAGTGGGATGTCAGCCTGGTCTACATATCCAGTTCTGTTTCCAGGACAGCAAACAAAAACAAACAAACACGATCCCACATCCTAAGAATTTTGCAGTCCAGCTACTGAAAACAAAATCTTCAAGCAAACTAGAAAACAATATAAAGAGGGGAACAAGAATTTGAATTACAACTGATTTTTTTTTTAATCCAAATACTACTACTACTAAAGGCTAAAAGCTAATGGAGTTGTCTTAGGGTTTCTATTGCTGTGACAAAACACCAGGACCAAAAGGAAAGTTGGTGGGGAAAAGAGTTTATCTGGTTTACACTTCCATATCACCGTTCATCACTGAAGGCAGTCAGGACAGGAGCTCAGACAGGGCAGGATCCTGGACACAGGAGCTGATGCAGAGGCCATGAAAGGGCACTGCTTCCTGGCTTGCTTCCCATGGCTTGCTCAACCTACCTTCTTATAGAACCCAGGGCCAGCAGCCCAGGGAAGGCACCACCCACCATGGACTGGGCCCTCCCCTATTGATCACTGAATGAGAAAATGCCTCACACTGGATCTCAAGGAGGCATTTTTTCAGCTGAGGCTCCTTCCTGTGAGGACTCTAACTTATGTCACGTTGACACACAAGAGCAGCCAGTACAGGAGTAATATCTTTAAAGTGCAGGGGAACATTGCTCCAGGGAACATGACTCCCCAAGATATTGACTGTACTTTCTTCAGTGATGTGGCCACTGTTATTATGTCCACACTCCAGGAACTGATCCCCTACCCGTGCTCATACAAGCAACCCTAACTCAGCGGATCCTACACACACAAGACATGAAAATCGGAGGGGCCTTGCTAGGATTGAGAAGGGGTCATTACAAGAGGGAGGAGATGAGAAAGAGTGTGGAGGAGGGGTGAAAATGTCCAAAATATGCAATGTATAAAATTGATAAAAATAATAAGCTGTTTTAATACAAGGGGAAGGGTAACTTTCAGAAATGGGGAATTAAAAAGACACATTGGCCGGGCGGTGGTGGCGCACGCCTTTAATCCCAGCACTCGGGAGGCAGAGCCAGGCGGATCTCTGTGAGTTCGAGGCCAGCCTGGGCTACCAAGTGAGTCCCAGGAAAGGCGCAAAGCTACACAGAGAAACCCTGTCTCGAAAAACCAAAAAAAAAAAAAAAACAAAAAAAAACCACACATTGAATATGCATTTTGAAGGCAAAATGAAGATGTTTAAAAATACTTCCTATTTAATTGTGTGTGTGTGTGTGTGTGTGTGTGTGTGTGTGTGTGTGTGTACATGATTGCAGGAGTCTCTGGAAACCAGGGGTTCAGGATCCCTGGAACTGGAGCTACAGGAGGGTGTTAGTAGCCTGACATAGGTACTGGAACTGAGTTTGGGACCTCTGTAAGAGTCATCTCTTAAGCTGCAGGCCCTCTTAACTGCTGAGTATCTCCCCAGCCCCCAAACGACATTTTTCAAGAAAACATAAGAATGTGTCTCCAACACCAAGAGAAATTCTTTAAGTTAAAAGCTGAGAAAATGCCAGGTGGTGGTGGCATACACCTTTAGTCTCAGCACAGAAGGCAGAAGCAGCAGGATCTCTGTGAGTTCAAGGCCAGCCTGGTCTACAGACTGAATTTTAGGATAGCCAGGGCTACACAGAGGAACCCTGTCTCCAAAAACAAAAACAAACCAAAAAAAAAAACAAAAAAAAGCTGAGGAAAATGTTACAACATGAAACAAGATAAACTGTAGAACACCTGAAAGTGAAAATAATTAGATAAATAAGATGTACATTGGTATTCTAAATTAACACATTACTTTTATGTTTACTATAAATTTATACGTACCTCACAACACATTATTATTATTTTTTATTTATTTATTTTTTTTTTGGTTTTTCGAGACAGGGTTTTCTCTGTGTAGCTTTGCGCCTTTCCTGGAACTCACTTGGTAGTCCAGGCTGGCCTTGAACTCACAGAGATCCGCCTGGCTCTGCCTCCCGAGTGCTGGGATTAAAGGCGTGCGCCACCACCGCCCCGGCCATTATTATTTTTATTTAGATGTAATAATAGCAAACAATAAATTAGCAATGTATTATAGAAGTAACATACATGTCAACCAGAGCACTAAAAACCAAAGTGATAACAGAGCTGTTGCCCAGTTACAAGATTATAATATTATTTTAAAGAGCAAAATAGTATTTGTAGTCAGTGAAAAATTAGAGATGGCTCTTACAGTCTCAGCAAGACTAAAAATTAGCACTTAAAAGGGACAGGTTAAAGAAAATGTCAGGAGAGAAACAGGAATGAAACTTTTTTGTTTTGTTTTCTTATTTTTCAAAACAAGGTTTCTCTGTGTAGCCCTGGCTGTCCTGGATCTCTCTATAGACCAGGCTGGCCTCAAACTCACAGAGATCAGCCTGCCTCTGTCTCCTGAGTGCTGGGATTAAAGGTGTGTGCCACCACTGAGCAGAGGAATGAAACATTTTAAGTTAGTTGATAACACCCAAGAGAAAGCAAGAAAAGAGAAACAGAGACCAGGAAAAAAACAATGACACTGTCGATTAAAACCTTACATATCAGAAAAGACATTTAACAGGAGTGGATTGAACAAGTGATTGACAGACGAAATAGACTTCAAGGCTGGCAGGCGAGGGAAGACCCAACTAGGTGACATTTGCAAGATGGCGGCTTGTGCCTGTGGGAGACTGAGTCAGGAGCACCGCTGCCTGTGAGGCCAGAGTGCACTGCAGAGGGAGACCATGTCTCAGAACAAAACATAACTTTCTTAAAGGATGCTTTGCCTGCAAGGATAGTGCTCTTTACCCCTGAGCCATCTCTCCAGCCCCAAATAGAACATCCGAAATAGCACATGTTCACTAAAGGACCCAGAATGTTTCTAACAGTCCCACGTCTGGTAGCTGCGACTGCAAATGACCCACTGTGTACTGAAAGTTATCCACCCTTGCAGCACAAATCAGGCAAAACACTTAGTGAGCTAAGGTGTTTGTGATCTCACAATGTCTCTGCGTTAAGAATCATTTCAGCACCTCTTGAAGGTCCCACTTCCTTTTGTGATGTATTTATGTATTAGTTAATGTTTATACTTATTGTATATTAAGTACACATATAAGTAATATGTTTATATTACTTATTAAAACTTGTTTTTGAGATTTTAGTATTATTTTATGTATAGGTATTTCACCTGCATATACCTGTGCACCACATGTATGCAGTGCCTTCAGAGGCCAGAAGAGGGCATCAGGTATCCCAGAACTGTTGTGAATCACCTGACATGGGTGCTGGGAACCAATGTAGGTCCTCTAGAAAAGCAGCCAGTGCTCTTAATTGCTCAGCCATTTCTTTAGCCCTATGAGCCCACTTCTTGACACATGACATTATTCATAATTAATACTTTTTTTTCTTTTTTTGAGACAAGGTTTCTCTGTGTAGCTTTGGAGCCTTTCCTGGAACTCACTCTGTAGCCCAGGCTGGCCTCAAACTCACAGGGATCCTCCTGCTTCTGCCTCCTGAGTGCTGGGATTAAAGGCATGCACCACCACTGCCCAGCCATAATTAATACTTTTAATACTCACTACTATTGCAAGAGCAGCAAATTTCCATGTGGCTTTTGCAGAATAGACATTGAACCCACAGCAGAGTATATGCTGTCCAGGACTGTGAGGAGGTGATCTCTCAGGTGGTAGAAATAGTGTCTTGATTTGTCAAAACTCATTGAACTGAGGTCTCGCTAGATGCTCAGCCAGTAAAGTTGTTCACTGCCAAGCCTGGTGGCTTGAGCTGGATCCCTAGAACCCTTATGATGGAAGGAGAGAATCAGCTCCCAAAAATTGTCCTCTGACCTCTACATGCACTGTGGCACACATACCAAATAAATAAATAAATGTAAGATAAAAATAGTTTAATTCATTAAGCTGAACATGCAATGTCTGTATATATTCCTGTATATAAAATCCCTGCCTTTAATCCCAGCACTCAGGAGGCAGAGACAGGCAGATCTCTGTGAGTCTGAGGACAGCCTGGTCTACAGAGTGAGATCCAGGACAGCCAAGGCTATTACACAGAGAAACCCTGTCTATACACACACACACACACACACACACACACACACACACACACACACACACACACAAAATGAAATAATAATAAAAAGAAATCTATACAGAGCAAGCTGATTGGGGTTTTTTTGTTGTTTTTTTTTTTTTGGTTTTTTGTTTTGTTTTGTTTTTTGGCAGTTTCTCTGTGTAACCTCGGCTGTCCTGGAACTCACTCTGTAGACCAGGCTGCCCTCAAAGTCACAGAGATCTGCCTGCCTCTGTGTCCCGAGTGCTGGGATTAAAGGCATGCACCACCACCACCTGGAACTGATTGGATTTCTTAAAAATGGAAGTTGGACTTTCAACGCTGAATTGTTTTCAGTCAATGTTAAAGAAGTAAGACATATTGGTCCTCCCCAGACACGGTGGGGAATAAGTGAGGAGGAGGCTGAACCACAGAGAAAAGCTGTTCAAGCTGTGGTGTGCTGGATCTCTCCTTATAGGGCTCTTCCTGCGCTGGCACAGTGTGGGAACACCTCATAGCATAGCTGTGGATCAGTGTTACTCACAGCGTGTTTTGTCAGATCTCTGGGAAGGAACCAGAAGACAACGTTAATAAAAGTATGAGAAACCTAATAATAATTTTTACCTCAGAAGAAAATATAACCGATTCATATGATGTCATGTCTGACTAAAATATAGGAATGGGGAAAAGGAGACAGATTTTTCACAAATAATGAACGGCACCAGTCAACTACCAAGTAGAATAAAATGTTATTTTCCTCCACCTTCTCGCTGTTATAAATAGAAAAGTCACATGGGCACAGAAGCCTACATGTACAGAAAGGGTTGCAATAAGGATGGGTTCTCTTCCGTACATCTTAAAGGCATGGTATCTTATTTCACTAAAGTATAAAAATACTTCCAGAAATAAAATTCTTCTTAACAATTTTCCCTTTCTTTCCTCTTTGTCCCAATTCTCAACTTCCTCACTATAAAACATTGTTTTTCCATATTCAAAATGGCAGTTTATTGTGGGTAAAAAAATAAGACTTTCTCTGTATTAACATATAAATATAAACACATAACTATGGAAAAATCAATAAAAAGCAATTCCAGTTTTGCTCAAAATAAAATTTGAAGTTAATTTCTGTCCTCAGTAACATTCCAAGCATCAGACTGAGATGTTCCAGACTCCGATTTCTGGCCGTGTTGCTCCCTAGTTCCTCGACTGTTGCTCTGCCATCTTCATCTAAATCGTCCATGTCTATACTCTAGACAGCAAGGTTGGCGCTCATCAGCGCCTTTTGTTCCATTGTGCATAAACTGGGGATAGAGACCCCTACATTGGCTCATGAAGTCTACCACTCACTAAGCCCTGCAACAGAGATCCAGCTGAATACCCACTTGAGAATCCCATTACTGACAAGGATGGAAGAATGGACAGTGAAGAGCAGTGAGCAGAGCTGTCTGCTGAACACTGAAAACAGTCAACAGGGTCGGCTGACCTCTACGAGCACAGCTATGTCATGACACTATTCCATTGATAGCACATGGCAAGAAGTCTGCACCGCCCTACCAATTGGCAAGGGAAAACTCCTGCTCGCTCTCGCTGTCACTCAGTCGCACTGAAATGATGGGAAAGAAATGGAAAGGAAATCATCGAAACAGCCCACGCACAGAGAGGAAGAAGAGTCATGCGTAACAGGCAATGGATGGCACAAACAGACTGTGACTGCCGACTCCCCACGAGAGAGGAAGCAGAAAGTCAATGCTGGCATGGAGTTGAGAGTCAAGATTTCAAGAAGCAGGCAGAAATGGTTGCCAAACCCTTCAAACACCCAGAAATTAGAGACACAAATTGTCTCTGAATGTGAGAAGCAGACGATGGTGACAACATGACTGGCTGGTGGTTTGACCTAAAAGTAGACTGTGCTCTTATGATTCATATTTTAATTTTTTTTTTTTTTTTGGTTTTTCGAGACAGGGTTTCTCTGTGTAGCTTTGCGCCTTTCCTGGAACTCACTTGGTAGTCCAGGCTGGCCTCGAACTCACAAAGATCCGCCTGGCTCTGCCTCCCAAGTGCTGGGATTAAAGGCGTGCGCCACCACCGCCCGGCCATATTTTGATTTTTGTTGCTAGTTCCTGAATTGTGACTCTGACCAACTTGTCTCTCAGGTCATGTGACCCTCCTCATTCCTGGTGAGGCAGAATGCCGTAGAGAAGAAAGGAAGACTCTCCACACACAGGCTTTGTTGTGTTTCTCTGCCCAGTCTTCCAGCAAAGTCCTTCACAGTAAAGTCCCCATAAAACCCCCAGAGATCAGGGTTCAGGGAGCTTCCAGGCAGCTAAACTCACAGGAGATCTTAGAGGTTGGAAGGCATGGGAGTTCTGAGCTCCTTTTCCCATACTTACCCTCTGCATCTCTCCATGAGTGTATGAGTGTCCTCGGGTGTCTCCTTTCCAATAAAACAGTAATCCTGATTTCCCTGTGTTCTGTGAGCCACTCACCCAAATTGGTTCAGTGCAGAGGGTGGTTCAACACCGCCCAGCAGTGCCACTGTGTGCAGGGAACTTGCTTGTTCTGTGTGTCTTGAGATGCTTTTAAAAGCTAAATACATTGCTAAGGTTGTAGATGTAGCTTGTGTATTTAATTAATTTAAGAATTAGGGTATTGTAGGCCTACACAAATTAGTTCTAAAATTGATATGAGCTGGTACTGATAGATTCCTTAGCAAGCAATGTAAAAGTCAAGTAAATGAAGCGTTTAACTAATTATTCTTCATCAATAAAAGATCAGTAATCAGATATAGAGGTAAGAACCTGAAAGATCAGAGAAGCCGGGGAACAGCCACCAGTGACTTCCTACCTCTTCCTCCTTCCTCCACCTTACTCAGCCCCACCTTACTACTTTCTGTCTCCTATCTGTCCACAGTCCTCAAAACCTCTGTGGTTAATTTTGGTCAGCTAGTGGCTAGCTCCTCCCTCTGACTCAAAGTAAGCTTATTTTCAGAATGAAATCAAAATATAATACAACAAGTAAACACTGCCTTTTTGTTATTTGGGGGGTTTGGTGGTTTGGTTTTTGTTGGTTGTTTGGTTTTAGAAAGGATCTCACTTTATAAACTATCCTAGCCTCAGATCTATGATCCTTCTTCCTCAGCCGCCTGAGTACCAGATTACAAGCATACACTATCACATCCAGCCTGGCCATTCTATTCATATTCATTCTTCAAATGAATGGGGGTCAGGAGGTGAAATTGCTGTTTGTTCATAGACTTCTACTGTATATCATGAAAGTGCTTTCCCTGAATACACTGTTCGGACAATAAGATGTGTTCTGCCTGATAATACAGGGCAGGTGTCAGATCTGAACAAAGACACTCAGGCTCTCTAGTAAGGGAGGCTGGGGAGACAGGATCTTCAACATGTTAAACATTCACAAACATTAGCCAACAATTCCACTTCTGAGAACAATTTTCCACTTAAGTAAGTGCATTTGACAATAGACAACATAGCATAGACATGTTTGCAGAGGTAGGTTGTTTGTTGTTTGTCTGTCTGTCTGTTTGTTTGTTTCAAGACAAGATTTCTCTGTGCAGCCCTGGCTTGCTGTGGAACAATCTTTTTTACACTGTAAATATGTATTACTCACATTGGTTAATAAAGAGCTGACTGGCCAATAACTAGGCAAGAGTTTAAGGACAAAGAGAACACTGGGAGGAAGAAGGGAGGAGTCGTGGGAATCTGGGGAGTGGTCAAAAGAAGCAAGAGATGAACATGCCACATTGAAAGAAGGTACTGCCTCATGGCAGAGGTTAGATAAGAAATATGGGCTAATTTAAGTTGCAAGAGCAAGTTAGTAACAAGCATAAGCTATCGACTGATCATTTATAATTAATAATAAGTCTCTGTGTGATTATTTGGGAGCTGGCTGGCGGGACAGAGCTGACTGATGGTCCTGACAAAACCTCCAACTATACTGGCTGTCCTGGAAACCATGCTGGCCTCAAACTCAGAGATCCTCTGCCTCTGGCATGCTGGAATTAAAGGCATGTGCCACCACAGCCCAGCTGCTAGAGAAAAAAAAATGGCAACAATCTGAATTCTGTATTCACTCTTTAAAATTGAAGGAGGTATTGATATGTATTGATATGAGAAGGTCCCCCAGCTATGGTAAATAAGTGAAAAGAGCTTGTCACAGCGTGTCCCGGATAAGACACGTATATAAAAATGCATGTCGATCAGTGTGTGAATAGCTACGTAGGAATAAAAAGTCACCACCAAATGTGAAAGGAAGCATGTCTAACCACAGGTGAGGTTAACTCTGGAGAAGAAACGGGATCTGGGAGAGGGAGATTAGATAAGAGCCCTTTCAGCTTTCACCTCATGGATGCCTATATCGTTGTTTAATTTTTTATTCCAATGCTGAGTAATAAAGCCAGGACTCTTCTCAAGCTAGGCAAGCACTCCACGACTGGACCTAACCTGCAGCCCTTTCTGTTTTACTTTCTTGCTCTGTAGCCCAGGCTGACCTCATACTGCAATACTCCTGTCTCAGATTCCTGGGTACTAAAATTAAAAGCATGTGCCACTGTGTCCAACTATGAAATTAGTTTTAAAGTAAGATCTGGGGTGTGGGAGGTTGTTGTCACAGAGTCTCACGTAGCCCAGACTGTCCTCACACTTGTTTGGTAGCTGAGAATGACCTTACATTTCTGATTATCCTACCTCCACCTCACAATGACTGGGAGTACAGGGGTGCACCACCTCACCTGGCTTATGTAGCTCTGGGGTCGTACCCAGGGCCTCACGCCTGCTAGACTAGTACTCCATCAACTGAGCTACTCCAGCCCTCCTCATGTATTTCTTTAGTATAAATTTTCTCCTTTCCCGTGTGTGTGTGTGTGTGTGTGTGTGTGTGTGTGTGTGTGTGTGTGTGTGTGTGTTTTGTACGGATCTGTGTATACAAGTTCATATGTGTGTACACACCTGTAGGGGAGTGAACAAGCACATGTATGGGTGTGCCTGTAGAGTCATGAAAATGATGATGGGTATCGTCTTTGATGGCTCTCCACTGTTACCTTTTGAGGCAAGGTCTTTCATTGAAACTCAAGCTCACCGATCCCAACTAGTGTTGGACATCTGCTGTCTCCACCCCCAAGGGCCAGGATTACAGGCACCTACCACCCCTGCCTAGCTTTTATGTGGGCTCTGGGACTCTAGACTCAAGTCCTCATACTTGCATGGGAAAAATAAGTGCTCCACCCACTGAACCATCCCCAAGTCCTAGCATTTATATTTGAAGATCCTGCACCTACATATACTCTTGCACATGGTGGGTATCTTTGCGTGTTATATTAGAATGCTGCCAACGTGCAATAACTCTTAATGTTCCCCATATAAAACAGGGCTCTTACTTCAAAGGGAACAAGAGTTTATTCTTGAGCCAAATATGTGTGACCACAGACTCCCCGGGAATACAGATTCAGTTTGCTCAAAATAACATGTTCCAGTGTAGAAATCATTTCATGAAGTTTGTATAGTTACAAAATAAAAGAAAGTCACAAACCAACGCATTTTCCAAATGCATTGCAGGGAGTAGAAGGTAGGCAGCTTACAGTAAAATGGAGACATCTCTACTACAGGTTTCAGACACTATCTGATGACGATCTTAGCTTGTGGGTTCATGGAAGCCAGTGGTTTGTTAAAACATTCTAAAGGGTTCACCTGATAGTCACGAGGGTGTTAGAGGTAAGCAACAAATGACTAAACATAGCCAGAGAATTTTAGCTCTGGATCTGCAACATTCCAATGCTCTATAATCACAAAGGTCCAAGCAGGCATTGGCCCTGTAGGATCTTAACAAAGCTATGGCTTAAAAAAAAAAAAAAAGGAATGTCAGGTCAAACTATTAGACTGCAAACCTAACTGAATTGTTTTGTTTAACTGATTCTATAGGAATAGTATAATATTGTTAGCCTGAAATTTGTATTTCTTGGCTAATTTATTGGACACTTTAGATTTGTCCTATGTTTTAGGGATTGCTCTCAAATATTACTAAACAATGGCCTTGGCATGTCAGACCAAGGGAAATCTGGGCCTCATTAGTGAGTCATTCGCTTTGGCCCTGGTAAGACAAATTCTAGCTTCAGAGGAAGAGCAATGGGCCTTTGCCCTGCTCTTAGATTGTGAGTAGGAGCGGCTGTAAAGGCCACTATTATTTTCATAAGCAGAGAATGCTGGTGCTAATCTGCCCAAAATGGGGCATATGTTTTAGCTTTGTTTTTTAAAGAGTTGCTGGATCTCCTTCTCCTGATCCCAGGCTCCAGCCTCCTGTGTTACTTGCAAACTACCTTCCTAGTCTGCCAGGGCGATCTGTCTGGGACTTCGGCTGAGAGCAAAGGCAGGGCGATCCACAGCATGAGGGGGAAATTTGTCGTGGGGAGGGGGTCATTTCTCTGCTTCCACCCCATGGGATCCAAGTTGCCAGGTTTGGTGGCAGATACTTTTGCCCACTATGGCATCTCGCTGACCCAAGGGCAAGCTGTTAGGTCATTAGAGCTGACTAAATCAATGAAGTCAGATGGACAGGCTTGAGATATGGGAAAATCTCAGGAAGAGCAGGTCACACAGCAGAAACCCAGGCATGGTGGTCCATCAAGACAACAGGGGCTCTGTCTCTATGATAAATTGCCCTCCATCTGTCTTCTCCTTTCACCTCTTGCAGGACAAA
This sequence comes from Peromyscus californicus insignis, assembly GCF_007827085.1. Taxonomy (NCBI): domain Eukaryota; kingdom Metazoa; phylum Chordata; class Mammalia; order Rodentia; family Cricetidae; genus Peromyscus; species Peromyscus californicus. The sequence goes on from NW_026294595.1 coordinate 29,879,415, forward strand.
GTAACGGAAGAAAGTGTGGAATAAATGGGTGCTCCGGGGCCGTCTGCAAGATGAATCTGAGATGTTACGAGCCCGTGTTTTAGACATTCTTCAAGAGTCTGAGAGCGGGGAAACAAAACGCTGGTCTGCGTGACGGCGGTGGCCAAGGGCAAAGCCGCTGCCCTGATGGGGATACAGTATTGATACTGACTTGTTTATGGGAGCGCCGTTCTAAGTCACCCTCGCTTTTTTCATAAGATTCCTCGTTTCTTTGTAAGAATCCTGTATCTTTCACATCTCAGCAAGTTATCAAATGGTCTTGTTTTGTTAGCAACCAACAACCAAACGCTGGAGATGAGGGAGCATGGAAGTGTACGGGAGACCGTGGGGCGGATGGATGCAGGGTGCTCCGTTCAACCTGTGAAGTTAACGCCGCTGTAAACCAGTGAGGGCCTTGGGTTTACGAGCCCGTTAACATCCTCCCCTGAAACCCACTCATGTGTCACAAGCTGCTTGTATTTTTTAAAGCGCTGATAGGAAACTTCTGGAAGCTAGAAAGTAGACATGGATGGCAACCACCTTAGGAGAAAAGAAAGCAGAGTGCTATCTCTGTAGCGAGTCTGAGAGAAATGCGTAGTTTCTTCCTGGAGAGAATGAAGAGGCTCAAGAGCTGACACTGAGGAACCAACGGATCAAAGTTCCACGTGACCGCTCTGATCAGCGAGTCTCTCTTTTGTAAATTGAAGGGAGGATCACCACAAAACATCTCTGAAACTGTTTCCCAGAATGCAATGGTAAGCAGCAGTCTGCCTCGGCCGCCAAAGCAGTTACATCATCCCCTGTCGCCAGGCCAGGCGCTATGCGACATGTGCACCTCTTAAACGTGCCCGCCAGGCACAGCTCGCTCTCTTTGCCTCTTTCCTCTCTTACCCCTCTTGCTCCTCTCTTGCCTCTTCTTTCCTTCTCTTCTTCCTCTTGTTTCTTCTCGGTCTCTCTGTCTCTGCCTGCCTCTCTCATGTCCCCACTCCGACATGGCCTTTCGCTCTTTCACGCTCCCCCTCCTCCGGTAAACCTCTTGCACTAACTCTGTCGTGCACGTATTTGCTTAGTGGCATACCTTGGCCACTTGGTACCCACTTCGCCTTTCTTTGTAATTTACCACTGGGGGAGGGGGAGAGCAGGAAGCAGGAGGGATGCCTGATTCCAGCTGCTACCAGCTCCAGCAAAGAAAACTTGATTTCTTGGGGGGTGAGGGAGAGAAGCAAGATGGACAGTCACACATGCGAGAACACGTGGGCTGCACAAACTGGACTTGGTGGGTTTTAAAGGAGGGGGAGCACAAACTTGGATAGTCAGGGAAAGCAGTGGATCTGGTTGGAGCTAGGGAGGGGTGAATATGATCAAGATAGAAGTCAACAACCTAAACAGACCCATAATAAATAAGGAGATGGAACTGTAATAAAAACCTTCTGACTAGAAAAAGCCCAGGCCAAGATGGATGCACAGCAGACTGCCAGAAGACCCAAATTCCACTTTCAAAGAACTACAACCAACACTTCTTAACTTATTTAAAGAGAGAGAGAGCGAGAGAGAGAAGAAAGGAAGAAAGAAAGAAAGAAAGAAAGAAAGAAAGAAAGAAAGAAAGAAAGAAAGAAAGAAAGAGAAGGAGCACTCCCTAACTCCTCCTATGAAGCCAGTACCACTGTAATGCTAAAACCAGGTGAAGGCACAACAACACCAAAATAATAATAATAATAATAATAATAATAATAATAATAATAATGTGACAGGCCAATATCCCTACTGGATGCAGATGCAAACATTCTCCATTAAATACTTGCAAACTGAATACAGGCAAATATCAAAACTATCTGCCATCATGATCAAGTTGACTTTACCCCAGAGATGGTTCAATAGACACTTATCAATAACTATAATAAATCATATAGATGGGCTTAAAGACAAAAATCACATTATCATCTCAATAGATGTAGAAAAGGCCTTTGACAAAGTTCAACAAACCTTTTTGATAAAAGTCCTAGAGAGAGAATTGGAGGGAACATACTTCGACAGAATAAAGGCTATGTATGAAAAACCCACAGTCAACGTCACCTAAATGGAAAAACTTTGAAACAATCTCATTAGAATCAGGAATGAGACAGGGCTGTCTGCCAACACCACACCTTCTCAATATAGTGCTCAGAGCATTAGCTGGAGCATTTGGGAAAGAGAAGACATTTAAGGAACATGAGTAAGACAAGAAGAAATTAAACAATCCCTAGTTGCAGATGATATATGTAAGAGTTCCAAACACTCCACCATGAAAAGTTATAGAAATGATCAACACTTTCAGTAAAGTGGCAGGATACAGAATCAGAAAAAAAAAATAGTAGCCTTTCTACATAGCAATAACAAGCATGTTAAGAAAGAAATCACAGAAACACTCCCATGCACAATAGCCTCAAAATAAAAATCTAGGAATAAATCTAATCAAGGAGATGGAAGACCTCAACAATGAAAACTTTTAATCTCTGAAGAAAGAGACTGAGAAAAATACTAGAAAATGGGAAAAACTCCCATGCTCATAGATTGGTCCATTAATATTGTGAAAATTACTATCCTACTAAAAGCAATTTACAGTTTTAATGTAATCCCAATAAGAATCCCCATGACATTGTTCATAGAAATAAAAAAATACTCTATAAGTCATACAAAATTACAAAAGATCTCAGATAGCTAAAGCATTTCTCAGCCAAAAGCACAATGCTGGAGAGATTGCCATTCAGATTTCAAGCCATATTACAGAGGTACCATAGTAAACAGCATGGTACTGGCACAAACACAGACATGTGGATCAATGAAACAAAACAGAAGACCGAACCATGAGTTCGCATATTTACAGCCTTGTCTCATATTTGACCAAATCATGGCAGAGTCAGAAATGGTGGTACATCTATAATCTGACCACTCAGCCAAGTTCTTCCTTGATTACCTAGAAAATTCAAAGCCAGCCTAGAACTACAGGAGACCCTGACACAACTTGGAGAAATTCCAGAACTCTATCAACAAAAAGAATATTTTGGAAGATTCCAGTGTTGACAGGGCAGAAATTCATGAGTGAAATTATCAGACATGGCGGCAGCCACTGAGGCAGTGGCGTTAGACCTCTGAGGAAGACTATCTAAACTGAGAGTTCTGTCTTCATCCAAGTTAATAAGGACTTCAGCCGGGATACTGCTAGAAAAGGGATGATGCATTCCGGCAGGGTGATGTGGACTGTTCCACAAAGGGACTGGATGTGAAGGTTTGGGCAGAACCCTAAAACCACCTGCAGGCAGGGAGGCTTCTGGGCTACGAGCACCCAGAGGGAAACTGCAAGCAGTGTCACAGCACCAGGTTCCACACTGTGGGAGAGGTAATTGACCATTGTCTCAAGCTGGGCAGGAAATTAACACCAACACTCTTGCTGGTAGCACCCATAGGCCATTCATACCTGAAGATCAGACAACTGACCCTGGTGTTGCTGCAGAAGCCTTGGTCTCTCCAGAATTCAAGTCAGCTAGAGAGAATAGAGGAAGTCACAGAAACTAAAATTATTAAAATGTTTGAGTATTCACGGTACGGTTTGTGACTTTTAAACACCCAATGCACCTTAGCTGTTGCTGTGGTTTCAGCATTTATTGTTATTAATGAGGAATTGTATTAACAGTTTCATGAAACCAAACATCACCAAACTTTCTAACCCTGCTTCTCCCACTTTTCCCAGTAGGATCCTATAATGCAGATGTGGGAAAAATACTATACATTTGGATCAATGTATAAACAACTTTCCACTGACTCTCAGGGAGTTTTGAAATGTTCTCCAGATTTATTAGCAATATGTCATTTGGAATAAATTCGTTATGGGACTTCCTCGTGGTGATGTGTAATTCAGAAGTAGTAAGGCTGGGCAGACATAACCATTGGGAGCTGATTCAGTACTACCATTTTCCAGGAACATGTTATGACCGTAATAGTGTCTTCCCCTGAAATAACTTAACCAGATCAGCATAGTGCAATGCTTTCCAAAAGAGTCCCCAGAGATGCTGAGCGGGCTTGAGTAATGGGTTGGAGTAGGTGTGGCAGAATGAAATAATAGAATGACACTGAAACACAAAAAAATAATTAATTCAAGGCACGAGTAGCCACTGCTATACAAATATAAGTTTAACAATTCCATTTCAAAATTAGTCTAACTTGATATCAAGGCCATGGCTACATACTGAATTCCAGGTTAGCCTGGAGACCCTGTCTCAAAAAAGAAGAAGAAGAAGAAGAAGAAGAAGAAGAAGAAGAAGAAGAAGAAGAAGAAGAAGAAGAAGAAGAAGAAGGAAAGTAGGGGCTGAAGAGAAGGCTCAGAGGTTAAGAGTATGTGTTGCTCTTTCAGAGGATGGGGATTTAGTTCTCAGCATCCACATGGCAGCTCACAATCATCTGTAACCCTAGTTCTGGGGAATTCAATAACCTTCTTCTGGTCTCTTCGAGAACCAGGTGCTCACATGGTCCACATGCATGCCATACATACAAAATAAAAATAAATAATTTTTAAATGATGGAGGCTTAAAAAGAAGCAATCAAGCCGGGCGTTGGTGGTGCACGCCTTTAATCCCAGCACTCAGGAGGCAGAGCCAGGCGGATCTCTGTGAGTTCGAGGCCAGCCTGGTCTACAGAGTGAGTTTCAGGACAGCCAGAGCTACACAGAGGAAACCCTGTCTCGAAAAACCAAACAAACAAACAAAAAAAGCTATCAAATCACTACAAACTAAAATGGTGGGGATGGAGAGATAGGTCAGCAGGTAAGAGCACTGGCTGCTCTTCCAGAGGACTTGGGTTGATTCCCAGCATCCACTGTACATAACGGAGACATATTCTGTGTGCTGAGGGAACATAGAGGACATTGCCCAAGTGGTTAACTGCTGAAGAAAATACTTCTGTCTTAGTTACTGTTCTGTTGCTGTGATGAGACACCATGCCCAAGGCAACTTATAAAAGAAAGCATTGAGCCGGGCGGTG